>NW_024543069.1:31805000-33005000 GCF_018167655.1 Microtus oregoni | reverse complement strand
TCCTTAGAGTTAGAAACACCTAGAACCCAAGTGAGAGAAGATTCCATTTTGTTGAAAGGTAAGCTGGGCACAACAGCAGTTCCTGTAGTCACAGATCCTTAGGAGGCTGAGACAATGCGATTGTTTGAGCCAGGAGTTTCCATCCAGCATGGGCAATGTGGGAACCTAGCCTCTTCTCTTATGTAAGCAAACAAATAAATATTTAAAAATCTATAAGAACGTTAAGCTTGTTAAGAATAAAGGGCTTTGCGCTCTTAAGACTGGAGAGATGGCTCAGAGGTTAAGAACACTGGCTGCTTTTCCAGTGGTCCTGAGTTCAATTCCTAGCAACCACATGGTGGTTAACAATTGGCTGTAATGAGGGTCCTTCTTCTGGCCTGCAGGTATGCTTGCAGTACAGAATACTGTATACATAATAAATAAATAAAAAAGAATAAAGGGCTTTTTGGGGGAAGGGGGGCATGGAAAAGAGGTTTATGTGGTCTAGGCTGACTTCAAACTTGCTGCATAGCTGAGGATGTCCTTGAACTGCTAATCCTCCTGTCTCCACATCCTACATAGTATGGATTACCTGTATATGCCAATATGCCCAGTTTATTGCAATGCTGAAGATAGAGCCTAGGGCTTAGAGCCTAGGGCTTTTGTGTGTGCTAACTACTCACCAAGCCATGGCCTCAGCCCAAGCATGACGTGAAAAATCAAGTTTTCTCATTGCCTGTGTGCTTTCAGCGGGTTTTGGTGTATCTGTGGTTCAGTGGGCACACTCTATGTGTTACAAACCCAAGCGTACTACTGCTTCTTTGAGCCTGCTTCTTTCGGGAGGCAGAGGTACAGAGAAACAAAGAATGGGAAGATAATGCCCTACATACGTTTAAGAGGTAAAAATTCAACCTGCCTTTCGAAGCATAAAGAAAGGACCATTTTAACTGTAAGCGACGCTTGCAACCATTTTCCTTACTAGCGGTCATGACCTGGGGCTCACGGCATATTTATAATGCATAGTGATGCTCATAGGACAGAAATATCTGTTTTTCTATAACCAAGCAAACTTGACCCTCAAGTTCTCATAGGCAGTGTACAATATTTAGAAATAGCTCAGTTGTTTTTTATTTAATATCTAGAATATGTTTGGGGAACTACAGGGCTTTCCCATTCGTTACTCTTTTTTCCTCCTCAGGGGAGAGCCTAGTTCTCATCCTATCCTATTTCTAGCTCTTCTCTGGTCCCTCCCTCAGTGGAGGAGTGACTTGTTCCTAGTTTCTGGACAGTGGTTAGTACCCACTGTTAGGAATCAACCCCAAGGCTCCCGGTCACAAACTACATATTGCTCTTGGACCACTGAAGACTTCTCTAACCTACAGTCCCCTTTAGGATGTCTGGGAACCCCCAACTGCCTTTCTGTATACCAGAAAGTAGAAGGGAAGGTGATAAGAAGGCCACTGTAGCCCAGGTTTGTGGATGCTCACCCTGGTGATGCTCAGACGTGATGCAAAGGGCGAGAGGGACCACTGAAGTACTTGTATCTAATTAGTTGGTTACCGTTTCAAAAACTTCTGAGCATTAATCTGCTGTTCTTGCAACCTAACCTGGTTTATCAGACACTGGATGCAATTCTAGCATTGGCAAGATGTTTTTCTTGTAAGCCATATTGCCTCTAAAGCCAAGTCAGCTTCTTAATCTAATACCTAACAAAAGCTATGAGAAACGTTACAGCCTCGATTTACCCAGGCATGGTTCCTGTTTGTTTCCTGTGGTACCTGCTTATGGAAATTCCAGATTCTTCATGCCTTTCACCTGTGAACTGAAATTCCCAGGAAAAAAAGTCTTCACTGTGTCAAATATTCTGCAAGGCTGATTTTGTTAGAGAAAGATGGAATGTTACTGATTGAGGGATGAAATGATATTGGGCTGTTTTTGATGCTCCAGTCTTAAATTGCTTGCCTCTAAGTGCGACCTACCATCCTTAGGATTGTAAAGTATCTGTATCTTTTGGGAATGAACAAACAGACCCTTCACCTCTGCTAACCTGAAAACTAAAAATGTCATCAGAAACTACCTGAGGCCTAGACCTGGTTCACTTTATGTCAACTTGACACAAGCTGGAGTCATCAGAGAGGAGGGAACCTCAGTTGAGAAAATGACCCCATAAGATCCATCTGTAAGGCATTTTCCTAATTATTGATTAATGGGGGAGGGTCCAGCCCATTGTGGGTGGTGCCATCCCTGGACTGGTGGTCCTGGGTTCTATGAGAAAGAAGGCTGAGCAAGTCCTGAGGAATAAGCCAGGAAGCAGCACCCCCTCCATGGCCTCTGCATCAGCTCCTGCCTCCAGGTTCCTGCCCTCGTTGAGTTCCTATCCTGACTTCCTTTGGTGCTGAACTGTCATGTGGGAGCATAAGCTGAGCAAACCCTCTCTCCCCAGGTTGCTTTGGTCACGGTGTTTTGTCACAGCAACTGTAACTTTAGCTAAGACCCTGAGAGTCCCACCTTTTGCTTTAAGAATCAACTACCTGATGTATCCTCCAATATATTTGAAAAGCACTTCACTAACAACCTTCCTGGATCTGTTGCTGTCTAGAAAGACTTCATGAAGTTGTTCCCACGTTGAAGCATGGCATTTGAGGTAACATGAATCCATGTTCCCAGGCCATAGACCCACTCATAATTGGCTCCAGAATAAATCAATGTTCCTCCCCTTCTCCCTCCCTCCTTCTCTCCCTCCCCTCCCCCGTTCCCTTTGAGGTGGGAACTGAACCCTTGCATGGACACACCGTGTGCTGCAATTTTATAGCCTTGTCCTTTGGAAGATGCAACCACGCGGAGCTTTCTTGCGTTCTGTGTCTGACTTATTTCTGTGCTTTGTACTCCATGACTTGAGCTGCAGCAACTGGAAGAGAACTAACAGAAGCACAATGCTTACAGCATGACCAGAGGCGGAATATCTCAGCTGAGGCAGAGAACTGTGTTTAAAGATCCACTCTAACCAGGCTGGTGATGCATGCCAAAGGCTGAGGCAGGAGAATCGCGAAATTGGAGACAGTCTTGCTACATCTACCCTCTCGGCAATTTGAAAGTATCCCACACAGGACTCTAAACCGCTGTCACCATGCTTCTGTGCTAATGAGTCTTTGTACCCCTTCACGTCCATCACCCCTCTGCCTCCCCATTCCCTCACCTGACAACCACTGCTCCAGTTTTCTCCCTAGGTTTGTCACTTGCAGAGTCTACATGCAGTAAATCTGTGTTTTACTGAAAAGTGTTCAGAAGAAGTAGTGCTGTGGCGTTAGGCCTGGCGCTGCCTGCTTGCCAGGGCCTTTGCCACATCCCTCATGCCCACCATCTCTCCCCATGCTCTCAGTGTTCTTCCATTTCCCTCTCCCCTTGGATTTTTTTTTGGGGGGGGGGCGGTTTCGAGACAGGGTTTCTCTGTAGCTTTGGTGCCTGTCCTGGAACTAGCTCTTGTAGACCAGGCTGGCCTCTAACTTACCATACCTCCGACTGTGGTGTGTGTGGCCTTTTCTGCTTGCTGCTATTTTTGTGTCCACTGGAGTGTCGACTCTCCAACAGTAGGGCGTTCTCTTCCCTGCTCCACCCCCAAAACCTGCAGCTGCTCCCAAGTGTGTGCTGAGTGAACACCCATTTACACTACAGCGGATCCTGTCTCCTGATTCCTTTCTGGAGACACCGCAGACACAAGCCTGTACTGTGCGACATCAGTTGTGCATGGCCTTCTCTGCCTGTGTCTCCAATGAACTGGCCCTCCGCTAATTGCAAACTTAGAATGGAGAAATGTTCCTTTCTCATTTTTTTTGTACCCTATATGCTCCATCCATACAGTTATCAGACTTTATAAAGAGCTTGTGCAATTTGGGGGGCACACAGAATCCCTCTGTCTTTGTTTTTCTGCACCCCTAAAATATCACCCAAACATGAAAGTATTTGAGAAAGCATTCTCGCTTGTTGAAGTACCTGAAGTGCATACCACAGATGACACGGGCTGGGGTTGGTGCACTCCCGGCCTGCAGAGGGAGTGGGCTGCTGTCTGTCACAGCTGTGGGCCTGCCGTGTCCCCAGGACTGCACACGTCAGCAGGCTTGGGCTAACCCAGCCGAACCCAGGACCCTTCCAGACCTGTTTCTCTCACATCTGCTGAAGCACAACCCCACCACCCACCCACCCACCCACCGCTGACAGCGCTCGCTCTCCTGCCAGGAGCGCATTTAGTACTTTGCATTATTTTCTCAATTAATCCTTACTGGAGGCCAGGGCTATTACAGCCTTCCTTTTTACGCAAGTGAAAACTCCAGCCCAGAAAGATTAAGCCACTTGCCCAAGGTCGCCCGGTAATTGGCAGGCCTGGGGTTCAAGCCCAGGGTAGCTCTTCCTGAGCTTATTGCCTTCATTCTTACTTTACGGCTGCTGTGCAATCTAGTGCACACAGCCCGTCACTAACGTTCTTGTGGCCAGGTGAGCTTCCTATTTGATGCTTTAATCTACAAAGAGAATATTAGTGTAATTAAAAGCGCTAAACGAAGGACTGGGGAAGATGGCTCTGTGGGCAAGAGCATTTGCCTGAGCCATCCTGTAAAAACATGGGTGTGGCTTCATGTGGAGGCGGATGGTGGAGGGTCCCTGGGGCTTGCTCGGGTCAGCCCAGCTCACTAAACTCGCTAATTCAAGAGTGCAACCTGGTGGAGGAGGGTACCTCCTCTGGCCTCCATGGAAGCCCCCCCCCGCAAGCATACATGTGCGCACATCACATACATATATCGCACACGCACTAACACGCAAAACAAAAAAGAATAAATAAATTTTAAAACAAAACCTTTCCATCCTGCAATGGGGTACCTTCATTAATGAAGCTGTAGCACACAGAGAACACAGCCTACAAGTGCTGAGGGGAACCCTAGACTCAGATGACCCCAACTTCCGAGATAAACCGCAGCCCCCGTGTTTGCGCAAGTGTGTGCCTGTGGCGGTCTAATGACTTTCGCGTGCCGTTCGTGGGTCTGAGGATGGACCGGATGTCCTATGAGGTGAGGGAATTATCTTCCCTTTCACCTTCTGTTAAAACCGCAGGTCTTCCCAGAGTGAGCCTACTCCGTCCGACGAGAGTAGCCTGTGAAATGATTTCACGGGCCGTGGGGCTTTGATGGCGATAATTCTTGGATGTCAAAAGGATAAGAACACAGTTTTCTGCTTCTAATTTTATTCATAGGAAATGATGGTATTGAGCTGTCCGCAGAGCGCTCCTGTGGATTAATTCCAGCTTCTCTTTTGTAGAGGAGACTTAAGGGAGGCCTTAATCTGCTTTATATTTAACTCTTATCTCCATGCTATGAATTAAAAATAGAATGCTGGACCTGCAGTCTGGCCTCCCCAGACTCCGAGGGTTCAAATTACCCAGGGTGAGGATGGATGCCAAGCTGCCCCAGGCCTCTCTGTGGTTCAGCAACTCTCGTCGACTTCCTAAACACCTGCCGCTCTGATTTTCCATCCAAGTGCGGCAAGTTAACCTGTCTCGCATGAGAAGTCCTTCGTCTACGATTCCTGAATGGCAGTTAGCGTTTTCCCCATCATGAAACCCAACCCCCTAATCTATTTAGAATGTGTAACATTCTTGGTTTTTTTTATTATTATTTTTATTTCTGAGACAAGTTCTTGTGTCGCCCAGGCTGGTCTGGGACTTGCTATGTCCCAGAATGACCATGAATTTCATATCCTCCTGCCTCTACCCTTTGAGTGCAATGATTCCAGGCCTATGTGGTGTTCAGGCTCAAACCCAGAGCCCCGTGCACACTAGATAAACTCTCTACAGCTGAGCCCCATCCTTCTCACACTCGTCTTCCTTTTCCTTTAACACGACTTTTGTTCTTCCCTAACCGATGTCTAAGACAGAGGACAGGGCCAAGGTTCAGGCCTTGCTTCAAGTTTACTTGGGGCTGTGTCCTTTCAACTGCCCTGTGAGGGTCACAGTGTTAAGAGGAAGGGCGTCGAAGGAGGAAGGGCCTCAAAGGGGTGACTAGGCCACCAGAGCTCCTGAGAAGACTAGGCCTTATCAGAGAAACCTCCTACTGCCTTTGGCTAAAAGTCTCTACACTGGTTGACCTCACTCAAGTCTTGGGCTCTCAGTCTCTGTGTGCAATCACAATCCCCGCTGTCACCCCGCAGCCCTGCCCTCTCAGCCTCCTGAACTGTGAGAAATAAATCTACACATTTAATGAATTCTCTCCTCTCTGGTATTGTGCTATGCCGCAACAAATGAAGACAGGAGTCGTTAACCCAACAGTCAGTCATCCTCCGGTCAGTGTTGAAAGGGAAGCGTAGCGTATATACGAGCACACAGCGCTGCATTTCCAGTGTGTTCCAGCCTGGCCAGAACAGCACACCTGGGGAAGACTGTGTCTTGTCCAAGTGCAGGGGCAGAGCTGAGTTCCTTCATCAATAGTGTCCTGTCCTCTGTTCCTCCTTCGACCCTCACAGTGAGTTTCACCTCCACACTCTTGAATTAGAATGCCAAAGAAAGCTGTCGTGTGCTGTGATAGTCACAGACACCCTCCTGTCCCCACTGGTGAGGACGAGCCCAGTGGCCTTTGCTCCTTCCCTCTGCTTCGCTTCATAGGCCTGAGGGCAAGGATGCTGGCCACCTACTCCTTCTGCCTTAATAATGGGTACAGAACAAGCAAAAAAGAAAAAAGAGTCTCTTACGTGTGGATCTCTTACCCCTCTACACAATGTGCGCCCCCTTCCCAGCTGAGAGAGGTCAACTAGAACAGAAAGCCAAGCCTGAGCCAGAAGGTAGAACGAGGAGGGGGAAATAGGAGTTCCAGATGATATTGGATGTGATATCGCTGTCATTTCATGAGAGTCGGCTCCAGTGAAATGCACGCATCATCTGTCTGGTTTGGAGCGTCAAAGGGTGCTCCCGATATCTGTGGGCACTGCCATTTCCCAGACCCGGTCTAGCTGGTCACGTGACTGGGATCTGCTTGTTGGAATCTGACTAACGGGACACATGTACATCCAATATGGTACCCAAAGGTCTGTGCGTGTGTTGTGTGTGTTTGTATGTGTGTGCGCACTGTAGCTGTGGCTGTGTATATGATTCTGTGTATGAAAGAGCAGAGAGAGAGACATATGGGTATTTACATGTGGTTTATGTTGAAGATGTACATTTACTGCAGATTTTGGTGTATGTAAAAAAAAAATTAAAGTAGTTGTTCTACGTGGATCAGCTGCAGCTAACCTGCCCCTGACAGCCATTGTAAACACAGACTACGGATCCTACCAAGATCTACTGAGCTGGGAATTTGACGTGCTTAACAAACACCCCAGAGTTGCTGCGTGAGCACTAACATCGAAAACCACTTTAGTCCTGGCATCTGTGAAAGGGTTTTCCTGGCAGCCTCGGGGCTGTTTAAGCCACCAACTTCTTCCATACCTGTTTTCTTTGGTCACTGTCCAGAGAATGAACCTTCCTACTCCCCACTCCATCCAGGCGCTGTACGATCTCATCACAGTAACCTCTGTGCAGAGTCCCAGGAGCCTTTCAGAAGCCTCCCCCCCCTCCCCGACGCGTCCCTGAACTCCCTGGCCCTCAGAACAGCCTGTTGCATAATTAACAAAGCCCCAAGCTCCACCACCTTCTTCTCATCGTTTTCGCAGTCAAAGGAAAGCGCTGGGTAGAGGGTTCTCTTTGTGCTTGGAAAGTGGGTCAAGGCCCCTCCAGTGTCCTCACTGCTGCTCCTGAGTCACAGGCTTCCCACCCTCTGGAACAAGCTTTATCCATTAGGATGCGTTTGGCAGTAAGTCACAAAGTGTCCAACTGCCAGGACCTAACAAAGGAACACTTATTATTACAGTGTGTGGCAAATGGAAGGGTTGCATGATTCTTGACTAGCTCAACAGGTCTTTCTGCCCTGCCTCATCCAGGAGGTTGGATTTTATCCTCGGGCTTGTTCCCTGATGGTTACAAGATAGATAGGCACCCGCAGCTCCAACCATGGTACCCTTCACAGCTGTGTCTGTAGCGGTCACCCGTAGCTTCCGTAACAATTAACACAGGCCTGATACTTAGAGCAACAGAAATGTATTCTCCCGGAGGCTGGAATCAGTGGGGTGAAATGAAGGTGCCAGTGGGGTACTGCACCCTCTGAAGGTTCTGCAGGAGAAGCTGGTCCTTGTCTCCTGCAGCTCCTGATGGTTCCAGCATCCCTAGGCTATGGCAGTACCCCCTCTAGCCTCCCTCTGTCTGACCAGAGTGTATGGGAGCTTCCTTAGTCCGCCGGTTCTCCCTCTTCCTCTCTCTTACAGAGACACCGAGATTGCATTAATGCCTACCTGGACAGTGTAAGAGAGTGTCCCAACATCATGGCCTCAAACTTGATCTTATCTGCAAACCTGAACATATCCCAAACCTTCGGGGCTGTCACCTGGCCCAGTAAAATACCCGACACCAGGATGTGCAGATCCTTCTTAACCACGATGTCCTCTTTTCCTATCTGTTTATTTGAGACAGCCAAGGATGGCCTTGAACACTCCTGAGCACCTTGTCTCACCTCCCAGGTACTGACTGGGGTTACATTTGTGCACCACCATGCCTGGCTTGCTTCATGAACAAGTCAAGCAGTTGGCCAAGTAGGCCACATCTCAGCTTCTTTCATCTATAACGTCTTGCCAGGGAGAAGAATCTTCACTGGACGCCTTGAGTGTGTTAGCCCCAGCCCCAGATCTATTAGCTGGACAGGGTTCATGAATACAGTTCAGAGCCTCTTAGGAGAGGAAACTGTGCCAGCAAGAAAAGGAGAGAGAGAGAGAGAGAGAGAGAGAGAGAGAGAGAGAGAGAGAGACCAACTGTTGTGTCATTGGGAGAGTGTCCCTTTGTCCTTCCGCAGTGTTTTCTTTAGTTTTTCCCCACATCCACAGAGGACTTCAGCACCTGTACCAGATTCTTTCATGTGACCCAACTAATCAGCCACCACCAGGCTCTCTGACCTAGTCACTACCCAGTGACCTCACACACCACCTCCGCCTTCCATCCCAGCCTCCCTTGAGGCCCGGCCATCATTTTCTCCTAATAGCCAGTATGGTGCCCACTGCCCTGACTAGCTTTACCTTCCTGGCTGGCTTTCAGTGCTCAGGCCACGCTTGCTGTCTGCTCTCTGCCATGTGTCAGCCCTGTCCTTGGTTCTGTTAAAGTCACCAGTCACCAAGTCCTGGACGACCATCCCCATGATCTCCTTGTTCAAACCTCGATTGTCCTTAGCTCACACCCTTCCTTCTCTCTGTGAGACTTTCCATTCCCACCAATAGGAGAGTCTGGTAGACACCCCTTCTACCACTCATCTACTGCTTAACCTTGTCCTGAGATGCTGTGTTGGCTGAATTTTCTGTCCTGCCCAGTTCCCACAGTTGTGAAGTCCCAAAGAAATCACACAGAGGTCTACATTAGTTATAAACTGATTGGCCCATTAGCTCAGGCTTCTTATTAACTCTTATAACTTATATAGCCCATTATTAACTCATTATTCTTATCTGTGTTAGCCATGTGGCTCAGTACCTTATTCAGCCGGGCAGTTACATCTTTCTTCTTCTGTGATCGGATCAGGACTGCAAAGGAATCGGCTTCCTCCTTCCCAGAATTCTCCTGTTCTCATTGACCCACCTCTACTTCCTATCTGGTTGTCCCACCTATTCTTCCTGCCTGGCTACTGGCCAATCAGCATTTATTTAAAATATAATTGACAGAATACAGACCATTCTCCCATACCAATGCTGAGCTGCCTATCTTTTCAATGAAGCGGAACTTCAACCATGTCCATCTTGACTTGACTCTGAAGGTTCCATGATCCCTTGTCCTTTCCCAGATCCTGACCAGAGCAGGCAAGCAGGCTGGTATGGAAGAAGAAACTGCAGCCCCCACCACCGCTGGTATGAAAGAAGAAACTCCCCCCCACACACTCCCCATAAATGACTCTAGTCTAGTTTGCCTGGCATTTTTATCTTTCCTTATCTCTCCCTCTCTTTTTCCTCTCTGGTAATTTGGCGTTGACGTCTTCTTTGTTTTTGTGTAGAAGTTAACTAGGAGAAGGAAAGACCCTTGACCCCTGCATCAACATCCTCGTGTATTCATTCTTACCCCTCACATTTTTCTCCCTAATGAAAATATTCGGAATACAAGAGCACTTGTTTCCTTGCTTCCCAGAGGGACACAGAAAACATCTGCATGAGAGGAAACCAAAATAAAACAAGAAGCCCTGATTTGCTTCTAGATCAGCTTTGACATTTGAAAGGGTCCTGCCAGAGGCAACCAAAAAGAGAGAGCTGTGCCCAGGAGACTTACTTCTCCTCCTCATCCACCCTGCCCTCCCTCCACGTGGTTCTCTAAAGAGCAGTTGTGGGGGAATGGTTCATTGTTTGCTCCTCTACAAACCATCTTCCAGGCTGGGGAGAGCTCAGCTACTAGAGTGCTTGGCCTATGCACACAAAGCTCTGGGTTCAGTCCCTGGTGCTGCTTACACGTGGGCTTCGTGGCGCGTGCCAGCAACCCCAACCTTGGGGAGGTAGAGGTCAAAGGATGGAAACCTTAAGGCCATTCTGCTCCACATACTGAATTCAAAGCCAGCTTAGGCCAGCTACAAACGACACTGTCTCAAAAATACCCCATGCAATAGCAAAGAAGAAGTCCTTCTGACTTTGGTGTGGGGCGTTCTCTACGCTTCCAGGGACCCACTGACATTTGCTGTTGCCACCTCTTTCCCCATGCTGTTCCCAGAACGGCCTCCCTCCCCTTTCCTAACAAACACTCAATCCCCACAAGTTCCGCTTCTGTGGTATTTCTTGACTCTTTTTTTCAAACCAATTTGCTTTTCTCAATTTGTGCTTCCGTCCAAATACAAATATATACACATGCCATAACAGTTGCCATTTTTTTCTTCCAAAATTGCCTTCGGTATTTACGTCCTACTTGACTGTGCCCTCACTGGAGGCTGGCGTTGCACCTGCTCAGTTATTCACTACCCACAAGATTCTTGAACTGCCTTTCCATAAAGGAAGCTGTAAACACTGACCGTGGTAGCTGATGCCCGTTATCCCAGCACTCAGGAGGCTGAGGCAGGAGGGCAGCCTGGCTACATCCTAAGATTCTGTCTCAAATAAAATAAAATAATTACCACAGTCGTAAAATCAAACCTCAGGATCTCTCTCTCTTCCCTAATTTGATTCACCAATCTCTGGTGTCCAACTGGGTACTCTGAGGCTGACTTTGAACTCCTGACCCTCTGAGTGTCAGGAATTTAGCTGTGTACCACCTCGCCCTGTTTGTGGGTGCTGGAGATCAAATCCAGAGTTTGTGCCTGCCGAGCAAGCGTTCTTGCCAACCGAGCCGCATCCCCAGACCAAAGCAGGACTGGTTTCCCGTACTTGTGTTTTTGTTTTTGTTGTTTTTCAATCATGTGTACGCATGTGTCCAGTGAGCAAGTGTGGGCACACAGGGACGACTTTTGGGAGTCAGTTCTCTTCCCACCACAGAATCAGGGAATTGAACTCAGGTCACCAGGCTTGCTGGGCAAGCACCTTTACCTGCTGAGCCATCTTGCTGGCTTAAGACCATAGACCTGTCTTCTGAATGAATGACAGAGTCTACCATTCTAAAGGGCTGTTCTCCGCCAGTGGTGTGTCTTCAATCCAAGACTGCGCCGCCCTGTGCTCTCTTGTGGTTTATTTTTGCTAACTCACTGTCTGAGTTTCAGTTTCCTGCAGCTCCTGTTTACTTGAGCCACTGGAAGCTCTGTTCTTCCACTGGGGCAGTATACACCAGGAGGAAGTTTCCCCGCTGCCTGCACAGGGCAAATTGGTTTCTAAACAGGCTTGCCCACAGTCTCCATTAATATCCTATCAGAGAGCAAGGCAGCATAAAACAGTAAGAAGCAGGAGTTACTTTTTAGGATGATTGAATATGATGAGGGAGCCAAGGACAAAGGGTAATTTATTCCAAAGGAAGGTAACACCTTTGCTTTGCAATAGCTCTTGCAGCTAAAAAATAGGGCTGGTAATTGGAGTTGCTTTATGAAAATCTCATTAGCATTAGCATATAACTAAAATGCACAGCTCCATAGTTAATTGCAATCCTGCACTGCTGTTAACAACTACAGTGATGACATTTGCATATTACACATAAAATTAAAAATGCATGTCAGATAGGTGCTCTTTCAGGGAAAAAAATCCTTGAGTAACATTGCATTCACACAATAATCGGAAGGATTTTTGAATTTGAATGGAAATTATATGTATAGTATGAGCTTTGGAAAGACAGCCAAGCCTGATAACTAAATCTGAAACCCTGCAGGCAAGGCCCCCCGCAGCTGGGAGCTTCTTCAAGGACGGGGGCCTTGGAATGCTGAACTGGTAGCCTTTGTATATGCAAAACCCTTTCCCGGAAAGTCTCTTTGGCCCTTGTAGGCCTCGGTGTCTTTTCTGGGGTTGTCCTTGGGAGCTCCTTAAGCTCATGGGCAGCATCTTCTTCTAAACATTTGTTGTCCACAAGGCTCAGCATTTGGTTACCTGCAGGTGGAAGCTGCTTTGAGCCTTCTCGACATGAATCAGTAGATGGGAGAGGTTTCGCAGGGAAGTAGGTCACAGTGGAGTTCCTACATCTTTGAGAAGCTCAGTTCTTCCCTGCACGTGGAGCCAGATACCTCAGCCTTCCTGAGACCCCCGTTTCCTCATCGGTGTGGTGTTTGCTTTTGGGGTGTTTGAGAAGATCTCAAAAAGTACTACATGACAGTGCCCAGCCCAGCACAGAGCCCAGCACTGCAAGTGTTATCTCTGTCACTGTGGCATCCACTGGGGTAGCAGATTTGGGGAAAGGACATGGAGAGCATGAGGTATTGATTAGTCCACACACATCTGTCAGTCCTCCTGTGGGCATCCACAAGGCAGAGGCATCTCCCTGAATGTACCCCACAGAAAGGCTGATCGCTTCCATTCCATTTCACTAAGGAAGATCTGAGGAGGGGGAAGGGCAGGCAAGGAGAGAAGAGGAGAAGAGAGGAGAGGAGGGGAGGGGAGGGGATGGGAGGGGAGAGGAGAGGAGAGGAAGAGAGGGAAGGACAAGAGAGGAGAGGAGAGGAAGAGAGGGAAGGACAAGAGAGGAGAGGAGGGGAGGGGAGGGGAGGGGAGGAGAGGAGAGTGGAAGACAAGACAATTGTTCTTCCCAGGTGGCTGACACACTCAGTTTGTGTTGGCAGACTCCCTGTGACCCTACATATTTAGTGCTTAGAACTACGTGAACCCCAGACATGGAGTCAGCCATTTTGCACTTGGGAATTCTGAGATGGATGGAAACAAGCCAAAGAATCAGCGCTAGAGACCAAAGTCTGGTGAGGAGTTTGAACTGTGGGTGGGTGGCTTCCCTCTGGCTGCTTACTGGGGTTACTGCCACTTAGGCTCTGGGCAAGACTGAATTTGCCGCTGTTGAAGGGAACAGAAAGATGAACACTAGGAAAGAAGAGGGTCCTTGTCCTGGGGTGGATGACAGAGGCAGCCCCATGAAAAATAAGCGGGGCCATTGGATTTCACTATAAGGAAGTCCTTAATGGCTTTTCTTCAAGAGAAAGTCAACCAGCTGGGGAGTAACTCAGTGGGTAAACGCTTGCTGTGCAAGTGTGGACGTCCTGAGTTTGATGCATGGACTCGTGTGAAAATATGGGCAAGGCAGTACACACCTGCAAGTTCTGTGGCGGCAGAGGTGGGGGAATAAAAACAGACAGGTCCTTGGTCAGTCAGTCAAGCTGAATCGATGAGTTTCCGGTTCAGTAAGAGGCCCTGTCTTAATAAACAAGGTGAATAGCAACTGTGTTGTAGTAGGAGCGGCGAGGCTGCGTCCCCTGGCACCCGCCCGCCCACACGGCTAGCTTATGCCCAGAAATAATTACACGGAAACTGTATTCTTTTAAACACTGCCTGGCCCATTAGTTTCAGCCTCTTAACCCATTTCTAATAATCTATGTAGCACCACAAGGTGCGCTTACCAGGAAAGATCTTAACCTGCATCTGTCTGGAGTGGGAGAACCATGGCGACTCCCTGACTCAGCTTCTTTCTCCCAGCATTCTGTTCTGTTTACTCCGCCTACCTAATTTTATGTCCTATTAAAGGGCCAAGGCAGTCTCTTTATTTAACCAATGAAATTAACACAAAACAGAAGACTCTCCCCAATCACAAATGGAGAAGACACTGCTGGGCTCCAGTCATATGCACACACACACACACACACACACACACACACACACGGGGGGGGGGGGCATGGCTAGGAAAACCTGCTCTGGTTCAGCAACCCCATCCTACATGGGCCGAGCCCATGAGATACCCAAACCTAAGAGCTGCTACAAGCTAAGCCTGGGGCCTCTGATTTCAAGCCAGGTTTTCATGGAAAGGGTGGGAACCAGAACCTCAAGTCAAATCCAGGCATGGAAGTGACCCTGCTCTCCTGTGAGTCAGGCAGTAACTCTCCAAGCTGCCCAGTTAGATAAGAAGACAGCTGTGCTCGTAAACTCTTTAGGTTGGATCTCTGTTGTCTGGCTGGAACCCAAAGACTTTCCTCATTGCAGGCTTAGGACAGGCCTGATTCTAGTCCAGGAGCACAGAGTGGCTAAGTAGAGTGGTTTTACCCCAGTGGCCATGGCTCCTCTGTCTTCCCATGAGCTGTGGTTTGCAGAGCTGGGCTCCAAGCAAAGCAACAGGGATTGGGTGGACACAAGAGGCATGGTAGGCACCTATAGCCATGCTATGCCTCTCTCTGTGTGTTTTCCTGGGTATTTTACCTTACTGTTTCTGTACAGGCTTACCCTTGTATTCCTAACACAAGAGTAGTTTGTGTGTAGATAGCACCCTGCTTCAGGTGACTCGTCTCTGCTGATACCACCCTCATTTTCTTACTCTGAAAAGTCACTCAAAGACAACAGTCTGCAGTTCTTGATGTGACACAAAATTTACCTGTGCTGTGTGACAAATAGCTGAGCTCAGTGAGTGATGTTCTCGGGCAAGAAGGCTCAGGGAGGAAGAGGTGACACACATACCCATCCCTTGCTGCCCCCCCCCCTTTTCTTTGGTCTTGTTTTTCTATCTACCACAGAACTATCTTTGGACCTCAGTCCCTCTCCATTGTGAGGTGTTCTGTTCCTTTTTCTGGGGAGATAGGAACAGACATCTACATGCCCGTGGCAAGAAGCTAATTCCAAACCAAAGGAGAGATTCTACCCAAGTCCACTGCGATGAGCTAATGAGTGCAGGGGTGACCCAAACACAGCCGCAGCACCGAGAACTTCCACCTTAGCAAGGGTGGGACCGCACCAAAGCAGCATTGTGGAACTCTTCCTCCAGCTAGCCTCCCCCCTTCTGTCTGACCACACACCCCACAACCACATGCAGCAGAGGGGCAGGAGGAAAGAATGGGTGAATCCCAGGTGAGGGACCAGTGATTCTAAGGAGAGAGGGTTGCTCATCCCAGGACAACTTGACTTAGCTATCATTGTATTGTTCTGCTTATTTTGTTGCCATGACTACAAGGCCAGTGTTATCTCTGCTTGGTGACGCAATGGGATGGTCAGGGCATGCCTGAAGGGAAAAGCCACAGAGCAGGAAAAGCTTTCGGTTCCTGCTATTTGCTCGGTGGGGGTCACAAATTATGGTGTGCTGAGGGAGTGCGGGGATTCTTTAAGCTCTGCATGAGACTATGAGGGAGCTAAGAGGTCCCCGGTCAGGCCTAGCGTGCCTGAGGTGGCCACCAGAACCCTGCCTCTAGCTTGCCGTGAGCCAACACTGTTTACCACTCGGTTTCTATCTCAGTCGTAGAATGGCCTTCTCTCTAGGTACAACTCGAGCATCCCGTGTCATTTTGGAGTAGATATTTCTTTGGTCCAGTAGCCATGGCAACTGATTGAGCCGCATTTTACAGGGATAGCTGGGTCTACGGTAATGGTAACGGAGCTACTGACACGTCCTGGTAGAAGGAGGAGGGATTCCAGCTGTTTCTCCACTCGCTCACCTCTCAGCTGCAATTGATCTCGAGAGATTGGTTAGTGCAAAATTAATTGAGAAGGAGTGTTTCATGAGGCCATTGTCCATGAAGGGTAGGACTTTGTGGGGATGCAGCTGGTTTAGGGTCACCACAAGACACTATAAGTAACTCCTCCCCCATGCTCTGTGACAAGCCCAATGAACTCACCGGTTTGTTAAGCAGGACTTAGTTCAGCTGGTACCTTGGTTGTCACTGGTGTCCGAGGTAATAGGTGTTTGTTCCTCTCACACCAGGAAAAGTTTACATGTTTAGTGATGGCATGGGGACTTATGCTATGGGAGAGCCACGCCATCTCCAAAGATGCCACAACAACCTCTCTGTCCATTTGATAAATTGTCTAAGAACATCATCTAGCCAACCCTTCTTCCTCGCCAGATAAGGAGCTGTGTGTCAGTCCCGCTGCCAGGCCATTCCCATAAACGCTTGGCCTGGTGGGCCCTGCTGAGGCAGGCATCATTTTAGCCCCAATGGGCTGGCACATTTCCAGGTTCCCTTTGTTGGCGGACACATCTTGCTATTGAATTCTGAGGGCGAATCAGAGGGTTGCTGAAGCCTTGGGCAGGCTGATTGGGCTCGAGCACTCCCTTGGCCCACACCAGAGTGCAGAGAGAGCCTGACCTCCATCGAGTCTATTCTGTGTTAGTGCTGATGTGAAACCCAGTTCAGTTTCTACCATATCCTCATCCCTGGGCTGGCTGTCAGAGCCACGGAGAGTCTATGTTGGTTTCTGCGGGAGTTATGGCCCACAGCCCAGCGTCTTAATTGGCTTTAGTTTGAAAATAAATGCTTCGCTGGACAATGATGTCTCCACTCTATTTTAGAAGAAGATTCTGCTTTGTGTAGACTAATGTTTAACTTTAATAATCGTTTCATTAGTCCTGAAGACTGTGCTAATTATTCCAAGTTGTGCTTCATCTTTTGTGTAGATTGTTTTCCCAGAGCCTAAGCCGGCTGCATCCAGGCTATTATATAATGCCGGTCTATATTGTGAGAGGTTAAACATTCTAGAAACCAGCTTCCAGCCTTCCTGTGTCCTGGCTCGTACTCTTCAAAGAGACTGAAAAAAAGAATATTTTATGAAATAAAATGATGTTTTGCAGCAAAAAGCTAAGAACTCCTAGGAGCCTAACTAAAGCTGCCACGAAGTTGAGGGGGTTGTCATAGAGATGTGGGGGACATCTGGGACATGCTGAGTCACTCTGTAGCCTAGGGTCATGGCTTCCGTCACCCCTCTGATGAGCTGTTAGTTTGGTGAGGTCACCATGAGGATCCCAGTAGCTAGTTAGGTGACAGCAGGCTTAGAGGTCAGGGAGCTTGGACCCTGCCTGGTAATCTTCAGCTCACAGCACCAGATCCTGTCCCTGCAGGACACTGACTCCTGCTCCAAAGAGCTGCTGTGAGTCACTACCTCTGACCTGGGTGGAGACAGAACATTCTAAACTTCCTACAGCACACGATTCCTATCTAACCAGAGGCTTTCTGATAAAGAGCAAAGGTGCAGCATTGGCCCCTGTCCTAAGAAAGCCAACCTGACTACCAGTGTAGCTCAGTTGGTAGCAATCTTACCCAGCACACGCAAGCCTTGGATTTAATCTTCAGTACTGCATACAGTGGGACGTGTGCTTGTAATCATATTACTTGGGAGGTAGAGTCCAAAGGATCAGAAGTTGAAGGTCATTCTAGGGTACATAGTCAGTTTGACTACGGACTACATGAGACCCAGCTCAAACACACACACACATACGCACACACACATGCACACATGCCTACATAAAAATGTGTGTGGTACAAAGATCTCTCATCTAGCATCCTTCTCTGGGGCTGGAGAGACGGCTTAGCACTTAAGGGCCTTGCTGTTGTCCCAGAGGACATGAGTTCTATCCTCAGTGCCCACATGTTGGCAAGCAACTGTAACTCCCATTCCAGGGGAGCCAACCCTCCCTTCCAACCTCCTCGGGCACTACATGCTCATCA
This sequence comes from Microtus oregoni, assembly GCF_018167655.1. Taxonomy (NCBI): domain Eukaryota; kingdom Metazoa; phylum Chordata; class Mammalia; order Rodentia; family Cricetidae; genus Microtus; species Microtus oregoni. The sequence continues at coordinate 32,986,950 of NW_024543069.1, read as the reverse complement.
CGCTCAGTCACACATGCAGGCAAAGCATCCATCCATATGAATAAAGAAATTTCTAAGGAGATGTCTTAACATACATAAGTAATGAATATACAGATTCCATAAATACATACATACATATATACACACATACATACATACACACATAAAATGTTAAGGAGATGTCTATTTCTGAGTGGTATATACATACACACATAAATTGTTAAGGAGATGTCTACCACTGAGTGGTACATACATACATACATACATACATACATATATAAATTGTTAAGGAGATGTCTACTTCTGTGTGATCCATCCATCCATCCATCCATACATACATACATTGTTAAGGAGATGTCTACCACTGAGTGGTACATACATACATACATCCATACATTGTTAAGGAGATGTCTACCTCTGAGTGGTCTCTTTGGCCATTGCTCACCTTTCCTTGCTAGAGTGTTTTTCTCCGAGTCTCTCTCTTTCTCTCTCTCTCTGGTCTTGGGTGCACACCACCTCACTCTGTAATAAATTCTGTCTCTTTCGTGCTCTCTATGTCACATCGGAATTCACTTCTCAGAAATCAAAAGGATGGAGAAGCCCATGGGAGGTCAGCATGAGATCCTGGAACCAAAGTCACTGCCACAGTCCAGGCCTGTGTCTACCGTAGGCTGGAGAGATCACTGTGGGAAGGCCTGCAATAAGGAAGCCATGGGACCACTTCCTGAGTAAGAGAATAAGCAGCTATCACTTGGTTCTTACTAGAATGGAGTTCCCAGTGGATTTCACATACAGAAATTACATCTGTGACTATTGGGGTCAATTCCCACCGGCATCTTAGAGCTAGGAAATGTATCCGTTATCCCAAGTTTTCTGAGAAAGTATTATTTTTTTCTTCTACATTGGTCAAAAGTCAAATCATTAATTGCCAACCAATAAAGACAGAGCCATTGGGAAAAATAATTATTAAGAGTTTTAATTGCCCTGGAATTCCACATAGAAAATTTTATATTCTGTTACATCTGAGACAGCTGAAAACTCTGAGAAACTGTGGAAGCTCTTTGGCCAAAGCAGACTTTGATTTTTTTTTTATTAAAGAGATTTTTTATTTCATGTATATGGGAATTTTACATGCATGCATGTAAGTACACCATGTGTGTGCCAGGTGCCTGTGGAGGTCAGAAGAAGGCATCAAGTCCCCTGGAACTGGAGTTGGAGACAAATGTGAGTCACCATGTGGGGTGCTGGCAATTGAACCCAGGGCCTCTGGAAGAGCAGCCAGTGCTCTAACCACTGAACCATCTCTCCAGCTCTAATTTGGTTTCTTTAGCATTCCCTAGAAATGGCCCTACGTGCCCGGAACTAGTGTGTAAGTCAGTTACAGGAAGAGTTGTTCAGTTTCATCTTAGCTGGATTGTAATAAAATGAAATGTGTATATATTTCTATAAACTTACAAGGAAGTGGACCGTGAGGCAGCCAGCTGTACCGCATCTGCAACCAGGAAGTGGCGAGGGATGAAAGTTCGGGCTCAGCCCACCTTCTCCCTTTTTATTCTGCCCAGAACCCCAGCCCACAGGATGGTGCCGTCCACCTTTAGGTTAGTTTCCCTAAACAGGCCGATTAATTCAATCAAGAAATTTCTCCTCGGGTTTGCCCAGAGATTTGTCTCCTAGGTGATCTTGATCCCATAAAGCTGATGATTGCTACTCCCCATCCTGCCTTCCAGTACTGCGGTGGCAGGAAAGAGAGCTGAGCCTTCGGCTTTCCGGCCCAAGACCGTATGCTAATTCATTCACTCTTTCAGTAAAATTTACTGAGTGTCTATTATGTCAAGACAGTCTTGGAAACAGTCTGGGTTGCCTTGTGTGACAAATTAGTATTAATTGTTAAATTCGCAGGAGAAACTGATTATGGATCAATATGAGCGATAAAGGGTAGCTCAGAGCGCTCCCTGAGTCATGCTGTATAACCTCATTATATAGGAATCAGTGTGGGAATGAACTTGCCCATCTGGGCAGGTAGGTACCATCAAATTGCCCCTATGCATCTTAGAAGATTACTAGGCGAAGAAGCCATTTGGCAAAGTACAAGCCTTCAAAACAAAGGAACCTTCCTCTGGGGATACAGGCAAAAGTAGAATTATTGCAGGAAAGGGCTTGACATCATGATCTTGGTGGTTCACGAGTTTATGAGATTCATCAGGAGGTGAGCTTATAATTCAGCAGTTCAGAGTTAGCACAACCTAAACAACCTGGTCTTGGTTCAGCAGATGTTTCCTATGACTCATTTAAGATGCCTTCAAAAAAAAAAAAATCCAGCCACTGGATTGGATGGAAGGCTTACAGATGCGAGTCCATTAACTGCACCCGAAGCAACACAATAGCAGGGTTCTGATATGGACCACGCCAAGGAAAACACGTCACGGGCTAAGAGGGACTCTAGAGATGGTCTCAGGGTTATGGCCTCGTAAATACTTTCCTTGTCCGCACCGGAACTAAGGTGGAGATGACTTTAAAACTGGAGGGTTTTTTTTATGCAGAAGCCAGGCTGATCAAGACATCGTGAAGGCGTGCCTGCCATAAGCGAATGCCCTGCAGCTAAAATACGATTCGAATAAAGGAAACGCAGGTAGCAGTAACTAGACGTCGGCACGATAGTCTGATCTGTCCTGAGACAGATGCTGACCTGGTTTCTGTATTTATCGTACTTAATTAAAGTGGGCCCGAAACAAAAGGCTTACTGGAGGTTTAGGACCTATTGGTTGTAGTCAAGGGGTAGAGGGGAGAGAGGTCACCTCAGGCCTCTGAAGAATAGGGTAGTGTTTCATGACAGACTATAACCTCATCACCCGGCAATTTCTACTACAGTTCAAATGCAGCTTTACTGCACTATGGGGACAGTCCACGAGGGCTCTTAGAACATCCCAGCCCCGCCCCCACCCGCCAGTCTCTTGTGAAGTCTTTCTGTGTGTGTATGATTGTGATTATTTATATTTTGGCTAACATTATCCCTGTTTAGTTATTCCGTTTCCTACTCTAAATATTGGATGCACATCCGAGAAGTCAAATTACCAAATACACTTTACAACAGAACAAACAGTGGAACACGGTGGATGGTATGGGCAGCTGTGTGAGTGGATTCCCACTACAAACGCTGTTGATATTATGGATAAATGATAGGGTGCGTATATTTGTACTGGTCTTTTATGAACATGTAAGTACTCTGGTGATTAATAGACTATTTCAGAGCATTTCTGGGTTTATAGCTTTTACCATTATGTTTTGCACTAAACTGAATACTAAAAGTATAATTAGCATAAAATGCAGAATCCTCAAAAGTTATTGACATTAGAAAGAAATTCTCAAACCTATTGCTAAAAAAAATTGAGTTGTCAAAGGTGGAACAACCTCCCTGAGTTTAAATATTTCCTATTTTTCCCCGGGGGACTATCAGGGGGAGAGACAGCAGGAATATTTTAGGATATTATAGCTCATACTGCATCTGTTTCCACAAAAATTACATGCCTACGTTCAATTGCGTAACCCTTAAATAGGGTAAATTATAATCCTATCAAATTGAGAATATATAATTCTTTAAAAACACATTTAAGATGTAAGCCATATGTTAAAGTGAGTAGATCAGGTGTTGAAATAACGTGTTTTGCTTTCAAATACATTGCCCCAGTGTTTTTAAAGTTACCGAGGAGAAGTAGCAGCCCGTGCTGGGATAAACGATCAGGCTCATTGTCCTGTTGCCCGAGGATGTTGTTTTGACAGCTGCACTTTGGCCAACAGTAACCTGACAGGACGCGGATAATGAGACGTGTGACGGTTAGCCCTGATTGTCAGCTTGGCAGGGTCTCCAAACACAGGAAATAAAGCGCCGGCTTTCGTGGCTGTCAAGGACTTTCTAGGTTGGCTTAACTGAGGTGGGAGGACCCACCCTAAACGTGGGCCGCGCGATTCCGTGGGCCGGCTTCCCAGACAGAGAAAGTGGGCTGCGCTCCAGCATTTATCTGTCCCTGCTTCCTCGCCGAGGAAGCAATGTGACCAGCTGCCTCACACGCCGGCCACCATGCCCTTCCTGCTACGGTGGCCTGTGCCCTCAAACTGTGCGTCAAAGTAAACTCTCCTTTCCTTCGGCTGCCTTTGTCACAGCAATTGCACAAACAGGTGACGCAAGAAGGCACCGTCAATGAGGGCAGGGAGCTTGCCTTCAGCTCAGTGTTAGTGTCAGCAATCTCTGCACCCATGGGCACCTGCTTGGGAGGTAGACTATCCAGGTCAGCTGCTTGTTGGGGTCTCCCTAACTCCAATGGTACAGCCATTTTTCCCCTTGGGCCACCAAAGATAGTTTTCATCAGGTTTAATCTGTATCCCTTCTTCTCCTTCCTCCCACCATGTTCATTCACTCACCCATGCATGCATGCATGAAAACTGTTTTTCATACGCCCAGAGCTGTGCTAAATGCTGCAGATACAATGGTAAGCAAGGAGGATACAACCAAATCAGTGCACGGCAAAGATATGATAAACGGCGGGCGCTGTGTAGGCGAGCACTAAAGCCGTGCTGATGTGATCCGATGGTGTACAACAGAGAACCCTGAGCTCAGATGGGGAGTTAGGACTGCTAACTGCAAGAAACCTGGCTTGGTGAAGAGCCAAACCTGCACGGGACATATGGCATCTGGAAGCATGGGTGATATTGATACAGATAAACACATAAAGATTCATCTCCTCACGCTTACCTTTCATGGTTAGATGCTGTTGTTCCTACAGGTCATGGGGCTGCTATACAAAAGCCCAAGTACTAGGTACATGATACCTCCCTATGAGCAGTTAGCCAGAGAGGTCTTAGAAGCCCCCGAGAGAATACAGGCTACTGGGGCCAAAGAGATGGCTCAGCAGTTAAGAGCATTTGCTGATCTTCCAGAAGATCTGAGTTCTGATCCTGACACCCACATGACTGACTTCCAACTGCATTAACTTCATTTCAGGGCATCTAATATCCTCCTCTAGCCTTCATGGCGTGTCACGTGCACATCTATGTACACGCATGCACTCAAACACACACACACAAATACAAATAAAATTTTTTTTAAAGGTGCAAGCTGCTCTCATTGCTCTTGAGTGCCCTCCAGTACTGGGTGCAAGGCTGTGCTGCTGAAGGCACCACATGCCATGAGCACGGGGCACAGAGACATTCAGGTGGAACCGTTGCAAACTCCCTCCTGATCGCCGGCTCTCAGAGCGCAGGAAGGCGAAAAAATGGCTGGGGGTGGAGAGGAGAACGCATAATGGTCTCCACCATGTATGCTGCTTACCCTACTGGGCAAGATACGCCCACAGGTGCAATGGCAACTTGACCGTTTTGAGGACAACCAACTGCTTTGTGATTGGATCTGAGAGCTGCTTCTCAGGATGGAATACAAACCTGATACTGTAAAGGGGGCTGGGGAGAAAAGGGGCAAGAGAGAAGGACATTTTCATCGTTCCTCTAAATGAACATGTCGTTAAACTGTGTTTTAATGTTTCTGTTTGTACCGTAGACTCGTGCTAATCTCGGCCTGGAGCAGAAAAGTTCTTTTTAGTAGGGGATTACAATTACTGCGCAGATTCCTACGTAGTCAAAACATCAAGAGTAAGTGACCAATGAGCCCTCAACCTTTGACAGGATTTTGTGTCACACACACGCATAAGCATGCACACAAGGCCCAGCGAACACTGCAGAAGAGGGGTGGGAAAGAAGGTGAGAGCTGGAAGATGGAGAAGAGTGTCCTGACCTGGTGGGGTGCAGATCTCACATGGCTGCTGAAACCAGGAGCACACAGCGGCTGTGGATACCTGCACGAGACTGGACCACACGAGGCCCCACCTCTGTTGAGGTACAAAGGGTTCTTAGTGGTTTCTGGTCTGGAGGTATGTTCTCTAACGGAACGGTCACTGGGAGACCAGGTAGGAAAAAGAGGTTCAGGGGAAAACTGAAGAGGGTAACGTGGGTAATATAATCATAGCACACTTGTTATATGTATGCGATGGTCAAGATATTAAAACAAAAAATCAGTTCCTGCCACAGAGGCCACATGCAAGTGTCCAGCAACTCCATGCGGCTCCTGCATACAGAGGAGCAATAGCGACTTCCCTACTGCCCAGTGATCCCCACGGGTGCCAATGTGCAATGGCTGTGTGGTGGGAGAGGCAGATGGCAAAGGTCTAAAAAAACAACCCCCCACAAACAGCAAAGCAGCTCAGAGATGAGAGCTTGCAGGAGGGGAAGGTCGTAAAGAAATGTTCACAAGTGGGTTGACATCAGACTCAGAGGAGATGGACTGACAACAGATTCAGGGGAGAGGCCCCCCCCAAAGCATAACAGAACGACTCTGGAGGAAAGAAGATACACTTCTTTTTAGGACAAGGTGCCATGTATCCAGGCTAGCCCTGAATTCTCTATATAGCCGAGGATGACCTTGAACTTCTGATATGCCTGCTTCTACCTCCCAGTACTGGGATTCGAGGTACGATATTAATCCAGTTTATGAGGTGCTCAGGATTGAACACAGGGTTTCATGCATGCTAGTGAAACACTCTACCAACTAAGCCACACTGCCAGCTAAGAATGCCTCATCTGAAAAAAAAAGAAAAAGGAACCACACATTTAATTAGTCAAGGTGATGAGAAACTGTAAATTCAAGCCCTTGGGAAGCCTAGAAAGAACAATTGCTGTGAGTTTGTGGTCAGCCTGAGCTACCCAGTGAATCTAGGCCAGCCTGAAACCCTGTCTCCAAAACCCCTAAAACAGGTAACAACAACAACAAAAATCATAGCAAAGGAACAACAAAAACACATAGAAGATACCACCATGGATTGCAATATCCTGCTTTATCTTCAAACACAGGGTAAGAAAGCCCCAGAAGAGGGCCACAGGAGAACCGTTTGAAGGAACAAACCAGATTCCAGGTGGAGCAGGAAGGTGAAGGCAATTCAGGCTGATAGTAGATCCAGGGTATGGAATATGCTGTGAGCCTCTGGAAGGGTTGGAGGATTTGTGCCAATGGAGAGAACAAGGGCCTTGGCGGAACAGCACTGGGGTTGATCATCCTAGCGGACTGGCACCTGAAGGCACTTAGTCTTAGACATTAACTGCTGAAAACTAGATTGGCAGGCTGGGAGCAGTTAGCTGGCTCACTAGACCGGAGGTACGAGTGTTCCTTCAAGCTCACGCATCATTGTCCAGAATATTCTTGATCCAGAAGCAGCAGCAGCTTCATGCAGCGTTGGTCTCAACGGCTTTGGTTTCAACACCTGCCGACTCTCTCAGACGCTAGACACAGAGAGAGGGATCCTGCAGGAGATGTCGAGAACCTCAACGTCTAAGTATCAGTCCAGTCTCAGAGACTGTGTTGTCGGCCACCCTATAAACTACAACTCCATTGTCAAAGAGCCTGGAGCAGGTGGGTCCCAGGATGTGAGTTTTCCCAGCCGTCCTGAGTCAACAGCACATTCTCCTCATTGGCTCCTGATGGTAGAGCAGGATGTGATGTCACCACCAAGCCAGGCAATGAGAGAGCCCCGTGCACATCCTGAATTTTAAATCGTGCAAACTTGTGAGAACTCAAGTAACAGCTGTTTTAAATTTGGTTCTAACAAAATGCAAGAGGTTCTGCCGAGAGATTAATAGACGCAAATTGTTTGAGAGGTTATTTATTATTTGAGTTATGTGACTTTTCCCCCCACTGACAAAAGCAATCAAGAAGACTACAATGGATTCAGTAAAAACGAACTGACTGTCCAAGTCCTAAGTGTCATTGAAAAACAATGTCATATACTTATTGAAGTTCCTACAACATGGGTTAGTGAGGCATTCACAGTGGCCCACCCTCCCGGGTTCCGAATCTGATTGTCAGTGTTCAGAACACCAGTCATCAACCATCAGACCCGCTTACTTTTAGATGTGGAAACTGAACATTTGCAGTGACTTTAATCTCTACTGACACCATGTCACCTGAGACTTAGCCCAGAGAATGGCAATAATACTACAGGCTTTAAATCCCTCATATTACAGAATTGCAGATCTTAATACTTTACTATCAAACTGTGCAAGCCAGTGTTGGAGGTCACTTGATAACCACCCCACAGAGGGTCACTGAGTTCTTGGCCCCCTCCCTAAAGTGACTTTGGATGCACCGCAGTCTAGGGTGCAGTAGCTGCTGCAGCGAATGGCGAAGTCGTGGCGAAGTCTTGGCGTTGGGCTCCCGGTGTGACGCGGATGTAACCTGCCTGCAATGAGCTCCTCTCCAGGCCAAGAACAGCAAGGGTTTGTCCATTTACAAGTATGTTTACTCTAGCTCTCCTCAGTCCCCGCAAATGTATCTGTAGCTCTCAGAAGGAGATGTCACGCGCTGGGCAAAGGAAAACAGTACGCTGGGGCTAATTACCGGAGCTTAAGGAATGAGTGTGGACCGCAGGTCGCCAGGCACGTGCTTCTCAACCTTTGGAGTCCACATGTCCTATTAGTGCTGGAAAGCTGACCAGGGGTAATCAGTAAGTCCTGGAGCTCAAGCACTGGTCCCCAGCACAGCCGAAAGTTTTATATTGTTGAGAGAATCGGCGGCACTGAAAATAGACCCCAAGCTGTTAAACGAAGGAGGCAGGTAGGAGCCAGTGCCGCAAGACCTGACTTGTTGACTTGTAAAGACTGTGATGGGGGAGGACCTGGAGGGATGGCTCAGCGGTTAGCAGTCATTGCCGCCCTTTCAGAAGATGCACCCCACCTCCCTTTGGTCCCAGTACCCAAGTCCTCAGGTGACTCACAACTGCTTATGACTTCAGCTCCAGGGTCTCCTATATCCTTTTACAGCCACGGTGGACAAATAAACTCATGTGCACATATTCCCACACAGATAGGCATGAGTGCATACAATTTAAAAGCAAAATATTAATTATAATAGTATTAAAAACACTACAGCTTTGTAATTTTTTAAAAAAGTGATGAAGCCATTAATAGCCCATTACTTTAATCCCAGCACTCAGAAGGTAAATGCAGGGGGATTGGGAACTTCGGGCCAACCTTAGCTACATAGGAAGCCAGCGGCCAGCCTGATCTATATAGTGAAAACCTGCCTCAAAGTACAAGTGGAATGAATACAATTCTCAGAAGAAAATAAATAAATAACCCAAAAAAATGCATGAAAAAAATGTTCAACATCTTCAACCCTCAGAAAAAAATCAAAACTACATTGAGTATCCATCTCATCCCTTTCAGAATGACGAGACCAAGAAAACAAACACTGGTGAAAACGTGTGCCTGGAGGGGGGAAGGGACACGGGATAAGGAGGACACAGCCTCTATTCACTACTTGTGGGAATGTGTAATGGGGCAATCGTTGTGGAAGTAAATGCGGAGATACAAAGTCTTCTAAAAAAAAAATAAATTCTGCAGCCACGTGGCCCTTTTATATCACTCCTGGGTGTATCCCTGAAGGGATCTAAGTCCTGCAGAGGCATGTCCGAGTCATGTTTATGCTGTGTTGTCCACAATAGCAGATATGCCGGATGGCCAGCAGCAGGTGGACAAGAAACACACGTATACACGGCACATAGACACAGTGGCGTTTGGTCAGTCATAAAGAAGGCCGACATGTCACTCGCAGGAAAACTGGGGGAGATGCAGATCACTGTGTCAAGTCAAATGGTTCAGATCCAGAAAGACAAATGCATTAAGTGTTTTCTCTCCTGTACAGAATCCAGGATTATACTACATGACCTGGAGGTAGAAGGGTGAGCAATATGGGAGGAAGGATGGGACCAGCAGTGGTGGGGAACGGAGGATAACGGGGCAAAAGTGAACAAAATACAATATTATACACGTGTATGTATGTATAAAATGTCATGATGAACTGCATTAATTTGCATGTTAACTATGAAAACAAATATGAAAGGAAAAACTTTTGAGTTAGGGATGTGTAGCTCAGTGGTTAACATGCCCAAGGCTGTGGGTTCTACTCCCAGCACCCCCAATGAGACAACGATAATAAAATTGTTAATTCTTATTTAACTCTGATCTTAAGAAATAATATCTTTTCCCACCTCTTCAAATATTAAAATTTTAGGAGGACACTGATAAAGAAAAATATTCTTAACTAAAATTTGAATGCTATTTGGGGAAACCATGTATATCTAATTGTCAATAGTTTGTGTACTATAAAAATATGAATTTACTTTAATTTTTAATTTTAATTCTAATTCTGGAAGGGATTCTTTTCCTTATCTCTAGAAAACCTAATATATGTGTGGCACTTATTTAAACACCCACTAATGTATCTGCTCCCATGGATTCAAAGTGTAAAATTACTTATTTTCTAGACAGAGACGCAGATGAATACACATATTTATCTGACGAATTTAGACCCACTAAAGCTTTACTGATAGTGATGTTTCTTCAGAGACTGATTTACCAACAGACAGAAGTATTTTTAAAACATAGTCTCGGAAATCAGAGACAAATGGATTCGAAATGGAGTTTTTGTTTCTTACAAATTGCTTTGCGTCTGGTGGGATTTTCAAATTCTGACTCTAATGAGATTTGGCTCCATGTAAATTCCCTGTTAAGAGGCCTGGGCTGGTGCAGTCCTATAGACATTTATTCCCCCACACATTACACGCCATTTTGGCTGATGAGAGGCGGGGAAAAGTAGATCCTATTCATTAGACTGTCCACGGGAAGAGAGGTCTATGAAAACAGGTTTTTGGAGCCTTTGCCATTTGTTTGCTGGGATGATGGCAATGTTGAACTTGAGAAGTGTGTGTTTGTGTATGTTAAAATTAAATCTGGTAATTAGTTTACTTTAGACAATGACCGCTCAATTTACTTAGGACCCGCTACACGCCAGGCATCTTGCCAAGTGTTGCAGAGGACAGACGGTTGAAGAAGCTCCCTTTTCACTCTGAGGCTGGCGAAGCCCATAGTCAAGAAGCAATTACAGCGCTTCATGTTTAAAAGAACACGTGAAGTGACACTGTGATATGTTTCACTGTAACGCATAAGATTGAAGCCAAAGTTCATAGTGAGTGATGACTTTGAAACTATGCACACTGACCCTTAAAGAGATTTATGAAAATGTCTTTTAAGAAAAGAAGCTGGCAGCTCAGGGGTTAGGAGCACATCCTGGTCTTGTGGAGAATCTCTGTTCAGTTCCCAGCACAGAGCATGGACAGCTCACAATCTCGGGTAAACGCAGTGCTAGTAAGACCTGGTGTCCTCTTCTAGACTTTAAGGGAACCAGCACTCAGTGCACACATCCACATTCAAACACACATGCGTGCACATGCCAACACACACATTCATACCCACACATACTCACACCCCACACACAATTAAAGATAAGACAAATCTTTCAAAGAGCTATAAAAACTTAAGATACAAGTGACTAATTCTTCCCAAAGCCTCTTATTTTGAATTTCTCATTGAACATGGCCATATTGTTTCTCTTTCTTGCTTCATGAGTACCTCACCTTTGACTGGCATCTTTCCTGAGCCTGACAGAGGCAGGTGTGAGCTCAAAACCAGCCTGGTCCTCATAGCGAGTTCCAGGCCAAAGAGGGACATGCAGTGAGACTTTATTTGTATTTTCCTAAAATTTTGTTTTAGGGAATTGCATGGAAAAGATCATTTTCAGATGGACCTCGAAGGAGATGGGGGATTTCTGAGGACCTAACGAGCTGGAATCTGAGGACTTTTGCCTCAGACTCTGCAGGTGCAACAACAGGGAGGAGTGAGGAACACTCCACTTGGAGGAGCAGGTGGCACCCAGTGGGCTTCTGGGAAGTGAGGAGAAATGGTAGCAGATTCAACCAGGAGTGATTAGAGTCAGGCTGTCCTGGGTCTAAAGTTCACCCCAGGGCAGTTAAAAAGCTCAGAAGGGCTTTGCTGCTTTGGTATATGCTTGTATTTATAAATAATAAATTTCAAACTCACAAAAAAGGTAGCAAAAGTACCTACTGTAAGGTTTACCCTTCACCCAGAATGACCTGTCATTGATTTTTTGTCTTGTTGTTTTTTCATTGGATCACTAGATACATAGATAGATAGATAGATAGATAGATAGATAGATAGATAGATAATGCAGGTAGATAGATAGACAGACAGACAAACAGATAGAATGTATATTACATATATGTACATACTTATATACATACATAACATTTTCTATACCATTTGAAAGTAAGTTGAATACATGGTCATAACCCTCTTTTCCTATAACTTGATTTTTCTCCCTATAACTGTGCTGTTATCTATTCTGAAATTTATGTGCCAACTCTGTCATGTAAGGCTAATGGCTTTTACATAGCCCAATGGCTGGTTGCTCTTACTTGTCTTATGCATCTATGACTGAGGTGTAGAGTATCCCTACAGCATCGACATGACTTCCACAGGAAGGACTACATATATAGTTTTAAACATTATCTCTTTAACTTATGTGAATGTGTGCACCTGCGTGAGTTTATGTGCACCATGTGTGTGCAGGTGCCCACAGAGGCCACGGGCTGTTAGATACACTGAAGCTGGGGTTATAGGAAGCTTTCAGGTACCACTGTGGGTGCTAAGAACCAAACAGGCCTGTAGATTAAAAGAAGAGTCTTTAGGGGACCTAGAGAAACTCTAGTGTAAGGTCTAGTCTAGTCTAGAGGGTGATTACTGATGTTCATCACGTTCAACAGTGTGGTCTTCAGATCACTTTAGGGAGAGCAAAACCTTGAAGGGGAAGATGGGACTCCAGTCATGTCCTCCTCCTCTCGGGGTTGGCTCTGCCACCCCTCCTGCTGAGGGATGTAGCTTCACTTTAGGGTTGTTAAAACACTGAAGTCAACTGATACTTGAGGGTGAACTAGAGTAAACCTTCTCTCTTTGGAAGGCGATCGGCTTAGGTGCTTTGCTATGATAATAGAAACTGACACATTAGGCGGGACTGATAGGGGAATTTTCTGCCCCTAATAGCCGTGACAGCCACATGAATGCAGGAAGTTTGGCCTTGAGTTTTAGTAAAGCAGAGGATTGGAATGTATCTAGGCATGGAGCCAGGATCAGTGACGGTTTTGCATCCTCCACCCTCTCCAAAAAAAACCCACTAGGATTCTGGGAAATGATAAAGAATCTTTGGATGGGTCATGGTGGTGCTTATATATGTTTGGGTTTGAATTTACACTGACTGAACGGTTCAGGAATATTTTCCCTGAAAATAAACACCGAAAGAAGGCGATGATGACTCATATTGGTCTGATAAAAGTGGATGAAAACTGCTTTGGAAAGATGGAGCCTTATCGTAATTCACATAAGATTCCCACAGGTTGAAATGTGCGGGGCATGAACTCAACCAAAAACTATAAAAACACAGAAAGGGGAAATTGGTTCTAAGTAGATAGCAGCAAAGACCAAACAAACAAACAAACAGCAGCCCAACTAATTCTTCATAATTTCAAACAGAAGAATGATCATCTTTAGACTATAAAACAAAGCAGACGACCGCAGAAGGCCCCATGGGTAAAGCGCTTGCTGCCAAGTCTGTCGACCTGAACTTGCTGTGTAAGACCACATGGCAAAAGGAGACAACTGCCAGCCACGTGAACCACCCTCTGCCTTCCCTATGTGCCTCAGCGTGCGCAAGGTATGGTCAGTTTAGGTTTAAACAAACCTAGTGGCTATCACAGCTCTGGGTAAAGTGGCAGGGCAGGTAGAGCGGGAGGTGTGCCAACGGAGCGGCCCACAATTTGAAACATGATTTATCTGTCTCTGGGCATTTCTTGTTAGTGTCTGCACATCATTTAAGTAACCAGAATCATGGAAAGTAAACCACAGATTGGAGCTAGCGGGTATGCACTGTGCCCGCAAGCCTTCCAGTTAGGCATGTTGAAGGCATTGGCATAAATAGCCCTATTTGCACGGTAGCCCTACAGTGAAAGATTACATAGGAATACTTACAGAATTACATAGGAATTGCATAGGAAGAGAGCAGAGAAACAAATGAGAAACCGCTGGGGCTCTCCCACTTGGAAGTCAAAGCAGGAGAGAGGTCTCCAAAGAAGCCAGAGGGACAACAGGACCACAGGGGGGATAGAGGGACAACAGGACATGGCTTCAGCTGGATTCCTTGTGGCAACTTCAGCTTCGCACTGGCACGGAACTGAGCATCCCACTGCATTTAAATGTTTCTATTTCTTGGGTTTGATTTGTGTGTGGATGTGTATGTGGTGTGTGTGAGTGTGTGTAGTGTGTTCATATGTGTGTGCAAGTGTTTGTGCCCATGTGCACATGTGAAGGCCTAGGAGGGAGCCTAGGGGTCTTCTCTGCCACTCTCTGCTTTATTCCCTTGAGACCTGGCCTTTCGTTGCACCCAGAGCCAGACTGGCAGCCAGTACACCCCAGAAATCTCCACAGTGCCAGGGGTTACAAGTTCATGGAAAGTCATACCTGCACACCAGGGATTCGAACTTGGATCCTCACGCGTACACAGCAAGTACTCTTACCTGATATATCATCCCCTTAGCCTCAGAGATTTCCTTTTCAAGATACTGTGTGTATTTGTTTTGAGGCAAGGTCTCATGCATACTTGGTGGATCTCAATCCTCCTTTCAAGTGCTGGAATTAGAAGCGTGTGTTACTGTGTTTGGTTTAGGGGGTGCTGAGATCAAATCCAAGGCTTTGTACAGACGAGGCAAACACTCCACCAACTGAACTCCACCCCTAGGGCTCTACTTTGGGATCATATAAGCATCATCCTAGACTAGCCTTGTCTCTCTCAATTCTTCGAAATCCCATGTTGATTACCCCACAGAGTGTCCTGTTGCTGATTGGATTATTAAAGTTTAATAATATGAAAATATGTCTCTTTGAAGTGCTGACAACAGCCCATGTAGATATTTCTCATTCTCTCTCTCTCTCTCTCTCTCTCTCTCTCTCTCTCTCTGACTCACCTCTCCTGAAGTCACCACCGTTCTTGGTGGTTTTCTGTTTTGTTTTATTCTGTTTGTTATTCTATGCTTATGTATACCCACAGTGTTAGTGTATGTGTGTATCCTGAGACCGTGATTAAAAACCATCCTGACACAAACATCTGAGGGAGATAAGACTTATTTTGGTTCGCAGTTGTGGCAGGGAGGTCCTGGTAGCAGGAACTAAGGCAGCTGGTCACATTGCGTCTGCAGTTGGGACGCAAAGACCAATGAATGCTGGTCCGGCTTCCTGCTTTCTCTGCAGTCCTGGACAGACACCGGCCCATGGGATGGCGCTGCTCACAATGATGTTGGGTCTGACCTCCTCAATTAACCCACTTAGGTAATCTCCCACAGGCTTGTCTCTGGGGTGATTTTAGAAGCTGTTAGGTTGGCAATATTAACTATTGCACCCAAATTCTTATTTAGTTTTCATTTAAGTGGTGAGTTCTGCTTAACTAATCATTGAAACATGCGTTCCTGTGTAATATATTATGAAGACTGTAGAATTTAGCATATTGCTACTGTTTTATTGTATTCCATTTATGTTACTGTTAAACTTTGCTTTCCACTCAGTTGTTTCCAAGGCTGTTTATAAATGGTTGACTCTCATCTGAACTACACTGCTACTTCCTTGAGCTTAAAACAAGAGGCCCTCCATTACCTCTCTTGCATGGGCATTGACTTGTATTGATTTCAAACATTTTCTGGGAGGCAAAGCGCATGGGCAAGGTGATGCTGGGTGAACTCTGTGACTGTAGAAACTGCAGTATAGCTTTTAATTTTTAAAATTATTATTTTGATCCCAGCACTTGGCAGGCAGAGATAAGTGGATCTCTGTGAGTTCCAGGACAGCGTCTACTACAAAGTGAGTCCCAAATCAGCCAGGACTCCATCGTAAGACTCTGTCTCAAAAATATATCTTATTATTGTGTGTATGGTGAGTCACTCACACGAAGGCCAGGACTTTCAGAAGTTGGTTCTCTCACCTTCTTTCTGATGCAGAATTGTGTTTCTGCTATGTACTCTAAGGCAGACGGTCCATAAACTTCCAGCCACTCTCCTGTCTCCACTCCATTTTACTGTAGCTATGCAGGGATTACACACACACACCATTGCATCTGGCTTTTTTAAAAAAGGAGTATTGATGATCAAACGCAGGTCACCAGGTCTGCAAGTGTTTTTACCCACTGAGTTAGCTCCCAATGACCCAGAAAATGATGTCTAATTCAACCTCTTTCCCTAAGTGTAGTTCCCATCCTTGGAGTCTTGTATAGTGTGGCTCTGGATAAGGGATGCTGAACAGATGTTTGCTGACAGGGTAAAATCATGACAGTGTTGATGACATATCTTCCTCTGATCCGGTTTCATGTCGGTGTCATTTTCAGGAGATGAAAGCAAAGCTGAGGGTTGAAGGAAAGGAGACGAGGTAACAGGTTAACCATCACATGGGGACCTCAGCAGCCGATGCAGGAAATTCCTCCTCGCGTCTTTGGAGGGTCCACAACACCTTCCTAGAGGCCCTCCTTGCAGTAAGAAAGTGAAAGGTCTTAACAGAACTAACTAAAGATCCTTCAGGGTGGTGGAGGCGCACACCTTTAATCCCAGCACTTAGGAGGAAGAGACAGGTCGATCTCTGTGACTTAGAGGCCAGCCGGGCCTACAGAGCTAGCTCCAGAACAGCCAAGGTTGCCCAGAGAAACCCTGTCTCAGAACAAAACAAAACCAAAAACAACAACAACAAAATAATTAACCAAGGGAAAAACATCCTGTCAGATTTAAACCAGTTGAGGGTCAGATGAGAAGTTTCTCACACTCAGGAGATTCTGAGCCTGACAGTGTCATTGTGAACCATAAGAAGGATGCCTTTTCTGCTGGGGAATCTTCGTGTGTGTGTGTGTGTGTGTGTGTGTGTGTGTGTGTGTGTGTGTGCATGCATGGGCCTGTATGTCTGTGTGCATGGGCCTGTATGTCTGTGTGCACGGGCCTGTGTGTGTGTGTTTGTCTGTGTGTGTGTATGGGTGGGCCTATGTATGTGTATCCATGAACCTCTGTGTGTGTGTGTGTGCACGCACCCACATGAACCTACACACGTGCACATGGGGAAGCCCTATATCGAACACATCCACAAGCTATGTTGCTCCTCTTTATATTTTATCTCATGACTTGCTGAACTGTAACCAACATATCTTCATTTACATAAAACTCTCACTAACCCTGCTGCTCACCTGTTTTATGTTTTACGCTCAATAAATACACCTAGAAACAATGCAATTTTAAAATCAAAGTTATTTTTATTTCATGTGCGGTGCCACACCCATGCCTGGTTCACAGAAGAAGGTGTCTGATCTCCTGGAACTAGAATTACAGATAGCTATGACCCACCATGTGAATACTGGGGACCAAACCCAGGTCGTCTGGAAATGTAGCCAGTGCTTTTAACCCCTGAGCTATCATTCCAGCCCTACACTCTGATTTCTTTTTTCTAACTGAACCACGCAGTTTTCTGACAAACTCTGTTGCTCCCATGACAAACCTCTTTCACACTCACCTCCCCAGGTCTCGTGACTGAAGGGAATTTTTGAGAGACTGTTTCTTACGGACGGACACTGGGTCTCTCACCAAGGCCAGCTGGCCTAGGTCTGAAAAAGCATGGGATAAATCCGGACTAGCTGAACATAGCGGACAATGAGGAATACTGAGAATTCAAGAACAATTGCAGTGGGTTTTTGATCCTACTGCACGTACTGGCTTTGTGGGAGCCTAGGCAGTTTGAATGCTCACCTTACGAGACCTGGATAGAGGTGGGCAGTCCTTGGGCTTCCCACAGGTCAGGGAACCCTGATTGCTCTTCGAGCAGATGAGGGGGGGGACTTGATCGGGGGAGGGGGAGGGAAATGGGAAGCGGTTGTGGGGACGAGGCAGAAATCCTTAATAAATAAATAAATTAAAAAAAAAAAAGGACGACAGTGGAATCCGCCGACATGGACCACACACTCTTGCCTTAGTGCCGTATGACAGACTCGGGGCTTGCTTTGTCTTTCTAGCTTTTAGTCGTTGATGCCACACTCCCTTTTATTCCAGGAGTGTGGGCTTTTTAAAAAAGAGTTAAACAAGATACCCATGCCATGCTTTCGGATGGAACGTGGTGCCTCATAGTAACGAGTTTTCCATGCCTGCATATGAAGCACAGAGAAAAAGTATTTTTTCTGAGTTTTGCCATATATACAACACAGAGACATCTGAATCTAGAGAGAAACAGCAGGTGTTTCCTCCTTGCTTGGGCAGAACTTTGGGGCATAGCAAGGAGACGCAGCTCTGTCTCCTTGCCAGATCAAACGAGGATGCATCTCCCAGTTTGCTGCCCCCCAAAATTTCTGACTTTGGTTGTGTCCAATTAAGGCTTTGCTTCCAGGTGCATGGCTATGGAGTTGATGTCACTCAAAAATCCTTCATGTAACCCCTATTTAGGATTTATCTAAACATAATATAAACATTTAAGGCTTTTAAGACTCGGGCCTATAAAATATAATGGTCATTGCCTGTTTACTCAGCTCCAGCTTCTCATAGTAAAATATTGAAATTTGGCAGTAAATACATAGAAAGTAGGAAGGTGAGTCTATATACTGACTGAGCATTGCGGTCTCACTGTCAATTACCATGGCAACTTTGCTGTAGATAAAGGAAACTCCTGTCTTATGAAGAACCACATTGATCACAGCTTGAAATTGTTTTTCGCGTACCCTCTTCCAGAGCCAAGGAGAGAACAGAGAAAATGTGTGCTGTGGGAAAGCTGCACTCCCAGGCACCCACATATAGGCCCATGCACACTCATACAGGCCCATGTACACACACATATACACACACACATACACACATACACACACACACAGAGGTTCATGCACACTCATACAGGCCCATGAACACACACACACAGAGGTTCATGCACACTCATACAGGCCCATGTACACACACATACACACACACACACAGGTTCATGCACACTCATACAGGCCCATGTACATACACACACATACACACACACACACACACACATACAGGTTCATGCACACTCATACAGGCCCATGTACACACACATACACACACACACAGAGGTTCATGCACACTCATACAGGCCCATGAACACACACACACACACACAGAAGTTCATGCTCACTCATACAGGCCCATGTACACACACACACACACACACACACACACACACAGGTCCATGCACACACAGGTCCATGTATACACACATACACACACACATAGAGGTCCATGCACACACAGGTCCATGTATACACACATACACACACACACAGAGGTCCATGCACACACAGGTCCATGTATGCACACATACACACACACACACAGAGGTCCATGCACACACAGGTCCATGTATACACACATACACACACACACAGAGGTCCATGCACACACAGGTCCATGTATACACACATACACACACACACAGAGGTTCATGTACACTCATACAGGCCCATGAATACACACATGCACACACACACACAGAGGCCCATGCACACACAGGTCCATGTATACACACATACACACACACACACACAGACACACCCATGCACACACAGGTCCATGTATACATACACACACACACACACACAGAGGCCCATGCACACACAGGTCCATGTATACACACATACACACACACACAGACACACCCATGCACACACAGGTCCATGTACACACACACACACACACACACACACACACCCATGCACACACAGTAGAGAGCAGAGAAAATGTGTACCAATGGGAAAGCTGCACTCCCCTGGTCTTCTCTTCTTGGGAATACCTTTCTGAAAGGTGACGTGTGCACAACACGCTATCTGGGGTGGGGGTGGGGGGCGATTCAGCGCCTCAGCCATCAGGATGCCAGCAGTGGCTGTGACTGTCGCTTTAAAAACATAAAGCAAACTCCAGTGCAATGAGCAACTTGGCTGATCATAATAAGATTAAACAAGATGTAACGTTAGAGGAAAACAGTAGGCGTATATGAGGGAAATACTATGTCCATTCCGTTTCAGACAAAACAGAAACGCAAACTGATGGTATAGACAGATGAACATCCATGTATGCGTCGGCCAGATGGCTTGTAGGTAAAGGTACTTGCCTTTAAACCTGAGTTCAGTCCCTGCGGAAAACATGGTGGAAGGGGAAAACGGTGTCCTGCACGTTGTCCTCTAACCTACACACACACACACAAACTCATGTTAAAAAGAATGAATCCAGGTATAATATATGTAGCTACCTCCTACCCGCACTGCAACCCAGAGCTTTCCAGGAGCTGTATTAAGAGCTACAGGTATTATTGGTCCATTGCTTTTATTAGTGGTGGTCACTGACACACAGGAGTAACAAGTTACTCTACTGAGCAGACACTCTCAGAATCAATTTTATAGACTGCGTGGAATTCCCAGGACTTCCTGTTCACTTTGCACTTCCTCAGGAGCTTCCCTCTCTTTCCTACTTGGCACCATCCCTCACCCAGACATCGTCCAAATGATCACTGTCAGTCAAAGTGCCCACACAAGCCAACAACTTCCTGCTGGGAGGCAGAGCAAAGCTGCAGATTGCTCAAAGTTAGGAACAACAACACTCTTTTCTCATCTTCTTCTCCGCTTGTAAAGCAAGCTTTTTACTCTAGATCCTAGTTAGCATAGCCATCCGCAGAAAAGATGTGAGCAAATGGAACTGTTAGAAAATATTAAGGAATTAAAAGTTACAGGAGGCAACCAGAGTACTACTAGTGAGAATTCAAACACTTTCAGATGCTAATTTTTAAATAAATAAGCATATTGAGGGTGTTAAAATAGCTTCAGCAATATGGAATTCAGTTTCATCAAAGCAAAACCAGTTGTCCTGTGATATAGAGCAGAGGTTCGCATTTGCTGGTGGTCCTACCTGGTATACAGAAAGAGCTCGCAAACCTAGGTGGCAATTTCTTGTCTGTCACTGATCGGTTACTGTCTTTGGTCACAATCCCTCCTGTGTGTCTCAGTACTTTCCCACAAGGCGACAATAATACCTAACTGTGTGGGCCATTGGTAAGGGCACAGCTATGGTGGGAAGTGTCTAAAGCAAAGCCGGACATGCAGGAGCTAAATGGGAAGTTTCTTCTGTTGCCCTTGTTACTTTACCATGAACGCCTTCTGGGACAGACGCAAAAACCCTTTAACACTGTACACAGCAAAGGAAAAGCTGGGGTGGTAGGGCAAATGCAGAGAACCTGCTTAGGACTCATGAAATCCTGGTACATCAGTATCATATAAACCCCTATGGCGGTACACACCTGTGATCTTAGCCCTTGAGAGGTGGAGGCAGGAGGATGACAAGTTCAAGGTCATCCTTATTAAGTTTGAGGCCAGTTTAACCTAAATGAGAACTTGTTTTTTGTTTTGTTTTGTTTTGTTTTTTTAAGAAAAGAAAATAATAAAATGGCTGAAATCCAGAGGCCACTTTTGAACCACGGTGTTCAAAACTCTTGTCCTCATCTTTTAGGACAGATGCAGGAGCCTGACCAGAAATCAGGGTTTGGCGGTACTCTGGTTCTACCTTCACCAGCTGCCCCAGGCTCAATGGTGGAGGAAAACTCACCATAAGGAACCGGCAGCGGAAGCAGGGCAAATGCTTCTCCAACTGTGTGCCTCCGGGGAGCTTTCAGACTGTGCAGTCTGGTACGCCAGTCACTCACATGAGGAGCTCAGGAAGTTCTGAGGCTGGCCATGCGGCTCGAGGGTGAAAGTTTGCTGATCTGCTTCAGTACTTGGAGCCCACATGAGGAAAGAGAAGTGATTCCTTCATGTTGCCCCACACATACAGCGTGCTCACTCTCTCTCTGTCTCTCTCTCTGTGTGTCTCTCTCACGCACTCGCTCTCTCACTCTCTCTGTCTTGCTTGCTCACTCTCTCTCCTCTCCCCCCCCCCTCTCTCACACACACACACTCACCACAAATAAAATGTATTTCAAAAAAGCAAAGAAGTTTGAAAAATGAGCAATTTACATGGAGGCAAAACTTTAGGCAAAGATATGTGCTCCTCAGAAAAAAAATAATGTTACAGACTTTGTTCAGAATCTGAACCAAGTGGTGTCTGCCACTCCCAGCTTCTCTCACTCAAGTTCTAGAGACAGTAGATTTCTCAGTGGTCACAGAAGCGTCAGTATCTCAGGACTTTTGTCTTCTCCTGGATTGTAATCCTTTCCCTTCTATTGCCTCATTCCCCAACTCCCCACCTACCTCCTATGACCTTTTGCCTAGGATTTTCTTCTCCATTTCTCCATCCTTTCTGTGTGGCCACATGACTGGTTCGTGCTTGCCAGGGTGGACAGGCCAGGATGGCAGGCAAGCGGTCATGTGACCTGGTCCCAGCAGCTTTGAAGCTGCCACGCCTGAGATTTCCATGACGCACCTGCTGCCCCTGACGTCACACTGCCTCCCGTGTAAATAGCCCAGAGTGACTTTAACAAAGAACACTTGAAGTCACCAAAGAATCAACAAATGACCTGTTATCTAGGAGAACGAGTAAAACAGCTGTAGATAAGCCCGCCCGCCCCCCCCCCCCCCACGTCCTCGCCTCTCTGCAGAATATTTCCGTGGAGACAAAAAGACAGGATCTTTAGAGGTCAGCCTGGCTTGATTAGCATGCTGATCTGGGAGGCAGGCTTCTAGGTTCTCACCCAACTTTTTGGCTACTATTCAAAGGACTTAACAGTGTTCTTTGTCAATAGCATGGCGTACAAAGCCCGTCTAAAAATAGACCGTTTCCAGGGTCTGGATCGGGTGAGTGGATTGGGTGGCGATGGTTGTGTTACCCCCCAGCCCTTTAGAAGCAGGGCCGTTCACATGCTTCGTCTGCTTTGGTTAAAGAATGCGAACACTTTTACCAGTGTTCATGGCTGTTTGTCTGTGCTCTGGAGAGCCTGTGTGTGTGTGTTTATGACGGAGAGATCTACAAGTTCTGTTCCGTGACAATCAGACAAAGCTGTCCCTGGTGAGGCCAGGAGTGGAGTTAGACAGTGTGGCCCACACTGCTGAGCACTGATGTGGCCCTCGGGTGGCTGTTAAGGACAGGTTCCTGCTGTTCTGGCTGCCCTAAAGGATTTTTTGCTGGAGGTGGGAATCAAAGAGAGGCGCTGACAACCAGCAGGTCCCCTGGGTCTGAATGGAGCCTGTGTGAACCTGTGTGGGAAACCCTGCCTGACCAGGCATTTCTCACCCTGAGACAGAGGGCTTGTGCTTCCCTTCCCTCACTCCTTAGGCTGGGTCGGTTCACCCCACCCCCACGTTGAGATGACTGACCTTGGAGACCTTGGAAGCAGGGTTCAGGGAGATTCAGGAGGAGATGGCAGAGGGAGGAGCTCCAAGGAACATGAAATCTCAGAGCGTTATTTTCTCAACCAAGGAAGGGTGTTTGGAAACCGAAGCTGCCCCTCCTACTGTTTTTCTCTATGACTGAAGGATTGTTCCGTGTCTTGAGGAGAGAGGAAATTTTGCATGCCTTTACAATTACATAAGTAATCTTGAATTTAGTTTGGAGAATCACCCCTGGTGAAGGCCTCCGTCATTCTGGCAGGTGGATTTCCTTCTAGGATATGGGAGCTCGGAACAGGGACAGTTCTTGGAGGAGTTGGGCCAGGAGACGCGCTCTAGAAGATTTTAAAAACCCAGCCTGTCATTTTGGCAAACTCTTCCCCTACCCAGATTTCATGGCTTTAAATTGATACATGTTGCGTGCATTGGGTCTGACAAGTCTCCCGGCTGTACATATTGATACCCCTCTCTCCCTCGCTTAGTTGGGTGACTTTATGAGAGTCAGGCGAAGTTTTCGCCCAACCCCCAACCCAAATACACATCCTCATCTGCATGACAGGGCGAGCAGCGTAAACAAAGCATTTGATACGTCTTAACAGAGTCGCAATAATCACAATGGGACCCTGTCAGCCTTCCAGGACGTAGTCTCTCTGTTGGATCTCTCTCAAAATAGGTGTTTTGATGCTTAACATTGATTGTCCTCCAAGAGGACATAGAGGACAAGCCTCTGGGCACAGATGTGAGGGGCTGTCTAGATTAGGTTAACAGAGGTGAGAAGACCCACCTTAACCATGGGAGACACTTAACAGGCTGAGGTCCTGTCTTGAATAAAAAGACGAAGCTGCGCACTGACATCTGTTTCTCTCTGCTCCTTGACTGCTGTCTGAACCAGCGTCCTCTTCAGCCACTGAGTCTCCCGGCATGATGAAGTATGTCCTGGCCCACTGCAAGCCAGAACACGCCTTTCCCTCTTCAGGTTGCTTCTTGTCGGGTATTTTGTCATGGCAACCAGAATGTAGTTAACACAGGTACCACCTCGCACATCGACTCCTGTGCAAATGTCTGACTCCTTCTAAATATTTCATCTATTACTATTGTATTATTATTGTATATGTATTATGATTGTAAATGCAGGTGTGAGGGTGCAGTGCCACACATGTGTGGAGGTCAGAGGATGACTTTCAGGAGTCCGTTACTTCCTTCCACAGTGGATTCTGGGAATGGAATTCAGGCCAATAGTCTTGCATGGAGGTACTTTCTCTACTGAGCGATCTCTCTCACCCTTTGCCCCCTTTGACATCATCATTATTGTTATCCTGGCTGTTGAGGAATGAATGAGAAAGCATTAAGTCCGTCTTTTCTTTATCACCATAATGAGAGTTGATTTCTATTTGGAACTGACTTGAAAGATAGCATAAACCATTGTCTCTGTCATTATGGAATTTCCTAGTCTGACTTTTATTTTTCGTGTAAAAAGGAATTATGATTTTTCTTCAATAAGGCAGATTTGGGTTTACTTCCCTAAAGAGCCAGGAGAACAATGGAAATTTCATCTCTTGTCTAAGATGGAGCGTCCAAATCAACGAGAACGAGAAACCAAACCAGGTACGAGCGGGTGAGTTCAGAAGGAACCTGTGTCACCATGCTGAATGAACAGCCAAGTGGTTTCCCAAAGCAATGGGCACGGCACAAGATGCACCCACCGTGTCCATAAAGTTAGGAAGGCACAGGGAACGTGTTGCTGGAGGAAAATCAGACCACACACAGTGAAATGGAGGGTGACTCTTTAAGATTTGCTTCCAGCACTGGCTTTGGAATCTACTCTTCAAAGAGGGAGCATCGTTACTCTGACTTAACCTTTGGTGATTGTCATACAATAATAATAATAGTGATTAGTGATGATTAATTAGTGATTTACCTACAATAATAATAAATGAAAATCTAATAATTTCACCAAATCCCTGCATCAGATCCTTGATCTGGCAAAACACTTGAGGAAAAGCATCTCAAAGAAGGAAGGGTTTGTTTCAGCTCCTCGTTGGAGGATACAGCTCATCATTGCGGGGAAAGTGTAGTGGTTAGAGCCCAAAGAAGTTCAGCAATTGCAGAAAGATGAACGCTGGACTGATGGGATGACCCAGATGGTAAAGATGCTTGCTGCCAGCCCTAACAGCCTGCGTTCAATCACCAGGATCTACACGGTAAGGGGCAACTGGCTCCTGCAAGTTGCCCTCTGACCTCCAAACACAGGCCATGGCACACACATGCACATGCACACTTGAACACACACACACACAAGCACACACACAAAACAAATAAAATTTGAGAGATGAATACTGGTACTCATCTTGTTTCTTTCTTTTCCTTTTTATTCAGTGTGGGATCCCAGCCCACTGGACACTGCTCCACTGGACACACTCAGGGTAGGCGTTCCCCCCTCAGCTAAAGCTCTCCAAACACCTTATAGACACCAAAGGTTTGCTGTAGGTGACTCAAAATCAGGGAAGTTGGTCGTGAAGAGTAACCATTATGGTCCCTATAAACAAAATCTCAGCCAAATATATAAATATTTCGAAACATATCTATTTATAAAACTGTCATATCAATACACTTAAAATGAATCTGAGCCAGGGTGCAGTGGTGCACACCTTTAATCCCTGTGGTCGGAAGCAGAGGCAGAGTGAGTTCCAGGACAGCCGGGGCTACACAGAGAAACCTTGTCTCAAAAAGACAAAAAGGTATTGAAAAGGCAATGAGTTTTGAAAATTGTCCTAATTTAATTTTTGTTGTCCAAATAATAATAATTGTTTGCTTTTTCCTCATGTGGAAAGTACAAACAAAATGAATCATCTTTTCTATGAAAAGATTAAATAAGACAAAACTGCATTTTAAAAAACTGTAAAGAAGCCATTTGGCGGAAATTCAAATTCCTTTGGGGTCAGACCTTAGAATGAGAAAATGTGCTCAAGGTCACACCCTCTTCTCAAGGTTGTGTTCTGCTGCTCGGCTCAGCATTTTGAACCCTGCTTAGAAAACATGTGAGCCATGCTGTGGTCACTCAGAGTGAGACATAGGAGCCCTCTGCACACAAACGGACAGCCTTGGGGAGACAGGGAAGGGAGACAACCATGCAGAGGCTACAGAGAGTGGCTGCCTCAGACACCAACCTTGTTGACGTATTTTCTTAAACCAGTTTTGACTCTGTG
The DNA here is from genome assembly GCF_018167655.1 of Microtus oregoni. Classification (NCBI taxonomy): domain Eukaryota; kingdom Metazoa; phylum Chordata; class Mammalia; order Rodentia; family Cricetidae; genus Microtus; species Microtus oregoni. Next base: position 32,960,433 of record NW_024543069.1, on the reverse strand, counting down.
TGTGTGTTTTCACACCCTACTGCATCCTACTGCTCATATATACACGTGTCCAGGACAGACAGCTTGCGATTGGACCACCTGTATAGGAACGTATCCTTGGAAGAGACTGCAAAGTTCTTCCTCTAGATCTAGGACTTTGAAAGACAGGGTCTCTCACTGAACCTAGCGCTCACTCGTTAACTAGACTGCCCGGCCAGTAAGCGCCAGGGAATCCACCGGTCTCTGTCTCCCTTACACTACGGTTACAGACGTGCACAGCCACACTTGGGTTTCTAATATGGGTGCTGAAGTTCCGAACCCAGGTCCTCACAGTTGCCTGGCAGACACTTGGCCAATGAACTGTCTCTTCAGCCCCCAGGCTTTCTTTGCATTTTATCTTAAACATCTAGCCTCCAGAGTTACAGGACAATAGACATCAGCTGTTGAAGTCAGGCAGGCTGGCTGGGGCAGCCCTTGCAGATTAAGGTAATGGCCTTGAGCAAGAAGTAGGGTAGTATAGGGAAAGTGAACAGGTGTGTATAGTGCTTCTCTCTCCTGCCAGTAAATACCTATTTTCCTTGCATGCTGTTTTCCTTTCCTATGTCGTTGCTCATGGGGTCAGGTGTAAAGAACTGGGAGGCGGTGGTAAGAAGGGAGATGAGAAAGGAATTGAGGGAGGGAGAAGAAAAAGCAGAGGAAGGAGGCCGATACTGAGATGTAGGTGATAGAAACAGCCAGTAGAGAAGCAGGGAGCACTCTGAAACCAGGGAATGACATTAAGAGTAACAACTACAGAGTATTTAACAAGATCATCCAAAATCTTTAATTTATCTGTTCCCAATAAGGAAGACTTTATTGCTCACTTGTGGCCTCTTGATAAACTCAACCTTTATCTTCTGAAGATAAATTTGAATATTATCATTATAGTTATGACTTACTGGATATTTATAACCCCCAGGCTCATCTTACTGCCACATTATTTGTGCACTGGGGAAATACTATTTGTTTTCCACAGTGGATCTAAGTAGTGTAAATGCATCTGTATTAACAGTAAAGATATGACTGAACTAATGGTCAAATAGAACTTGTCACTCAAATAAGTCTCATTACGCATTATTGTAATAAATATTTCCCACTGACTCTGTGGTTTTGAATTGGATGAGAAACACAGTAGAGACAGATTCCAGTATCAGAAAATAAATAATTTTGTCTTAAATTTAAGCTGCTTAGATTTTACCACATGTATGTATGTGTGTTTGTGTTTGTGTGTGTCTGTGTGTGTGTTGGTTTGGGTTTTGGTTTTCTGTGTTGACAGGATCTCTAGTAGCTCAGGCTAGCATTGAACTTGCTAAGGCTGACCTTGAATTTCTGATCCTCCTGCCTCTACCTCCCAAAGGCTAGAACTGCAGGTGTGTGCCGCGTTATCCAATCTATGCAGCGATAGTGATGCAGTCCAAGTCTTTGTGCCCGTTAGGCACACACCCTTCCGCTGTGCGCGGTACATCTTCATCCCTATCATTTGTTTTTAATGATGGTGTAAGTCAGTCTGTGGTTATAATGCCCTTGTGTATACTTCAGGAGACAGTGTTTGGTTCTAGCCTCGGAGACATTCTCTCATCAGTAGTGATTTAGAGAAATGGATTTCTTTCCTTTTTTCTTTTTAAATTTTAAGCAAAATTCTTTATTGATTCTTTGAAAATTTCATAATTATGCACCCCAATCCCACTCACCTCCCAGTCCCTCCATATCTGGTCCTCACTCCGGTAGTATGTGCCCCCCCCCCAATTAATTAAAAACAAAACCACCAGGAAAAAAAGAGCCCCTGGTTCCTCCAACTTCCCAACACCTCTTCATTCATCCTAGAGGCATCAGGAGCTACAGTGTGTCGCGTAGTATACTCCTTTAGAACAATCAGCCCCACGCGCAAAATGTTCATTTCAGTGAATCATGGCCTTTGAGACCCAGATATGGTCACAGACAGCAGCGTAGGCCCAGACGTCACTCTGGTCCATTGTAGCAAGCAGGAACCAACATCAGCCCATTCCTCACCGGCCTTGCTTCCTCAGAACGGCCTCCTTCCCTGGCACTCGAGTCTCTTTCTCTTTCTCTCCATTTACCACCACATACTCGCTCATCATATGGACACCCAACTGCCCGGCGCCTTGTGGCGGCACATGGGCATGTGATGGTTTCAGGCAGGCTGGACCGTGAAGACCCAGGCTGCCCAGTGGGGTGTAATTTTGCAAATTGTGTTGGGGTTGTGATGGTTACTCCCCATTATCAACTGGATTGCTCTAGAATTAATCACCTGAAGACAAGCCTCTGAGAGCCTTTCTCTGGGCTGGGACCCTGAACTGTAGAAAGAGGAGAAAATGGGCTGAGGGTGAACACACACCCTCTCCACTTCCTGACTATGGGCACAGTGTGACCAGCTACCTTAAGCTTTTCAGCTGATGAACTGTAACCACAAGCCAAAAACAACCCCTTTCTCCTGTGAGCTGCTTTGGTCAGTGTGTTTTATCATGGCAGAAAAGGAAATGTAACAGGGATGAGAAGAAAATAGAATCCCTCTCCTCACTATTAGAAAAGTGTTTGGCACGAGAACTATGTCTTCCTTCAGAACTCTCCTTGTCAACCTCCCTAACTCTCAAAGTCCTGATGCCAACAGAGGTGCCCCCATCGCTACCCTCAGGGAAAGCCTGAAGGCTTCTTATAGGAAGGAAGTTGTTATCTTGACTCCTTTGTGCTATGTGGTCCTACCCCAGCCCACCCCAGCCCACTACACTCCCTGTGGCTGTCCCTTTGGTTCAAATTTCTGCTTCTCACCAGCCCCCTTCCAATGCTTTTGCCGCCTCAGTTCTTGGGATCTTTCCTGAGTGTCCCTGAACTTTGGATCAGCTTCTTGCCAGACATGGAGTGTCACCTGCCCAGCTCAGACTCCCAGAACCCAGGGTGGGCCTTGTGCTTTTCCAGAGAAAACTGTGATTTAAGGAACATCTGCAGAGCCTCTTCAGCTCTGTCGACAGAGTGGTGCTTAAATGTAGGACGGGATAAACATTCAAGGCACGGGAAAAGAAAGAGAGTAGGGAGGGAATGAGGGAGAAGAGAAAGGGAGGCAGGAAGGGGGCGAAAGAGTATATTTTATTCACAGTTGCTACAGCTTGGCAAGATGTTCTAAAACCAAGAAGAAAGACAGCTAAGCAGCAGTTCTGTTTTAACAGTTCATATGCACCCCCTCTGACCTCTAGCCCCAACTCTCGCCTTAAACACAACGACTTCTATAAAGACCACACTTAGGCGTAGAAGAATTGCTCCTGATGGGAATGGTTCTCAAGAAATGGAATGTTCCAAGGACATGCAGACCCTGCTCAGAGAACAGGGCAAGAAGCCACAGTTCAGATCCAAGATGGTCTAAATGTCCGCTGTCCAGCTAATTTTCCTGGTCATGTCAGGACCGTAGGGTTCCACATTGATCCTCATGATTCCCTGGGTGTTTGGGGGGCTGCATATCCTAGAACAGTCTGGTCAGCCACCTCTGGGTCTATATTCCTGCTTGTTTCACCTCATCCAAGGGGGGTGAGAAACAGATAAACAATACCACCCGGGTCCCCCAGGTGATGACGCTCGCCTGGTTCCTGTAGGAAACACACTGTGGAAAGTGTGCTTGCGCCAGCCAGGAATGACTCCAGCTTAGTCCCCACTCCTGCCCCCGCCCCTGTCGACTGAGAGGGGTTTGAGGAAGTCAGGTCTATAAAAGCAACAAAGCCAGCTGTCCTGGGCTGAGTCCCCAGGGACCATGAGAAAAAGGAAATTTTTTGTCTCTTAGTCGTTTGTCTCAGGTATTTTGTCATAGCAACAAAACGTCTCTCTCTCTTTCTCTCTCTCTTTTTCTCTCTCTCTCTCTTTCTCTCACTCTCTTTCTCTCTCTTACTCTTTCATATTTTGTCATAGCAACAAAACCTCTGTCTCTCCCCCTCCCCCTCCCCCTCACACCTATCTAGATCTCATCAATTCCTTAGTTCAAATGCTTGTTCCAGGGGTACGCCCCTCAGGTAGAGTCTGCTATCTGGATCTATGATCTCTCTACTGCCCCCAATCCCATTCATCATAGCCACAGTGAACAAATCAAAAGATAAAGTATCTAGGCCTTAGGAGACTTTAGAACTAAGGTCATGAGATTCCAGTTCTCTCTGGGTCAGTTTTTAAAAAGGGAGACATAAAGTCAAGAATTTTATGAAAATTCTGCGAGCATTGTTATCTTAGAAAGGAAAATTAAAAAAGCCAGGCCTTGCCGAACAAGTATCCAAAGAGAAGCCGAAACAACCCTGGTGACCTCTAGTTTGGGATTCTAGACTCAGAATAAGGCTGAGTTTCTAATGTAAAGAATGATGAGCCATTCACTGGGGGGGAAGGAAAGACATGAAGGTTGATTCATGGGCACTAGATTACTAGGTTACTAGGTTAGAGCAGAATTTCTGACATTGCTATCATGACCTAACAATGCAGAAGCTCCAGGAATTGGGTTTGAACGTTTGTCCCACCCTGAAATGATAAATATTCCAGAAGCCAGATAGTTAAACCTGATTAAATATCAGACAGTGAAAACGTACATTAAAATGCCAAATAGCAACTCGTTCATAGGGAGAGTATTCCATGTATTAATTAAATACTAATCTAATAAAAGTCGATGGATTTGGGCACAGTGACACAGTTCTGTAATCCTAACACTTGAGAGGCAGAGGCTGGAGGATTGCTGCAAGCGTGAGAGCAGCCTGACCTGGTGAGTTTGGGTCAGCCAGGACTACAGAACAGGACTACAGAACAGAAGGTCTCTCGCTTTCAGGACCTTCACACCCTCCTTAGCTGCCTGTGCAAGACCAAGGTTAGTCAACAATTCAGCTCAGATCAGGAAAGACCTCAGGACAGCCCACCCCTACCTGAGGAGATGTTAACTGGTGATTGCTGCTGGGGAAGGGGAGCAAGCTTCCTTTAAGAGTGTGGTCCTCGGTGGGTCCCATACACATGCATGTTTGGGCAGCACAAATTGGACTGCATGGGTCATTAAAACAAACAAACAAAAAGAGGATATGAAATTGGAAGGGATGAATCCAGGAGGGAGGAGTTAGGAAGAAGAGTGTGGGTAAATATGATTACAATATGCAGTATGCATGTATAAAAGTCTCAAAAAATTTATTTTAAAAGTATATTTTTAAAATGACCCTGTCCGAAAAACAAATCACCATAACCTTATTGTTCTCTCCGTCTCTCCCTTCTTCCCTCCCTCCCAGGTTAGTTTGTATTACGTGGAGGAATCCTGGGCCACACACACACTTTGACATGGTTCTTATGACACATTTACGAGACATTTCTTCCCAGGTGCCCGAGCTGGGCTTAGCTGCCAAGGCCCTACCCCTCCGACTTCTCAGGGAAGGGCATTTGACCTTGAGAGCTGTGATCTCTAAACCCCAGGGTTTTTCCTGTGAGTCCGAGACAGTGAGATGAATGTTCCCCTTGGCCTCAGAGACACACACACAGAGCTACAAAAAGCTGAGCATGACAGAGGTTCTAGACTCCAGAAGCAACACTGGCCATTGGGCCCTCCAGCTGACAGGTCACGAGATCCTGTGTGTTCTGCCTACACTCCCTTCTTCCTGGGCTTGTAAGTCTCCCAGAGGAGCGGTGACTCCTTGAAAGGAGCAAGTGTGCTTTCCTGGGTGTTGTTTTCTGACCATGAGAGGCTCACCACAATGTAGTGTCTCCTCCCATACAGAATTCAGAACGGGACCTCCACAGGAGGACCTGCCCAAAGCATGTCAGGCTCTTCCCTTTCACAAACGGAGACAGCTTGTTCCCCTGAAAACAGATGCCCAGCTTGGCTGACTCCTACTGCCCTTCCAAACCTGCTGGAGAGACGCCACCCACCAGGGCCTGTACCTGAGCAGGGAAGCACTCCCAGGCTCCCATCTGGCCCAGAGGCTGATCCTTTGATATTTAAGCACAAAAACCTGTTACAAGTCAGGATCTGGACATGGTTCCCAGGTCTTCCTAGTGGCCAGTGCCCATTAAAGACTCATTTGGGGTTTGCAGTAGAATAGAGAGCTGTGTTCTCGAATGCAAGTGCTGGAAGCTGCATTGTCTATGCTGCAAGCCCTTTCTGAGCTCCAGCAGAGCTCCTCAGAGATAGCAACAGACCTTACCCCCTTCCCGTGTGAAAACTCAGGTGACCATCTGATGTCTCCTGGAGCTGCCACAGCCTGATCAGTAATTACAGTCCCGTCGCCATCTTCACGGTCCGTCCTACAGGGCTGGGTGAGAGAAAAGGAACTTAACGTTTGGCTAATCTCACCGCAGTCACGTCCAAATAAGAGTTCTAAAAGAATCAGTTTCAAGGCTGGGGAGATCGCTCAGCAGGTAAAAGGACGCGTTTTGCAAGTGTAAGGACCTGAGTTCTTATCCCACAGCCCACCATAAGTGGAGGCATAGTGGGTGTGTCTATAATCCCAGAGCTCCTGTGGGAAGATGGGAGGTGGAGAAAGGAGAGTCCTTGGAAGCTCGCAGGCTAGCATGCCTGGAGTTTTCAGCAGAAAACCAACAGAGAGACCATGTCTCAAACAAGGCTGATGAGGGAAATGTCCTTTGACCTTTACGTGTATGCCATGACACGACATATGTGTACCTGTGTTTGGACACACACACAACATATGAAAGAATCAGTTTCCAGAGTAGATGATAAAATACTGAATAGAAATATCTATGCTGCACCGTGAGAGGGAAGGGGAAATCTCTTCTCTGCAGAAACGTGACAGCTAACAAAGGAGGGGAGGATCCATTCTTGTAACACTATTTCACAACCAAGGCAACGTTTGGGTCAGATGAGGACCAGGATGGGCCAATGCCATTGGTGAAAGCTGTTTAGAAGACAGATCACTCACAAGCCTTAAATTTTCCAATAGCTGAGGGTTGGGGTGTAACTCTTGGAACAGAATGTCTCTGGAACACATGTGAGGCTCTGGATCTAATCCCCAGCACTGTCAACAAACAAACGTACTAATTAATCAATTAAAAATCAGCCATCAGATCAACAACTACTTAGCAAGAGGAAAATATACCTTTGCAATAGAGCAAACATCTTAACTTGGATGTTATTGAAAAATATCACCAATAAGACACAGAGGCATAATTAGTTCCCTTGTCATCATGCAGCAATGTCCCCTATTAACATTATGCCCCCAAATTAAAACAGCTATAATTATGAGAAAATAATCATACAAGACAAAATTGTTGACATTTTGCCAAGCAAATGATCCGGACATTTCACCAAAGAATGAAATGTCAAGAAATGCAAACAACTCTGGAGGGTTGTTCTAGATGAACAATTTGTGTCACTAAGTGTAAGGTCCAAGCCCTCCTTAGGTCCTGAGTTCTGAAACAAATGTAAGGCCCGACAGATGATGCCATATATTTCCCTACAGTGAAGCATTTACCATCTATTACCACATGATATCAGCACAGCCTCTAACGCGTGCTGTAAATCTCAAAGATACACAATGAAATTGATTTTTTAAAAGACCATAATTTCAAAAATGTTCACTAAGTGCTGGTAAGATATCTGAGGATAAAGTTATTTGTCGCCAAGTTTGATGCCCTGAGTTCAGTTCTCAGGATCCACATGGTAGAAGGAGACAGAAGATTCTGCGAGGATGTTCTCTGACCGCCACACACATGCCATAGCACATGCGTGGACACAGGCACACAAAGTGAATACATTTTAAAAAGTTAAAAATACTCATCAATAGCTTGTTATAATTATTTAATGTTTAAATGATTGTGTTTTGAATGTATCAGATTAAATAAAACAATATTAAAAATTTTAAGTGATCCCATGTGGTGGCATACACCTTTATGCCTTTAATCCCAATACTCAGGAGACAGAGGCGGACATATCTCTGTGAGTTCAAGTCCAGCCTGGTCTAAATAGCAAGTTCCAGGCCAGCTAGGGCTACATAATGAGACCTTCTTTCAAACAAACAAAAAAACCAATATTTTTTCAGTGTACGAAAGGCCAGGCATGAGTGATAAAGGTTTGTAATCCCAGCATTTGAAAGGCGTAAGGACCAGCCTGGGCTTCCTAAGACTCTGTTCAAAGAAGAAGAAACAAACAAACAAATACAGAGATATGTATAGAGTACATTTTTCGGTGAATCAGAGACTTAAGTATGGAACACAGATTGGATGACATTAGGGACACTGTGTGTTTTAGGGGTGGTGCCGCCAAGGCTGTGGAGCTCACTGTCCTCAGAGGGACACCTCAAGAGCCTCTTGATAAAGTGCTGGGACACCTGCAATGTTTTTGCAGAGGACCGAGAAATAAAATTATGGAAATAACGTAATAACACATATAAAGTATGTGTGTGCGCACATGAAGAGATGGAGGAGAGGGCTAATGGAAGCGGAGTGCTGATGATGTTGAGCTTAAGCGTAGCTTATTAAAGTACAGCCTTCCGGAGCATTGAATGTTTCCAAAATACAAGTGCTGCAGGAGGTACCAAAGAACAAAGGGAAGAAGGAGTGCAGAACGCACTGGATCCCACCTTTTGTTTGGATTAAACACCCAGGTAGGTCTCCTCAGTCGGAGAGGTTTGGAAGCTGGATAGACGGAACAGGTAGTAGACTCCTGGAGTGTGTGGAGGTAGAGGGATTTGCACGCTCCTGTTTGGACTTCTGAGAAACATTCCAAAACAAAACAAAAACAACATTGTGTGTTGATGGGGAGATGGTCCAAAAGCTGAGAACACTTATTGCGTAGACAGGAGGACCTGAGTTCGAATCCCCGGAAACCACATAAAAACCCTGTGAGTTTATAAGTACTGCGGAGAGGAGGGTGAAGAGCGAGTTCCCTGGACTGCTGACTGCTAGGCTGTGTGCCTGGATCAGTGAGGAATCGTCTCTCTGGGATACAGTGTTAAGAAACAGAGAACACCTGGCACCTGAACAGACATATGATACATATATACCTACATACATATGATACACATATACCTACATACATACATGCATATGTATATGTATATACATAGATACAGAAGTAAAGGAAAAAATAAACCGCTTTGTGATAAGATGAATTAGGAAGATGATAATTATTCTGTAGTTTGTTACAAAATCTCAGCGGGTGTTAGTAGCACATCAAGTTTCTAAGGGAAGAAATGCATCGAATTCTTTCTAAAGTCACAATTCCTGAACTTGTTTGAGCACGGGATCCAATTTTAGGAATTTTTTTTCCCCACTGTATTTTCATTGATAATGTTTCCTAAAATAAATGTAGAAAAGCCCTGATTCAATCTGTCCCTACTATCTGATTTTTTTCTTATTACTGTTTTTTTTTTTTTTCAGTCCCCTTGCCTTGACCTTTCCTGTGACGGGTGTATGCCACCACCAGCAAGTGATGCCACCACCAGCAAGTGAAAAGGGCCTGGAGCCCTTGATTTTCTCAAGGTCATGAGGAAGGTCGGGCAGAGAGCTCAGCCAGAGCTCAGCTCAGGGAGCAGCGGTGAGCAGATGATTCGGACTCCCGTTTACAGAGAAAGGGAAACCATCCCTGGGAAGACTGGAAATAGCTCACATCATCTCAACCAGAGAAATCCATATTTCAGCCCCCATTTATAGACTTTCTACATATAGGATCTGTTTTGCAAACATGACACCTTTGTTTATAGCCATGGAGACATACGTTGTTTGCTCCCAATGTCGTACTGTGCTCCAGAGAATTCAAGTACGTTCTCTATGTGCTACTAACTTGGGTTTGATCCTGTGGTGCGGGCAAAATATTCCATGGAATGGTGATAGAATCTCGCTGTCTTACGCAGCACTGTTTACTCGAACTGCTGTGATGGGCTGAGGAGGGGAACTATGTTTTATTGCTTTACAAGCTAACCCTGCTAAGAACATACATCTGCTCTAAAACCACTCCGTTTCTCTTCTAGTGCCCAAGCAGATTCGCTCTGGGCTCCGGCGGTTATTAAAGGCAGCTCTGCCGCTGCAGTTTGCATTCCTAGCAGGAACGCAGCCTGGGTGCAGGGCAGGCTGGGCTCCATCAACAGCTGTCTGCTGTAAAGGCAGCCTGCTCCTGCTCCGCCTTCCTCACGAATGGCGAAGAGAACCGGAGGAGTTCCCCGTGCTCTGTGTGGCTTTTATCTTGATGGTTAATAGGGAAGGGTGGAAAAGGAGGCCATTCTTGAGCAATAAATCCAGACAGCCAATAAAACAGAAGGACCGGGGAGAATATCTCAATGTAGGAGCTTTCCTTCGTTTACTATATTTAATTGGGATTCCACATGTGAATGAAGGAGAGAAGAGGTTTCTTCCCAGGGTGACTGAAAAGGGACAAGCGGCTTCCTGGCTGTAGGGGCATTTCATTTTTAAGACAAGGTCTCCTGTAGCCTGGGCTGGCCTTGACCTTGAACTTCTGATCCTCCTGCCTCTGCCATTCAAGTGCTGAAATTACTGGCATGTACCACCATGCCAGGTTTGTAGGCTGGAGATCATACCCAAGGCTCCTGAATGCATGGCATGTATCCTACCAACTGAGCCACATCCTAGCCTGGGTCTTTTTAGTGTGCAAATTAGTTGGAGTCTTCCCCCACTTAGGAAAGTTTCCTGAATCCAGTCAGTACAAGACACACTCGTCAATGGTCATCGAAGAGGATGATGGTCTTGATGGGCAGGCCTAATCACATTCTCCTCAGCACAGCTCCCCAGCCATGTACCTAAAAGTTACTCCATCGCTGGCCTGGGACACTTCCCAAGTGAACACTCTTTGGTTAATGAGGAGAGCCAGGTCTCTCTCTTTTGTCTCACACCCATCCCAACTTCAATTCTCTCTAGCCCCCTCTGTTTCCTGCACTGGGGCTAATAAGAACAAGACAGGGCCGAGTGGGGGCCACAGTTTCTCCAGCCACTGTCTGAAGTGCTGGTGTACTTCGTAGGAACCTCCAAGTGCCCTCCTGAGGCTGAGCTGAGGGACAGCTGGGATGGTCAGCAGAGAAATAGAGGCGGGGGAGGGGGGCAGTGCACAGCAACAAGACACTGGTGTATTTGTTTTCCTTCCCAACATCCCCTCTCCTTTAGAGGGCAGAACAATGTGTGCTGCCTCTTCAGGGAACATGTGCAGCCTTTGCATCCTTGACATCTGGCCCGGATTGTTTCCTCTGGGTGACTGTGACCATGCTTCATCTGGCCCAAAGCTCTAGGAGCCATCGTCACTCTCCAGCCCTCTGGGCCATTTTTTCTTGGATGTAGAAACGATGCGTCCAGACAAGGACTGCTCTTCAGCCCTGATGAGGAACGGGGAAGACGTCGGCACAGCGCAGCTCTCTTCATTCCGGATCCAGGGAAGGCCTCTGTAATTGTAACTAGGATTTTTTTGTTGTTGTTGTTGTTACAGCAGCAGATCAGACTCCAACTGCAGGCGAGTAAGAAAACAGACTGCAGATGAGCCCCCCAGGGCTAGTCCCCACTCATCAAGCTGCCAGTCAGAGGTGAGCGCGAAGAGTTCAAGCAGCCCCTGCCTCTGCTGCCTGACGCTGCCCTCGGTAGTCTTCACCAACTCAAGAGAGCACAGCCTCGTGTTTAAGATGACGTCATGTCTGCCCACAGGACGAGCACCGTCTTCCGCACCAAGCCTAGAGAAAGCTTTGCTTCCTCTGGCCCATGGGCAGCCATCAGGTTAACGTGGGCCCCCTTTCCACCCTGAACAGTCCAGGGGAGCTTCCGAGAGGAACAGGGGGACCCGAGGAGAAAGAGCATGACGACACTATCATGTGAACCAGCTCTCCTCGCTTTGACAAAACACCTAAGAAGATTGAAAGGAAGGTTGAGTGGGCTTGTGTTTCAGAGGGGTCAGGCTGCTTGGCACTACTGCTTTTGGACTCCTGGCGGCACAAAATGCCATGGCAGAGGCACCGGGGGAGAAGAGAGCTACGTACCTCGGGGCAACAGAGAAGTGAAAAGGAAGGAGCTAGGGGCCCAATATCCCTTTCAAGGATATACTTCCAAAGTATCTAGCTTTCTCTCACTAGGCTCCTCCAACCTCTTAAAGGTCCTCCAACTCGAATATGACACAAACTTTCATCATATGGCCTGTGGGGGACATTTAAGGTCCAAATCACACCATAGGGACAAATTTGACTGGTCTGTGCTTTGCCTTAATGTCTATTTTTAATCCCCCAGAGTATAAACCTAGTGTAATTAAAATTATAATTTTAAATTAAAACTATGTACTTATATATAAACATAATGTAAATAGAAACTTAGACTCTCATTCTCAAGAGAGACCAACTGCCTAAAAATAAAACATTCACGATGAGTTTGACGATGGCTTTTGTGTCCTTGTTATCAGGGATCTCCACTTAGTGGTTGAAGGAGGCTCCCAGCTTTCCTGAAGATAGTTCTATGAAAACATTGACTCACACAGCCTTCTGTAGGAGCTCTCTGCCTATAAACTCCTTATATAGTCGTGAAATTTGCATCACACCAATAGATCTTGATTGTCGTCATAAAATAAGGAATTCAAATCAACAGATGATTACAACCGACAACCGCAAAAGTAAGTGTGAACTTTAGAAATATGCTAATACCCATCCCTGTGCAGAAATATTAGCCCATGCTCTTTCTGTGACATATGCGTATGTGTTTGGAGTCTATTTTTGTAAGAGAGTAAAAAACTCAGCTCCAAAAATATCCCTCTCCCCTTTGACATTTATCAGTGACAGCGATCGTGTCAGGGAGCGTGAGCAAACAGAAGACGTGCGGGCTTGCTTCCTCAAGTAGAGCTTCAGGTTTCGTTTTAAAACAATATGCTGACTATCCTGATTCCCTGGGCCTAATTGTAGTGATATTCCAGATCAGATTCCTATTACTGAATGGGGACCGTGTTCGCCTAATCTTATTCATCTTTGCGAACCCAGAGTCTTAAAAAATGTGACTAGGGAGATAGCTAAGTCGTAAAGTGTTTGCCATACGAGCCCAGGACCAGGGTTCAAGCCATTGAAAAGTCAGGCATAGTAACACGTGTTTGTCACCCTAGTGCTGAGCCCATGGTGGCAGATGAAACTCTGTGACTTACTGACTGGATAGTCTAGGCTTCCCTGTGTGTTCCAGGCTAGCGTGAGATGCTACCTCAAAAAAAAAAAAAAAAAAAAAAAAACCAGTGGAAACCACCAGAAGAAATGACGCTCAAGGTTGACCTTTGCCCTCCACATTTAATCACCTCCACAAACATGCTCACATTGTAGAAAGGGTAAAAATTACCCAAATTATTTTTGACATATATAAATCTGTCAACGAATTAAAAAAATAACTTTATGCACACACATATAAACTCAGGGGTGGGGAGAAAGCGGGTATGATGGACATACTTGAAACCTCAGCACTGGGGAGGCTGGAACAGGAGGATTACTGCAAGTTCAAGGCCAGCATGGGCTACAGTGTGAGACCTTGGCAGAACAAAGAAAGAAAGGAGAAGAACAAGAAACAAGCATAAAAATCCATGGGAGGGCTTTTTAAATGTTTTGATAAAACAGAGACCTGGATAGATGGATGAGTGGGAGGAAGGACAAGTGGGCTTGGAGGCAGATAAGTGTCTCTTCTTTCCAAAATCAAAACAAGTAAGTAGAAATATGTTACTGTTTCTGTGTTGATATTCACTAATCTACTTTAGAAAGAAGGTCCGTTTTACTTCATTATAAGTAAAAATAAAATTATAAATGAGCACAAACCTGATAACCATTATTACAGTGGCAATAAATCAGAACGCCTATCTCAAGGTAGCTTGCCGTTGAGTGGTCCTCTCAGAGGCTCGGTGATGGGTAATCTTCTCTATATGGCCTAAGGTCTTCTCTGAGGGGTCTTCCCCAGGCGCACACACAAGCTAAGGCTTCATCGTCCAGGGAGGGCTGTGATCTGGAGCTGATTAACCCACTAAAAGAGTCTGGGCTGTGGACAAAAATTCACATTCAATTTCTCAGCCTTTCTTATACAGGGAGCAGGCAAATTCAAATTAGAATGTGGCCTTCCTGGGGAGCCTTGATGGGATCAGATGTTCTCACTGGAGGTTGGGTTCCTGAATCTCACGGGTTTTACCAACCGTTTGTTTGAAAATAGAACTCTTGGAGGAACAGGATCTCTTTCCTGTGCCCCTGTGCCCTTAGGGTTGCCATCCTGCTGCTCTTCCGTTTGGCCCCACTTCCCACTCTCCCCATCTTGAACTTGACACCGCTCAGGACTTCTGTCACCATGTTCCCTTCACACTCTCTGCTTATTCCTCAAGCCATTCTTTCCCAGCGTCCACCACTAGACTTCATCCATCCTCCAGCTTGCAAATGTTGACTCTCCTCCAGGTTCGCCCTTGGTCCCAGCAAGCCACTATCCTCACAGGTTTGCTCTCACCCATTCCCACGGCACCTCAGGACTCTATGTCTCTCGCTTCCTCTCAGTTCCACACCTCAGTTTCACCCGGCTCTGACTTAGGTGCCCACATCCACCTTGACATCCTCATGGGCATCTTGCGCGGGTAGACAGTTGGTCTCCAGCCTGTGCCACCCCGGACCTGAGCCGGTAGACAACCTCTCCCAAGAGAGCGAATGCTTCAGGGCTCTCCTTAAGATGCCTGAGCTGAGGTCTCTGGGGATGAACGGGGCTTTTCCCATGGTGAAGAAACCTGCACTGTAAGGAGTAAAAGAGGGGCGCACAGCCAAACAAAACCAAGGCAAACGAAGCCCTGGGAAGAGTGGCAATGGGGGAGGGAAGGGGATAGCCCTGAGTGAAGGCTTCAAGCGGCAGCATCTAAAGATGAGGAACTTCTTCAATAAAAAATGAGAGGAAGGGAGAGCTACATAGAGCATGGAAAGTGGAGGTAATTTCCTATACTCTCATAGGTAACTGAGTAACTCACTTCTTTCATTCATTCTCCTAACAGGAAGTCAGAAATTATTCTAAGCCCGGTAAAAAGAATAATTAATATTTTAGTTCTCTCTCTCAATCTCCCCACTCGTGTGTGTGTGTGTGTGTGTGTGTGTGTGTGTGTGTGTGTGTATGTGTGTGTAAATGGGGCACATAGTAGCAGAAGAACCTAAAACAGTGAGTTGGAGCAGCCGGCCCTGGAAGCAGATGTGTGCTTCTTTCAGCTCCAAAGACGTGTACTCTCTACTTCCTGAGGAAAGGGCAGATGGTTAAATTTCAGGGCCCGATATTCACTTGCGTATTTACAAACTAATGCAAGTTGACATCAAGTTAAAAATGTCCTGCCACGTGACTTCCTGCCGCATTCCAAAGGAATTCACAGCAATAAAGTAGGTATTTAGGTAGTCGATGCGCCCGTGGGTCTTTTCCTGAGCCCCACCAGCTTTGGATAAGAAGACAAGGCAGGTTGGGACGGAAGATGAAGTGGAGGTGGCAGGTGAAGAGTAGCAAGGGGGAGAAGAGAGGAGGAGGAGAGCTAGAATAAGAACAAGAAGAAGACAGCTCAGTCTTGCCTGCTCGGGTGAGCACATGAGCCAGCCCGGGCTGTGCTTGTAGCAGGACCTTGGCTCAAAACAAGAAGACGACCAGCAAGCTTGACCCTACTTTCAAGTACGCTGAGGCCATTTTAGCCAGAAAGGGCACGTGGATTGATAAGGCTGGTCTCAACATGTGTTACTTACATCCAAACTCATAAAATGCTTGAGATCTGAGGTCTGGTAGGTGACTTCACTTGCCTACGACCTCTTAAAGGAGCAGGGGAGCACGGTGGCCAGTTCTCTAGGACAGGCTGTGGCTGAGAGCATCTAGGAGATGCAATCCTATGAACCCAGCTCTTCAGTTCTTGGGTTTAAAAAAAGCAAGGGGGATTCCACTAAGAAAGAGTACCAAAATCACCTCACACACAGCACAGATATCTACACTGAGCCTTAAATGCAGGCCTGGGTGTTCCACTGAGGCAGAGGTTCTTTTTTTTTTTTTCCCAGCGAGGGATGGTTTGCAATGTCTGGGACTATCTGAGTAGGAGAAGGCTGAGTGGAACGTGTGGAGCAGTGGGCTGGTGCAGGGCATGAGAGAGCTTCATTAGATTGTTGGCACTGAAGAGCATGAAGACGTCTGGAGTCTGCTCCTCCCCACCCCAGACTGGAGATCACATCTGGGTAAAACGGCCTCTGGTGAGCAGCAAAAGTCATGGTGCCTTTCTTGTTCATTATTTGTGCAGCAACTGGGCGCCTTCCACGTTCTCTCCATAGGATTAGGTGGTTCCTCTCAACCACTTGTCAATGTGTTTGAGCTGGAAAAGAAATTGCATTTCCAGGCGTGGTGAACGAAGGCCCTTGCACCTCAGAGGGCTCCCAGAGGTGAGGAACGAGGCTGGAGAACTCCAGCAACAGCAGCGTCAACGCCTTCAAAGGCTACGAAATCCGAGGGAACCTGCCAGATCTGCGAGGACCCAGTCTGTGTTCTCTCCAAACCGAGCATTCCATTTTCACAAGGGCCCCTTTGTTGTTGTGTTTATACGCAGACTAATAAATGCTTGACCTTTTGTTTAACTGATGAAGGAACAGTCTGTGCCTGGGGAGCATATTATTTCAAGAAGCACAAATGAAGAGAAAGTCCAAACCCTCTGGGACAGATGGACGGAATATTTTGATATTGGAACCACGTGGGGAAAGGCAGAAGTTGGCAAACGGTAATGGAGGACTGGTTAGCGAATCTGGAAATGGCATCACTGTTCTTAGAGTGTCCCAGGGGCTCCAGGGACACAAGGACCAGGCACCCAACAAGCTCCCAGGAGCAAGGGCTTAGAGTAAGAGAGGCCTCCATCCCAGTGTTTGGGAATTCTGTGGCCTGGTGAGTGTGTTGATTTGGTAACTTTGGCATTCTGTTTTAAAATGACTAATATCTTCAAGCATTTGCTTTCTACCTAGAACTCAGGGTTTTCCTAAAATCAGTTATTGGTTATCTTATCACCCTACAAGACAACAACATATTACTTCCTATACCATTTTATTGTGTTATGTTTTTTTCAACATAGAGGTTTTTTGTGTTGTTGTTGTTGTTGTTTTAAAGGCTATGGAATCTCCAAGAGTCACAGTGCCAGAGAGAGACTTTCAGCCCATTTCTTTGGTCAGATCCTGAGCCTACACTAAGCCACCTCTGGACTTACATCTGTCCTCTAACTGAGAGTGATTGCTCTAGTCAGTTTGAAGTTATGAATATCTGAATAGCCCGTGTGGCTAGACCCCATGTACCCCAAACTCTTGAGTATCTTTGTTTGCTTTCTGTTGCTGTACTAAAACATTCTGACCAAAAAGCAACTTAGGGAGGGAACGGTTTCATTGGCTTGCACTTCCCTGTCCCAGTCCATCAACTGAGCCATGTCAGAGTGGGAACTGAGGCAGAGATCATTGAGAAATGCTACCTCCTGGCTTGTTCCCCAGGACTTGCTCAACCTGCTTCCTTTTACAGTTCAGGACCACCTACCCAGGGGTGACACTGCTCATAGTGGACCGGGTCCTCCCCGTCACTCATTAATCAAGAAAATGACCCCCTACGCTTTCCAATAGGCCAATATTGAGGGAGACATGTTTTCAATTGAGACGTTCTCTTCCCAGGTGGTCCTGACTTGAGTCAGATTGGAACAAAAGTAATTAGCCAGCCCAGAAGGACAACCCTCTGGTCACCATTAGAGGAACTGCGCAGTGTTCCTCAGAGGCGGTTCACAGTGACTTATGCCGAGCTGTTCCTATTATACTCCTGGACCACTCACAGCACAGAGTGATCCTTGGTGAGAGTGATGACAGTCTTTATTTAAAACGCTGAAAATAATCTGACTTCTGACTCAAGAAAGACTTTATTTTCAAGGTTAGTGGCCAGTGACAAAGCATGGATTCCAAATGTGGAATTCAAGCTACAGGTTTCTAAAATGCAAGGGGAAGACAAGGAAAATGGGAAGGCCCTGACTCACGCCAGATAATTGGTCTCCCTTGTGGGCATAAGGAACTCTGCCCTCTGTGCTCCATCATACCATGCTTATGGCTCTTCTGAGGCTCTGTAACGTAACTGGCCAATCTTGGTCCCGCCAGCCAGCTCCCAAATAATAACACGGTGACTTACTGATTATGAAAGCTCAGCCCATAGCTTAGGCTTGTTCCTAACTAGCTCTTACAGCTTAAATTAACCCATTTATAATTACCTACATTCTATCACGTAGCATCACCTCTCTTCCATCTTGCCATTCTTGATTCCTCTCTGTCTCTCCTAGCATCCTTCAAGCACCTAAATTCCTTTACCTCTTCCTTCCTCTCCCTAGGAATCCTGCCTATACCTCCTGCCTAGCTATTGGCCGTTCAGCTTTTTATTACACCAATCACAGCAATACAGCTTCACACAATGTACAAATATCCCACAACACTGTAAAGAGACGCGGTCAGTGGAACTAAGCAGAGTTCTGTAGCATATTTGCAGGATGGAGGGTGGGAATGAGAGATCTGGCCTCTGTATGCCTCCGCTCCCCCACTGGGGGGGGGGGGTGTGATATAGGTGGACAGCATCATAATCTGTTTGCTGGCATTTCACCCTCCCTGGCATTGTGCTAAAAATTAGTCAGATGAGCTGACCTTCGGAAAAGTCTGTGTGGACTCTTACAGGTGAAGTCATCGGAAATTACAGTCATATCTGGAACAAGGAGGGAGCAAGGCTCCACCCTAACTCACTGCGTCTAGGCCTGTGAAATGTAAACCTTCCTATCCCCCGAAAGAGCTAAGCTTGCAACTTCAGCGTTTCCCGTGCCAGGTGATGTGGGGGAAATCACAAAACTGCTGTGGGAAGCCCTCTCGGCCACCTGAGTCCAAGATGGCTCTGCTCTAAATTAGGGCAGCATGTCTGTCCTATTAGTTTTCTGTGGGCCTTTTATAAAATTAACACGACTCTGGTGCCATAAACCAACATGCATCAGTTATCCTGAAGTTCTCTAGTTCATACATCCAGAGTATGTATGAACTAAAATCCAGGTGCCAGTAAGGCTGTGCCCCTCAGCAGGGTCTGGGTGAGGCTGTGTCTGTCTCTCTAGGCTCTGGGGGCCCTTGGTCCTTTGCTCTCTGGGCTTTGAGCCCGGGCCACCCTTCCTCCCCCAGCAGGGCAGTTCCTCACACACATCCCTTCCCTCTGACTCAGCTTTTCCCCCTTTAAGGCCTCTCTTGATGACATTGGGCCTGCCAAGATAATCCCAGATAAAGGCCTGTTGTGAAGTCTGTTAATTAGTAACCTTAATTCCCCCTGATGCTTAATAGCCCTCTGCCACCCTAAGGGGGATCTCCAACAGGTTGTAGGAAATAAGATGCTGTCTTATTTTCTTTTCCTGTTTGGGTGAGAAAATACCCTGACCAAGGAAATTTAAGGAAAGGGGAGTGGGGGTTATGCTAGCTCACAGTTCAAGGGCACACACGCATGTATGCACACACACACACACACACACTCACACACAAACAGTATGGGTGTAAACTCTAAGGTGGTCCCACAAAGTCAAAATCACTTCTTGGTGTGTGTCTCTATTGTTTCCTTGTGTGGATCTCTGTTGCTAAGTGATGCGTGATTTTATAGTCACCTCATGAGATGTAAACTGACCACCTCCAAACATAATGGCTTAAGTCAACAATGCCTTAACCATTAAAACGGCAGTTGGTTCCAGTGGTCAACTGTGGGTTGCCAAGTCACTCCTACAGCCAGATTCAGATTGGAGCTTAGAAATACAGCCCATTAATCCGCAGAGTCCAGGTCTTTAGCCTTGTGCCCTTCATTAATTAAGCAGTGTCCCTTGAACATTGGTACCACATGGCAGCCGGCTTCAACGGGAACAAGAATAAAGGCTGCAGGTTGTGTCCTCAAACTGGCACAGCTCTGTTCTTGTTGAAATCAAAACAGACGCAGGTCCAGCCAGACCCAGGGGAAGGAGAATGGATTCCTTGTCTCTGTTCAGAGAGGTGTGGGAGAAGCTAGCGCGATTGGCCAGCAGCCTTCCCTGTAATGCGTTCTCAGAACGATCACTGTGGCACTGCTCCCCCAGTCCTAAGTGTTGGTTGTGGGCATGCCTGGTTAGGGAGACCCCCACTCCAGGCAGCCTCCTTACCACACAGTCACCTGACTTCTACCAAGACAACCCCTGCAAGGCTCTGAAGGCAGCTTCGGTAGCTACATTCTGCAGCCCTAGAGCTGGTGAGAACTGGGCCAGCCTGGGGTACAGTGTGAGGCTCTTTTTCACAAACAAAGAAGAAAATGATGTATATGCATCATTTTGTGCATTGGACCCACTAAGCAGAGCTGAAGACCACTAATTTAGTCTTTCCCAACTTCCTGTACTGTAAGCCATTTTTAATCTGCCAGGCATTTGTGGTCCAGGCAGAGACACCGTGCAGGGCAGTTGGAAAGGGAGCTACAGCTTGCCCGCTGATGAGTCATACAAGAAACTATTATCTACTTAGAAGAGAGAAGGGTGAACTCTGTCCTTTCTAGACAATTTTACTCCAGAAGATCAATGAAAGCAAACCTGACTGAGAGCTTGGACAAGAGGACTCCCCCTTCCTCCTTTCTATCAGATAGCAACTTTTCTCATATTGTAACTCATTTATAAAAAGAATTTGTTTAGACTGGGGTTGTGGCTCAATGGCGGAGAATGTGCTTAGCAAGTGTGAGGCCCTGGGTTCAATCCCCAGCAAGCCTCCCTCCCCCTGCCAGAAGTACCATATGCCTCGTCTATCACTTACGGTACTGGGGAAGATAATCGGCAAATACAAAGATTACAAATAAAAATGGTTAATATTTTCAAAAAGCACTGTCTCCAGAGAAAAATGAACCTCAGGCTGGGTATGTGACTCAGTCGTATCACGTTTGCCTACCCTGCACAAGGCCCTGGGTTCCAGCCCGACCACCACATAAATCAGGTATGGTGATACACGTGCAATCCAGTGCTTCCAGCATGTGTAAGTGGAGGCAGGGGGATCAGGCATTCAAGTTCAACTTCGGCCACATAGCAAGTCCGAAACTACCCTATGGCAGCATGAGACCCTGTCTCCAAAAAATTAGATACTAAAAAAGGAAAAAATATAAATGAGCCTCTGATTAAGATGTAAACATCAGTCACCCAGGCCAGTAAACAGGAGGACACTCTGGAGTCTTCTATGTTACAGCTTCTATAGTACAGCTACAGGAGCTCTTGGGACAATGGCTCTTGCAAAGGCAGACTACCCAAGAAGGAAGACCTCAGCCAGAGCCCAGAATGAGCTCACACACCCTACCTTACCTTCCTCCCTGCACCCCTGCCCACCTCCCCCCTCTCTCTCTCACACACACACACATACACACATACACACACATACAACTCAGAAGGTTCCAGTTCCTGTATCACACACACACACACACACACACACACACACACACCTCAAAAGGTTCTGGTACCTGTATCTCACACACACACACAAATCAGAAGGCTCCAGTATCTGTATCACACACACACACACACACACACACACAACTCAGAAGGTCCCAGTACCTGTACCTTCCAGAGACCAGCCATCTGACCTGTTTGAGGGGTATAAGCTTCCTTACAGATCGTAGAGGCCCCACCCTCTGCACGCACTGCCTATCTCTCTGTTTTTGTGCTGCCCTAACAGAATACTCAAGACTGGTATCATATAAAGAAAAGAGACTATTTGCTCACGTTGGGAGTTGGAAATCCCAAAGCCAAGGGACGGCACCCACAGGGGCCTTCTTCCTGGAGATCCTGATATGGACAGTTACAGACAAGAAGGTTAGGACTGACAGGTGCTTGTTTTTATATCTCTCTTGTGACAACAAACCTTCTGTGACAATGACATTAGTCCAGTCCTGAGGGCGGAGCTTCATGACCAAAGCCCCTCTTCAAGGTCTCACATCTCAACATCACGGCACTGGTGATTATCTTCCCAAACATGAACTTTGGAGGACATGTTCATGCAACAGCACTGTGCAGGAAGCTGGCTCGAGAGACCGACAGACCAGACAGAATAAGCCAAGCTTTCCCACTGGCTTCATCCCTCTGTCTTTGAGTTGAGAAATTCCTGACTGTAGACATATACCCTATGGCGCAGTAACTTAAATATGTCTACACCCGGTGTCCTATATATGCATGCTTTACATGAGAAACATGCACACTTGAAAATAAATCAGACAAAATTCATACTAATGTGGAACATCATCTGCCACAACAGTTAGACCATTCTAGGAGGCTCTAAACTTAGGAACCATGTGTTGAAAAAAAAGAAGGCTCCAGGCGTGGTATCTCATGCCTGTGACCTTAGCACTCAGGAGGCTGAAGCAGGACAATGTCCCAAATTCCAGACCAGCCGGGACAGTTTAGTGAGACCTTGTCTCAAAATAAAATGTAGAGAGAAAGATAGCGATTAGTTCAATGATGGAGTCCTTGTCTTGTGTGGGGGGTAGGGATGGAGGGTCCTAAAACAAAATAACAAACTGAAGCTTAGGCCCAGGAACGGCATGGTTACTATAAAGTCCGCGGAACATCATACCGAGTCTAGACAGTCCACACAGATCCGGCGCTGCCTCACAATTAGACGGTGTTGATTTAGAAGGCTGAGGATTGTAGTTTATTCTCCCTCAGTTCTCTTGGGACCTACAGATTTTAGGGGAACGGATACTTGGGGATATAGGTTTATGTAGTCTTCATACCCTGATGGGATAAAAAGGATGAGCATCTAGAAGCAACTGGCTACAGGTCAAACAAACAATGGAAACCTAGGAGAAGGCCAGAGCCCAAGGAGATGGTCCTAAGAAATTTTCTAGCAGCAGAGATCCACTGTGAATTATGTTTAATTGAGAAGAGGAAATACGGTGCCCTAGCAAGAACCCTGGACCAGAGGTCAGGACACATGGGTTTACTCCAAGCTTTGGTTCTGCCATTGACACTTAAGTGACCTTGGGTGACTATCTCTTTGAGGCCCACTCACCTTTATTATCTGAAGTTTTCCTTGAATAGTGAGTTGATGATGAGACATAGACGAGATGAGGTGTTCATATAAGCAGGCTGCTTTGAGACATAGTCAAATGTCCGTTAGGGGGCAAATACTGGCTTTCTTGCTTGATATTGAGTAGAGACTGGGAGTGTGACTGAACTCAAGCCCTGGATCATTGGCTCAGATCTATACGATGGTGATGTAGGATGCCCCTCTGTGTCCTGTGAATATCTTTTATTACCATTGGTTAATAAAAATAAAAAACTGCTTTGACCTATGGCAAGGCAGAATATAGCTAGGTGGGAGAGCCAAAATGAATACACGGAAAAAGAAGGCAGAGTCGGGGAGATGCCAGCAGCCACTAGAGAAACAAGATGTGAGGTAACAAGCCATGAGCCTCATGGTAAAATATAGCCTAATAGAAATTGGTTAATTTAAGTTGTAAGAGCTAGTTAATAATAAGCCTGAGCTAATAGTCCAAACAGTTTGTAATTAATATTAAGCCTCAGAGTGGTTATTTGGGAACTGGCAGGCAGGAGAGAAACCTCCAGTTATACCATGGGATCCTTGGAAGATTATTTTTCTAACTGAAATATATATGTTTCTACCTGAAAGATATGTGTGTATATATATATATATATATATATATATATATATATATATATATATTTCTGTATATCTAGAAAACCTAACTAATGTAAGGAAAAGTTTGATTACTATAAATGACTATCTATTAATCTGTATTCCTTAACTATACATTACATTTTTAAATGAGCTGCATAAACATGATACCTTAAATAAGAGTAGAAATATATATATGTAAATATACATAGTACAACAAAATTGACTTTAAATTTGTATCAATAGAACAAGATCCTTACTAATGCAAAATATTGCTCTCTAAATCATATACCCCTTTAAATGAAAACAAACATTTATAAACAATCATTTTGGGAATTTGGATGTAGTTTTCTCCAAACTACTTCCTCCTATTTGTTGGGTAAGGAAAAAAAAGGGCACGAGATGGGTTCAATACATAGAGCCAGAAGGACCGAGGGGAAGACTGAGGCCATATGTGGCTAATAGCACAGTGAAACTATGGGGTCGTGATCTGTTGCAGCAATGGAATACCCAGATTAACATTCCTGCAGTCTCAGAAACAGATGGGAAACAAACAAGCAGTCTCCACTTACAGAGGACCAAACTTCCAGGTGCAGAAAATGGAAAGCAGTTTCTTTCATCCCTGAATGTGTGGATGTTTGAAGGTGGGGATCACGGATACGAATTCCCTTTGGAAAGTTTGGGAGAGGCGTTGCTAAACACCAGTCCGTAAGTAACTGAAGAGCAGTTCTGATGGTCCCTGATTCGGCCCTTCCCTTACACACATGCTTCGTGAAAAGCAAGAAGTCCATAAAAATGATTGGGAGGTCTCGTTAGACACGGCCTTCATTCAAAGCAAGCAATATCTAAAACACAATATCCTGAATTAGACATAGTTTAATTACAGAGGAAGGAGAAAGCAAAGAGGGTCAATATTTATTGAGTATTATCTGTTTGCCAAGAACTATACTGGATACTTTACACACACGAATTAACCTTTGCGGTGAGTTAACCTTTATGGTGACATTAACCCTAAAGTAGCCCCCAGAATAACTTCCTTATAGAGATAAATGTGCTGAGGCCTCGGGAGATTAAACAGTTGTCAATTATCACAGTTATCACAAGGCAGAACCAGGCCTACCTAGGACTCACACCAATGCCATCTCTCTCTGTGTATGTGCGTGTGTGCATGCGTGTGCGTGTGTGCATTCGTGTGTGTGTGTGCATGCGTGTGTGTGTGTTATGCATGTGTGTGTGTGGTATGCATGTGTGCTTGTGTGTGTGGTATACATGTGTGCCTCTGTGTATGTGTGTGTGTGTGTGTGGTGCGTGTACATAGAGTCTTTCATGGATTGAAAAACGGTTCTACCATTGGACTGTTCCACCAGGTCCAATATTCTCTCCCACAAGTCTCTCTGTGCTATGGTTCTTGGATTAGAAAGCAGAGTGATAGAGGCCTGCAGCCTTGGGGAGGCGGGTTGAAACCACACCTTTTAGATGCCATGATAAGCAAGGAGGAACAAAAGGCGAGCAAGGACTCGCTGTACCTGTACAAGGAGCTATACAGCATCTATGCTGACCCTTAGTAAAGGAGAAGCATCAGCTGTGGCGGTGATAGCCACCCTGTGTTTGAGGATGGAGGAGGACACACTGGAAGCACAGGTGGAGGCTTCTCACAGATGGGCTCCGTGAAAACCGATCTGAAGCCAGGGATGGCTGGACTGAGAAGATAAGAAGTCAGTCCAGGACTGGCTGGGTGGAAGGGTAACCAAAAGAACGGCGGTGTCTGCCCGGAGAAAAGTGAGCCAAGTACCGCAGAGGCCACGGGATGCTGAGATGTGTTTCGTAGGACAGTCAAGGGACTGGAGGATGGCTCAGTTAGCAAGGTGATGGCTTCCTAAACATGAAGACCCCAGTTCAAACCCCAGCAGCCACCAGGAAAGGCTGAGGATGACGGTACACTTGTGTAAGTCCTAGATGGCGGAGACAGAGATGGGGAGACCCTTGGGGCCCCCTGACAAGCCAATCTAGCTGCTTGGTGAGTGGATGGCATTTGAGGAATGACAGGCAGTATCACACCAGTACAGCACTTGGACGGACACACACGCGCGTGCGCACTCTTACACACACACACCAATTCCACTGCCACGATAAACAAGTCCTGGCTACTTCCCATTTACTCTGGAAATGATTGTCCTGTTATACTGTTGGGATCCATTACAGTGTCAAAAGTAATAACCCAACCCATCCACATTGTCAGAAAAAAAAAAAAAGACAGTTTTCCAGGGAACTGAGGCTTAGAATTTTAAACATTAAACTTTTGAAATGTTTAGTCATTTTCATGGAAACTGTTAAAAAAAAAAAAGTGAGTCCCTGTCTGATCAGCCTCATTAAACAGAATTCATTGAACATCGTTTCCCCAGTCCTTGATGGCGGAGTCCTTGCTGGGAAGGATCATCGACCACTCCTGGGCAGCGGCATAGCACGCCCTCGGGGGCTGGTGAAATACACAGGGCTTCTTTGCACCCCTGTGGCCATCCTTCCTGCACTCAGAGGTGGGAACTGGCCTGCCTTCCAGCATCTCTGAGGTGGTTCCTCTCAGCTACAGGCCCATCCACGCAGCTTTCTGCTTGTGCCGTGGTTCTCCTAACAGATCACCTGGAACATCTGCGCTGCTTTCTGTTTGGCCCGCAGGTTTCTTCTAGCAGATTATCATAACCTTTGCATGAAATGACAGCTGCCACGGAAATCACACCAGCTAACTCTTAAAACTGCCTCCAGCTGGATCTGTTGTTCTCTATTACCAAGTTAAAATATAAAGAGGTTGAGAAGTAACCCTGGGCGTATGCCATAAATAAGTCACAGAGACCCTGGCAGGGAATTTCCTTCAGGTCCAGGTGTCTTTTGTATCCGCGCCCATCTGCGCTCCAGCTGGACGCTGTGTGCTTATGATTTCGGCGGTCTCGTGTGAGACGGACAGGACACTGTTGACATCAAGGCGCAGGTTTGTCCTCTGCTTTCTAAGATGATGTCATGCCACTCGGCACCCTGGTCTCATCCTGTTACTTCAGAATCACTCGTCTACAAAGGAGACACAGGAAGGCGGACTCTCTTACTTGAATAGCTTGTCCTTTAGACAAACCCCTGAGGGCAGGGGTTTGGGACTACAAACAGGAACATTTCTCACTGCCCGGTGGCTAGGTAGGAAATGCTCATGGGCCAGTAGGTTCAGCAAGGGTGCCCCTCCCCCCATATATGTGAGGTCTTAACTGAAAGAGCTTGTCCTCTCTCCCACGTCTTCTTCCAGGCCCCAACAGACAAGCAAGGTGTTGCAAAGGTAGACAAGAGAAAGCGAATCACACTGTGAAACAGCATTGAAACTACTTGGGCTGGCAAGCTGGCTCAGTGGATAAAATCCCTGGCTGCCAAGCCTGCTGTCCTGAGTTCAAGCCCCAGGATCCACGTGGTGGAAAGAGAGAACCAGCTCTGGCAAGCTGTCCCCTGACTTCCACATACATACTGTGGCACATGTATGCACTTACGTAAACAAATAATTTCAACATTTTCAGCCCAATTTTCAATAATTTAAAGTGTCTGCTTGTGTTGTATTTGTTAATGTTTCCACATCCAAAGTCAGTGACATCATTAAAGGCAAATTTAGTGGAAAAACAGACTGTGTCTTAATGGGAAAGTCTAGGGAGTCAGAGCAAAGGGTGTGTTATATTGGCTGGGTAGTTCAAGAGTGGCACTCTGCACGCTGGAGAGGCTAAAAACCATAGATGTTAAGTGGACCAGGCTGGACAGCTCAGCAGCCCCAATCTAGAACTGATGGTTTGAGGGATTCTGGAGAGCTGTTACTCTTCAGTCCACATGGGAAGGCCTGAGAAGCTGGGTTCCAAAGCAGCAACAGAGTAGATGCACTCACCAGCAAGAAGTGAAAGCAGACAGGCAAAGCCAGCCCTGATTTCCCTTGAAACTTTTCACAGGCAAGCTGCCTCCTGAAGGAGCTGCCCATTATGGATGTTCTCCTTCACTTAATTCTTCCAGAAAATACCTGTGCAAGCCCCCACACAGAGAGGCGTGTCTCTTAGTGGGTGCCATACACAATCAACTTGACAACTGAGATTATGCATCAACCATCACAAGGGTGCACACTTGTTGCAGCCTACCATGTCCAGACACATGCATCTCATCGCAGTATGGGTGCAACTAGGAACCTGGGGGCTGATCTCATTCGCTCCATAGAGCAAAAGCTCACCTCACCATCAGCGCTCTGGGGGGAATGGTGGCTTGAGGCAGAGCATCTCTACTCCCTTGCCCAGGATTCACTTTGTAATTCTATTTAGTCTGTTGGTTTTCAGGTTAAGAGTAGCTTTATTAGAAAAGGGAAGATGGCTGCATGCTATCTTGAACAAAATTACTGAAGAAGGGATCCAAAGAGTCCCCTCTTGTCCTTGAACGTGGTCTCCGTTTCTGTGCCCCGTTCTTCCTAGAAAAGATGAACCCACACCTCAACAGTGATTCCCTCTTTCCCCACAGGCAGGCACTGATGGCCCTTCAGGTAGCTTCTATTGGAGCAAGCTGTCATCTTCCACCAGGCCAGTCCCTCCTTCTTAGGCTCTGGGTCTGGGATAGGAAGTAAGACGTGTGAATGTCCCTTCTCTGTGGTCACTTTGTAGCTCTTACAAGCGGATTTCTGCTCAAACTCCCCCAGTTAACTGTCTTACCTAGCTGTATCCCTAGCATGAAAGGCATCTCGGTCATCAGCAGGAACGGAAACTTTGCCCTGAGGTTGGTAGCGCACACAGTCTTCCCTCACATGGCCTCACTCTCGGCTCTCTTGCCCATCCACTGCTCAGGCTGTTCTCTTGTCAGAGTTCTGCTCTCCCTTCCGTGATAAAGCACAGGACTCGTGCATGACCAAAGCAACTGTCGTCCAACATCCAGGGAAACTAGGGCAGGAGTTCAAGGCAGGAACTAAAGCAGAGACCATGGAGGAATGTTGCTTCCTGACTTTCTACTACCTACTTGCTCGGCCTGCTTTTCTTACAGCACCTGGGAACACCAACCCAGGGGTGGCACCACCCACAGTGAGCTGGGCCCTCCCACGTCAATCATCAATCAAGAAAATATACCACAGGCTTGCCTACAGGCCAATCTGGTGAGGACACGCTCGTAATTGCAGTTCTCGCGTCCAAAATGACTCTAGTGTGTGTCAAAGCTGACATAAAACCTAGCTAGCACAGCTCACAATAAACTTCCTAGCAAACGATTTCAGACACATCCCCAGGTTCTAGACTTCTCTGAGTTTGACTCCAGCTTTCAGAAGTCCCAAATGAAGATACCCAACTACCTACCTCATCTAGAGTTCGGATGAAAATTACCTTGATTGCGTACTGAGAAGACAGTGGCGGAATTGTGTGATTGGGTGTGTCCTTGAACTTCCTGTGTCCTTCGAGTCTCGTCTTCCTTCATGTGAAAGAGTTAGGGAGATGGAAGGAGGCAGTATAGATTGAACATTTGCTAAATGTGTGTTTAATATGTTCTCTTAGATGACGAGGATGAACATCTTCTAGAATTGCTTTCAAATAACATATGTGGAGCCCTGATCGAAGAGCCTAGAGGTTTCTAGAAGCACAAGTAAGCTCCCTGGAACATTTATTGTTTCAGGGCAGAGTTCTTGTATGGAAAGTGACAGTTCCTCTCACTGTGTGAGTTCTTTTCATTCAGTAAAAATGATGGGTGCTCGTGACTGAACTTGCCAAACTGCATGTTCACAGCCATCTTTATAGCCCAACTTGTCTTCTGAGGGGAGTCTGGGTAACACAATTAATCAGCTCATTGAGCTCGATTTGGACACAGTCCAAGAGAGTGCTAATGACTTGGTTCTCCTTTTTATCAGCATGGGGATTTGAACACCGGGCCTTGTGCTTGCTAGGCAAGTGTTCTACTGCTGAGCCGCAGCCTCTGCTTTCATGGCATGTCTCTCATATTATGTTTTCTGAGATAATTTTCACAAGTGTATCTGAGGCTTTCCTTAAACATGTAAAATAAAGCTCCTTTTGCTCTGCTGTATTTTCACATCAATTAGTGTACACAGAAGGTCCTAGATCCCAGAGCGGGAGATGATGCAGTAGAACACAAGCTGGTGAGAATGAATGAAAGCCGTTCTCTAAGAAGCCACCCGTTAGCTTGCCATATGGCCAGAGCGATATTAGTTCATCTTTTTATTTTTAGTTGGGTTGGAGAGGCATCCATGACCGACACCAACTCCTTCTTGTTCCTTTTCGGTTTGTTCATATTGTTGTAAACACTCGTGTGAAGCATCCGGGCGCTCTTCTCGCTGATGGTTTTCTCTGGGGGCTCGTTTGAGAAGACTGCCATTTAAGAACGCCGTGTCGAATGGGAGTTATCCCGCGTCGTTCATGGCTCTCACCGCCCTGGCCTTCTGATTGTCAGTATCTGTAAGTACCACTGTTAGTGAATTTGGCTGGCAGCGTTTGAAGCAGATGAGGTTTTAGCTCACGCCTTGATAACGGCATTGGCTCAGTCTAAGCGAAAGCCTTATTTTCATTAAAGGGAACAGACATGCTGAGGAAGAAGGTGCTATTTTTACATAGGGTCTTTTTTTTTTCTACTGAAACCACATGATAACACTGTGCTGTTAAAATGATCTCCAGCATGCTGAGTTAGCTGAAGAAACAATATGCATGTTGCCAAAATCAAGGCGGTACTATTCTGAGCCTACTCAGCTCCAACCTCTAGCTCTCCTTGGTGGTCATGAAGAGGAGACCAGGGCAGAGCTGGTAGGAAAGGATAAGTTGCATGCAGAGTGGAGGCCAACTACAACCACCAGCAGGAGAGGATATGCATTCTGGACTATTTGGTTATTGATGGCCCTCCTTCATTGACATATGAGAAGTTTTTAATTAGATATGTTCATATTACTGATATTTGTTGAGTACTCCTTTTATCACACACATACACATACATGCACAAACACAGAGTTTCTCTCTCTCACACACACACAAACACACACACAAACACATACATGCACACACAGATTCAGTCTTTCTCACACACATACATGCACACAGAGTCAGACTTTCTCTCTCTCTCTCTCTCTCTCACACACACACACACACACACACACATACACTATATATATATACATAAATAGACTAGGCTCTCCTGTAAATTACAGGGACCTGCCTGCCTCTACCTCCTGAGCACTGGGATTAAAGGCATGTGCCACCATGCCCTGCCCTATGCAGAGTTTCAAGTGAAGCCAGTATAACACCAAACTCAGGCCTACTTTAGAACTTCACAAATAGAGGAAGTTTAAGTAGATATCCCCCAACTTCCTTTTTTCCTTAAAGATATTATTATCCTCATTTATATTGTTGTTAATGTTTTTATAAATGCCATGATTAAATATATGTGACAGGTACTTCACTAGGCCATTTATAGAAAGTCTTTGTTGGTCCCCACGTGGTCTCTTGTCTTCATTTGCAGAAGACAGACGTTAAACTCCGTTAGGAAGTGAGTTGATTGGAGATTCACG
This sequence comes from Microtus oregoni, assembly GCF_018167655.1. NCBI lineage: Eukaryota > Metazoa > Chordata > Mammalia > Rodentia > Cricetidae > Microtus > Microtus oregoni. The sequence continues at coordinate 32,929,269 of NW_024543069.1, read as the reverse complement.
CTTACATGTGGCTAGCTAGCTTCAAAGCCTCTGTTCCTTGCCAGGCTTGCCGCAGGGCTGTGTTAATAAAGAACCAAGCCCTCAGTCTTCATTCTCCCTACCTTTCCATCCCCGTTCTTCAAACGTACTAATGAGAGCAAGTTAGCACAAACCAAAACCAGAAAGATGAAGGACTTCGCTCTTTGTGGTCTTCAAGCCCTGCGTGCAAAGCACCACAAATTTTGTTTCTCTCGCCCTCAAGTACTAGAAGACTTTCCCCCACTGCACACCAGAATTGGAGTCAAGTACTTGTTCACAGACAGGCTTGTACTTGACAGAGAAAATAATTGGAGTACCTGTCGAGCAGATAGATGCTCATGTAGAGGACCGCTTATTGCTTCTCTGCCCTGTCTCTAAAGCAAAATTACTTTTGTGGCCTCCATATTCCCCAGGATCTTGTTCAGATTCGGGGCTCGGAGGAAGGGGAACACCATAGCTGCCAGGCTCACGTGGTCAAAGACTGTAACCACACAAAAGCCACCCGGAAAGGTGATAAGGTGGATAAAATGGAATCAATAATGCAATGCCCCGGATTTAGGAAGAAATTAAGGGAAATTGTAGACAGAGGAAATAAACTATTTGGGGAGGGGTTGCCACATGTATGGGAAGAAATTTAAAGACATTTACCAAGTGTTCTTAATACAATTTCGGCTACAGTCATGTTTTCTTTCAAAAAAAATTAGGAAGATGTTAACCAATTAATATTCAATGCCTTTTTTAGACTACACTAATGTTCCCTTGGTGAGGTGACCACAAGGCCAATAAACTCTATGCTCTGAGGATGGCTGACATCTGAAAATGTGAGCAAAATTACCACACAGTGATAGATACAAGAGAAATCCTGCCTCGAGCAAGATGGAAGGTCTTGACTTCCAAAAAGTTGTCCTCTGACCTCCACATTCATGCCATAGCACAAACACCACCCCCAATACAATGATGAAAATATTTTAAAAGCAAATAAGTAAAGTTCCAAACAAATAATTCCAGTTACATTCCTCTTATCTGTTCCTTTGCTTCTGTATAATTAGTTCTTGGCCAGTCAGCATTCAGACTTCAGAAACTTATCAACTTCTAGACCAGAAGGTAAAAAAAAAAAAACAAACTCCAAGACCTGGAATCCTTGACTGAGTCCCTCAGTACAGTCTAGAGGTTGACGGTTTAGAAGCTTGTATTAGGAGGTGGGGGTCCATTCCTTTAAGTATCAAGGGTCAAGAGTATCCACATCCAGGTTGTGGTGGCACACACCTTTAATCCCCACACTCAGGGGCAGAGGAAGGTGGCTCTCTGGGTTCAAAACAAGCCTGGTCTACAGAGTGAGTTCCAGGACAGCCAAGGCTACATAGTGAGACCCTCTGTCCAACAAAATCAAAGACTGCCCAGCATCATCTTCTCAGGGGTCTCTGAGGCTCCTGTTGAAAGTCTGATGTCTGGCTTAGAGCTCACATCAGAGCCTCTGGGCAAGGGCGCGAGAGAAACAGATGCGAGCTCTACAGCCCACTACAGCAATAGCAGATCCTACAGCAGGTTTGGGCTGACACATGAGGGCTTGTGGATGGGCAGATTTTTCTTTGGGCTTCCAGCTCACAAAAAAACGACATGGAGACTTATTATTACTAATGAAACCTCAGCCTTAGCTTAGACTTGTTCCTAACTAGTTCTCATAACTTAATTTAACCCGTATCTCTTAATCTACGCTCTTATACGTAGCTTGGTTACCTTTACTCAGTACTGCCCATCCTGTTTTCTCTCCATCTGGTGGGAGACTCCACTTTCTTCTTTTCCAAGTTCTCTCTCTGTCCAAAAGTCCTGCCTATGCTTCCTACCTAGCTATTGGCCATTTAGTTTTTTTATAAACCAATCACAATGACAAATGCATGTACAGGTTCCCTCAGAGGCCAGGAAGAGGGCATCAGAACCCCTGGATCTGGGGTTACAGGTGGTTATAAGCCAACTGATATGGTGCTGGGAATGGAACTTGGTCCTCCATGAGAGCAGTGAATCCTGATAACCACTGAGCCATCTCTACAGCTCCAGTAAAACCATCTCAAGGACTCTTAGGCATCCAGGAGGTGAAGTGATTTGTTCTTTTCACACATGGACACAATGGAGCCAACAGAAAACAGGCAATTCTTATGGTACATTGCCAGTCTCTGCTCTCTAGGTGAGTTGTAGCCCATGTGACAGCTATGTGCTTTGCTAAGTTGGGAGTTTCGCATTTTAACAGAGGAAAAGTCAGATTCTGCTTTGATATTAATTCAATATTTGACAATTAAGGGTCCAAATTATTTTTTTAAAAAAATCTTTGAATAAGATCATCAAAACTACCAAAATGTCAACATATTTTATTGTTTCATTTTGAAAAACAAGACAAGAATGGTTTATGTTTTGCAAGCCGTCCACATTTTTCTGTGCCTACTTGGACTGTGTCTTCCTTGTCAGTTTCCTCTTCTGGGACTGCATTTTCTTTTGCAACAGGCTAGTCTCTTGACAAACAACAACTTTGGAGGCTGGGAAAATGGTTCAGTAGATAAGGGCATGTGCTACTCTCACAGAGGATCCAAATTTGGTCTCCAGTACGCACGTGGCAGCTCACAACCACCTGGAACTCCAGTTTGAGGGGATCTGACACCCTCTTCTGACTTCCGGGGACACTGAACTCACATGGCATATATCCACCTGCAGACAGGCACACATACAGGCACATTCTTTAAATAAAACTCTATTTTTTCTTTATTTTGGCTGCCTTGCTTTTCTCCTCATCCTGTGGGCTCTAGTGCCATTGCTACCCCTTGCTTGTCTTAACTACTTAATCACAGTAAACGTAATTGTATCTGGTTTTGTCCGTGTACTCGATGACAGAGATCAGGGATCTTCAATATGCCAGGCAAATGGGGATCACTGATCTGTATTCCCAGCCCAATTAAGCTCAACTTTAAGCAAATTTACTGTTTTAGTTAAAATTCTATGGCTGTGAAGAGACACCGTGACCTCAGCAACTCTAAAAAAATGTAAACATTTCACTGGCTTACAGTTTAGAGGTTTAGTCCATTACCATCATGGCGGGAACCATGGCGGCATGCAGGCAGACATGGTGCTGGAGAGGTAGCTGAGAGTTCTACATCTGGATCTGCAGGCAGCAGTAAAAAAAAAGAAAGAAAGAAAGAAAGAAAGAAAGAAAGAAAGAAAGAAAGAAAGGAAAAAAATACTGGTCTGGCTTGAACTTCTGAAAACTGAAAACCCACCCTAGTGACACATTTCTTCCTACAAGGCCACACCTACTCCAACAAGGCCACACCTACTCCAACAAGGCCACGCCTCCTAATAACGCCACTCCCTATAGACCAAGCATTTAAACACATGAGTCTATGGAGCCATTTTCATACAAATCGCCACATTTACCAACCCAGATGAATAGTTAATAACTGGGTGTTATATATAAGCAAAAGTGAGCATGTTTGGTAATGTGTCTAAAGCATGTAACTGCACCACAGTGCGACAAAACAAAAAAAAATGTGTTTACATATGAACTGTTATGCTTAGCATATTGTATTCTGTCAGAAATTATCTAGGATTCCATTGCTTGGGTAAATATTAGCTCAAGATTTTAAAGTTAAGCTGAGGATACTAGAAATGTTGATTATATTAATATCCTACAGAGTATGATTAGTGATACTAATAGACAGTCAGAATTATTTTTATTTTATATCTATGATTTTTGCCTGCATATATGTCTGTGATCCACATGTATGCCTGGTGCTCACAGAGGCCAGAAGAGAACATTGGATCCCCTAGAACTAGAGTTCCAGACAGTTGTGAGCTGCCATGTGGGTGCTGGGAATTGAACCAGAGCCCTCTGGAAGAGCAGACAGCATTCTTAACCACTGAGCCATCTCCCCAGCACAGAGTATCAAAACTCTTAGTTTGGTTATTAACACAATGTTGTTGTTGCTGTTGTGCTGGAAATCAAGGTCTTGTGTACACCACACAAACACTACACTGAATTCTCCTCCATCTCTGGCCGTGATGTCGCCTGTCCTTCACTCCCCTTGACATTAAGTAGCAATGCTAGCTTATGTCATCGGTAAAACAGTGTGCAAAATGTGAACACTTAGAAAGTTAACAAAAATATTCTGAAAAGTAAAATGTACAAATGCATTTTATTTAACACACTAAAATTCAACCTTCTGTCTTAAACCCAAAGTATAAACTAGACTGATTTATCCAAAGATTTCCTATGAATACATCAAACAGATTTAGATTATCATATAAAAATGCTTGTGTTAGCACTTTCTGAAATAATTTTTACTAAAAGACTGCATTTATTGTATTTAAGGTTTAGCTTATTTTACAGTAACTCTAGAGATATAGATTTATATAAACATTCATTACTCTTCTTAAATCAATTAGGACAAAATTTCTTTAATTTAAAAGATCTCATTGTGATTTATTAAACCTCTTCAGAGGTAAAACAGCATGACACACATAGAGAACGGTACAAGCATTTCACAGTTGCAGAGGGCTGGCCGGCTTCAACGCCATGACCTCAGCTCCGGGTCAGCAGTAAGCATGGAGACCGAGAACTGGATCTTCCACTTCTCAAAGGGCTGCTTCCCTTTCTAAGTGGGTATGAAATATTTTCCTGATTCATTTGAGCTCACGGGTGAACAAATAGACAAGTAAAAAAGATGGACAAACTGGATTAGCTCTCACCTCTCTCCAGGTAAAGAGCAGAAACAGACCCATTGTGCACCTTACAGAGAACCCCATGTTATCATACCACAAACCAAGGTCCCCACAACAGCCAGCCACTGTGCCTAGCAGGAAGATACAAACACAAGGCCATCTCTTAGCCAGGAACTCAAATCCAGGCCTGCACAGCAGCCCTGTACTTAAAAAGGCTCACGTGTGTAACCACAGATTTCACACGGATGAGCTTCAGATTGGTTCCGCTGATTTGAAAAACAAACAAACACCAAAAAACCGTGAATTCCACCAGGGCTGCACCCTAAACTGTAGCGCTTGCCGCTGTTTGCACAATAAAGTCCCACAATAGTGACTTTGGAGCTGTCAACATATTGTCCTGAGTTCAGTGTTAATAACACTAGGCTCAGACTCCATCCATCTGAAGATCTCTGCAGACATCACAGAGCGGCCCCAGCCCTCAGCATCTTCAGAGACAGCTCGTCCAATTTGTAAGTCCTAGACTCGAAAACTTCTTACAGCGAGCCATGAGTCTGCTTTCCTGCGCCTTCCAACCAGAGGGCTTAGTCTCACTCTGGGTCAGCCCACAAAATAAAGCTAACTCTAGATGGAGCTGATAAATGATCAATGTCAAGGGCAGTTATCTGGGGACTAGAGAGCTAGCAATCACACACTTTGCGGATAAAGAAACTGAGTCTCAAAGAATCTGATGACTTCCCTGCTTTTATAACACTTTGTCACATTTGAAATCAAAGACAAAACTTTTTTTTTTTTTTGCCACACGTGCCTTCTGAGTCTTTGTTCTTTATCTATGTTACTACTTCTTCTAATGATTTAAAAATGGCTGTGGGTGTGGCATATGCACACGCGTGTGCATGAAGTACAGATACACACAAGGAAAATGCCAGGTGTCCTGCTCTGTCACTCTTGCCTTATTCCCTGGAAACAGCTGACAGCCAGCAAGCCCCAGTCCGTGATTATTGGCTTTACCCTTTCTCTACTCTCCACAACATAAAGGCCCATATTTTTGACACAGGCGCTGGGAATTTGAACTCAGGTCCTCAGGCTTGCGAAGCAAGCACTCTCGCTAACTGAGCCATCTCCCCAGCCCCTACATGTTTTTTAAGGTCTCACATCTTAGCTGCCCTATTCTCCTAGGTCTCTGTTTAGCTGGCATTGTTCTAGAAGCCAGGTACCTGGGAGCTGGGCAGACTGCCGATGCTGGGGATATGAGTCATTGTTCCAAACAATCGACTTAATAAATTTTGAGCAACTTGAACAACTGCTTCACTTTTCAAACGTGGAAAGCCTAGTTTCAGAGAAAAGCAGCAAGAGACCCACATTTGTTTAAGTTGAGGGAGGGCCTGGGCGAGGGGCTGGGCATGGGGCACAGCTCCTCATTGGTGGGGTACTTGCCTAGGTGTAAAGAACGGGGTTCAGTTCCCAGCATCACACACAAGGAAGTTAAACTCACAAATGAGTAGGCTACTAAAGTTGGTTTTAAGACATTGGAGAAACTAGGGCTTATACGGACTGGCAAAAAAAATAAAAATAAACAAATAGTAATTTGTAAGCCTCTAGGGCTTTGAAACTACCTTTATTTGAGACTATATTTCCACCAAAAAGAAACCTGAAAATTAGCATGTATCTTTCAGTTCCTGAGCTCCAAACAGTAACTAATCCCAAAGTCAAAGAGGACACAGCCTCCTATAAACTAAATGCTCCCTAGGAAACTGTACACAATGCCCCGGTTGCAACATTGAAAAGGCACACAGTTAACTTGCTTGCCTTATCTTCAAATATCACCGTAGTCCTCGGCATCTTTTTTAACTGTGAACCATTGTTTTCCTGCCTTCCAGAAGCTGCTAAAGTCACGCAAGATAGACTTTCATTTATTTCCATGACCTTTCTTTCTCTCCCTCTCTCCTTCCCTCCCTCCAGCTCTTCTCCCTACATCCCCACTCAGCAAGCCTCAGGTCTCCTGTGTTCCAAGCTGGCCTCATTACTTACCTGAGGATGACCTTGAACTTCTGCTTCTTAACCTCCACCTCGGAGGTCGGACTTCACGTTGTCAGTACCACCACCAAACACATTCTCTGCATTGCTGAGGATCCAGCCTGGGCCTCTGTGCCTGAGCGACAAGCCCTCTACCCTTGAGCCAGATTCCCAGCCCTCACTAGAGCGAGTTATTTCTACAAGTCCAGTTTATTTTTCTTTCCAGAACAAGATGGATTCTCTACCCATAATCAGTAACGCTCGATTGAGAAACCTTCTGTGTCACAAGGTAGCCAGCAAGTTAATTGGTAGAAATAGGTTCCCTCTGTAACTATTGCCCACTGGAGATGTGGGCTAAAAGACAGACTAGACATCTGGCTGAGCAATAAAGGAAAAAGAGATACCAAAATATCCCCGAAACCAGTTGTAACGTGGGCCAGGTAATACATTTATGCCTACCATACCTAACATAACCAAGGATTATATGAACAGGTTTTACCAAGTGGAAACAGAAAATGCTTTTAAGAAGTGAGGAAAAAGCCCCCATCTGTACCAGGGCTTTCTCTGCTGAATGCTTCCAGGAGGCAAACAAAAGCCTTAACAAACTTCGATGGCTAAGAGCTACACACTAAACCTCAATTCTTGTCCCTGGAGCCCTAAGATATGCTCATCTGAAATTTCAAAGCCCAGTAAACAATTCTGAGCTGTTTACCAGGAATGCTAGTTAATTTAGTTAGTTAAATCATAAACCCTTCACCAGGCCATCATTTCCCCATCAGAAAACCCATAAAATAACCCCAAAAGATTATAATGCAGCAAATTTGGAATAAAGACAGAAATGTGTGCCCAATGAGAAGTCAGGTGAAAGATCTCATCAATTCATCTGGATGCAGTCTTGATGATAACCTAAGAGGGTCACCTCTGTTCTTGCTTATGCCCAAGTGACCTGAGCTGTCCACTACTGTGCGACTTAAAGACTGGAAACATTTTCAAAAAAATTAAAACTTTATTGTTATGTTACCACATGTAATAAATCCCTTATTTTTTTCATAAAAAATTGCAGACATTTTATTAGTAGAAAAAAAAAATTTCCCCACCTCTTGTCAGATACATGTTTAAGACACGCTGAAGGGATATGGGTTTGTACTGTTGCCAAATTCTGAAACACAGCTCTTCTGGCTCTGATGGCTGCTTCTAACATCTGGAACCATGCAAAGTAAGTGGCCGGGTTTCCATATGGCTGATCTTCAGATCGCCCTACAGGCATCTTGTCTCTGCTGAAGTGAGCACACCCTCACTGAAAATGGCTTCATGATTTGTCGTCTGCATGCTTGCCTTCCTGCAGGATAGTCCAGATTGCTAGAGTGTCTCAGTGTGACAGCAGCAAACACAACCTGAGGAAAGTCTGGGGCCAGAGAGACAGGCATGAGCACCAGAGTTCAAATCCCCGGCCCCCATGTAAAGAGCTGGGCTTGACTGCATGCATGCTTGTAACCCCAGTGCTGCGAGGGTTGGAGACAGGAGGATTTCTAAGACTTGTTGGCAGCCAGCCTAGCTCTAAATTCAGTGAGAGACTCTTCTTCAAGAGAAACAGCAAAGGGATAGAGTAGAACACCCGATGTTCTCCTCTGGATGATAGGCGAGTTTGCAGATTCTTAAATATATATACAGAATGCATATGACACACATATATCCACATGCACTAAAAAAAAACAGGGAGAAGGAGATGGAGGAAGAGGAGGGAGGGAGGAGGAGCGGAGGAAAGAAGAAGAAAAGGAAGAGGGAAGAAGAGAAGGAGGAGAGGAGGGGAGGAGGAAGAGTGATGGGGAGGAGGGGGAAGAAATGTCTGACATAACATTTACACCAGGCAATCATTTTGGTCAACTTGTTTTGCCAACTACATAGTAAAACAAGAGTTAAGGGAACATAACACCAAATACCTTTAAAGGACAGATTCAGTGTCTTAAGCTTCCTGGAGACGTTGAGAATTGTTTCCAGACTGGGGCAGCCAGTGAAGTCCAGTTCACAGGCAGAAAACACCCTGCTATTTAGAGAGCAGACCTAATGAAAAGGCATTGAGTGGTGCGCAAAGTGACTCAGAGGGTACCGAGGGACACCAAAGCCACACAGACAATAACTGAAGGAAGTTGTCACCTTGATTATATGGCAACCATCTGTGCAGGACCTGAAGAAGGGATTAGACTCTCAGGGATTCCTTTGAGGGAAAATGCTTGGGGGTGGAGCCATGGACACCAGGAGCTGTTGCAGAGATACAGAGACCAGAGAAGGAGAGAGGACTTTAACATCTAAGGTGCTCTCAGCTGTGGGAACGTCATTGAGGTAAGGTTGCCTCTCAAGGGAGTTCCACGTCTGTCCTGAAGCTGCCTCAGCACCCAAGCACATGCATTCATTGCCAATAGCAGAACATGTGAGGCCTGGCTTCAGAGCACAGGGGCCAATGAATGACAAGGTTTCAAAGATCAACAGGTATTAGGTCAATAATGCTTGAGCTACCCAGGCAATACATGGCACTCAGATGAAACATAAATTTCAGATAAAACACTACTTCTTGTACATAAATTTATATAGGACATTAATACATTTATGTATATCGTGCATTAAATTATATTCCCCAAGCATATAAGCATGTATTAACTATAATAACATTTTAGTTTATGTCTCAAATATTGCATAGGATATACTTCCACTAAAATATTGATTTATTGTCTAAACATAACCAGAATCTTCTCTTTTTTTATGGTTTATTTTCTCAATCTAGTGACTCCCATGACAGATAAATCTACATGACCATACACCTGGCCTCCTGGAAGAAATGTAAGAGCTTGTCACTTGGCTATAATTCCCTCTCCCAGATCGCTGTCTTCCTCTGCATGCTCTATTGACCAAGCCTAACAGGGCACTGTTGACAATGTAGAAATGCAGATGGGGGTATGGGAAGTGGGTGTGGGCTGGAGATGCAGCTTAGTGGTGGGCTAACCCTTCACCACCATACAGGTTAAATGACTGCCCTTGGTCCCCGTTGGCTTAAAGTACTCAGGAGTCAGCGGTTCTTGGCTTCATGTGATTTTAGCGTGACCCTAAATTTGCAAAATTTATGGTTTGGTTGTTCATAGAAAGATGCCACGGACCAATTCCTATCCATCATTTCAAACCAATTACATTAGATGGCGACAGGATGGGGAAAGGTTGGCCTTTGCTTTTGATATTATCTTCTTGAAACAATAAGTGAATTAGGATCTCCAAACTCTCACTGGGACCTGCAGATGCTTGGGAAAGAATACACCTTGTACTAAGGGAGGAAAGACTTGTCACCAAGGACACGGATACTGGTTGGCCCAGGTCAGCAGTACACACTAGCATTTTTTAGGAAAGGGCAGACCCAAAGAGGAGGCCTCGTCCTTGCATGCAATTTCGAGTTTATAAAATGTTCTCTCGGTTTCTTTAGGGTCCCATAGATCAAGATTTCTCAAGTCTTTGCAACTTGCAAATTTTTACTTGCAATTTTTGTGGGGCCCTTTGATATACAAATATATATATATATATATATATATATATATATAATAGGTATAGCTGTGAAATATTACTTATCATAAATCACAGAGAATGTTGTCTGAAAGCAATTCTTTGGTAGACATATAATTTTACCATTTATGACAGACAAAAGCAAGTTTACGTGCTAATGAGATGGGCGTGCCCATTTTTACTTAATAAATTAAACCTCAGCTAAATATTGAATATTGCAGGAAGTGAGCAATTTTCACGTTTTTCAGAGTTGACTAATATTTTGATTTTATAATTGTGAATATGAGAAAGCCACTTCACATAAATGTATAGCACAAAATGCCAGAAACACATTAAGGGCCATGTTTGAAATTCTGTCCTAATCCCAAGCCAAAATTTATTGAACTTTTTAAATGGAACTCAAATTAGCAACTCAAACAACAATTTCGTGTCTCTCTGTATATGTGAGCTTGTGTGTGTGTGGCTGTGTGTATTTGGTGTGTGTGTGCATGGGCAGGCTAGCGGTCACCCTCAGATCTTGTCTCTCTGGATCACCCACCTGGTTTTTCCACAAAGGTCTCCCAGGGCTTGAACTCGCCAAGTAGACTGGGCTGGCAGGCCAGCGATTCCCAGCCATCCACTTGTTTCCACCACCCTAGCACTGGGATTACAAATATCAACCCCACGTCCATCTTTTTTAAAACACGGATGCTGAGGATTGAACTTGGGTCCTCTAGCCTGGTAGCGAGCCACTTTATAGATTGCTCTATTTCCCCAGTCCCCAGACAGCAATTTTTAAAATCCAACATCCTCACACTATATGATCCCAAGATATACAGCTATTTTGCTGCTTGCATGCTGAGGTCTGGCAACAGGAGACTATTGAAGGTATCTGTTTTCTGTAATTAAGCCGTTACATTTCTATAAGCATAGGAAACTTCGCCAGTACAGCAGAAACACTGCAATCCATAGGACCTCATCGTCTCACATCTGAGCTGGTGTTCCAGGCAGATCGTTGATGTCTCCTGTGTCGCAGGAGAGCATGCACAGCGGGACCGCTGTGAAGTCATGTGATCTCACTCAGGACCGGACTGCCAAAAATACCTCAGATTTGCTGTACATTTGATTTTGAATTGATGCTCAACCATTGTGCGTCCGGAAAGCTTTTCCTGTGGCCAGATTTTTCACAGCTCCTACGTTGAGTTACGCCACCTCATGGGGTCACCACCCACAGCATAAGACGCTGTTTACAGAAGCCGAATGGGGAGAGCCCTAGTTAGCTTTGCCATTGCTGTGATGAGAAGCCATGCTCAAAGCAACTTGGGGATTCAGCTTACACTTCCAGGTAATAGTGCATTACTGAGGAAAGTCAGAGCAGGAACCTAAGGAGGACGGGAAGCTGAGCAGGGCAGAAGCCTGGAGGTGGAAACTGATGCAGAGGTTTAATGCCTATCTCCACAAAGGGGAGCATGGGAGCACGGAGGGAGACATGGCACTGGGGAAGCAGGTGAGTATTCTATACCCTGATCCACAGCAGAAAAGGAAAACTGGGCCTTGCTGGGGATTTTGGAACCTCACAGCCCACCCCCAGTGAATGCTTCCTCCAGCAAGGCCACACCTCCTAATCCTTCTCAAGCAGTGCCAGTCCCTGGTGACTAGCACGCAAATATATGAGCTGGGGGAGGCCATTTTTATTCTAATCACCGTAGGTGGGATGAGAAGGAGAGGACTAACCAATCTCAACCTTTTTAAAACCAAGAATATGTGTATTAATCATTTGAGATTTTCATCCATGTACACAATGTGTTTCGAGCACATTCGCCCCTTGCTTCTCCCCTAACTCCTCCCAGATCCGGCCCTCCTCTCTTCCTCCCAACTTTGGGTTCTCTTTTGTGTTTCACAACCCTACTCAGTCCAGTTTGTGCTGCACATATAAGCACTGCACATAGACTCACATGCTCCATTCTAGAATGTTCTCTGGTTTGATCTCGTGCAGGCCTTGCTCAGGCAGCTGGAGTCGCTGTGATATCATGGGTGTAGTGGTCCTGTCAAGACACTCTTTCAAATCAGGCCTCCATGAACTCTGGCTCTTAGGGTCTTCTGCCTCCTCGTCTCTGATTTTCCCTGACCCTTGGGGCAGCTGTGTGATACTCAGGCTCCCTTCATGCCTGATCCTTGGGGCGGCTGTGTGATACTCAAGCTCTGTTCACACCTGAGCACTCCCGAGTACTTACCATCTGAACTTTGATCAGTTATGAGTTACAATGAACTACCTTCAAAAGTTGCTTTTGACTAACATGCAGTCTAGTCAGATCTACGCCTTAGAAAATAGACTTTTCAGATTCATTCAAAAGATAAGTCCTCAAGTGCAGCTATGCAGGAAGTGAAGGCCTACTAGACCAAAAGGAGCCAATCTGGAGTCTGCCTGGAGCTGTCAAAGGTCCTTCCTGTCTGCCTAGCCAATAAGGAGCTCCTAAGAGTTGTTTTCTGAGTGCCTAGCAACAGGGGTTATCAGAGGTCCTGATCGTGCCTAGCCAATGAAAGACCAGCATGAGATGTCAACTGTCAGCGGATCAGAAGGCCTGGGTCTGGTGGGGAATATTAAGAATTCCCCGTAGTTAAATAAAGAAGTCTGCTGTAAGCCTTAAACCTGACTCCTGGAATCTTTGTTAGTTGACATCACGCCTTTTCACCCCTCTCCCCTGAGGAAGACTCGTCTTTGAATTGGAGCTAACACCAGTACAAATGCATGCATGTATTTTCTCCAGACCAAAAAGGGGTGGGGTGGGTGTTCAAAGGAGATAAAGTGTGGTGTGTAAAATACTTCAGGACCAGTAGGGGAAGGGTTCATTTGTCCTCATCAACGTAGACCATGAAACCCAATGTGGACGAGTTCAACAGAACCGCCATCTACCGGCTGCCCATACCTGCTTCAGCATCGCCAGTGCGTAAATTCCAATTTCAAATTCAGGGGAAGGGTACCCAGTTTTCAGTTTTCTTAGCCCTGTCTGGCACTGTGACCATCCACATTCATGCACACTGATGCAAACGGTGCACAGCAACCCTGCTGAGGTGGGCAGGTAGACGGGAGAGTGGGGATTCCCAGCATTTTTGGTGACGCTTGCGTAATCCAAATGAATGAGAATAAAATGGAAATTGCTGGGGGGAAGGATCATCGGATTCTGCAATAATTATTATTTTCACTTCCAGAATTTCAGACTTGAACAGAAGCTCCTGCTAACTGCTTCCTGTATCAGCCGTCTCTTACTGCGCAACGGATCCCCCAAGCTTAGTGGCTTAAAACAATAATAAACATCCATTAACTCTGATACCTCCTAGGGGCCATGCGTGCATCAGGAGCAGCTGGACGAGTAGGACTGACTCATCAGACGAGCGGTGAGCTATCAGCTGGGCCTCCAGTGAAGGCTCTGTGGGGTGAGGAGACCCCCTAGCAAGGGCCTCACAACCAGGATTTGGAAAGACCTCTTTCCAGAGAGCTACAGTGTTGTCGTGACATGGCAGTGGCTTTCCTCAGAATAAGCCATCCAAGGGAGTGAGAGGCAAGCAGAAATGACCCTTTCGTGACTTGCCTTGGCTATATGTTGCATTAATTCAACCAAATTCCTTTCGTTAGAGGCCCTTGGCTAAGCTTAGCTCAAATTCATTCAAGGGGAAAAGAATTGGACTCCATCTTTCGAAAGGACAATCCTGAACTGGATCCTGCTGCTGTCAAAATGCCTGAGATTAGGTACTGAGTAAAGAAGATGGGTTTGCGTCGTGCTCTTTGGAGCCTGAAAGGCTAGGCTCAAAGCCCTGTGTGGGATGAAGGCCCTATCTCTTCCTCTAGGATACTGCTGATTGCAGCATCTTCTGAGGGGAATTAATGCTGTATCTTTTCACAGGGCGGGAAGGGACAGACAGCCAAATGAGGGTCGAGTGACTCTCTCAACCGCTTTCTGATGACCCTAATTTCACTCTTGAAAGTGGAGCCATCTCACATCTAATGTCCTCTAAAGACCCCACTTCTTAACGCTATGGCGCTAGGACTCAAAACTCCATGTGAATTTTGGAGGAGATACAAGCATTCAAACCATAGCAATGTGTCAAAGTGATGGAGGAAGGTCATTGGTTAAGTAATAAAGAAACTGCTTGGCCCCATAGGTTAAAACATAGGTGGGAGGAGTAAACAGAACAGAATGCTGGGAGGAAGAGGAAGTGAGCTCAGAGAGGCCATGCTCCGCTCCCCAGGGCAGACGCCCATGATGAAGCAAGCTGCCAGGTCAGACATGCAGAATCTTTCCCGGTAAGACCGGAGCTACACAGATTATTAGAGATGGGTTGATCGGGATATCAGAATTAGCCAGTAAGGGCTAGAGCTAATGGGCCAAGCAGAATGGGCCAAGCAGTGTTTAAAAGAATACAGTGTCCGTGTAATTATTTCGGGGCATAAGCTAGCAGGCGGCCGGGGTGCTGGGGACACAGCCCCTCCGCTCCTATTACTACATCAAAGAGTTTGTGAACATGCTTTTCCATGCTTGACTTACAAAGAGATTTTGATACATTCACATGCCAAATAAAATTTCCAACTTATTATACAGTGTCACAGGAGAAGGTGCCTGGAGATTGACGAGTCCAGCTCCCCAGCCAACAAAAGCTTATCCGTACAGACCGGGAGTTTGAAGGCCCACAGTGGTCACAGGTGGGAAAACCATCAGCTTTGTGACGCACAGAGGGGAAAAGCAAGCAATAAAGGCAGCACCAAAACATCCAACACACTCAGTCACGCAATCCTTTTCCTTGGATTCTCCATGAAAAGATGGATCTTGAAATTGGGAAGGCTGTACCTAGTTTCTGCCGTTATAAAAAAGAAATACTTATGGAGAATCAGGAATGATGTCTTTGCCTACAAGATAGGAGCACTGTTGGAGCACACCAGACACACGTCAGAATTATAAGTCTGATGCCTGGGAAAGGAATCGAAGATTAGAGTCCTGATGGCTTTGGTGGCTTCTCATTGCTTTGAATGTGGCAATTCAGCCTGCGGCCTTGATTATTTTTGTGCCTGCTGTTGGTTTCGAAAGATCTCCGTGTTACCTGTCTTTCAGGTCTAGAGCAGTAACAATTATCTTCTATCTCTTGGTCTG
Source organism: Microtus oregoni (assembly GCF_018167655.1). NCBI lineage: Eukaryota > Metazoa > Chordata > Mammalia > Rodentia > Cricetidae > Microtus > Microtus oregoni. The sequence continues at coordinate 32,913,868 of NW_024543069.1, read as the reverse complement.
AGTCTGTGCTCTAGGGCTTTCTTTGACTATGAACTGAGATCAGCAGTCTACTTCAGAGGACAGCCCTCAGGGTGCTAGGCCAAGTCTAGTCAGAAGGCAAACCACTGTGTCACAGATATCTGCAAAGTTGTCGCGCGGCCTCTCCACCTGGTTTCAGTTCCTTTCATCCGGAGTAGAGAGGAAAACACAAAACCCAACGCCCATTGCTTTCTTAAGAGAAAGGCGAGAAGCTGGGTGCTGTGGTTATGGAACTGTGTGTCTTGGGGACCTGAAAGGAAGAGTGAAGTTCTTGGAGAGAAAGGCAACCATGATTACGAAAGTCTGAGTGACTACCCATAAATCCCGGGACCTGGGAGCAGCACCTAGCTAGGCCTTGGTGTGAACTTGATGAACAGAGTCAGACAAACGGAAACCTGAGCGCCATCGTGGGTGCAAAGCTTCCGAGTGCCAGGGGTCCGGAAGTTTGTGCTCCCACGACTTCTACACCTGAATTTGTTCTAGCAGAATAGAGATAGCGTTGATTCCAGTCAGATGAATCTTCTCCCTCCCCAGACGAGGCAGATCTACAGCTTCATACCATCTGCTGGGGTGACTATGACTAATGAGCAGCTCAGAAAGGCCTCTGCCTACAGCTGAGGCAGGCAAGAACGGCAAGGACCTTGTCATGTAACCTGGCAGTTTCCACTCGTAAGAAATTAAGATTTCATCTAGATTTAAACAAGTGTCCTTTCACTCGTGGCCAAACTCTTGGGGCTCTCCCCACTCTCTTTGAAGACGCTTGCATATGCTACTGTCTTCCTATTAAGGAATTCTAGGCAAGGCTGAGGTCCGAGTCCTTTTACCTCTGATAGCTTTACCTAAGAGGATCTTGCCTTTGTGAGATTTGTTTGTACTAGCAGGGAAAGTTGATTTTTTTTTTAATATAGCATAGGAAGGGGAAAAAGTTTAAAAAAACAAAAAAAATGCTACTTTCAGAATAATTGTTTCACGATGTGATGCAATGACCACAAAAATCAAAGGTCTTGGTGCTTCACTGATGGATGTGTAACCTCAGGAAAGTCACTTTTTGATTCTTGCTTTCCTTAGATGCCCAGTCAATGAGAACTGCATTAAGGTGTGTTATAATTCTAAAGGGCTGAACAGGCAATACTTATCACTGTCCATAAAGGTGTCCTAAATACTATTCTGTGCACGGACATGACCCTCTCTACAAAAGGAGAGAAAACTATTCCTAATGGTTCTTGAGAAATATCCAGGCAATCAGAGGGCAGCTGTCTATTATGACATCGTCCTTCCTAACATTGTCACTCCGTTCCTCCTAGACCTCCTGCCCCTCTCTCCCTTCTCGGTACTTTCTTACACTCCCTGAAGATCCAGTGTCACCGAGAGAAGGACCAGTCTCTCCAGAGCCTCCCAGACAGCCTTGCCTGTGCCCTCTGCCTGCTGGAGGGTGGAGCTATTGAAATCGATCACAGGAGAAAAGGAAGGCTCTTCCCGCAGGAGAGGTAAAGATTGTTTTTTAACAAATTTAGTTAGTCCCTTTTGCTTCTCAAAATAAACATCTTTGTGCTCAGTAAAAAGCTTTCCAAGACATTACAAGGGGAAGGGAGACTCTTGCCAAAAACTTAAGCCCAGCCAGACAGGAATATGAAAATTTTGCTGCCTGTGGAAACACGTGACCAGGCAGGACTTTGGCATAAAGAGCTGTCACGTGTGCTTAAATAACCGCAGCAGAGTCTTGGGGTGGCTCAGGGTACACAGGCACAGTGGGGCTCACACAGCTTCTTTGATGGGTCCGTTCAATGACAGCTCACAGCACACCCATGACTATTTATAGAACGTACAAAACCAACTAGACAAATTCGCTTTTGATGGTTGGAGGGGCAAAGCGAGGTTTTCCTTGCTCTCCTCTCCTGGTTCTCACTCGGCTTCCAGTTCTTAGCACTTGAACACTGCACTAGGAAATCAGGTCCTAAGAGCCCGACTACAGTTTTATAGGATCGTGACCTTAAATGAAGCATCCTCTTCTGGGGAGCAAGAACCTCCTCCACGAAATAGTAGGAGGAGGTTCTTCCTCAACTTACCAAGACATTAGCTTCCCACCACTATAGCAAACACCCAAGATATTAAATCCTAGGGTAGTAATGCAGTACCCAAGATCTATATTACTACTATCTAGATCTAAACAAGTGTCCTTTCACTCGTGGCCAAACTCTCGGGGCTCTCCCCACTCTCTTTGAAGACGCTTGCATATGCTACTGTCTTCCTATTAAGTAGTAATCTTCAGTCCACGGGCTTGAAGGGTGGAGATGAGAGAATAAGGAGTTCAAGGTCATTCTTAGTTGTAGCTAGCTCAAGCCATCCTGGACTACAAGAGCTCTTATCTCAAACCAACAAGATACACACACACACACACACACACACACAAAGCAAAGAGAAAAGGTTTATATTTTAGCACATGATTGAAGGGCTTGCAGCAGTGGTAACAGCTCCCCTGCTGGGGCATGTGGTGTGGCATTAACATTGTGATTACAAAAAGCTTCACACCATGAAGAAGAAAGCAAAGAGAAGAGGAAAAGAGAAAGCAGGGCCCCATGATCCCTGTTGGAGCATAACTTCAATGACATAAAGACCTCCCATATCTTAAAGATTCCCCATCTTCTAGTAGCAATCCAGGGTGGCCCCCAAGTATTTACTACATGGGTCTTTGTGGAGAGACATGTAAAGGATCCAAACTATAACACTTCACTAGAATGCTGAGACAAACGGAATAACATCAGTGAAAATACTGTGGACATTAAAAGATGTCGTATAAAATACAAGTTATTTTTAACTACCTGAGGCTTCTGTTTCTTTGCTCGTTCCTTGGCCTCATTTGTTGCTGTGCCCTTTAGGGAACTTTGTCTTCTTTTCTTAGTCCAAGATTATCATAGTCTTTGTGCCTAGTCTCTTACACGGGGGCTGTCTGTCAACCACTCAAATCTACAATCTACACACGTTCTACACAACACCTCATCCCCGGACTAATCTACAACCTAATGACAGCCTGATCTACACCAGCACTTGTGTCCCAAAGACTGGATGACCTTGGATCCTATGCTGGAGATACAAGACACACCATCAGATTTAAGCCTTTCTTACTGGTAGCTACGTGAATCAGGTCTAGCTAACTAATATGCAGGAAGACAACTCTGTTTCTCAGACTTTGGGTATATTTGGACACTTGGAGGCAAAGGTTGGAATTTGATATTCTTTAGCCCTGCCCTTGTGATGAAGACAGGCATGTGTCCTTGAAATAACCTTACCATTACTTGGGTATCACTTTGTTGACTTCTGCATATACCTGCCTCTTCCTCAAATTTCTAATTTGAGGCTGAAGAGTTGCCGGCATTAGATTCCATATTAGGTAAAGACAGCTGATTTCATTTCCTCAGCTTGACTATTAAAGCAGTGAGCTGAGGCCCCCTGTAGCAACATGCCTTACTATTTGTTCTAGGAAAGTCTTGCCCAGGAAAATAAACTTGTAGAGCAATAAATAATTTCACTGTTTCCATCAGGAAACTCCAGAAAACCAATTTATTTGAACAATAAATCTCCTCATGTGGTCAAACAGCCTCTTCTCGGGACAACAGATTACTCACCTGGGCAATTGGTTTACTTATTAAACAACTGTTCACTCATCAAAAGTACTTTGAGGACGAGAGATGCGGCTAATTCGGTAGAGAGCTTGCCTAGCATTCAGGAGACCCTGGGTGTAATCCCTGGCTCTGTATAAGTGTGGTGTGGTGGTACACACCTGTAATCCAAGCACTCAGAAGATGGAGGTAAGAAAATAAGAAAAGCAAGATTGTTCTTGGCTTCCTAAGGGTTCAAGGCCAACCTGGGCCTCATGAGACCCTGTCTCAATTTTTTTAACCTGACTTTTTAAAAGAGAATTTTTTTAGACCCTGTTCTTACTCCATCTATAACACCAAACTAGTATGAGCATTCCCAACTTTTACAAGCCCCCACTTTAAGCTTACACTCCAAATCCTGGTTGTTCCTTCTAAGAGGAACACTCTGTCTAGGAGGTGGCCTCCATTTCTTGTAGATTTAGTAAATTTAGCCAGGGTTGACCCAAGTTGTTCTGTTGTGAGAAGGGTAGGCAGCTGATCTTTGAAATAATCTTAATATCGCTTTGTTGTTGTCCTGGGAGTTTGCAGCTAACAAATTGGTGTATCAAACAATAAAAGAAGAAAATCTTTTTTAAATTGCTTTAAATTTAAAATCTGTTTTTTTTTAAAAAGCAAGACTTCTGAAATCATCATTATGTGAAAAATAATGGAAAGTTTTTGAGTTCTTATATGATTTGGGATAGAGTTATTTTAAATTACATGGGATGTGGTACATTTGTAATTTTTTTTTTTTTTTACTGCTTGGAGCTTCCAATAGATTCCATTTAGTTCTGCATACACCTAAAGCTTTTTTTTCTGTTTGAAAATGATTCTTAGCTAGTATGTTTGCAATAAAGTAACCACCTAATATTTTAGGAATTTAACTGAAAGTCTCAGGCGATTAGGTTGGGGGTCCTATCTGAGTTGGTTTGCTCATCATAGTATCCAAATTCAGTTTGTAACTTGGGTCTTTTAATCACTTAGAAAGCTGGAAATATATCAAAATGTCATACATAGAAAAGAGCACTTGTGGCATTTGTTTAAACCTATGAAACAGCAGTTATTTAGAGAGATGAGTTAGAAAGCAATCTTTCTCTTTTCTATCTTTGTTTCCCCATCCTTTTTGTTGGAAAATAGATTCTTTGCTCATACAATATATCCTGATTACAGTTTCCCCTCCCTCTCCTCCTCCCAGGTTCCTCTACCTCCCCTTTCCTCTGGATTCACTCACTTTCCATCTCTCACTGGAAAAGAACAGGCTTCTAAAAGATAACAACCAAACAAGACAAGATAAAATATAATAAATGAAAAACAATAAGATTAAAAAAAATCTATTACATCAAGTCTGAACAAGGCAACCTAACAGAAGGAGAAGAGTCCTAAGAGCGGAGATGAGAATCAGAGACACACTCAGAGTTCCATTAAAAATACCAAGCTAACGGCTATTATATATACACAGCGAATCTGGTTCAGACCTGTGTTGGACCTGTGCTTGCTGCTTCGGTCTCCACGAGCTCCTATGAGCCTTGATCAACTGACTTAGAGAGCCTTGCTCTCCTAGTGTACTCCATCCCCTGGCTCTCACTTCTGAGTGGTTCCCTGAACACTGAGGGGAGGTGTTTGATACAGCATCTTAGTTAGAACTGTGAGTTTTGAACACTTTCACTGTGTGTAACGTCTCTGCATTTATTCCTGTCTGCTACAGGAAGAAGCCTCTCTGAAGATGACTGAATGAGGCACTGATCTATGAGAATAGAATATCAATAGGAATCTTTTTTTTAGACCAGTAGTGTTGGATTTTGCCCTAGGTCTCTGGGCTATCTAATCTCTGGTTCTTGGTAACCCAAGCAGTGCTGGATATGGGATCCATCTCATGGAGTGGACCTTAAGTCAAACCAGACATTGGTTGGCCACTCCCACAAGTCTGTGCCATCATTGCTAGCATATCTTGTAGGTAAGACAGATTGAAGGTCAAAGGTTCTGCGACTGGGTTGGTGCACACTTTTTTTTTTTTTTGGTAGACTCTAGAGTACATTCCCAAGCAAAGACACTAGAATGTAAGGAATAAGGCTCCACGTGGGGAGCCAGTTCCACTTCTTCATATTCAATGAGTTGTGTGGGTGTTGTCCTTGGCAATGGGGCCCTACTGTCAGTCTGCAGAGAGCGGCCCATTGTCTCGGCAACAATCTGGGTTGTTTGGAGATTTCCATGGAACCTCTTTGGCTAATGACTCAATTGAAGGCAACTCACTCCTAGTACTGGAAGCCTCATTTGGTGACAACAGATGGCCAGTTGAGACTCCATATACCCCATTATTAGACCTCATTAAAATCATCTTTGTATATTTTATGAAGTTTCTACCATACTAGGTTTCCATACCATCCCTCAAATGCCTCTAAACTCTAGCTCTCTCTTGCTGTATTCTCTCCCTCAATCCTATTTCTCCTCCTATCCCCACGCCTCCTCACCCCTGATCCACCACTTAAAAATCTATTCTAGTGCTCCCTCCCAGGGATATTCATGTGCCCCTACACACACTAACACCGAGTCCCTTCTTCCATACCTAACCTCTCTGCACCTACAGATTGTAGGTTGGTTATCGTTTACCTAATGGCTAATATCCACATTAGTTAGAAAGTCATCTTGCCCCTGCAATCTGTGGTCAAGGAACCTCAGCAATTCTTAGAAAGCCAGGGAGTTGGAGTCGATGTAGCAACTGTGATGTTTTGTCCATTTTGACAACTTTCCCTGGATTTGCTCATTTTCTAAAGCTTTTTGTCTTTAAAGGAAAATATCTGGGGCTAGAGAGATGGCTCCGTGAGTAAGACACTTGAATGCAAGCATAAGGAACTGAGTTCAAAACCCACCACCCACGTAAAAAGCTGGAAGTGGTCACCCACACCTGTAACCCTACCACTGTGGGGAGCAGAGATAGGAAGATTGCTGGGGTTTGCTGGCTGCTTAGCTCCAGGTTCAGTGGGAGACCGTATCGAAAAGGAATAATGCATAAGTGATAGAGACAGACACCTAACATCCTCCTCTGGGCAGTACAGACATCCATATAAGCACATGACAAAAAAAAAAACCCACACATGTATACTCCGCTCACACAGAAAAATAAGTAAATCACTATTTTTAAAAGAAACAAATATTTAGGAAGAAATCTTTGAATTTAGCAGTTGGCTTCTATTGGCTCCTAAAGACATAAAATTGTTTAGATTTTGTGCCCCATGGCAAGTTGAGTCTTAATTTTACTTGAGTTTTATTTCAGAGAATCCAAAAGTGGTAGTTATTTTAAGTCAGAATGTTTTGCATGAAGTGTTCAACATGGGCTTCCTTCCTAAGCAGGTAGCCTGGGAACACTTACTTACTTTTCTGGGTTCCGTTAGCTTCAAGAAGACCAGGGTGTTTTCAAATATGTTAATCCTGACAATTTTTGTGAGTATCGATCTCTTTTAAAGCTAATGAAATCAAAGCTTAGACTTTGGTAGGCTACTGAAGACTTCAGGCATGCCAGCATCAAGTATTGTCGTATCCTGTTGCAAAACTGGCTGTTTTCACTTATCACTCTAGTAGAGGGCAGACTTGAGTGCCAGTCATCTTCTTGTTCTTTTCATCAGGTCACTAAGCAGCACAGCACACGATTTCACTCTCAAAGGATGCGTGGAAGAGTCTGAAGCAGGAACCGCAGTTCAGAGTTCCTTATATATCCATAGGCTTCTGCCATGCATTATTACACCGACAAATCAACAAACAAAGATGTAACATGAGCCAAAGTTTAACTCCTGGATTTGCCCATTCATCTCCTCCACTTGAAGACAGTTAGTTGGAATTTTTGCTGTTACCAATCTCTATACACTGTGATGTTTAATACCATCAACTTGGATGGATCCAGAATGGCCAAGGACACAGTCTTCAGACACACCCCTGTCAGGGAGGATCTAGATTAGGTTGAGGTAGGAAGGCCCACCTTAATTGTGGATAGCACCAGCCGCTTCTCTTTGTTGAGGTATTTTAGTGAAGTAACAGGAAAAGTAACCAGGACAGCACATACCCACCCTAACAATGCAGAGGAAAGAAATGCTCCTTCCGCTTCCATCACTAGTCTCGGGGTGGGGATGCTACAGAAAAAGAGATAAAGGGAAAACAGAGGTAAGCACGAATAAAGTGCTCACACTAATTTACTTGCACAACATGGGAGCTTTTGTGAAGAAAGGAAGAGTCAAGAGGCCAAGTGGGCTTGTGCATGTCCCATGTTCCAGTTTGATAAAGGGGAGACTGTTGTAAGAAATAATATATATATATGACTGACAGGTAAGAGAATGTGGTCTAACAATAGCACACTAGGAAAGCGAGCAAGGCCTGCTAGCTCACTGTGTTTTTTCAAAGAAGACCCCAGACATCTCTTCTAGAATGGCATCTCTCAGATGAGGGTTCTTAGAGCTTGCTTTGGGGAAGAAGAGGGAGCCAGAAAGGCCTGCCTGTTCCTGCTGTTTCCTGAAGAATTTCTTCAACTGACAACAGTCATTGGGCTAGGATGTAGCTCAGTGATCAATCCGTTACTGAGAATGCATACCGTACTGGTTTGATTCCCAGCACTGAAGAAAAAAATCTGTATGTTGAGAAGTCATAATTAGCTTAGGGACACATTATAACCATTCTCTATTTTATTTTTAAAAATGGCTTCCTGTGGCATAGGCCTTTGTTCCCAGCACTCAGTAGGCAGAGCCAGGTGGAATCTCTGTTAGTTCAAGGCCAGCCTGGTCTACATAGCAAGTCCAACACTGTCTTCAAAGAAAAAAAAGCTACTTTCTTCTGGAAATGGTGTCATAGATTTGTAATCACAGCACTAGGGAGATGAAGGCAAGAGGATCACAAGTTTGGACATAGCCTTGGCAACTTAGTGAGATGTGATCACAAAATACAAAACATAGAAAACACTTTCACAATCATGATTTGCATGCTATTACATTTTGTAAAATGATCAAATGACCCAAGCATTCACTTTTATGGATCTATTCTACACCGAGAGGTGTTCAAGAGTTAACCGCGCTTTCTGTTCTTACAGAGGACCTGAGTTCAGTTTCTGCTGCATCCAGCGTGGCTCGGTCCTGGAAACCAGATGAGGTGGAGACGGAATAAAGAAAAGACAGACACACATGTCAGAAAAGCTGGGGTTAGGTGGGCTGTGCATGCTCTGGTGGAGTGGCACAAGCTGATGGTGGCAACCAGGAGCCTCTGTACAGTGGGGGCTAGCTAGTCTGAGTAGGCAGTCTCTCTAGGCAAGCAATCTCCGGCTATAAACATACTGGAAAAGGAGCTGGAAGTTGCAGTTGCTAGTTTTGCGCACACTGGCCAATCATTTATAAATATTGCTGCCTTGTCAGTTATTCATGCATGGGAGGCATTGAGTCCGAGACATGGCTGGGCCTACTTGGGCAATACACGTTCACTCAGGACTTCGTTCGTGCATGGCTTCTTACACTCCCCCACAAGTTCCAAGCGTCTACACTGGGTAGTTCATAGCCTCCTGTAGTCCCAGTTCCCTGGGAATCTAATCCTCTCTCTGACCTCCATGGGCACCTGTGCACACATGAGGCACACACGGGCATTCAGGCCAACACACATACACATAAATAAAAGTAAATCTTTTTTCTTTTCTTCTTTTTCTTTCTTTCTTTTTTTTTCTGCATCTTATATCCTCCCAGAGTCTGTCCCCCATTCTATTTCATTTTTTTCTTTTTCAAACTTCTTAGATTTCTGGACAGTTATCACACCCTGAAAATGCCGCATGCACGTCTCTACTCTGTTTGTGGAGGGGGTAAAGTCACTGGGAAGTTATCACAGCAGCTCTTGTGACAGAACATTGCTGTCTGTGCTCTCCCCTTCCTCTTCTGCCTCCTCCTCTGAAGCCTGCACAGAATGCTGACACGAAACCCAAGTAAAGCTTGTTTCCTGTTACTGGAAGGGCTAAAGCTTTCAGGAAAGAGACACATTCATTCTCTGACTGTCCCGTGACCACCCAGACGGCGGGAGTTCTGGAACAGGAGGCTCCAGAAGAAATGCCAGAGGATGGGAAGGGAAGGGTTTCCAGTTAACTTGGGGGAGGTTATGGGATGTCTATAAAACCAGACCTTTCTAGGGGCTGGAGAGAAATGAAGTGCATTTGTTGCTTTTGCAGAGGATCCAAGTTCTGTTTGCAGCACTAACACCAGGCTACTTACAACTGTCTGTTACTCCGGCTCTGGGAGATCACACGCCTCTTCTGACTCGTGTCGGCACCTGCACTCCCATGCACATACCCACTCCAGACAGACAGACAGACAGACAGGCAGACCACACACACATATGCATACATACCTTCAGAAGATTTTTTTTTGCCTACAGAATTTAAATTTTTACGCTTGAGAACTTTGTACATGTGTACAATGAAGTATAGCCATGTAATCCTCATTTCCCTCCACAACCGCCCTATACTTCCCTAACATGACCTCCTCAATTTCCCCTTTCCCTCCCCTTCCCCCACTAGTTCCAGTAAGTGCCATGAGGCCATGCGCCGGAGGTAGGAAATATACCAGCTGCTATGTCCTCCAAAAGAAGAATGGTAATGTCTCCCTTGACAACTATCTGCTGCCACAAGTTCCTCAGTAAGGGGTGGGATCTGGAGATGGCTTGCCCACCTACAACAGGATTTGGCTGGCTTGTTCTTATGTAGAGCTTTTGCAAGTTTAAAACAAACAAGCAAACAAAACAACAACAACAACAAAAGCATGATCTTTCTTGGAACTAGGAGCGTCCCTGGAGGACTCACCACATAAGACAAGGGATCCCTGGGAGCAGACAGAGTAAAAGCTCTTGTGACAATTCTCTCTTCTTTCTTTTCTTTTCTTTTTTTTTTTTTTTTTTTTTTTTTTTTTTTTTTTTTTTTTTGAGACAGGCTTTCTCTGTGTAGCTCTGGCTGCCTGGAACTCACTCTGTAGACCAGCTGCCTCAAATCCACAGAGATCCACCTGCCCTTGCCTCCCAAATTCTGGGACTAAAGGCGTGTGCTGTCGCCACTGCCACCACCCGGTCTCATCATTATTCTTGTCTGTTTTTCTTTAGTAGATTTGTTTTTCTGTGGCAGAATCCCTTCTGGGAATAATTTCAAGTGGTGCTCGTTAGCCAGTCCAGTGGACTCCCAATGCCAAAATCCTAGAGGCTGAGGCAGGAGGATCTCCAGACAGAGCCATCTGGGCTACAGGGTAAGACTGCTTCAAAGGGTTTGTAAAATGAAAGGCATATCTCCGTTAATAGAATGCGTATTTGCAAACATGGATAGAGTCCTGAGTTTGGTCCAGGCACTACATACACCTGGCTTTGACAAAAACCTGACATCTAAGCACCGGGGACCTAAAGTAAGAGCATCCGAAGCTCAAGGACCTCTTTGCTTATTTGGCAAGTTTCAGGCCAACCTGAGACAAACGAGACCCTGTCTCAAAACAACTACAACAACCAAACCAAAAAAGGGGATAACGTAAATTTTTATCGTTTTAAGTTTTAAACTCTGTGTCTGTGCCCATGGTCTGTGTCTGTGTCTGTGTGCGGGTGCGGGCACATGTTCGCAGGGCATCAGATTCCCTGGAGCTGGAGTTACAGACAGTTGACAGCCACCTGATAATCTGAAACCTGAACTCAATTCTCTGCAAGAGCACTGTGCCCTTAAAACCACTGGGCCACCTTTCCGGCCCCCAAATAGGCAAGTAAAAAAAAAAAAAAATCACCCAAGTAGGTGTTTCTGAATAGGCAAAATAATGCATCTGCTCTTCTCAAGGCAGGTAAGCATTGAGACAAAGAAACCACCGTCTGTTGCTTTGTTTCTGGACTGATACCTCTGCCTTTCTAGTGTTTTCCTCTTGTCTTCTCTTTCCTTAAACACTTTAGATATTTCAGTAGTAACCGTGGTTGTGGGGAGCTTAAAGGAGGCCAACTTCTTGACAATGGGGCCTTAAGACTTACAAAGTTCTACGTGTGTCCTGCGTCTGTGCCACTAGAAACAGTCATAGACTATCGAAATGGCCAGTCACTCTATTCGTCAGCAAATAACTTACACACCAGGAATTCTTGGGTGGTGGTGGATGTAGCAGCACAGAGATGGCTTCTCCTGTGAAAACAGTGGCTGAGACCTCAACAGACATGAAGGGGGCCTTACTGAGTAGTAATGGGATAACCGAAGGTCATGATGCTAGATGATGACCATCTTCACCTGAAGAGTCACAGAGGGCTTTCAAAGGGAAGGTGGGGCAGGATCTTAGACCTGGAGGAAAACTGTGAACTCTATTTCAGCACTCTTACCTTGTATTTATACATGGGTACTGAGAATCTGTGTACGATGAGCATGCACACATATACACACACGTGTGTGTGTGTGTGTGTGTGTGTGTGTGTGTGTGTGTGTGTGTGATGAAGAGAAGAGAGAGATGTTTAAAGTTTATTGGCACAGCCACACAACTGTCCCATACAATGCCTGTACAGGAATAGCATGGAAGGAAACCACTTGGCATTAAACAGTTCTTTGAACGTCTTAAATCACAGAGACTCTTTCTCAAGGAGAATGCCCTTGAGTAACACACAGATTACACGCAAGGCGTGACTTCTCTTCTCACAGTGCTGGTGCATCAGGGAGCCAGGTGGTGTGTTGTAATCAGGTTGCCTGTCCGTCTCGGCCACCCCGTAGTTAAGACCTGAAATAACCACACAGAAACTATATTATTTAAATCACTGTTTGGCCCATTACCTCTAGTTTCTTATTGGCCAACTCTTACATCTTAATTTAACCCATCTCCATTAATCTATGCATCACCACGAGGTGGTGGCCTACCAGCAAAGTTTCAGTATGTCTGTCTCCCGCAGCACCACCATGGCTTCTCTCTGACTCTGCCTTTCTTTCTCCCAGCAATCAGTTTAGTCCCCATCCCCATGTCCGTCCATCCCTTCCCCAACCCAGCTAAATTCTGCATTGTTGTAGGTCTAAAGCAGTTTCTTTATTCATTCATGGTAATCACAGCATACAGAGGGGAATCTCACATCAGTGGTTGCCACCCTGCTCTGCCAGACCAGAGGGGTACGTCTTCTAGGATAAGACAGACTTTCTTCAGGGCACACACGGGTGACTGGGGTCCTTTGCTTGTACCTCAGCATGAAGCAGTCCTTACTGTTCTGGAATGGGTGCACCAGAAAATCCAGGGAGCTGCCAAAACAGGCTCCTCTAACAAGTAGGCTTTCTGAAAAGGGGAAAGAGAAAGTTCATCCTTAAACAGTTTCGATGGGTCATAAAAATAAGGAACAAAGGAGCTATGAGGTGCCTAAAGCGAAAATGTCATCGATGTCTACTCAGAGGTGCCGGTCCCATATACACCAGACAGGAGCAGGTTTGTGTGCAAGTGTGACCCCAAACAGTGGTCTAATAAGATCATATCTTCTTTTATTATAAAAGAAGACATCTTCAGGTGAGTATTACATGGCAATAACTGAGGCAGAATCCATCTCTTTGTTTAACTTTTATCCCCAAGACAACATCGAGGTTCCAGATTGCACCCGTGTTTTAGGTAGCTCTAAGGAGACAAAGGAGACACCCACACTGAGAGCAGGGGTATTTGGGAGGCAGCTCTACAATGGACCAGCTTTGCAGTCTTGGCAACTTCCAGCTACTACTTACTGTTCACTGACGACTCAGAGGTAATATTTGTTAGACATAAAGAATCCGATGGTCCCATGTGGGATAATAAGTCTCTAGAAAGGATAGTTCTTCTTTATTTTCCTATAAAGAGTTCCCGGTTACCGAGGTTCCATTTTCCCTGAGGTGCACTTGAGATATTCCTCCCCACCTTTCTCACTCATCCTCCAACCTAAGTCCATGGCTACATAGCAAGTTTGAGGCCAGCCTGGGCTGCTTGAGCCAAACTGCTCTTCCCCAGCACTCCTGTTCCTAGGAGGCCACTGCAAAGGTCATTTGGGGTGACTCATCCAAACAAGCACTCCTTCCAAGCTGGACAGTGGAGAACCATACATGGCGAGGCTGCCTTAAAGTCATGGTACAGCCTTTGATCCCAGGGGGCTGTGCTCTGCGAAGAGTATCTGCTCGTGCCTGGAGAGGTATAGCATCTGCGAGGGAGGGCATCCTCCAGCTTCCTTTTCTAACAAGTCACTTGAAAACCGGCAGTTCTCCTGCAAGGACCCTCCCGTTGTCCCACAGAGGAGCATCCGCTGTCTTCCCTCTCCAGGCGATGTCCGAAGGACATGGTCAAAGCGAGTTCCTTCTCCTTTCTTTGGTCGCCTGGTCCTTACCCTGTGCTACCCACCACCTAGAAGCCCAAGCCACAGGTCTGCTTATTCAGCACCGAGCAGTCTCTCCAGCCACGGCTACCTGAGTCAGCGTGTGCACAACGGTCACTTGACTCCATTTTTTTTCTTTGTAAAAGGAAAAGGCAAAAAAAAAAAAAAAAAAAAAAAAAACAACTTTGTGGCTTAAAAGTAGAAGTGTCAAGATGGTGTTACAATTATAGCACCAAAGTCTGGAGAGATGCCTCAGACAGGGAAAGCATTAAAATATAGAAAGCTGGCTTACTAAAATAGCTTTATGGCGCTGGTTTAAACGGTTTGGATTTCTCCCCTTTAAAGTTTATTTTACTTTTTCTTCTTTTGATTGTATCCAGTCATCTGAAAGAGAAGTGGTAAGGAGCCTTGTTAGTAGTGGAGGTAGGCGGAACATCAGTCTTCCACAAAGACAACTGGAAGGAGGCCGTTCGGAGCCAGAATGTTTCTTATGTGGCTGCTTATTCTTCCTTCTGTGTGTGTGCTGGGGACCGGCTAAGGGGCCTTTGCTCATCATGGGTAAGCACGCTGTCTTGGAGCTGCTCCACACCTCAGGCTTAAGGAGCAGAAATTATTAAATGAGCTATCAAAAGGACATTAGAAAAGAGGGCGACAGAGAGGACTTCAAGTGTTATGATTCAGAAAGTAGCTGTGTGCCTGTAAGAAGGTCTAAAGCCCTGAGCTGAAGGCCAAGGCCATTTCCCTCACAGGCATGAAAACAAGGAAAAAGAAAATTAGGCAACCCTGAGTAACTGCACCGTGAAACTGTCACCCAGAGCCTTTCTTCACCAATGACAAACGTCAAGGGTATTTCTAAGTTAATTGGACACACCACGAGGCAAGGCAGTCTCAAACGCTTACCCTTCGAAAGACTTGGGGTTGATGTCTTTGAGCCCGTGCCTTCATGGAGATCTTTAATCTTCAGGGAAAAAAATGTGAGGTAAGCTGTATAGCAGTTCTAATTTTTACATAGTTTCTGCTCAGGAAGATCGCTAATGGACGGCGCCTCAGTATCTTGAGACGTGCAGCAGCCCAAAAACCTACCTGGCCAGCTACTCGGCCGGAGTGTGAAATGCAGAGAAGAGCCCACGATGCTTTTCATTCTGTTTCCATCACCCTCATTCACAAGTGCCACCCACCATGAAAAACACACCTCTCCTCAAGGAGAGCGAGCAGAACGAGGCAGGATCCTAACACTGCTAGCCACTTCTTCTGACTTCGTATCAGCACCTGCTGCTCGCGCGTAGCATTTCCTGTTTCGTGTAAATATAGCCTTCCAAAAATTCTCTTTTTTGTCCTACGCCTACACCGCAAAGAGATAAAAGTCAGAAATTTTAGTTTAAAGTTCATTCTTTTAAGTTTATGTAACCAACTTGCGAGCGCTGGTGTTATAGCTGTAGACAATTCAAGGTCTGAGGCAGGGGTGCAGGATGAGGGAAGGCGCCACAGATAACTTAGGGATGCACCCTCGGTGAAAAATGAGTCTCTGAACCAAAGTGTCAGGCAGTTCAGTGAGCAAAACGGTAGCAGTATAAGGCCCTGGCTGAGGGCAGGTTTGCTATGCATGGTGTTGTTTGAGGTACCTGCAGGGCATCTATCACCTGATACAGAAACGCTCTGTGATAAAAACTATCTCAAAGGAAACCGGCAAATTTGTGTAAACAGAAAGACTTCCGCATGCTGAGAAATGGGAATGACAGGGCATTAAGACCTGGAGGAAAACCCACGCTGATTGCCTGTTTGCTCGTTCGTTTAGCAAAGATTCATTGCATATCTGTTTAGTACCCGATATTGGAAAGTCCTGCCATTACCAAGATGGATAAAATAGTCTCTGCGCTGTAACTCTTGGGTCCTATCAGAACAAATTCCTTCCACAGATACTTAACAGATGCACCCCCATACGTGTGCCAAAGAACACTGCAGAAACTTAGTAATCGCTGTTCGTGAAATTCCACATGGAAAACAATGGCAGCGGGAACCAGAGAGCACACAGCGAACACGTTTCAGTAACAGAAATCACACAGCTACCAGGCTGCGGCTGAATGCTGCCAACAGTGCCATTGTCAGGGCATCATTCTCCGTTCTACATAACATTTAAACACGGCCCTTGAGCACAGAGCGTGGCTTTCCATGAAGATGAGGAGCAATAGGTTAGTGAGCAAGGGGGCTGCTGGGTACCGTTTTGATTTATGAGCTGAGTGGTAGGCACCCAGGTGTGATTATAGGTGTCTCTCTGCTCGTGGGTCCTCATCAAGAAGAAATCAACAAGATTCCAAGGAAGAATCAGCGAGTTAGACTTAGTGGTCATAAGGAAGATTACGATCAGGGAGATGAGAGGGATCCACAGGACCAGTCCCATCTATTCTTATTCAAAGCATCTTCATCTGTCCCTTTGGGCTGGAGGCCTTGAGATATGTTTCCCTACCCCAACATGTTCACTTGGAACATTTTTACCTAGAAAATATCTATTCCTTATCGAGATTGCTCCAGCCCTTGTGGTTGGTGCCTTGGCCGCTTGTCTCAAGCTTAGTCAACAGGGTCAGGTGAAGATGGATGGATTTAGGCTCCCTCTCGGATCAACATTACCTAAGCCACTTTCCTCCTCTTTCTCTTTCATTTCTCCTTCTCTTCGTCCTTGCTGGCACATCTCAGATGTCATGTTGTCATTTCTCTGATACTCTGTCAACATTCCTTTTTTTTTTTTTTTTTTTTTTTTTTTTGGTTTTTCGAGACAGGGTTTCTCTGTGGCTGTGGAGCCTGTCCTGGAACTAGCTCTGTAGACCAGGCTGGTCTCGAACTCACAGAGATCCGCCTGCCTCTGCCTCCCGAGTGCTGGGATTAAAGGCGTGCGCCACCATCGCCCGGCTCTGTCAACATTCCTAACAAGCCCTTTTCTGGGAAGATGCAATCACCAGATTAACAGCACGCCTAATCAAAGTATCCCTAGTTCCTTCTCACTGGGACACAAAGCAGTTCTAGCTTTTCTGGAAGTCTCTCACAATTAGTCAAGAGTTTTCTGTACATTTGTTTGTTGTGGTTCTTTTCTAATTCCTGAGAATCCATCATATATAAATTTCTACAACTAATTGTTTTTATATATATATGAAAACAATTTGTTGTAGAAACTGGCTTAAACTGGCTCACTTTTACTGAAAATGTCCCCTCCTGGGCCTGGTGGGTTGTTTCTGTTTGTTGCTTGCTTGTTTAGAGATGGGTCTCATATAGCACAGGCTGGCCTCCATCTTCCTATGTAGCTGAGGATGACTTCGAACTTTTCTGAGCCTCTTACCTCTACCTCCTGAGCACTGGAGTTACAGGAATATGCCTCTATGCCCAGTGTTCTGGGGTGCTGGAGATCAAACCAAGGCTTTGTGCAGACCAGGGGACCATTCTACTCACTGGGCTACGTCCCTTGCTCTCCTTTTGACGTTGAACTTGCTCCTCTATCTCCCGTAGTGGCTCATCCTACAGATTCTGGGTTCAGTTTCAGGTTTAGCCACACATCCATGTCAAGCCTTAATCTGCCTTACTTTTATATGCTTTGAGACTCTGCCTGTTTTCCTGCCACATCTCTTAGTTTTGTTTTTAGCTTCTATTCTATGTAGCACTTGACTTTGACAGTGGCTTCTTCCTCTATTAATGGTTACCAGATACATAATCAACAGCAAGAGCCTAAAGCCCCCAAGGCCGAGTCCTGGACCCTTTCCATCCCAGAAAGTCTCTGGGAAAAGACGTTCTTTCCGATTCTTCCCATGCTCAGCATCTTTTGAATTTAGAGTCCTGCAGCTGTCTTGGAAGATGGAAGACTGCGCCACTCTTCCCAGAAGGGGTGTCAGAAAACTCGCAGCCGGGGCGACACTGAGCCATTGCTACTACCGAAAATTCTGTCTACCATTCCTAGCACTTCAGAGTGTGGACCAACACTGGGTGCAAAGCCAACTGAAATCAACTGCCGAGTAATTGACTGCCGTCCCTTTAACTCTCTTACACGGTTTTGCAAGTCAGCTCGCCCTATTTTCATCGTGATGGTCTGAACAGCTATAGTAGCTCTTTACTATTAACATCCTTTCTTCCCCAAGACTAGCAAAAAAAAAAAAAAGTTAATAATTGTTGAAGCTAGATAATCATGGATTTTGGTACAATGATCTCCCTTTTAAAATGAAATAATAAAACTGGAAAATAATTAATTCTTTCCTCGCGCCTGAGTCGGATATCCAGAAGATGCCGAGGGCTTGCGTTGGGTTGCTGTCACACTGACTGGGAGAGCTTAGAAGCTCTTTTGACTCGATGGCTCAAACAAGCTCCCGCCTCCTCTGGTGCACAAGACCACTGCATTTGATGCTATTTATTACAACTGAACCCTGTTCGTGTGGTATCTGCCTCATCTCTGCGGAAGCACATCTAGTATCAAAAGCCTCTGCATGCCGTATGTTCAAAGCAGCCGGCAATGGATAGAAAGCCGGGACTGTCCTAGATCAGGGGACCGTCGCATCGTCCAGAAACTGAGAGATGATTACAAGGCACCTACCTGTCTGAGCTCTGTATGGTCCTGCTAGACCATAGCAAAACACTCATCAGGAACACCTTTCTCAAATGAAAACGGACCTTTGAAGAAAGATGAGCACATTGAGAAAAAGGTCAAGAACCTTAAGTCCAGTGTGGAAAGGAGGTTTCTGTGCCACCTCAGAGATGGGGTGAATGTCAGAGAAGAGGCACAATGACAATCACTGACAGGGATCCTTTGCTTCCTGCCAGTGACTATTTCTTGGCTTTGAGGATTTTCTTCTATATTCTGTTTGAGTGTTTTTAACTCCTATCTTTATTTTATCTTTTTGTATGGGTTTGACATGTATGTTTGCATGTCCATATGGGTTCAGGCTGCACATACATGTGTGCATATGTGTGTGTGGAAGTCAGAGGTCAGGGTCGGGTGGCTTATTTTTGGAGGCAGGGTCTTTTTGTGAACTCAGTGCTCATTGATTGGCTAGACTCTCTGGCCAATGAGCTCTAGAGATATGCTTGTCTTGGCCACTGCCCCCAATCTAGGGCCACAGACACATAAGACCCTTTGCAGCCTTTTTTTTAAAAAAAAAAAAATGTGGGTGCTGCGGAATCTGAACTCAGGTCCTGGCGCTTGTGCAGCAAACGCGTTATCAATCGAGCAACCCAACTTCTAACTCTCAATTCCATAAAGTACTGTATTCTGCTCACACTCTCTTCAAAATGATGCACCTTCCTACTGATTACGTCTGAGGCAAACCTTCTCCAGAATGTCAGAGAGCACTTCAGATCCAAGTTCAACTTTTGAATGTCGAGCTTTTAATTGCACGGGAATGTGCCAGCCACAAGGAAACGATATACCAAATGCAGAACGGGTCCATTTCTAGAGAAACAAGTTCATTTCCATATCAAATTGGTGTGCAAAACCAGAAAGGTCAAGTGAGGTAGAGGCTATCACAGAATAGAAGAGACTTAAAAACACAAGGAACCAATCCTGGACCCCAGATTTAAGCCAGCTGACTGCCTGTTCTTCTATAAAAGACACGATGCATTTCCCATTGGCTAGCTGGCGTCACACAATAGCACGAAAGCGAGTGCCGAGCCACATAAGTCACACTGTCATTTTAAAAGAAGTGGGAAGTGTGGCTAGCTTAGGTGTGCCCTTCCGATTCGCTCTGCACTTTGGGATGGAGAGATCCTGAACAAGAAAACGGTTTCTTGCACGTTAGATGAAAAATGACTAAGTGCCAAAGCGGGTTCATAGCTCCCGCCTGTTGCCTCACGTACGTCATCAGCTGACCACCTGCCTCCATCAAGGTGCACACAGCGGTGAGAGCCAATCTTTCCTGCATAGTGACCGTGCTAAACATGCCCTGTCCGGAGCGCCTGAGGATAGAGCAGCGGTACTTTGGTCGAATGGAAGGTGGAAATTGTTTGACCAAATCGAACCCTGCATTAAACTGCTAGGGTGGTGAAATGGCTGTCTGGGTGAAGGTGCTATCCACCAAGGCCAGTGACCTAAGTTGAATGCCTGGGACCCACATGGTAGAGAAGAGACTAGGATCCCCAAAGCTGTCCTATGACCTCCACATGTGGACCATAGTATGGGCATGTATACATTCACACATGCCCATACAAACAAACACACACACAGATTAATTATTAATTTTTTTAAAAATTGGGAGGAGACTTGTCTCAGCACTTAAAGCACTGGCTACAGATTAATTATTAATTTTTTAAAAATTGGGAGGAGACTTGTCTCAGCAGTTAAAGCACTGGCTTCTCATCGAGAGGAGCAGGACCCATCACGGGCAGCTCACAGCCATCTGTAACTCCGGCTCCAGGGGATCCAATGCCCTCTTCTAGCTTCCATGGGCACGGAGACGCATGTGACACACAGATAAGTAAATCAAAGTGAATTCTTTTTAAAAACCGTTTTTAAAATCCTACACGTTCTTACTTTGGGCTTTAAAGAATTACAGTTTCCCAACATTTTCACTTAAATGAGTACACGTTGCTAAAATTGGATGTTCGAGGTTTTGCTTCATATTGAGGAAAAAAACAATAACACTGGATTTACTTAAGTTTTCTTGTATGGTATTAAAATAGCCGTGTTGCGCATGAGAAGCGTTTGTAGAAAACACTGTGACTACTGTTATCACTGCCGTCATTAATTTCTCTGTCTTCCCTTTCTTCCATTTCCTCCAATTCAACCCCCGCTGATCGTATTTCCGAACAAGTTTAATAAGCTTTTAAAAAGCATATCCCATTGGCTTATATTTTAACTCTGTATTTATTCCATCATTTTACATGTTATGATTTTCAGCACACAGCAGCAGGGACCTATGGGCTGATTTTTCCTGTGCAAAAACTGCGAAGTTTGAGATTACATAAACCACTTCCTCTGGAGTCTTACAGCAGCTGAATGCCTTGCTATGTATAACCAGCATATGTGTGTGTACACGCATACATCTGCATATCAATATATGCATTGATACATTCGCCTTAGTGAAATCCTCAGGACCTCGAAGAAGAAAACCAGATGGGGAGTTTGGGGACTCTAATCGGAAGATGGAGGCTCTTGGCAAACTTCAGGTCTGGCAAACAATAATACCAGAAGGGCAGAGAAGTGTTCCCTAATACCTTCAAAGAATAAAGGGGAGACGCGAAACTAGCAAGTCCGATTTTGTTTATATTTTGATAAACAGGCATTTGAAAAATTAACCAAGATCTTCATAATATTTATAGCTTTGCGGTGTACGCTTTGTTGTTTCATTTATTGCACCGTAATTCTTGAAATGGAAGGAGCTCTTCGCAGCAGAGGAAGTGGGAGAAATGGAAACATTTATTTTATGTGAACCCTACAGGAAGAACTCTGAGCGTGGGAGAGGTGGGGCAGGTGGGAACAGCTGCGAAAAAGAAGCCCTGAGCCAAATCCCAAGGATTTGGGGTAAGAAAGTGATGTGGGTTTATGTCAAAAAGGAAGTGCAGTTGAGGACTGGGCGTGTGGCTAGCGGGTAGAGCACTCGCTCGCCCAGCATGCAAAACGCAAAAAGCTGGGGTTTGATCCCGAGCACCGGATAAATCAGACATGATGGTGCACACCTGCACTCCCAGCACTTGGAAGACTATTTAGAAAGTTTAGATGAGCCTAGCATACATGAGAACCTACTTCGAGGAGGAAGAGGAGGAGGGAGAGGAAACTCTCCACCCGTTTACTCCGCTGCACACTAGAATCTCTGGAGGGTTTAGCGTCCTGGCCATGCTAGGGCAAACTCCCAGCCAGCTAGAGGAGTACGTTAAGGTGGTGCCAGGAACTAAGAGCTGAAAAGGCCCCAGGTGTTTATTGTGCAGTATCAGGGTTTAGAACCACTGAGGTAAGGTGTTTTCCTTAATAAGTTTTTTCTTGCAGGGTCAGCTTCTGAAGATGTTTCGAGTTTATTATATGCAATTACTATAGCCTGCCTTTATGTGAGTAATGACCTTCTCAGTTCTCTGGGCCAGTGTCTAGGCAGCCCTCAAGGGGAGGAAACAAAAAAAAAATATTCCACGCTCTCAAATATTTAAATAGAAAAGAAAATGAACGTGATTAAAGCAACTGGAAAACAAAACCATTTACAGCATTTTAATCGTACTTATTTGTTGTTCGTATCTGTGTTTATGCATTTGTATGTGTAGATGGATGCGTGTGTGTGTGTATGAGTGTGTGTGTGTGAGTGTGAGTGTGTGTGTGTGTGAGTGTGTGTGTATGAGTGTGTGTGTGTGTATGAGTGTGTGTGTGTGAGTGTGTGTGTGTGAGTGTGTGTGAGTGTGTGTGTGTTTATGAGTGTGTGTGTGAGTGTGTGTGTGTATGAGTGTGTGTGTGTGAATGTGTGTGAGTGTGTGTGTGTATGAGTGTGTGTGTGAGTGTGTGTGTATGAGTGTGTGTGTATGAGTGTGTGTGTGAGTGTGTGTGTGTATGAGTGTGTGTGTGAGTGTGTGTGTGTGTATGAGTGTGTGTGTGTGAGTGTGTGTGTGAGTGTGTGTGTGTATGAGTGTGTGTGTGTGAGTGTGTGTGTGTGAGTGTGTGTGTGTATGAGTGTGTGTGTGTGTGTGAGTGTGTGTGTGTGAGTGTGTGTGTGTGTGTGTGTGTGTGAGTGTGTGTGTGTGTGAGTGTGTGGAGATGTATGTGCACATTCTCACAAGTGGAGACCAGAGATCAATCTCATCACCTCTGTTTTAAACTTTTTTTAAAAATTATATTAAAGTCCCGTGGTTGACAAAGTCTTCCAAAGCCTTTTTTGTTGTTATTTTTTAATCATATTGAAATATATTCCAAAACGTTTTGGAAGTTATGTGGTAAAGGAACGTTTATAGGAAAGTATTTCCTAATCATGCTCTCCCGCAGTGTAGATAGAAGCCAGGACCACCCAGTGGCCACATTCAAGACCTCAGAAGAGAGAATTTTCTGATCAAGATTGACTGCAGTAATTGGGATGGTGGAACCTGAAAAGTGGAGACTGTTGTGGCCACTTATCTGTTTGGAAGGAGAACCTGCCAACACAAACTACCGTGGTCACTTGGCTGCTGGGGGAGACAGGCAGAGATCACAGCTGTGCAAGACCTCCCCCGAACCTGGCAGGGACGGAGCACAGGCAGGTGACACAGGAGAAGGATGACTGACATGAACTTTGTCTGAGGGCCATTGGTTGGAGGCTGAAGGTACATGTGGCTGGTGAGACAACAGAACAGGGTGGCAACCAGCAAGGGGGAGGTGACAAATGCCTGTGCTTCCTTCAGCGGAAGTAACACTAGCACAGCCCTAGGAAAGAAAGTGTAAGGGATAAACAGGGTTGACAGTTCCACGGTCTTTAGAGTGTGTGTGTGTGTGTGTGTGTGTGTGTGTGTGTGTGTGTACTATGTGTGTGAAGGAGCTTGCAGAGGTCAGGAGAGGCATCCAACCCTCTAGAACTGAAGCTACAGGTGCTTGTAAGCCACCATGTGAAGGCTGGGAAATGAAGAAGGTCCTCTGCAAAACCAGAAAACATATAGGCATCCTCCTGAATAATAACCTTCATCAGGCGATGAAAGGAGACAGAGACCCACATTGGAGCACTGGACAGAAATCTCAAGGTCCAAATCAGAAGCAGATGGAGAGAGAGCACGAGCAAGGAACTCAGGACCACGAGGGGTGTACCCACACACTGAGACAATGGGGATGTTCTATCGGGAACTCACCAAGGCCAGCTGGCCTGGGTCTGAAAAAGCCTGGGATAAAACCGGACTCGCTGAACAGAGCGGACAATGAGGACTACTGAGAACTCAAGAACAATGGCAATGGGTTTTTGAATCTACTGCACGTACTGGCTTTGTGGGAGCCTAGGCAGTTTGGATGCTCACCTTACTAGACTTGGATGGAAATGGGTGGTCCTTGGACTTCCCACAAGGCATGGAACCCTGGTTGCTCTTCGGGCTGATGAGGGAGGGGGACTTGATTGGGGGAGTGGGAGGGAAATGGGAGGCGGTGGCGAGGCAGAAATCTTTAAGAGATAGATAGATAGATAGATAGATAGATAGATAGATAAAAAGTAGGCATTCTCAACTACTGGACCATCTCTCCTGCCCCTTAAACTAGCTTTTAGAATAAACTTTTAAGAGTTAAGTACTGAACACCAATCCGGTTCTTTTCTCAGTAGTCTTTCATTGTTAGCGAGAGGGGCCTCTTTTCAGCTTGGACATCCATAATCACACTCCTTTAAAGTGTTCCCTTCAGAAGAAACAGAAAGAAAAATGTTCTCTTCACCCTAGGTATGTATCTTGGAGACATGGCTTCTTTCTGTTAAGTACTATAATCCACATGACTGTATCCAAAAGAAATATCAACTTTTTGGGAAGAAAATGGAAATATTTGTTCAGTTGGTTGTGGAGATCAAAACATTAGCGTATTTTTGTATATTAACAACAGTAGGACATGTTTATTTCTGGTATACCTGTTATATAAAGAATGTACTTATTTGCTGTTATGTAAAATAACATTTAAGGGCAGTTGAGAGGGCTCGGGGATTAAGACACTTGTCACGGAAGCCTAGCAACTTGAGTTTAATAAGCAGAGCCCACCGAAAGGTAGAGAGAACTGACTTCACAGGGTGACTCTCTGAACTCAGTGCGCGCACACACACACACACACACACACACACACACACACACACACACTCGCTCACCATCACATACACTCACGCAGACTCACATACGCAATAAGAATTAAAATCCCAAAAAATTAATAAAGGGACTGGAGAGGTGGTTCAGTGGTTAAGAACTCAGACACCTTTTTTTTTGGTTTTTCGAGACAGGGTTTCTCTGTGGCTTTGGAGCCTGTCCTGGAACTAGCTCTGTAGACCAGGCTGGTCTCGAACTCACAGAGATCCGCCTGCCTCTGCCTCCTGAGTGCTGGGATTAAAGGCGTGCGCCACCACCGGCCAGCCGACACTCTTGCAAAGGACTCAAGCAGGGTTCGGATCACCAGCCTGCAAAAGCTGACGGTCACCTACGGCTCCAGCTCCAGCTCCAGGAATCCAGGAATCCTCCTCTGACGCCTGCCTTCGTGTGCAACATAACCACACAGACATACACTCATGAGCGTGCACATGCGCACACACGCGCACGCACATAATTACGATCGGAGTAAATCTTTAACACAATCAAAGAGAGGATAGGATTGGAAATGCATCATTTTAAAACTATTACAGAAATAATTTCAGCAGAATTTTCAATAAAAGCTAAAAAACCCTTGGGGTTAAGCTGTGTAGTATATGACCTAATCTTGCAAGCATTCCTTTGCAAATTACAATAACAAAGAAAAAAGTGATAACATGATGTTGGGGGTAGGGTGGAACTGCCAGACTCTAGCCCAGCTGAAAGAGAAAGGACAAACCAATGTTGAGTCCCCTGAGAGGGACGTGTATGGTCTGCTCATCCATACACAGACAGACACTAGTCATCAGAAGCAATGAGGGGGGCCTGGAGAGATGACGCAATACTTAAGAGCACATACTGTTTATCCAAAGGTCTCAGAACCCACAACAGGTGGCTTACAACTGCCTGCAACCCCAGCTTCAGGGAAACCTCACACTCTGACTTCTGCAGGCACATGTCCCCCACAACACACGCAATTAAAATAACAATAAACAGTAAGACTCCAATTCGGATGTAATTCAGCGCTAGAGTGCCTAACACACACAGGCCTGTGCTCCAAACTTCAGCCCTCCACATCCCAAAAAGAGCTGGTCTGTAACTGACCTACCTGCACAATTCAAAACTGTTCAACCCCCAAGTTAGTGGGAGCTCACTGACTCCAGACTGACAACTGGGGAACGAAGCCCCCTGAAGGCAGGTGACAATGGTGTGGCCTGGGCAGTATTGGGAGGGGGGCACTGGCAGTGGGGCCAGGATCTAACCCTAATCCATAATGCATGAACTGATGGAGTCTATTCTCTATGGAGAGATACCTTGCTCAGCCTAGGCGGGGTGGGGGGTGGGGAGGGCCTTGATCCTGCGTCAATGGGGTCATGGGACAGACTTTGTTGCTTTAACCTCTCTGCAGAGGTGGGCAGGGTGGTGGGAAAGTGCGGGAGCAGGAGAGGAGGGAGGGGGAACTGGGATTGGTATGTCAAAATAAATGGATAGATAGATGGATAGATAGATAGATAGATAGATAGATAGATAGATAGATAATAAAGTTTACTTTTAAAAAATTGTTCAATCTATCATGAAAGGTTAAAGTTTTGTAAGACAAGAGATTTAAAAATATGGGGACCAAATGCAATGAATAGTCCTGGGTCAAAATCTAGATATGAAAGAGAATTGTTATTTCTATAAATTACATTAACGAAGATATGGGAAATCTGTATATACATTGTACAGAACTGCATCCGAGTTAAATTTCCTGAATTGATTACATAGCCATAAAGTCATTGTTGAAGAAGATACACACTTGATGTGACTTAGGTGTACGGAATCACGGTGTCTAAAATGCTCAGTGCAGACAGGCATTTACTGCTAGGCCTGACTTACTCTACATTTAGGGACTGTTTTTCCCAAATGAAACATTTGCACAATCTCTATAAACAAAATGCTCAAGAAACCTGTTAACAGACATCACTTGGGGAAGGTCACTGAATGTTTGCTTTTCCCCACTTCCTCCTCCATCTCTGCCCTCCCTGAATACTTTAACAAGTGTTTAATGGTTTGTGAAGAGACAATAAAGCTCTAGGAAAGAATTCAATTTAAAGGAAATCATTTTAAAATTGACAAATCCATTTATAGTTCAATAACCATCTCCTAATTTATTGGGCTAATAAATTCAGGATTTGGAGTAGTTAGATTTTTCTGGCATTTTTATTGTAGTAAAACATATGTAGCATAAAATTTGCCATTATAACCAATTTTTGATGGCATTAAGGACATTCACATTGGCACAGCCATCACCATTATTCATCTCTGGAACTCTCCGGAGCATCCCATCAACTGCACCCAGCTCTGGACTGTTAATCGCTAACTGCCCCCTCCCTTGTGGATTTAATGCAGTCTAAATAAGCATCCCCTGTCAGACCTGAGTCTTGCAAATATTTTCCCCCATTCTATGGGGTGCCTTTTGACTTCGGTACACAAAATTTTCAAGTTGTGGGGAGGGGTTCACAGCTCAGTGGTAGGACACTTTTTTAGAAGTTTTGAATTTCATGAAGTATGAAGTTCAGTTCATCCAGGTTCTGGTGCTTTTATTGCTAATTCCCAGAGAGCATTTCTGCTTGGTTTTCAGCGTACTGAGCAGCAGCAGATGTCTTCTCTCTTTGCACTTTGGGACCGCAATGGTAATCAACGTTCACCTCTATGGGATGTGCAACCGACGCCTGCTACACTCAGCAACAGAGAGCAGCGTATAGGAAGTAAATCTTACGTTTGGAAACTAAAATATTGCTGACTCCTCTGTTTAAAATGCATTCCCAGTAAGTCTCCCTTTCAATATTTCTGGAAAGTTCTCAGGAGATTACCGTATGTGCTCCAGAACAAACGCCTTGTTCTGCTTTTGTTTTTACACTTCAGGCTCCTTTATTTTGCCGGCACTGCCATTGACCCTTGTGGGTTTTCCATGCTGGTATACAGATGTCCTCCAATGGCATATGCTCCGATGCTTCTGAAGTGTCCTCTCCACCCTGGTCCAGGCACTCTGAGCTTCCTGGCATGGAGGCCTGCCACTTCCCTGCCATGGGGTAGTCATGGAGGTTAGAGTAGTACATGGTGTGCTGAGTTGCAGGTTAGGGACCCAAAGTACTGCTAAAGAAAATATTGACACATGCTAAATGTAAGAAAGACTTTGTTCGGAACCTCTGTGAAAGGTGTCAAGATTATTACAAGAGGGGAGAAGACTGGGCTCCCATCCAAACACAACAAGGGCAGGATTCATAGCCCAAGAGCAGAGTGCCTATGTGGACAGAGAGGCCACAGGGTGGAAAATTACATCAAGGCATCCTAGCTAAACTGACTCAGTAAGATTCTTGTTGAAGGTGGGTCACAGTCATCAGGTGCCAACAGGACAGGACGAGGAATTTAGGGAGTCAGATGGCCTCTAAAAGGACTCAACTCAATTCCTAAAACTATGAGGGCAGGACAGGGACCAAGGTCAAGGCCTGCTGGAGAGAGCCTGACTAAGGTTCGGTCCAGGAGAGAACCTCTGTCCATCCCTCCCGTTCTTCAAAGCAGGAAGACACAATGCAGCCCAGGGACAGTTTCCCAGTGACACATAAAATTTCTCTGTGGACACATAAAATTTCTCTGTGGTCACTCTACTCTGATACTCTGTTTACAGAATAATCTGGTCTAATTAGATTTGGCCTGGTCACTACATTAATAAAACAAGGACAGCAAAGGACCACATTGACTTTTTGGTTTGCCCGGCTGGTACTTTTGGTAAGGGTTCAGATTATGATTTTTTTAAAGCCTCTTGAGAGGTTCATTGGGTGAAATTCTCGCTATGCAAATGTGAGAGCCTTAATTGGGATCCCCAGCAACCATGTATAAGCTGGGCAAGGTTACCTGTGCCCGTAACCCCACTGCTTGGGAGGCAGACAGAGGAGGATCCCTGGAGCTGGCTGCTAGCCCACATGACCAGAACTGTGAGTTCCGGGTTCGATCTTAAAAATAAATAATGTGGGACCAGAGATGGCTCAGTGGTCAAAGATGCTTGCCACCAAGCCTGGTGACTCGAGTTTTGTAGAATGAGTGTACTGATTGCTGCAAGGAGTCTTTTGGCCTCTATGTGCAAAACACACACAAACACTACACACAAAGCCCTTTGACACTAGGAAGACATGGCAAGAAGCCAGAACCAGGCTTAAGACTCCTCTCCTTTGCTCTTAGCTGCTTCTGTGTTCTTTGCCTAGTGGGAAGACACTGCCCTTCCCCCTGCGATGCACTTTTTAAACTCCCTTAACCTTTCTGATCCCTTTTGGGGCTTTGTCTGGGAGGTGCTCTAGGGAGGTGGCCCTAACCTAAGGTCACCTCACCCAGTTCTGCAATAACAATTACTAAAACCACGTGGCCATGTCTGACGTTCCTACCCCTTTTCTGCTACATTCTGTCACAAAGGGGACTTGTTCATCCTAAACTCGTGCAAATAATAAGATTACCATGGAAATAAGAATATTCAATCAGAATTTCTGAATTTGGAAAGGATCAAGCAAAGGAAAAAATGGGTTTCGTTGCTGTTTACAAAAGTTAAATCATTGCCATGAGTTATAGATAGATATCTTAAGAGAAAAAAATTTATTATATCCCTTCCAAAAAAAAAAAAAAACACCAAAGACCTGGGAAATAACCAAAACAAAAAGCAGTGACCACTCTTTATCAGTTGTCTGGTACAGGGTAGCTACCCCTGGCTTGTTCTACTCAACCTCAAGTCAGCAGCTTCATGACTCAGCTTCTCACTGGAGTTGGAAGCCTTGACAGAGCAGTAGCCAGATCTCTCTCTCTCTCTCTCTCTCTCTCTCTCTCTCTCTCTCTCCCCCCCCCCCCCCCCCCCCCGCACCCTGAGCACCCATCAGGTTCTCTTGCTTGAGTCTCTGAAACAGCCCCCAGATTTTGAAAGCAGAAGCTCGCTCTGTAGAGCAGGCTGGCCTGGAACTCTGTATGTAGTAGCCCACGCTGGGCCCAAACTCCTCATTTACCTCCTCAGCCTTCTGAGCACTGACATTACAGGCATGTACCACCTTGCCAGTTGGCTGGCAGTTGTTTTTTGTGGAATATAGCCCAGAGCTGATTGCAGGAGCTAATCAGAGAAAAGCAGTAACTCTGTGTGGCAGGCAAAACTTTTAGTGTGGCCATGCTTAAAGATCTAATGAGAGATTCTTCAGTGAAAATTTTAGGGGACTGGGGAGATGGCTGAGTGGTTAAGAGCACTGACTGCTCTTCCAGAGGACCCAGGTTCAATTCCAAGCACCCACATGGTGGCTCACAACCATCTGTAACACCAGTTACCGAGGATTTAATGAATTCTTCTGGCTTCTTGGGGCACCAGGTATGCATGTGACACACAAACATATATACAGGCAAATTATTTATATTCTTATATATATAAATAAATATTTTTAAATAAGTATTTTAGTAATTTCAAGACAGGGCTTCTCTGTGTAGCCCTGCTTGTCCTGGAATCACTCTGTAGACCAGACTGGCCTCCAATTCAGAGATCTACCTTCCTCTACCTCCCGAGTGCTGGGATTAAAGGTGTACACCACCACATCCACCCAGCATTGATCACTAACCTCAAAATGGTCAAGCCTCACCCCTACCTCTCAATGTCTAGGACTGCAAATAGGTGTGTGTCACAATGCCAAGCTGTGCACACATTTTGACCTAACAACTACAAAATTAAAATTTGACTGGCAATATGAAACCAAATAAACATATAATGATCAATAAGAAAATTAATTATCTATGAAAATCATATGATTTTCTGAAATATATGGTTATAAAATATAACCTAGGGAAGATGAAGATGTGTCTTTTCTTATTTATTACAGCATAGCAACCAACTGTAGTCTTTCAAAGAACCTCTCTGGGGGCTAGAGAAATAGCTCGGCAATAATTGCACTTGCTGTGTAATCAAGAGAGCTAGAATTTGGATACCAGCACCCACTCCTGTGATCCCAGCTCTCAGACAGGTAGAGGCAGGAAGATTGCTGGGGCTTGCTAGTTTCTGACTAGCAGAGAAAATGCAAGCCCTATATTCAGGGAGAGACCCTGCCTCAAAGGAATAATCAGAGAATGGAAGAAAAGATACTTGACACTCTCTTCTGTCCTACACACACACACACAGAGAATTAGTAAATATGATTTTAAAAATAAAATTTATTTAAACCTAAATGATGACTCTATAAACTGCCCACAACCCTAGTTCCAAGGGATCTGACACCCTATCCTGACCTCTACGGGTACCAGGCACACACCTGGTGCACAGACAAATGTTTAAGCAAACACTCATACACAATAAATAAAATAAACAAATATTAAAATAAATAAAAATGATAGACCAATAAGGGCTGGCGAAATGGCTTAGTGATTAAGAGCTCATTGCTCTTGCTCAGGACCAGAATTCTGTTCCCAGCACCCACGTTAGACTGCTCATAACTCCAGCGCCAGAACAATCTCCCTCTTCTGGAGTCTGTGGTTACTGCACTCATGAACATGTGTGCACATACGCACAAACACACACACACACGCACAAACATGCACACACACAAACTTAAAAATAAGTCCTAAGGAGGTTTTTTTTTAAAGTGACAACAATAACACAAAGTGCATTGGTCAGTGTTCATTGTCGACTCAAGACAGTTTAGAAACACCTGGCAAGAGACTTTCAAGGGGAAAGTTTTAGATTGGCTTGGCCTATGGGCATGTCTGTAGGGGATTACCTTGATTACACTGGAATGGGAAAACCTGCCCACTGTGGGTGGCGCTATAACTTAGGCAGAGAATTCTGAATTGTTTGAGAGTGGAGAAAGCAGGGCAGGCTCAAGCCTGTAGGCCTTCCCTGCACTGTGCTCTTGACTGTGTATACAGTGTCACCAGCTGTCTCCGGTTCCTGCCACTGTGGCTTGGCGCCACTGTCACCTGAACTGTGGACCAGAATAACCCCTCTCTCCCTTAAGTTGCTTTTGCCAGAGCATTTTAATCACAGCAACAGGAAAAAGAACCAAGGCACCAGGAAAACTTCATCTGAGAGAGAAAACCAAATTCAGCTGTGTGCGTCTGTGTCCACCTGCACCATTGTTTTATCGAGCTTTTCCCGTTAGAAAGAAAACCTTACCAATCAATCCATCCAATCCCAGTGACCTTTGGCCCCACAAGAATAATATTTTCCAAAATCCCACACTGGCCATGCATTCAGGCCTTGTCTCACACTTCCTCTTTCTCACTGTGAGACCACCACTCATTTTGATTTAGGACAAAATTATGCTCTTTTTAACAGAAATAAGTCCTTCTTTCTTTGAATGATTTTCCTGTGAAGCTATTTCTCTTCACCTCTGTTTTTTCCGGGACTTTTATTTACATATGTCAATTATAATATTTCACAGAAAAAGGCTAGGTGGTGAAAGTTGTGAGCCTTTTGTTACAGCCCAGCCCTTCTGCAACAGACTAGCGGATTAAGGACCGTGTGCATCTCATGATGTTTACAGGTACACACTTCCTCACAGGACAGTGTTCCAATGTGGCAAAAGAAGATGTGTCTCCTAGCAGATCCAACTGAAAGTATTCTCTAGGTTCCATATAAGAATGAGAAGCCAAGTATGGTGGCTCATGCTTATAATCACAGTGTTCAAGATATAGAGGCAGAGGCAGGAGGATCAGGAGTTCCAAGTTCTTGGGTACACGGTAAGTTTAAGACCAGGCTGGCTACATAAGACTCTGTCTCAAAAGACTCAAGACAAACAAATACCTCAACTTGTTCTTAGGCTTAGCTCTGAGGGTTTTACATTGGCATGGTGGCGCAAGCCTGTAACCCAGCACTTGGGAAAGCAGAGGCAGAATTACCAACCATTCAAGGCCAATCTGATCTGCATATCAAGTTCAAGGCCAGCCTAGGACAAGTAGGAAGACTTTTGCTTCAAAAATAAATAAATAACAACAAATAATAAATAACGCTTTCATAAATTGTTTTACTTATAAATAATCTGGCTGTTTAGTAACATCTGTTACTTACCATAACAAAGCATGATTCTAAAGCTATACGTTACCAAGAAGAGTTTGGAAACTTCCGGGAAGCTTGTCATTGACCTTGCTCAATGCTATCTATTAATTGTCCTTACCACACATACAGATCAGGAAAATATGCTCAAAATTAAAGCCTATACAGGTCGAACACCTAAGAGTTCTATCTCATACATGAAGAAACAGAAGAATTCGTCTTTTCTATATCTTTACCCGTGAACTTGTCTCAAAATTAAATTCATACTTTAGATATTTAAACACCCACTAGAAATTCCTTTACTTCCCCAGTAACCTCCATGGGGATAAAAACATAATGCTTGCAATACAGTTAATCCTGAAAAGTAGAAGACAGATCTGCTTGTATTAAACCCATACTACCAAACTGGCTCATCAAAGAGTCTCCTTAAAACATGTGGAACTGGAAATCATTTTGTTAGTTTCTGTATTTCTGAGATCTGTGATCATCTTCCACCTTTATAAACACTTATTCATGTCTAAGTATGTTTAAACAGAACAGCTAAATCTTTCATGATACTTTAGAAATTAACTTGATAATACTATCTAGAGGTTAAAAATATTCACAGATAACATACACACACACGCACAAATGACATACACACAAACACACACTAACATGCATATATATACACATTCAAAGAGATGCAGAGACCTCCTATCGCTTTGCTCTAAAATTCAGCCATGAATCAGTTAACTACAACAATACCCAACTTACTGGCTTATAAAAAAAACAGTTGGCACTCGTCTCTGCTCCAGTTTATATTTTTATCTGCATTATGTTTTTGGCAAATGGGACATGTTAAGGTTGAGTACACGGCAGAGGGCTCAAGCTTTCTCTAAGTGTTTGTAGAAGGCGCTTGTGGATTCTCTTCTCTTGCAGTCTTACAAAGGCTGCGGCAAAGGCAGTTCGCATGTCCTCCAAAGTTCGTCTAAGACACACTTTCCTTCCCCTCTGCAGCTTCAGAGAGTGGTTTGCAGGGGTCCCTACGTGCCTTGAGAGACCCACCGGGGGCAGAGGCTAAAGCTGTAGCCTCTGTTGTGAGCTGAGGACATGGGATGGGAAAGGAAGGCCTGTGGTTGAGTAGAGGGAAGCAAGCAGTAGGGGCTTGAAGGGGAGCACCACGGGACTCAAGGGGAGCATCACAGGACTCAAGGGGAGCACCACGGGACTCAAGGGGAGCACCACGGGACTCAAGGGGAGCACCACGGGACTCAAGGGGAGCACCACAGAACTCAAGGGGAGCACTACAGGACTCAAGGGGTACACACAGGACTCAAGGGGTGTTCCACAGGACTCAAGGAGAGCACCACAGGACTCAAGAGGTGTACTACAGGACTTAAGGGGAGCACTACAGGACTCAAGGAGAGCACCACAGGACTCAAGGGGTGTGCCATAGGACTCAAGGAAGTTGAGGAGGCCAAACATGGTAAAGAAAGAAACTAAAAGAAAGGAAAGAGAGGGGGAAATAAAGAGAGGAGGAAGGGACTCTGTTGAAAGAAAGCAAAAGACAGAGAGGGAAATGGAGGAAGATGGGAAGGGTGAGATCAGAATAGGGAGGCAGGAGGGAGAAAGGAAGGAGGGACAGATGGACAGGTAGAGAGTCAGTGCCGTAGTCAGAGCAGAAAAGGAGCAGAGTTTAAGAGCAGTCTCTCTCTGGGAGATGCCCCCATCCTTGTGCCCCCTCCCCCCCAACGTGGGAGGGGACCAAGATCAGACAGAACACAGAGGCCTCCCATAATTCAGGGAGTAGGTCCTTGCTTGAAATGAAGAGCCAGGCAGGACTTCTGGCCCAATAGATACAACGGCAAAAAGTACATTCAGCACCTTAGGATTCTAAATTTGTCCCCCGATGCATACCACGGAGATCTACCTCACCAGCTCAGGAGGCTGGCTCATCAAAGGGATCTCGGGAAGATGGTCACGGAGGCAGACAGACTCATCAAAGGAACGCGTGTGAACACAGGGAAACACTCCAGGGCCCAGGGATGAGTGTGAGCTTAGCCACATCACTGTATCCTAACTATGGCTAGTGGCTAAATACTTTGGTCCATAACAAAGATGAGACTTTACTCAGGGTGACTGCAGGGGGCAAGAGTACCTCAGTGTGGCTGAGGGTGTAGCTCAGTTGGTAGGGTGCTTGCCCAGCATACTTGAAGTCCTGAGTTTGATCCCCAACACTGTGTAAACTGAGGCAGCTGCACACACATTCTGGAGTGAGAAGGGCTCAATCCTGAACACAGCGGGGGCGAGTGGGGTCCACAGCTAATGGTCAGTGGTAAGCCATCAGGGAATGAGATTCCTTAGACAAACAAGGTACACGCCAGAGAGCCGTTTAGTGTGCCCGTCTTCTCCCGAGATCTGGTGTCCTGGTCACCAAATGCCTAGCACATGTCTCTCAGGAATGAAGTCATCCTTAGGCGTGGAATAATTGAAACACAGATCACTCAGGAAAGATATTCCCTTCCCCTGGGAAGGCGTGGTTTGTTCAGCTGTCTACGCTCCTTGAAACGAGCAAGCAGATGTCTCCTGTCAAAACTGTTTGAATCTGTGGCTTGTGGCTTCCCTTGAGAGGTAGAGTCTCACTGACCTTAGATTCATAGTACTAAAAAAGCGTAGCACAGAGAACAGACGTGACAAGTTGACCTCAGGACAGACAAATCCTAGTACTGTGCCCTGACCCAGAATGCGCATGGCAGCCTTGGTGTTTTGGGACTGCACTGAGAGACTCAGCTCTACCCTGCCCGTTGCTGGGATTATTAGGCTAATGTTCCATGATTTTCACCGAGGTTTATAGTGAGCATTTCACTTTTTGGCATGTTGTTCTGTTTTTGAAGTCTGCCCTTCAACTAACTTCTTCCCTTCCTCGCTCGTAGAACAGAACAAACCGTGGAAGTAAAAGCAGGAAGTTTTTAAAAAGAAAACCACTTCCTGATCTCTCCTTCCTGGCTACACCTGAAACAGGCACAAATACGCATCATCCCCTGGCCTCCGATTAAGGATAACAAATGGGTTGAAGGCTGATTATCTTCATTCTAAAACACAGACCACATTAGGAGAATGTCACCCGGCCCCGACAGCACCGGAAGAGAGTGTTCGTGTTGCAGCTGACTCTTCCCCTTTTCAAGACATTTTGCTCTTTGCTCCAAATTCATGTTCCGACGTCCCCTTCCTTTCTGTTAACCTTTTAGCATCTTATCAGGTCCAACAGGCAGCTGATGCAAATGCCTAGTTTGGGGTTTTTTATGCCTGAGAATCACAGTGTGTCTGACATCTCATTTGTTTTGAAGACTTCTGGGCTTTACCCTCGGAGTAGCAAGCAGGCTTCTTCTAAAAGGTGAACACCGGCATTTGATCATGTCTCCCTAGAAAGGGCTGAGAAGTGTTCTGAGGGCAGGCATGAGTTTCGAAAAACGGAAAATAGCTGGGTTCTCTCCGTCTACCTGAGAAGGAGATGGGGAGTGACCGAATAAGTGTCGCACACTGTCTAACCGCTTATGCCCATCGCAAGGTGGGAGGTGGATGCTTCCAGGCACTGCGGTGGAGTCAAGGAGGAACCAGGAAAGAAAGAGAGGTTGAGGTTAGTGAAATGGCTTACGGGGTTTAGACCTGAATTTGGTCCTGAGAGCCGCAGGGTGAAGAGGAGAACCAGCCCCTAAAGGTGGTTCTCTGAATTCCAGATGCGCACCATAGTGCATGTGCTCATGTATTTATGTGCGCACACAAATACGCCCAAATAAATGTAATATTAAAAATTAAAGGAAAGTTTGGAGCTTAGTGTGACAGGCCATATCTGTAATACCAGCACTCAGGAAGTAGAGGCAGGGGGATTACCAGTTCCAGCCTGGGTTGCACAGTGACAGCTTAGACAGAAGCACCACAGACAGCCTACCAGATGAAGGAGGTGGGGGACAAGGAAGAGGTGAAAGAACAGAAGCAGGGGAGGAGAGGAAAGGGAGGAGGAGAAAGAGGGAGAGAAGCAGGGGAAGAGAAGGTGGAGAAAGTTGAGTTGTTCTAAGAAGACTTTCCAGTACATCTAAAATTTCACCATGCCTGTGCTTTTGACTTCTAATTATATACCTTCAAAGCCTTGCTTTTCTGCTTGGGCACCTTTTGCTGTATGTATCCATACT
Source organism: Microtus oregoni (assembly GCF_018167655.1). NCBI lineage: Eukaryota > Metazoa > Chordata > Mammalia > Rodentia > Cricetidae > Microtus > Microtus oregoni. The sequence goes on along the minus strand of NW_024543069.1, from coordinate 32,876,975 downwards.
GAGATAGATCACAAACCATCTTTTTTCTGTTTTTTGGGTTTTGTTGTTGTTGTTTGTTTTTGAGACAGGGTTTCTCTGTGTAGCCCTGGCTGTCCTGGAACTTGCTTTGTAGACCAGGCTGGCCTTGAACTCATAAAGATCCACTTGCACATGCCTCCCCAGTGCTATGATAAAGGTGTGCGCCACCACACCTGGCTCACAGAAGGTCTTAAGAAAGATACCGAGCAATTAATGTCAGCTGTTACCTTTTAAACGAGGCAGGTTGCGCCAGTTTTTAGTCGGATGCTCCTCAGAATTGCTTACCTTTCTAGTCCTTTGTGTTAGAGTAGAAAGAATGGGCAGAGATTCGGAAGGAAGTCACACGTGTTCGAAGCTCTGAGACTGTCCAGTGTTTTCCAGCTGGTGGCAAGTGATGCAGTTTAGGAGGAAGGGCAAGACACAAGCCCGGGACAACCGCAGCTCACGAGAAGTGGAGAGCTGATGAGGTTAAAACTGGAAGCAGCTTAAGCCATTACAGGGGCTGAAGAAACAGCTCAGCAACTAAGAGTACTGGCTGCTCTTCCAAATGATGTAGCCTCAGTTCCCAGCACCCACAAGGCAGTTCACGACTGTCTGTAACTCCAGTTCCTGAGGATGGAGCGCCCTCTTCCCGTCTCTCTTAGCACCGCACAAACGCTGTGAACAGAGGAACATCCAAGCAAAACTTATACCCATACACTTAAAATTAAATGAAGTGTTTTTTAAAAAAATCAGTTTTGGACTGTGATTATTAATCTTGATTGGCACCTTGATATTAACCTTGATTGGTAGGATTTAGAATTATCGGGGATACGAGCTTCCAGGAGTGTGTGTGGGCATTTTAAGATTGGGTTCAGTAAGATGAAAAGAGCCACTGTAGGTGTGAGCATCACATGTGGGCTAAGGTCCTGGACTGAATCAAAAGGAGAAAGGGAACTGAACTCCCACATCCATCCCTTCTGCTTCCTGACTGCGGATGCCTTGTGAGCAAACCACCTCAGCCACACGGCCTCAACTACAGCTGCTCTCTCAGCCGTACCTTGCCATCTGTAGTGTGCCGTACTCAGACTGTGAGCTGTGTTAGCCAGGGTTCTCTAGAGGGACTGGACCGGTGGGAAATATAAATAGATACATATATATGAATTTATTTAGTCAGATGTAAATTAGTCACAATAGCAAAATCACATGTGAGAGCCAAGAGTCTGATTGTTTGCTTGATCCTTGAGGCTGGGTGGTAGTCCCACAAGGGTTATCTCCCACTTTGCGGGGTGGGAACAACCAGAAGGGCCACAAAGCAGTAACCTCAGCAATCCCAGCCAGCAACTAAACCGTACAAGATTCCTGGAGAGCAGATGATCCCTTGTCCACAATGAGAAAGTGGAAAACCTGATTCTGGTATCGGTGAAGGAATCGTCATGGGCGGGAACGTGGCATATCAACTACTGGCAAGAAGGAAGGCCAGTGGAGACAATGATCTCGTTCCTGCCACACCCTTTTTACCTGGGCCGCTACCAGAAGGTGCAGACCACAATCAAGGTGGGTCTTCCCACAGCAATCAGGACACGTCTTCAGGTTAAGACTCTCTACTCAGGTAAATTTAATTTGTGGCAAGCTGGCATTGAAAACAACCATAACGTAAGCCAAAGCAAAGTCTTCCTTCCCCAAGTCACTTGGTCGGGGATTTGAACAGCACGTATGGAGGTAGCTAGCTAGCATGGTCATCTCTGATGGCAAGGCTTATTTGTTTATTATTCTAACCTATTGGGAGGGGATGTTTCGCTGCCATGACTTCGACTCGCATCTTTGAGGATCCTGCCTCCCCTGGATTCGATGGTTGCTCAAATGCACAGTACACTCCTCAGTTGCTCAGCCATGGGATTCACAGCCTCGGTTCTTCATCAGATTCCCACTGAGCACAAAACTTTGGGAGAAATGGACAGAGGGCTGATCCGATTCTGTTTAAAGATTCCCAGAATTACAGTCTTGGTTGGGTTTTCTCTGAGCTGCCTTTGAATTGCGTTCAGGTCCAAGAATTGCATTCTTGAGACCTCAAGGATGCTGGGATCCCTAAAATCCATCTGCCTCCTAGACACTCCAGTCCGGAAGTCAATGGAACATCTAATGTGTATCCTGACTCTAGAATTATAAAGAAGTTCCTCATACTCAGCCAGCCTCAGGTTCTCCCAGAACTCACAGGGAAGCATGCCCAGAAAGTTACTAGGCATCTAATGTTCAGTAGAGTATTGAGAGTGTGGTACGCAGGGCTGGGGTTATCTCAGGTGGTAGAGTAGTTGTGTATTGTGGTCAGAGCTCTGGATTTGATTCCCAGCAATAGGCACTATGCTGAAGGACATTGAAGAAATCTGTGTAGACACATTGAGATGGCTCTTCGTTTATGTTCTTTCCAAGACTATAGAAGGAAACCCCTCAGTACCAATGGCTTCCCCAAAAGGCAGAGATGCTTGAGAAATGCTGTGTTGCTTAACACTCAGGCTTTTGAACTATGTATCAAAGTATCTGTGTAAAATGCAATCGTGACTCATTCACTAAAAGGTGTCTATAAACATTTTCATTTTCTCATAAATAATTACTTGAAGAGAAAAAGAACAATTAGAAGAAAGGCCATGGGCACCCTAAGTGCTTGTACCCCATCCAAATCTGCTTCAGAAAGGCTCCACGGAAGAAGCCCGAGTATGATTTTAATGGGCTGGGCGGGTTCTTGCATTCCCAGTGTACAAAGCAGTAGGTTGGGAAAGCTCGCTACTCTGAACCCAATGTACTTTACACATTTATTCAGAGAAGAATAGTTGGGTTTTAATTATTTATGATAATAGCACTCAGTGCACTAGTAAATGTCCTTCGGTGCATATTTTGTAAAATAATGAAGTCTTTGTAATGTGGGCTTTCTCCGTAAGCTACCCGCTCCTCACTTAAAAAAAAAAAAAATCCAGGGCAGCGGAGTGTTTGTGCTTGCATGTAAGTGTGTGTATAAACTGTCAACTTGAAGTCTGCCAAGGTGCCATTAAGTTTGACTGGGGATTTCTCGTCCTCTCCATCCCCCAGCCCCTTCCCCTAGCCGTAACTTGACCAAAGAAAATATCACCAGGGAGATGAACAGGCCGTCTGGATTTTTGTTTTGGTTTCCTCGCACCGCCTGTTTCCCAGCGCTGCTATACTCTTACAGTGTTTCAATAAAACACGGAGCAAGACACTCCCTCTCCTCCTCGACTTCCCTCTAGTCTAAGTGAGACATAGCACACTTCATGAATACACCCTATTGTGTCAAGGAACTTCCTCCCCTTTTTTCTCTTGGCTTTTTCTTTTGTTCCTCTTTCCTGGGCCCTCTGCTGCAAGGTTAGATTAAACTTTCTCTTATTTAAGGCATTCCTGTGCACCAAAATCAGAGTTCACAGGACCGTGTCAGCCTGTGTGTGTCTTTCCATTGGCTGATAATTTTAGTTTGAAGGCATTAGACCATTGAAATTTCAGGTTCTGTTCTATACGGTTTCCATAACCTGGATCGATCCCATTTCAGTGGTGTCCAATCAACCTTGATAACAACCTTGATAGCTCCGAGAGAAGGACTGATTACTGCTGTCTGTCTTTCTTTCTCAGATGATGGCAGTAATCAAATTGTAGGCGTTCAGACAGCAGCCAGACCTACTAAATCAGAAGTATTCACTATCAACCAAGCAAGGCCAGCAGACATTCTTGGATGCAACTTGTGTGCCTGTGCTGTTTGCAGGACACCTAAAAGGACCTACTGTGTTGTGGTTTGCAATAGGGATTTCTGTTTCATAGAGGTTTTGTGAAATTATGGGATGATCTCTGCAAACAGTTTTACAGTAAAAAAAAAATCAATTATGTTTATAAGCTGATAGGCAAGACTCTCTTGGTGAACAGACCTCAGTATTACTCATGCTGGAGACTTGAGCATCTATGAAGCCACTAGGTGTAGAGCTGCCCGCCATTCTGTGGGCTCAGAGAGGACTGATTACTGCTGTCTGTCTTTCTTTCTCAGATGATGGCGGTAAACAAATTGTAGGCATTCAGACAGCAGCCAGACCTGCTAAAGCAGAAGTATTCACCTACAAATGAAACATGGTTTCAGGCTTAGTGAAACATATGTACCAAATTGTACTTAAAGCTCTTCTGACTCCAGAATAAAGAGCTTCTTTGACTTGGATTTGGAGTAAGAGAGTCATCAATGAGTTGAAAAATGGGGTTTAAAAAGTCCTATTATCTGGGTGCTAAGTCTCAGATTATGTAGATGAGCCCAGGAGCTGTGGGGACAGGCAATGTCAGGCTGCTCAGGCAGCAGTTTCTAAAGCACATAGCAAAACCCAGCTGCCCATCAGGGTTAGAATGTTGGTTCATAGACATAACAGATGGGACAATGAGAATGACAGGAATAAGATTCATATCAGCCAGGGCTGGTGACATTCCTAGAAAGACTAGAACTTCAAGACCTGCTTGGAATAAGAATGAATTCAAGGCAACTTAGATTCAGTTTCAAAATAGAAAGGGAAAGGAGGATGTAGAGGCAGCTCAAGGGTAGAGTGTTTTCCTGATAGCTGTGTTCAACCCCCAGCACTGCAAAGTGTCCTAGGACTGATACTTCTGACCATGCGGTGGATGACTGCAATCATCTCTTCATTTATTCGCCCAAGATCTCATGTTTAGTAAACAAAGTTTACGTTTGAATTCCTTAGTTTATAACGAGATCTCTACCTCCACAAACGCAGACACGCGATATTATCCATCATCTTCAAGACCTGTGAGGGCAAGTGGCTAATTTCAAACTCACTTAATAGGAAGAACTAAGGATTTGCCATAGCCTTCCACAGGATCCACATGTCAGTACACTTAAATATACTCCAGCTAATGACAAAGTAACAATTTATTTTAAATCAGCACTTATAACCCCTAATTAACTACCGACTCTAGGTTGTGACTGACAGCACTTGATGATGTCACTGGAGAAACCAGTGACACGTGCCCCCGACAATGCATGCAACATCACCCTCGAAGTCAGTCACCTTGGCAACAATAAAGTTTGGTAAGGCCCTAAGATTCAAGTCCCATTTCACAGAAAATACTAGTATAACAGAATATTTTTCTCTTTGAAAATAATTTTTTTCTTTATTCTTGAGAATTTTATACAATATACAGTGAAATATGATCATTTCCGTCTCCCATTTTCCCCCCTTGAGCTCGTCCTATATTCTTCCCAACGTGTTATCTCCCAACTTCATTTCTTCTCCCTTGTCTCTTTTTCCTTCTCTTTCTCGTTCCTCTTCTTTTGATAACCCAGTAAGTCCGATTAGTGCTGCCCATATGTGCATGGGTGTGGGGCCACCCACTGGACCACAGAAAACCTATCAGAAGCCACAACCTCAAAATGAATGATTCTACCTCTTCCAGCAGCTACTACATAGCTACATAGCTACATACATACACACATACATACATACATACATCCCTCAGCAAGGGATGGGCCTGGAGGGCACCTTCTCCATCTAGACCAGAATTCTGGTTGACTTGGCCTTGTGTAGGTTTGGTCCAGGCTGCTGTAAGTGGCTCATGAGTGCTGCCGCCCCACGTTGGGTCCAGAAGACAATATTTTATAGCATCTCTCCCCTCCTCTGGCTCTTATACCCTTTCTGCACCCACCCTGAGCCTTGGTGGGGAGAGGGGTTGATAAAGATATTCAGTTTAGGGGTGAGCACTCGGGCTCTCATAGACTATGCTCTATTTTTAGAAAATAGGACTGGAGAGGTGGATGAGGAATGAAGAGTTCTTGTTGTTCTTCCAGAGGACAGAGTGGCTCACAAGCATTCACGACTCCAGATCCAGAGGCTCTGATTCCTCTTCTGCAGCAGGCATGCACATGATACACAAACATACACGCAGGCAAAAAACACTCATACATATAAAATCAACTAAATCTTAAAAGATTGTAAAATGCTATAAGAATAGAACCAACAAAATCTAGCCTGGGTGAAACTCAGTAGGAAAACCAGTTCTTAAGTTTAAAAGTATTAGGAAATAGAGCAAAAGGAGCTAGGGGATGGCTTAGTAGGTGAAGTGTGAACCGTCCAGTTTGGGGACCTGGGATAAATGCCTAGCACCCATGTAAGAGCTGTTACAGCAGCATGGGTCCTCTTGGCCCTGGGAGAGTAGATACAGACTGTCCCTGGAACTCACTGGCCAATGGATCTACAGGAACATTGAGCTGCAGGTTCATGGAGAAACCTGACTTCCAAACAGTGAGGAAGCAATAGAAGAGGACTCCTGGCATTGGCCCCTGGCTTCCACATGGACCTGTGCACCTGTGCAAGCATACCTTTGCACATGCAACAAAGGAGAATCGGGGATAACAATGAGAAGGTGGGGCAGGGCAGCTGACAAAACTCCTGTCAATCAAACGGAACGTCTGGATCTTACTCAGAGATAGAGAACTGTAAAGAAGCAAAACAGACGCTGAATCAGCATAGACACATAGTTGAAGATATGAGGAAGTGAAATATTGGGCCAATGAGATGATTCAGAGGATAAAGGCACCTGCCACCCAGAGATGCAAGCCTGCTAACCCGAGTTTGATCCCTGGAATCCATGTGAAGACAGGAGGGGAGAAAGTCATCCTGTCACCTCCACGTACACACCAGGGCACACGTACCCTAACTCTGTCGCCTCCACGTACACACCAGGGCACATGTACCCTAACTCTGTCACCTCCACATACACACCAGGGCACACGTACCCTAACTCTGTCACCTCCACATACACACCAGGGCACACGTACCCTAACTCTGTCACCTCCACGTACACACCAGGGCACACGTACCCTAACTCTGTCACCTCCACGTACACACCAGGGCACATACACCCTACACTGTCACCTCCACATACACACCAGGGCACATACACCCTACACTGTCACCTCCACACACACATACCAGGGCACATATACCCTACACTGTCACCTCCACACACACACACCAGGCACATAAACCCTACACTGTCACCTCCACGTACACACCAGGGCACACACACCCTACACTGTCACCTCCACACACACACCAGGGCACACACACCCTACACTGTCACCTCCACACACACACACCAGGGCACATACACCCTACACTGTCACCTCCACATACACACCAGGGCACATACACCCTACACTGTCACCTCCACACACACACACCAGGGCACATACACCCTACACTGTCACCTCCACACACACACACACCAGGGCACATACACCCTACACTGTCACCTCCACACACACACACCAGGGCACATACACCCTACACTGTCACGTCCACGTACACACCAGGGCACATACACCCTACACTGTCACCTCCACACACACACACCAGGGCACATACACCCTACACTGTCACCTCCACACACACACACCAGGGCACATACACCCTACACTGTCACCTCCACGTACACACCAGGGCACATACACCCTACACTGTCACCTCCACGTACACACCAGGGCACATACACCCTACACTGTCACCTCCACACACACACACCAGGGCACATACACCCTACACTGTCACCTCCACGTACACACCAGGGCACACACACCTTCACTCTGTCACCTCCACACACACTGGGGCACACGCATCCTCACCCTGTCACCTCCCCACACACACACCGGAGCACACGCACCCCACATGTACATCATACACACAAAGCTAATGATAAAATGGAACAAATGAAAAACATTTTAAAGGAATTCAGTTTTTTCACTGGGGCTCTAGCTCAGTGATGAAGCTCTTACCCAACATGTCCAAGGCCCTGAATTCAATTTCTAGCTCAGAGGCAAGGGGGAGACTGATTTTTTTGTGGGGGGAAGAGGGTATGGTAATTATGTCTTTTAAGAAAAGGCCTTACCCTTTCAACACAAAACTAAACGATGGACCAGTGAAAAGACACACGGCCTAAGAATTCTTCAAATAACCAAGCATTATAGACAAGGATATAGCTCTAAAAACAAAACAAACAAAAATCAACACTGGCTCTGTTGATACCCGGTGAAGCTAGGCAACAGACTCATTGGGAAATTTACGCTCTATGACAATTGTATCTGTTTAAGACTTTTATAGTCCTTTTAATCCATAAAAACCACCACGAGGAAGGAAATATTATCAGCTCCAAATCAAAGGGAGAGAGGACACTGAAGGCTTGGGAGGAATAGAACATTTCAGGGATCTATAGAAGGCAAGAAAAGAAGTGGGGAGGATGATTTGTAATCTTTCTGTATAAGGAAACTTCCAGAGTCCAACTAGTTTGTGCAGTATTCAAATGTAGCCAGGACTGAGAGCCTTTGTTGAGGGACGATGACCTTGGCCCACCCCTGAGAGCCTGGGGAGCTTGTCTTGTCCGAGGTGTGCCTTGAAAGGATCCTGAGTTATATTGGGAGTTGGGACATCTTTGACCATGGGCAGCTTCGACAGCTGGCTAGGCTAGCGATTTAGTTTGCTGCCACTCAAGGAAACACAGCCAACTGGGCCACATGAGGAAGTAACCTGAGCCCTTAACTCCAACCTGGGAGCTGAGTTGCAACTTGCTGGCCTCTGCCATGGCTGTATGGGGACAGAGGAATGCTAGATGGCCTACAGGGCAGCCTGGGGACTTGATTCCAGGAGGGACCAGGCTTTCACAAAGTTTCAAAATACAGTTTGGCAAGGGCCTATGAGGGTGACTTGTGGCCCAGATGAATGAAAATAAGTGTCAGAAAAGGTGGAAACAGGGTAGAGGAACAAATGTCAGCAAGACGGCCCTGGCTTGCTCTTATCAGATGGTGTAGGAAGCTGAAAGAGAGAAAGAGAGCGTACTTTCCCCTCTCAAGTCTGTGAAGTTTAAGATTTTGATTGTCTCATTTGTCTTCTGATGCTTTTCTTTGCCTCTGATTTTTTTTTGTATTCGTATGTATGTGTGCTAGTGTGCAAGTTGTGTGTGTGTGTGTGTGTGTGTGTGTGTGTGTACATGTGGGCATGTAAGGAACAGAAGACAACCCCCAGCGTCATTCCTCTGGTGCTGGACTGGAATTCACCAGGCTCCGGCTGTCTGGCTGACAAGCCGGCAACCCCCAGCGTCTGCCTGTCTGCCCTGCCAGTGCTTGGCTAACAAGGGCTTGCTGTCACATCTTGCTTTTCATTCCATGGACTCTGCGGACCGAACTCAGATCCCCATGCTTGCAAGCACTTTGCTGGGCCCCAGCTGTCTCCCCAGATCCCTGCCCTTTATTTCTCATTTTCCAAGTGTAACCCTGCTAACTGCCGCCCACCGAGCATAACATTTCCTCCCACGCCTCTCCCTGGAGACGAAGCTTTCTCCTTTCTCATCCTCCTACCCCTTTGTCAAATCTTGCTCTTAAGAAAAACAGCCTCTCTCCTTTTCCCTCTGCATGTTGCTCCCTTCATTTTCCTCCAAGGCCAGGTGGCTTGTTCTTTTCTTGGTATTGACCTCTCTGGGGCATGTGACCTCCTTGAGAGCAAGCAAGAAGCTCTCGGGGTGAGGTCACAATGTACTTCCCCCTGCAAAGAGCTTCTGTGTTTTTTTCAACAACTAAAAAAATAAACAAAAAAAATAAAAAATAAACAAGAGCAGAAATACATTTAAAAAAAAAAAAGAGCTTCTCTGCTAGCTATGTTCCCAGGTGAGAATCTTGTCTCTCTTTAGCTTCATGGAGCCATTACTAGGTACAATGCCTGCATCTCTCATCATCCTGCTGGGGAAAACTGCTTTTTGTTATCACCCAAGTAACATCTGGCTACAGATGAGAAGCAAGAAATCAGAGCAATAAATAGAATGGGAGGGGGAAATGACCTGTGTCATCTGCCGAAACCTGGCTTAGGTAAAGTCATGGTTTTTCTGTGGGGAACTGAGATTCAACACAAATGCTGGGCACAACATACCACTGCTCATGGAGTCAGAGCTCTTCCAAAGAGGGAGGGAGGGGGGAAGGAGGGTGCAAGAAGGAAGGAAAAGTGGGGACGGGGGACAGTAGGTATAAAATATTTCAGTTAGTTGACTTCCAGATTATTTAATTGGGTAGAAATAGCTATTTGTTTATATATCTAAAATTACCATGTCAAAACTATTTTAACTTCCCTCCATGTTTTGTCAGCAAGATGGAGAGCAAGTTCACTTCAAGCCCAATTTTCCTAGTGATGAAACAAAGGATCAGAGGGGCAGAGTTTTTATCCCTGGTGGCCCTGCAGCTCAAAGCAGTCGTTCTGAGATCTGACTGATATTTCAGTTGAGGTTGTCTCTTTAGGGTTTTGTTAGTTTTTTTTGTTTGCTTGCCTTTTTGGAAAAAAATATATATATATTTACTTTTATTTATTTGTGTGTGTGTGTGTGTGTGTGTGTGTGTGTGTTATTATATACCTATGAAAGTCAGGGGACAACTTAGGCTAGTCCTCACCTTTCACCATATACACAGACCCTGGGGATCAAAACTCAGGTCATGAAGACTCGGGTTGTCAGGCTTGGCCACAAACACCAAGCCATTTTCCTACCTATACGTTTTTTGGTTTGTTGTTTTTTTTTTTTTTATCTTCTGGTATGTAATGGCTATAGGATTGTTCATGAAATTAATGGCTGTTGTATTTGAAGCCTTACAAAATCATTGTTACCTTTTTTTAAGCACGTACGTTCGCCTGTGTATTTGTAGTCAGTGTCTCACCCCGTAGCAGCCAGTCTCAAAGCTGTGATTCTGTGACCTTCCTGCCTGAGCTTCCCAAATGCTAGAATTACAGCTGTGGACTGTTGGGGGCCACCCTGCTCAGACACTCCTTGGGGGAGGGGGCAAGAAGGTGTGGAGTCAATAACATTGGGAGTCAGATGAGTAGCAAAAACCGACTGGTTTATTATATATAATAATAATAAAATATAATAATAATAATGTAAGGGCAAGCCTCTTATAACCCCTTCTAAGGTCCCATTGGCTCAGGTGGCCAACTCAGCTGTGTTGTCCTTCCCTCACTGGCATCTCTGGTCAGGTGTCTTTGAATCAGCAGCCTCTGGGCATAGCAGCAGGCCTTAGGTTGGCTTAGGAAGTACCTGCCATGCATGCTCATGTGGCCTGGTTTGGGCAAGGAAACTTTGGCTTGGGTAAGCTGTCCGATTTTCTTCTACAGTGTACCAACCACCTCACCCAACAATCAGGGTTTAAGTACAGTTTAATCCTCCAGTGTCCCAGGAGGAAAAAGAAGAGATTAAAGAAGTTGGTAACTTAGAGTCATTTTGTCTGACCGTAATCACATCCCAAGATTTCTATCTGATCTCATCTGCTATGAACAGGGGGAAACCAAAGGGAAGCCACAATGAGGCAAGCCCAACAACAGAAGAAAGTCCTCAGTTCTTAAAACACATTGTTGAAGTGCCTAACTTTTATAGCATATATAATGATACGTGCTTATGGCTAAATCTTGGCTTACATTCATGATTCCAATAAAGTTATAATGAGGGCTACTCAAAAGTCATATGATTTTTTAAAAGGAGCAGTAAAAGATAGAAAAAATTGCTAAATTGTAGTTTTCAGAGAAAACTGATTCATGTGTAAATTATAAGTATTATAGCTTTTATTTTTAAAGTGTTTTGTTTGCCTTCTTATTTGTTTTAACATGAGGCTTCAAATTGTACAGGCTGGCCTCAGGCTTGCTATGTAACTAAGAATGATCTCAAACTTCTGATTCCCCTGCCTCCACCTCCTAAGAGGAGATTACCGATGAATACCACCAGAACCAGTTTCGTTTTACTTGGTGCTAGGGAACTGAACCATTGCTTTGTGTGAGGTAAGCATTTCAGCACCTGAGCTACATCCTCTGCCCTCTATTTTGTGAGCCTGGGTCTCACGCTGTACCACAGGTTGGCCTGGAACTCACATGTAATCCAGACTAGCCTTGAGCTGTTCCTGCTCTCCCTGCCTCAACCTCCCTAGCGCTGGCATTACAGGCATGGGCCACACCTGGCTTCAGAGTTTCTAAAAAGAACAGGAAGAGAATTTGTTAACCTCTAAGATCCCAAGAAATCAGAACATGCGTACTGGAATTAAGTGAGCGAGCTTAGAAATCAATATGCAAATGTTCATTTGGAAGAATTTCCATGCAGAAACGGAGACTGTGACGTGAGTGTCCTGGGATGCGTGTGGAACAGGGAGATGTCAAGATGATGTGGCAGACTCACCTGGGCTGGGGGCAGCAAACATCACCCAGAGACGCAAACCAAGTCAGGAATCACCTGTCACTCAGGAGGCTCACCTGCACAGCGTGCAGGTTTCCAACAAGAGCCAAGGATAAGGCCTTGGAACCTCCATCCCTCTAAAGCCCTGGCGAGCCTGCAGAGAAGCTGGCTCTCTGCTGGCAGGTACAGCGAATTGTCTGGAATCTTTTAATGACTGGCGATGAATCTGCTGGGACAGGTGAGTGATTATCAGTTCTTACATGACACAGACCAATCCTCCATCATTAGACTTTGTGTATTCATTTCTGAGCAGAGAAAAAGGCTGTTTGGGCATGCTTTCTCTGCACACCTCACGGCTCAGCATGTGGAGGAGTCGGCTGAGATTCCACCTCATGATTAGTCTTTAAACAACAGAGTCCTCCAGGACAGGAGGGTGACTGGAGCCCCTCTCTTTAGTGATGGATGCTTTGCCCGGATAATATGGCTGATTATGGAGAACACACAATTGTACTGTTCTCGACTTACAGTGCAGAATACGAGTAAATATTCATTCTAATTCTATATCATAAGTATCCAGAATTTTTCTTTCATTTCATGTATTTATTCCTTTTTCCTGCTTTATTCAGGGGAGGCAGGGGTTTGGGGGAATAAAATATCTCCAGGTAACTAGGACTGATCTAAAACACTACGCAGGCCAAGTTCAAGCTAAACTCATGATCCTCCTGCCTCAGCCTCCAGAGGGCTAGGATTACAGGTGTGTATCGCTATACTAAGCTTTTTTTTTCTTTTATATATCCACCAAATAGGAAAGTTTCATTTAATTAATTTTGATTAATTTACATGATTCCGGTTTTTTACAATGTAAATGTACATTGGAAGAAGCCTTTCTCCCTCTTTCTGTTCCTGCTCTAAACAAGTACTTCTTGATTCTGCAAACAAACCATGTTGCAGAGTTTTCTGGATTCTTCCGGGCACAGGTTACACACACACAGGAAAACGTATACTCCTGGGGTCCCCGTGCATTCTGAGTTACACAAACAGCAATCGATTTTGTATATTCTTGAACTGGTGCTTTTCAAGTCCAAACAAATGAGAGACCCTTGACGACCTCTCCTGCCCTGGCTGGTCCCCTTTCCCTGCTCATCCTCTCAGCCCTAAGAGGCACTTACTTTGAACCTCTGTGTGCTAGCACCACATTCCATTCCCTAATTAGTGGGGAATCTTACGCATGCTCGTCTGCTCAGCATTGTTTCTGTGTGAGCTTCTCAAAGCGGAGATACACACACGGAGACGGAGCCCCCCTCAGCATACAAGATCTAACACAGCAACATGAATAATTATGAGTTTAATAAATGCCTTTTTATGACTTTGACTTCTGATTTCCCTGCCACCCACTTAGTGTTTGGAAAGTGGTTCTATCCATTTTTACAATTCAATTGCACTCTATCTCATTAATAGTCAGATAAATAGCATGGATTGGCCAGATTCTGAGAGAAGAACCTTGGGTTTATTCTGTTATTAAGTCAGTATGTTAAAAAAAAAAAAGGGAGCCATGATTATACATCTGTCAGTTCTTTCTAATTGTATCTATGCACTCAGTATGAATCTAAGCTTATATGCAGCTGGATTTCATTAAGAACTTGATAAGTATATCTAGAATTTATATGAAGAAGATACATGACCATCTAGCTTGATTTTTAAAAATAAGAGCAAAGGGGTATTAGTAGGTATATGAAGAGTCAATAGGGGCCCAACAGATGGCTTAGTGGTTAAGGGTGCTTGCTGCTCTTGCAGAGGACTTGGAGTCGTGTTCCTGACGCTCTCATTAGGAATTTGTAACCACCTATAACTACAATTTTAGGTCACCCAACATCTTCTTGTCCCACAGGCACCTGCACTCATCCATGCACAGAGCCACACACAGATACACAGATATGCATACATACACACAGAGAAAATAAAAATAAACCTTCAAATCAGAAAAAAGACTTAGTAGTAAAGGCAAGATTGGTCGATACAAAAACAAGTCAAAAAAAAAAAATGAAACAGCTTAAAGCAGTCAGAGCTCCTGTGTTAATGCTGAATCCCCAAGGTGATGCAATTGGGGTACAAGGACTTTTGGGGTGGTTAGGCAATTAGGGGAAGAACCTTCATGAATTGGAGCACAGCTGTTGTGAAAGGGAGCAGAAAGAAAGCCCTTCCTCTTTGGCCACATGTTCTCGTGGTGAGAAAACGATCCCGTGCGAGGACCAGCCACCGTCTGCAGCATCTGACCTGGATTGTCATCCCCAGAATTCTAAGAAATAACCTTTTGTTGCAACTTGCAGCTGAACCATAGCACACTAGTTTAAGGCGTCAGTGCTGTTAAGTTTGTGGCTACACAAAACGAAAATGAGAAGAAAACATAGCAAACGGTTTTGGGGAAATCTGAGGGAAAATCCACCTAGGTCTCTACCTAAACCCACACACCAGAATGTAAAAAGTACAATTATAAAATGAATAAAAAAATACTCATAAAATTAACAATAGAAAATATAGGAAACTGTGTGGCATAAATAAATAATATGATTTTAATGTTTAAATATTAAAAGATTTCAAATATGGGGCTGGAGAGGATGTTCAGTTTGTAGAGTGCTTATCTACCACTCTGGAAGCCCTGGTTCCCATCCCAATGCCTTATAAAACAGGTGTGGCGGTGCACGCTTGTGATGCCAGCATTCAGGTGGTGATGGGTGTCACAAGTTCAAAGGTCATCCTCAACTACATAAAAAATTCAAGGCCAGCCTGCCCAAAGAAGAAAGGATAGATGGCCTTGAACTCCAGAGATTGCCTACCTACCTCCCAAGTGCTGGGATTAAAGGCCTGTGCCACCACTGCCCAGCATCTTGGGGTTCTTTTATTTTGCTTTTAGCTTGGCTTATCCAACTTTGATATGATGGTTTTCATTTTATCTTATTATATTTTATTGCCATGTGTTTTGTTGCTTTCTCCTAGAAGCTTGTTTCTCGCTAATGAGAAATAGAAAGGGAATGGATCTGGACGGGAGAGGAAGTGGGGAGGGACTGGGAGAAGTAGAGAGAGTATTCACATTATATGGTATAGAAAAGAATCTCTTTAGTAAAAGTAGCTATTTTTTAAACAAGATTCCAAAACATAAATACTGAAGCATTCGGTTATCTAAGAGTTAGAATTAAAAGAAAAAAAAAAAGCAACAGAGAGTAAAGACTATATCTCCCTCACACCAATTTCTAAAGAGATGACTATCTGGAAATACAAAAAAAAAAAAAAAATCTCGCAAATTGACAAAATGACAGAAACTTTAAAGAAAAATCTGGACATAGACTAAAATAGGCAACTTATATGGAGGCAAATCAAGAACTTGAAGGGTAACCCTAAAGAAATGAAAATAAAAATGACAAACTATCACTTTATACCAAGTAGCCTGGAAAAAATTAGCTGGTTAATGCCAAGTGTTGGTGGCGATGTGTGCCTGTGGAAGGCAGACTGGTGTATTCTGGGAAAGCAATCTGTCTCTATTTAGTTAAATTAAGTATGAGGATATTCTGGGATCCAGCAGTTCTGTTCCTGGATATGCATCTCAGAGAAGCTCTAACCCAGAGCCACTTAGAGATACACACAGGGTGTTTACTGCAGGGTTATTTGTGGTCGTGGACAGACGGACACCATCTGAGAGTGACAGGTGATACACAGAGCACCGGTCCACAGGTGGAAGATGGGAGATCAGGGCACACTCGGTCACATGTACAGATGCTAAATACGCAGTTAAGAAAAACAAGATTGAAAGGTATAATACTCCCATTATTTCAGTTAAGAAAATCTGAGCCCAAACCAATACCTATTGTTCAAAAATACACACGAGGGCTGGGGAGATGGCTTAGGTGGTACAGTGCTTGCCTCAAACGTGTGAGGACCTGAGTTCGACTCCCGACATGCACGAATAAAGATGGGTGAGCCCAGCGTTGGGAAAGCAGAGACGAGAGGATCCCTAGAACTCACTGGCCAGTCAGTCTAACCGAATTAGTGAGCTCCGGGTTCAGTGAGAAACACTGTCTCAAAAACTAATGTAGGAAAAAATAATTAATAAAGTGGAGCGCGATGGAGGAAGAACCCCAATGTCAGCCATTGAATGGGTGTATGCACACACATTCAAACATGTACACACACACACACATACATGTTAAGAATACATATAAGCCACATGGTATGGTAGTATGATGGTATTTGCAATGGTTCTGGAGGCGGGAAGAAGGCATCCAAATGGAATATTGGAATAAGAAGGAATACATCTTGCATAGACTGATGATGATAATGTACCCTGAGATGAGGAATAGCATTACCTCATCTTTCTATATCCAGACAAGGGGCAGGGGTAAGAAGTAAACAGAAGAAATAGTTAATATCTTTGAATGAGTCTAAATGACTGACACCTTCATCACAAGATTTAACAAACTAGACCCTGGTACCTAAAACATAAAATAAACAAAACTCTTCTATGGCTCGATCTCAATATTAGAAATAGATAATCTAGAAATTCTTATTTCTTTTTATTTACTCTATTTTTTTATTATTTTTTTGAGACAGGGTTTCTTTGTGTAGCCTTGGCTGTCCTGAAACTCACTCTGTAGACCAGGCTGGCTTCGAGTTCACAGAGATCCACCTGCCTCTGTCTCCCGAGTGCGGGGATTAAAGGTGTGCACCACCACTGCGCATCTAACTAGTAGATTTTTTTAAGGGGTCACGTTTGGAATGTGGCCTAGTTGAAAAAGTACTGACCTGGCATGAACCCTGGGTTCAGTTCCCCCACTGAATAAAACCAGTTATGTTAGTCTTTGACTAAAATCCCAGCATTTAGGAGGTAGAGCCAAGAGGATCAAAAGTTCAAGATTATTCCCAACTACCCAGACAGTTTGAGGCCAGCTGAGGACACGTGAGACTGTATTGCTTTTTAAAAAAAATCAAAAAGGATCTTGAAATGTAAAAACAAAAGCAAACAAAACCAAGAAAACTGATTTTAATGGGCGGGGGGGTGGAAAAGAGGATGTCGTGGGGAAACGAGACTGAACGAAGAAGGCCCATAGCCCATGCTGAAGTCACTTAAGCAATAAAATACTACATTTATATTGGCTTATGACTCAACAGGTGAATATCCATGGCTGTGCAGACATAAACAACTGATGGTATAGATTAATAAACAGACAATCCTGTCACATTCTTCCACAAAAGAATACACATCATTTATAGCAACACTCCACCCACCGTGAGAAGGAGCACAGACCCTCACACCTTCCTTGATAGGACTTACTGTCACAGAAGAGACTGTGGAAAGACACCCCTACTGTTCACTAGAAGCTGAACCAATAGCCTGGAGGCTTGGGTTGCCATGACTGGCTTTGCAACTTAGAAAACCGTTATATCTCCCTGGGTCTCAGTTTCCCTTCTGTACTATAAGAACCTCCAACTAAAAGCTCTCACCTGGGGCTCTGGGGTGAACCTGCTTGAGTTTAACCCCATCCTGCCTTGACCAAGACTTTCTTTTTCAAATCTTTCCTCCTGATTTCCTTTCTCCCTCCCTCCCTCCCTCCCTCCCTCCCTCCCTCTTTTCCTCCCTCCCTCACTTTCTTCTTTCCATTTGGAGCCCACTATGTAACCCAGATTTGTTACACAGTGGTAGTCTTCAATAGCCCATGTGCGTACTCAGCTAGTGTTAGCCATTAGTTTTTCCAGGAAGCTGGGGTTAATTACATTAGCTCAGTGCTAATGTGAGGACCTGGGTTTGATTCCCAGCACTGGAGAAAATCAAGTGAAACAACTACAGAAAGAATACAGTATAGAAGGGGTTAAGAAAAATCATTGCCAGGCAAAAATCAGCAGCAGCGGTCAGGGTGACAGGGTCTAACTTAATGTACATGGCGCTCTAGACAGCTACGGTGGGGGGCGCATACCTGTAGTTCCAGGTGCTCAGGAGGCTGGGGCAGGGGAGTCACCTGAGTTCATGAATGAAGTCCTGTCAGTGCAACAGCGAAATAAATACTGGCAAACATTACCTCTGCGACCCTTATCCCCATACCTCAAATCCTCATCTAATCATGGGGTTGTGAGACAAGCTCGGACAGTGGAGCACCTGCTAATACATCTGACCAGTGCGCCTCAAAGCGCCAACACCTGGCTTATAAGATGCTTCAGCAGGTAGAGGTGCCTGCTGCTGCCCAGCAACCTGAGTTCAGTCCCTGGGCCCTACACGGTGGGAGAGAACTGGCTCCTGAAAAGGAAGGTGTCCTCTGGCTGCTTGTGTGCACTGTGGCTGGCCCACCCTCCAAGTAAATAAGCGAATGTAAAAAAGAGACAGAAAAAAAAATTGCCAACATCATCCAAGGCAGACAGAGTCTGAGGGACCATCATAGCCACAAAGAGCTAAGGACACTGTGACACTCAAGTCAATGCAGTGTCCTGGACCTGAGAAAGAACATTTGTCAAACAGGAAAAAAAATGGAAATATTTAAGTAAATATCGACTTTAGGTATTAATAATATACTAATATTGGACCATTAATTGTCACATCTCATGTTAGTGTGTCAGTAATAGGTAGAACTAGGCTGACGCTCAAGCAATATGGAAACCCTGGCCTATTAATCTGAAAGTATTCTTTTTATATATTTGGTGAAAATAATTTCCTCTTTAATAATAAATTTTAGTCCTTTTCTTAAGATTTATTTTTATTTACAGGCATGTATCTATGTACGTGTATGTCACTTGAGGGTGCCCGTGGAAGCCAGAAGAGGAAATCTGACGCCCCTAGCTGGGGTTACACCCCGGTGGATGCTGGGAACAGCTGGGTTTGCTAAAGCAGAAGGAAGCCATGTTAGTGCCTTGATTAGGTGATGTAATGGCAGTGTATAGCTTACTGACCTCTAGGAGAGTCCCAGGAGTCAAGCTAATCTGCAAGTCCTGTAATTATCACAAAAAAAAAAAAAAAAAAAAACTACTCTGGCAAATTAAACCCACTTCTCAATGCAGGCTTAATAGGCAAGAGGTGCCAGTAACGTAGCGCTGTTGCAGCTGAGGACAGATTTCCTCACAGCCCTCAGGGTCCAACCACATGCAACTAGAAAGGTGTTTTAATCAGTCTGAAGTGACAAGGATTCTAATTTTGCGGATCCTTGAGAAAAAGTGTTGAGGGAGGATAATCTGTGGGACTCCACCTCCTCCCGGTTCTAGACTGATAACTGACGCACACAGCTGGTACTTAGCAGGTGTTCTAGTTGGCTCTGGTACTGTGATTCCAGCACTTGGATCAGGATCAGGAGTTCAAGGCTTGCCTCAGCCTGAGCTACATGAAATCCCGTCTAAAAAAAAACCAAACAGAAGTTCGTTAAAGTTATGAAAATGTGCACCAAAGTTCAGTGGATAGCCAGTGTTCTATGTATATCTCTCGCAAAACAAACAGCTGCATAATCTGGCTGGCAAGATAGTCAACTAAAAAAACAAAAAATTGAACCGTATACCATCTAGTTAATAACACTTACCTGTTCTTGTGATTTAAGTTTCAAGTCTCCTAGGAAGAGAACTATGCCTTTAACTCTTGGGATGTCGGGCCATGTGTCACTTGCAAGGTTTCTTTCCCTAAGTACGTAATCCTGTGCTGTGTGAACTGGAAACTGGCCTATCAGGTTTGTTTAAAGTTTCTCTCATGAAGAACCTTGAAGCAATTGAATGTAACAATTTTTTTTCCTGTGAGTTTTTTTTTATTAGCTACAGAACCTTGCCAACTCACTCAAGCTAATCTGCAAGTCCTGTAATTATCACCAAAAAAAAAAAAAAAAAAAAAAACTACTCTGGCAAATTAAATCCACTTCTCAATGCAGGCTTAATAGGCAAGAGGGCTGTTCGGAAAGCTCAATGGATTATAAACGAGCCTCTACAAAATACACCGCAGCACACTTACACTTGGAGATGCGGCCTTAAATAGTTAAACAAGTCCATTGACATCAACCCGGTGCGTTTCCTTTGTTTATTTTTCCCAAAAGACTTCATTACCTCCAAAGTACCTGACTATGAATAGGAGCAAGGGGCCTGGCGGAATTGTGCCGCTCTGACGGAGGGAAGCAGAGAGCCTGCGCGTGCGCGGGAAGGAGCATGGACATTACTGGGAGCGAGAGGTGTCAGAACAAGCTCTGAGGAAACGCGGAAAGAAAGCCACTTGGTTATAATCCAGGGTCAAGCAACACATCTGCTGATCCAAGGTAACTAATGATTGTTTGGTAAAAGCTGAGGCTCTGAAAGACAAGATAAAATAAGTACAAAGCAGAATCAAAAAAAAAATCTTAGGCGTTTGATCAGCAACGTTAAATCAATTGGGAGCGTGGTAAAAGTTTACTTGCCCTACTCAGGGGAGGGAGATCAGGGCTGACGCAGAAGAATAAGCTTCAAAAAAGAGTTCTGTATAATCAGTGTCGTTTTAAGCTGAAACCATCAAGATCTCCCAGGGAGTCCAGGTCGCCCCTCCACTACTACCGTCAAGAATGACCTTGGATTGGTCTGCTCCCAGCTCCCCCTCAGCCTTGGGCTGGATGGTGAAGGTTTCAGTCAACCTGCAGGACAGAGCCCCAGGCCACACCCTTTACACACAGATCCCACAGGTCAGGGGACACTGGAGAAACTATCGAGTGACTGGGTGCAGCTCGACGTCTGAGGAGTTCAGGCTTGCACGACTGAGCTCTGGAAAGAGCCGAATCATTAGCCTCCTCTTTTAACTAACTCTGAAGTTGGCTGGCTTCACACTGGACCTGGTGATTAGCAGGACAGAGATAGCTTTCGCAGTTCAGCTTCTTCAACTAGAAAGAAATTTGAAGCTTCCCCTGAGCAGCCATTTCCTATTTGAATGCTCCAGATCAAATCTCCCCTGTTGGTAGGCTGAGGCTGGGTCTCATCTTGCACACATCCTGGAGAAGAGAGAGGCCTGGGTGCTGGGTGTGTCCTACTAGAGGAGGGGAGGTCTGGTGTATGGTGCAAGGCCTCCCATAGCTTCTCTTAAAGGGAGAGAGTCAGAGCCATAAAATGTCAGGACACAGTGGTAGTCCTGGTCACTACACTGTCAGCAAGGGCATGAAGCTATCACTATAGATGGGAGAAAAAGAAATTTTTTAAAAAGCAAAAATACTTTCTAAGAGTGAGAGATAGAATAGGCTAGCGTTTGCCAAAGTTGTACTTTATATTCAAGTAACTCTTTTTTTTCAAATAATTTATCTAACTTTATTTTATGTTCACTGATGTGACAGTGTCCAATCCCCTGGGACGGGAGTTACAGAGAGTTGTGGGCTGCCAAGTAGGTTCTGGGAATTAAACCCAGGTCCTCTAGAAGAACAGCTGGTGCTCTTAACCACCAAACCATCTCTCCAGCCCAAGAAACCCTTTTTAAAAACTGTTTTTTAACTATTATGCAAATAAAGTTAAGAAAATGCTAGCTGGATGATGGTGGCTCATGCCTTTAATCCCAGCACTCCTGGAGGCAGAGGCAGGCAGATCTCTAAGTTCTATGCCAGCCTGGTCTTACAAAGTGAGTTCCAGGACAGCCAGAGCTACACAGAGAAACCCTGTCTCAAAAACAAACAAAACCCTCAATATTGACTGGGTAACCAGATGGCTCGGTATTGAAAGGTCTTCTCTGCCAAGCCTGGGGATGATTAAGTGTGGTCCTTGGGGTCAACATGGTGGAAGGAGAGAACCAACTTCCTCAAGCTGTCCCTGATCTTACACACACATGCATGCACAAGCGCGCATGAGCACACACACTCACACATAAATAAATGTAATAATTGTTTTTTAAGAAACAAAGAGAATTTAGTACTGAGAACACTTACCTTTTCTCAACCTGACATTACTTCTCCTGATTGAGAAGAAGAACTTTTCCGTGTGGAGCATCCGTGACTCTGCTAAAGACAATCTAGATGAGGGCACAGACCCACTATCCCCTGAGAACGCAGCAATTCACTTTGAAGCCTTGAGCCGGGCTGGTTCTTCCTTCGTTTACTCCCCTCGCCCAGTCTGTTAGTCCTCTCTTCAAAGTATTTTAATTCATATACTTCCCCACGGTGCTGATGCAGTCGAGGGCTGTAATAACTTTTTCCTTTCTTTTCTTTTTTTCAGGTAGAGTCTCACACATCTCAGGCTGGCTTCCAACTCCATATGTAGTTGAGGTTGACTTTGGACTTCCGTTCCTGCTGCCTCCGCCTCCAGAGGCTAGGATTACAGACATGTACTCAGTTCGTGTGGTGAGGGTCAAACCCATGGCCTCATGCATGCCAAGTAAACACTCTACCCACCGAACTGCAGCTCAGCACTTAGATAAGATAACCAGTTCAGTACAAATTCCCCATGATCCATCTCATGCCTCCGAGAGATACTAAAAATAAATAAATAAATACCCGAGTTTCTGTGAGTAAATCTCCAATGGCCTTTTTGTGAGGTCACACATGGTCCAGCCTTTACTATCTCCCAAACTCACTTCTTCCCATGGTCCCCCAAACCACACACCTGTACAGGTATGATCCCAGAGGGTAAAAATGCTACAATGAAAAAAAAAAGCTGCTCAAAGAAGCTCAAGGAAGGAGACACACAGGGAAATTCACTGACCAGAAGCTACAAGACCCCTGGGTGGTGAAAGACTGGCCATGGATTCTGTATGTCACACCCTAAGTCTCATTCTAGGTGTGCTTATTCTGTCCCTGGAGATCTACAGTCTGTTATATCCCTTATTAGCTGTCCCAGTGCGAGGGTTCCCGTTCCTGACCAGAGATGCGGGTGTTCAAGTTACTGGCAGGGCCTAACAACCAATACACACATTTGATGAAGATCTGCTCTGTGAAGACACCAAGAAATGATGGGGCAAACATATTCAAGTAAGAAAGAGTGATCTAGTAGAGAAAGAGACACAAATAATAACAACAAATATTACTGATTTGTAAGGCAGTGTCCCGTAAAAGCCATAACAAAATTCTATATTTTTAAGATCTATTTATTATTTATTCATTCATATTTTGAGATTGGAACTCTTATAGCCAAAGCTAGTCGCAAACTCACTAGGTAGCTATGAATGACTTTGACCTTCTGGTCGACCTACCTCTACCTTCTGAGTCCTGATATTCCACGTATCACCCACTATTTTTATAGTGTCTGGAGTATGCAGGACTAGGGATCAAACCCAAGCCCTGTGCATGCCAGGCACTCCACCAAGTGATCTAAATCTATTGTCCATGTCTAAGAAATTTTAGAAATCCAATTTAAATGCGTTTATATAAAAGAAAATGAAAGCAGATGCTAAGGAAATAATGTGCACTGTTTCAAAAAAGTTTCGGTGGCGAATTTTGACAAATAAAACTGTTTTGATCAGAATTCTACTTTGATCTACATATTTGGGGCACATTTTAGCAGAATTTCAAAACCGCTAGCCATGAGGCAAGTCTCCTCTCATGAAAATAAACCATTCTAATGTTCTTTCACAAGGAAGCTGATGGCTATCCTCAGAGTACCCAAGAGACATTTGGGCTTAACCACAAAGGTCTAGAAGAAACTCCTGGTGCAGCACAGTGACATCCTGGTATTTCCTCAGTGTGGGCAGAACTAGAAAACTGCGCCATTTGAGCTGTCTCTACGCGAACACAACCCAGGTTCAAAAGAGTCATCTTGCCGGGCAGTGGTGGCGCACGCCTTTAATCCCAGCACTTGGGAGGCGGAGGCAGGTGGATTTCTGTGAGTTCAAGGCCAGCCTGGTCTACAAGAGCTAGTTCCAGGACGGGCTCCAAAGCCACAGGGAAACCCTGTCTCGAAAAACCAAAAAAAAAAAAAAGAGTCATCTCCAGATACTGCCGAGTGTGAATGGATGGAGAGATTAATCTCTGACTGAGACTAAACACCATTCGTGGGGCTGGGCAGATGGCTTAATTGGATGCAGACATGAGAACCTGAGTTTCGATCTCTAGCACCCACATAAAATGCCAGGTGAGGGTTGGAGAGGTGGCTCAGCCATTAAGAGCACTTGCTGCTCTTCCAAAGGACCCTACTTCAGTTCCCAGCAATCTCATCAAATGGTTTCACTGTTGCCTGTAACTCTGCCTCTGAGGGATCCAAGGTGCACTTCCGGCCTCTTCTGGCACATTCATACACATGACTTACACTCATACAAACACAGAGACATACTTATAAGTAACAACAACAACAACTTTTTTTTTTTTAAACTGCAATCCCAGTTCTGGCATGATGAGACAGAAAAATCCCAGGAATCCAATGGTTTAGCAGGAAATCCTGCCTCAAAAATAAATAGATAAATTAATAAACTAATTGTGGAGAGTGAATTCTGGTCTCCACAGGCACGCAAACACATGTACATGTGCACACCTTCATGCATACATGTACACATTTATGAAATAAAATCAATATGTCCGGTGAGGTGATTCAAAGGGATAAAGCAATCACCAGGAAAATCCACTGGCCTGTGTCAGATCCCCAGACCCACACAAAGATGGGAAGAGAGAACTGACTCTGCAAAGTGGTCTACTGACCCCCAACATGAACGTACCTCCCAAAATAAATAAATGTAATTTTTAAAGTCTTTAAATATGCATGCAATTTAAAAAAAAAAGAATTTTGGGGCTGCACAGATGGCTCAGCAGTTAAGAGCACTTGCTGCTCTTGCAGGGTTTGGTTCCCAGCATGCGTGCTGGGCAGTTCCAGTTCCAGAGGATCAGCAGGCATCCATATGCACAAGTACACAGGCGTACACTTTTTAAAAAAGGAGTTGGAGTATTACGCTTTGGCACATAGTGTTCCTGCCCCCACCCCAGGCAACACAGATTATTAAGTGAAAATCTCAGTGTCAGAGGTGGGACACCTCCCTATGAGTTATGGGGTCAGGGAGCCTCCAGAAGCTCCCCAAACAATACAGGTTATAGCCATTGCTCTCGGTTGCTGTGTCTGTTACTTTTCTATTGCTGTGATAAACACCACAACCAAAACAATTTATAGAAGGAAGGGTTTATGTGGGCTTGTGGTTCCGTCACCATTGAGCTGGAGAGCCATGGCAGCAAGCAGTGTGGCTGGAACAGTGAGCTGAGAGTTTACATCTCGAGACCCAAGCATGAAGCATGGGACGCAAACTGGAAATGCCATTAGTCTTTAAACCCTGGAAGCATGCCTCAAGTCACTATTTCCTCCAGCAAGGCCACACTTCCTAAAACATCCCCAAACAGCACCACCAACTGGGGCCCACATGTTCAAAGACATGAACCTCTAAGGGATATATTCATTCAAACCACCACAACTGACCGTCAGAAGAACGAGACGGTAAGACCTTGCTGCAAGGACACAATGCATGTTGGTTGCAACCTTCTGGACAAGATGTTCCACTGTGCATTATAGCATGAACGCGATGGGGTTTATCAACTACTATCTGAATGGGTCTGAGGATATTCTGCTGGAGGGAATTCACGCCTGATGCTGTAAACATGACCACAAGCCTCCCCAGCTTGGGAGGTTATAGAAGATCTGCTGATTGGCCAGTCTGGCCTGACCCTTACAGAGCTTGCCCAGTCTGCTCCTGCTGAATGGTTGTGACCTTCCAGCTTGATCACGATCTCTATCTGCTGCTATTTATGCTTTTATTTCTGCTTGCAAAAACTTAAGGTCACCTGTTCAAAGCTGAATGTATAGCTATCGTAGATCACTCTCTGGACTGTATAGAACAATGTATGGCATGAGTCTATCCATAGGAAATCTAGGCTAGGGAAATCCCTAGTGACAGTCAGCGGGTAAGTAGCTTCAGGGGTAGGAGGGAAGTTTTTTTCTTTTTGGTTGTGAGCCTAGTTTTTAGTGGCAGAGGGCCATCTCGCCAGTCCAAAATTTCCTTGTCTTCTTTGAGGTGACTCAGCGATGGGGAAATGTTGAGGTGGTTTGCACATGGATGGTCCTATTCTCTCGCCTCTCACCGCCTTCTTATTCTCTGCATCTATTGCTCTTGTTGTTCTGATGAAAGGGGCTCAAGGAAGAACATGTCTTTAGGCTTACGGTTTAAGAAAAGTCACAGTCTGTCTGTCGTGGTAGAGAAAATACCATGGCAGGAGCATACAGCTGGTCACACTGCATCCACAGCTGGGAAGCAGGGAGAGATGAATGCCACTCAGTGCTTTCCATTCAGCCCTGGACCCTAGCTCAGGGCATGGTGCCACCCACATTCCAGGCAGTAATTACACCTCTCTGGAAACACGTCACCAACTCTCCCAGGGGTTTGTAGCCTAGCTGAGTCTAAATCTTGGCAATATTAATTATCACACTTCTGAAGACCTCTTAGTACATGCACAGACTGGAGACTGTGTCAAACACAGCACAAGGCACAAGGTCATATTTAAATGCCAGGGACGGCTCCTCAAAATGCAGCTAAGCTTTTATTGTCTGTTATCTTTATCCAAAATGAAAGAAGGGATGCGAAAACACATAGCATCTGCTGAGTATGGTGTTACACGGAATGGCAGGTGCGTCTCTGTAAGTTGGAGGCCCGCCTAGTCTACATAGTGAGTTCCAGGATAGCCAGAGCTATGCAGAGAGACCCTGTCTCAAAAACAAACATATGAAACACACAAAGCACAAAGCATATACAGTCGATGTTGGCTTCTCTTAGCAGGCAACTGGCAAAATTAATCCCGGAGCTGGGAATAAAGGGCTTTGACTCCAGAATCACAGCTCCAAGTAAAGGAAGAGAAAGGGACTCCAGAAAGCAGAAGGAAGATTTAAATCCCCCTCTGCTGAGAGTGGTAAAGGGTGATAAAAGGGTAAATAAGATCCTTTCTTCTTAGGGTCCAGCCAGGCAGACGCAAATGCCTCCAAACATAGGGTCCGCACCAGAAGCAAATTTTCTTAAGAGTAGTTAATTGATTAGTATCTCCAGGAAACCCTTCTCAGCGCACTGAAGCTCCCAGCACTGTGGTCATATACGATGCTGGCCTCCACCAAGACAAAGGCAAAAAGATGCCACCGTAGTCCTGAAAGAACTCATTGTCCTCTGGGGACACTGAATGAACAAGTAGTCACTGGACTTGCAGATAACCGCTGTGATAAGTGGGGCTTTGGACAAACAAGGTCAAGATAAACTCCACTGAGAGTCAGAGGCCGCTTCCTGTGCCTGCTTGGGATGGATTGTGCAGAAGAAGGGATGGGGGATGAAATCTCTAGCCTGGGTGGAGAACAATGAACACCCCCAGGAGGGTGGGACCACCCCTAGAAGGATAGGATCACCCCCAGGAGGATAAGATCACTCCCAGGAGGACAGGACCACCCCCAGGAGGACAGGACCACCCCCAGGAGGACAGGATCACCCCCAGGAAAGTAGGATCACCCCCAGGAGGACAGGACCACCCCCAGGAGGGCAGGATCACCCCCAGGAGGACAGGATCACCCCCAGGAGGACAGGACCACCCCCAGGAGGGCAGGATCACCCCCAGGAGAACAAAACCACCCTTAGGAGGGCAGGACCACCCCCAGGAGGACAGTTTTCCATCCCTCTCCATCTCGAAGAAGCCTTCCACTCTGGGCTTCCTTGCTCTTTCTCTTATGCCCCTCCTCACCGCGTGGCTGCCTATGGCAGTGGAACCGTGTCCTCGCCAACCTCCCTCAAATCCATGGCTCCCTTCTGCCTTCTCTTCTCCATTATCTTCCTTCCAGAAGCTCTTGAGATTTGCATCTTGTCTGCTCTGGGATTTTTTTTTTCTTCTAAACTCTAATAAAATTATTCTCAAGCTTCTGTTTGAGTCCATCTTAGAATTCTTTGACTAATGAGACTGAGATCCTGATTTCTCCAATATCCTTAGCAACCACCAAGGTGACTCCCCAAAGTACCCAGTAACAAGACAAGCAGAAGAAAACCCTTTCAGGAAACTACCTTAATAACGGGAGGGGTGGTGGTGGAAGGGAGGGCGGGGCTGGGTGTGGTATGGACTAGGTAGTAGATCTCCAACAGTTTGGTTTCAGGAAGCCTCATATACTTTGAAAATTGTCAAATGTTTCAAGAGAGCCATCTCATCTAACATCATGCACAGACATGTGATGGAAGAGACATTAACCATTAATTAATTCTCGTGTTGAATGGAGGCCGGGGCTGTAGCTCTATTGAGAGAGTGTTGGCCTAGCATGCATGAAGTCTGGCCCCTCGTTCCACTAAACCTGCCGTGGTGCTCCGTGCCTGTAATCTCAGCGCTTGGGGAACGCAGGCAGGAGGATCTGAAATCCAAGGTCATTTTGGCCACAAAGTCAGTTGGAGGACAGCCTGGGATACATGAGACCCTGTGTCAGGAAAAAGGAAAAGAAAAAGAAGAGGCCAAATGATCCTTCCTCAGCAACCTTCAGCTGACTCCCTCCCAGGACTCAAACTATTCATGGAAGACAGACAGCATCCTGTTTGGCTCAGAGGAGCCAGGCTTAGGCCAATGTCCAGCCTCCACTGCAGCTTAGCAAAGAAGACAGTGCGGAGGGCCACGCTGTGGGGTAAGGAGCTGTCAATAGCAGCTGTAGGCTTCACCAGGGCTGCCAGTTGAAGCTGCCTGTGTTTCCTGGTGACACCTGAGCACAGGATGAGGCGCGCTGACGGGGCAGAGGAAGCTCTAAGGGCCACAGAGCAGGGCAGAAGAATGAAGGGCAGGACTGGGTGGTCACACCTCTGAGTGGGACACTCCTATTAGCCCCTCAGTCACAAGGAAGTCGCTTTTAGGCTTTTTCTAGACCTTAGTTTTCTCATCTATAAAGTAAGGGGAAACAATTTTATCTGTTTTGTTAGTGTTCTTCCGGGGGCAGATGAGATATGGTAAATATTTTAGCTAGCACGGACACTTAATAAATTAAGGCTGTTAAATTATTAGTTTTAGTATCAGCAACAATCCGCTTCGGGGATGAAAGATAACCAGATGGGGTAGAAATGAAGAGGGAAGAAGGCGTTTAAAAACTGCACGGAAAGTAAATCTCAGAAGAGTCAAATACGTTAAGGGCCATCATGAAAGATGATCGTGACAGAATTATCCCGGTCATGCTTTCAGCCTCGGCTGTCTCACAGCGGACAAGAAGCCAGCTAAATCCACAAGATTGTGTTTGCACAAATTCCAGCCAAACCAGTTCCTTGTCTTTGTCAACCTTAGCAGCTGACTGTGGGAGTTTCCCTCTCCCCAGAGCGCTGGTCTGACTGCTGGCTTCAGCTCAGTGTCCTGGCCTGACAAGATCGATCCGAATCTTTGATTAATCGTTCTCTCATTAGAACATCAACATTCCATTGCTGGTGCCATCTATGTCTTGTGTATTTTGTTCACTCTTATAAATTATAGCAGCAAGGAGATAGGAACGTTCAGAAGGAAAGCAAAATTTTCCCCATTCAGGCTGTCTACTTGTAAAATACAAATAGTTATACATATTTCACATAAAATCATGACGAGTAAATGAGCCCTAGACACACCTAGTGCTGTATCTGGTATTTAGAGAGTGCTTCAGATTCTCTCTGTCTCATTGTTTGCTTCTTGCTTTTCTTTCTTTTTTTTTTTTTTTTATATTTTCTATTGTTGAGACAGGTTTCTCTATGCAACCGCCCTAGCTGTCCTGGAAGTAGCTCAGTAGACCAGGCTGGCCTCCAAATCACACAGATCCACCTGTCTCTGTCTCCCGAGTACTTTAAACTCTTAAAATATCGCTTTAACACATGCCGTGCTTATGACGAGAATCCGCAGATAGAAGAGAATGGAACACTAATGTCCCTCCCACACCCCTATCTCCAAAAAGTCATCACCACCACCTCACTGTTAACCAAAAAACAAAATCAAAGAAAAGTAGTGCAAAGCATCAAGCTGGAACCAAAGCTAAGACTTTAGAGACCAAGGTGGGGAGTGCGTACAGTGTCTAACCAGTACGTACAAAGTCCTGGGTTTGATCCCCAACATCAATAAGCCAGGCATGGTGGCATACCCTGGTAATCCCAGCACTCAGGAGGTGGAGGCAGGAAGATCAGAAGAGCAAGGTCTTCCTCAGCTATACAGCAAGTTCAAGGCCAGCCTGGGCTACGTGAGACCCTGTCTGTCAAAATAAACAACAATGACAAAAATCCCCATTCATTTGTGAACTAAAGGCAATATCTCTCCTTTTCAAGATCTAACAAGCTCTATTACTTAAGGCTAGGGTCGGCCGGGCGGTGGTGGCGCACGCCTTTAATCCCAGCACTCGGGAGGCAGAGGCAGGCGGATCTCTGTGAGTTCGAGACCAGCCTGGTCTACAGAGCTAGTTCCAGGACAGGCTCCAAAGCCACAGAGAAACCCTGTCTCGAAAAACAAAAAAAAAAACAACAAAAAAAAAAAGGCTAGGGTCTCCATTTTCTAGAAAATTAATGGTCTTACATGAACATCAGGGGAAAGACAGATAGAAAAGCCTTCCTGGATGGTTGCTTTCCTGCCGGGCAACACATGTCCTGTCCAAACACACATCTGCCAGCAAACATTGATTAAGGCCTTGCGTGTGGCGGGCATGGCTACAAATGCTAGATGAGCCATAGTGAGCAGGAGGACAAATTCCATCCTCTCACTGGAGAGAAACACCCCGGGGGAAAATAAGCACAGCAACAATACATGCGAGTGTGACATAGAGAGGCCGAACAAATGCCACGCTTCTGTGACTGCCTGGCTTTTAGCCCCTCTGAGCCGGCCACAGCTGAGCCTGAATCACAAGAAAGAAGCAGTCCCACTAAGATCTGAAGAGCATTGCAAAGAGACGATCCGTGAGTGTGCAGCCCTGATGTGGGGAATGAAGTCACTGTGTTCAGAGGGCCGGGAGGAGGGGCTGTGGTGCGATGTTAAAGCAGGGAAGCCAGGGGCCACGTCACAAGCCACGGCCTGTGAGCATCTCCCAGGGAGCTGCAGAGGCCCGCAGACCTCCTCCAGAGCGCTCAACTCACTTGTTCAAAAGTTCCCCGATGAGTCCCCTGTGCGGCCAAGTTGAGACTTCCTGAGGTCTGGATTTTACTCACCACAGTAGGCAGCCTGGACTTCTTCCTTTTCGGTAGGAAGGGAAGCCACTAACGGGTGTTAAGCAGAAGGGAAGTGAGATTTGAGTAATTTACCTAAAACATCCCTCTAGCTGCCCTGTGAAGATCAGATTGAGATAAGGCAGATAGAACAGCTTAGTGGTAGTGCACTTGCTAGCAAGCATGAGGTCTTGGGTTCAAACCCAGCGTCATATGAAAAGGCAAAGAAATGGAAAGTAAAGGAGAGGAGAAGCAAATTACTATTTCTTTGTTCTTTGTAAAAAAAAAAATGTGTGTTTGTGTGTGCTACCTATCAGCGTACAAACACACACGCACACATACATACACGCGTGTACACACACACAGTATGAGGTCACAGAACTAGTCAAAGGAAATTCTCTCCCTCTCTTTTGTGGGATATAGAGATTGAGCTCAGGTCTTCAGGCTTGGTACATACTGCACATGCCTTCACGTCTCTCCATGAAACACCTAGGAAGAAGATTCTAGTAACGAAATGTGAATACCACACTGTGCATGACGGTGCAAATCCATTATCTGAGCACGCGGGAGACTGACAGGTGAGGACAGCCACCAATGTAAGGCCAGCTTGGGCTACACAAGGAGTGCTAGGCCAGTCAAAACTGCATATGGAAACCTTGTCTCAAAAAGCAAAAGTGAAATGAAAGCTCCGAAAGGGGCGAATAAACAAGCATAGCATGCTCATGCAATAAAATATTACTCCAAAGCAAAAGCCAAGAATCACAGACATATGCAAAAACATGGATGGAACCCCAAACCATTATGCTGAGTAGAGGGGAGGCTGTCAGGCCTTGGGGCTTGGTGGCTCACAGCTGTTAACTCCAGAGCTCGCAGCCTGCTACATGACAACAGCAAACAAACACACAGTGAGAGATGAAGGGAAGGAAGAAGGGAGGAAGGGAAAAGGAAAAGGGACAAAAAAAAAAAGCAAAAATGCAGTTAAGGCAGAAGAGGCTGTCTCTGGTGGGAAACGGCTAAACAGAAGTGTCTTCATCTCTGTTGTTGTTTCTGTGGTAAAATTCTCTGACTAAAGAAACTGAAGGGAGAAAGATGCCAGGGGAATATGGTTCCTCATGGTGGAGAAGATTCCTGCGGCAGGCAGGAGTGGAAAGCCGGGTAGTCACATTGCATCCCCACACAGGAAGCAGAGAGAATGACAGACCCAGGGCCCTCCTCAGCTCTCATTCTTCATTTGCATAATTCAGGATACTCTGCCAAGGAATGGTGCCTCCTCAGTTACTTGGAAGCCCATCCCCCAGGTGATTCTAAATTCTGTCAAGTTGTTGACAAGTAACAATAGCTACCTCGGAGGGTAATAGTTGGGGATTTGGGAGCAACAGAAATGTTCTGTATCTTAATTCATCCCTGTAAATGACCATCAGAACTCCACATTGTATACTTTAGGATCAGAATATTTCAGTATGTGCTTCAACCAAAACCAAACCCAAAGTGAAAGCAAACCAAACAAAAAACTAGTTTATCAGGAGGACTGATGTGGGAGGTGATGTATGCTGTGAATATGTTTTGTTGCCATTGGTTAATAAAGAAGCTGCTTTTGGCCAATGACTTAACAGAATAAAGCCAGGCTGAAAGAGATGTAGAGAGAGAGATTAGGTGGAATCAGAGGGAAGCCATGTAGCCACCCGCAGGAGACAGATGCCTCTGCTTGAGCCCACCAAAACTTTGCAGATAGGCCATAACCTCATGCTGATGCACAGATAAATGGAGATGGGTTAGTTTAGGATAGAACAACTAGGTAGAAATATGCTTAAGCTAGTAGCCAAACAGTATTGCAAATAATATAGTTTCTGTGTGACTATTCTGAGTCAGGGCAGTCGCGAAATGTACTAGCAGCCTCCCTCAACAGAGGACTTTAAAAATATATATTAGAAGGGCCACCAAGATGAATCACTGGGTAAAGGTGCCCGCTGCCAAGCCAAATAGACTGAATTTTACCCTGGGCGAGTGCAAACATGTTCTCTGGCATCCATATGTGTGCTGTGGCATACACACAATAAATAATATTTTAAAATGGAGCAAAGCAAAACAAAATACCAAGATATAGAAAGAACAGGTGAATGTTGGAGCTATTGTGTATTGCTGGAGGGGACACAATAAGAAACGACGATCCTGCTTTGGAAAACCATTTGGTGGTTTTGTATAAAATTCGATATTTACCACTGGATCTGGTAATGCATCCCAGATAGCTACCTAGGAGAAATGAAACATTTAAAGACGTGTATGACTGTTTCCAGCCATTTTATTCATAACAGTACTTCATCAGGAAGGTCATAGCTCTGACAAGGTATGCTCTAGAGCCATGGGGAGAGGGACAGAGAAATAGTCCTGGACTGGGGATATGCTCTGGAGAGAGCACCTAAGGCCACTGATGATGACATAAGAAGAGAAGGGTTGAGACGGTTCATGGGCTGTGGCTCAGTGAGAGAGGGCTTGCCTGGATGCACAAAGCCCTGGGTTCAGTCTCTAGCAGTGCTACATGCTCTAGGTATAGTAGTACATCCCTGTACTCCCAGAATTTGGTGGAAGGCAAGAAGATAAGAAGTTCAAGGTCATGTTCAGTTATACAGCAAAGTTGTATCTGGGATAAGACCCTGTATTAAAAAGAGGAGGAGGAGGAGAATAAGAGGAAGAGGAAGAGGAGGAGGAGGAGGAGGAGGAGGAGGAGGGAAGAGGAAGAGGAGGAGGAAGAAGAAGAGGAGGAGGGGGAGAGGAAGAGGAGGAGGAAGACGAGGAAGAGGAAGAGGAGGAGGAGGGGGGGAAGAGGAAGAGGAGGAGGAGGGGGGAAGAGGAAGAGGAGGAGGAAGAAGAAGAGGAGGAGGAGGAGGGGGAAGAGGAAGAGGAGGAGGAAGAAGAAGAAGAGGAGGAGGAGGGGGAGAGGAAGAGGAGGAGGAAGAGGAGGAGGAGGAGCAGCAGCAGGAGGAGGAGGAGGAGGAGGAGAATGAGAGAATACTGGCTAGATGGTTGAGCAGGTAAAGAAAGGCACTTCCCACCAAGACTGTTCAACCTGAGTTTGACCCCTGAGATTCACATAATGGAGAGAGAACAGACTCCTACAAGTGTTCTCCGACCTCTACTCACGTGTTGTGGCCTGTGGACGTACACACAAAAAGTTAATAATTTAAAGGTAATAAAAACTCTTTGAGACGGGCCACGGTGGCACATGCCTTTACTCTCATCACTCAGGAGGCAGAGACAGGTGGGTCTCTGAGTTTGAGCCCTGCAAGTTGCGGGACAGCCAGGGTTGTTACATAGAGAAATCCTGTCTTGAAAAACCAAACCAAACCAAAACAAAAAGCCTTTTTGAAAAAGAACGTCTCTTAACTTTTTGGCATAGGCAACCTAATAATAGATGATGATGTCATTGACAGTGCTGAAGATTACTGGAAAGATGTGGCTGGCGTTGGTGGTCTTCCAAAGCTCTTCATTACCATGCAGACGGCTGTGACAGCGGCTGGACTGACGGCCGTGTTAGCAGCAGTTTTCCCCCTCAGATACAAACTCCTGGAGCTTGAGAGATGGCTCAGAAGTTAAGAGCCATTAAGTGTTCTTCCTGTGGGCCTAGCACCCACGTGTGTAACTCACAACCATGCGTAGCTCACGTTCCAGGGGATCTTATGCTCTTCTCTGGCCTCTGCAGGCACCTGATACATTAGTGTGTGCGTGGAATTTGGGGGCAGTGCGCTAGTTCCCCACAAATGACATGGAGGCTTATTATTAATTATGAAACTTAGCTTACAGTTTAGGCTTGTCCCATTTGCTCTCATAACTTAAATTAGCCCATTTATATTAATCTATGTTTTGCCCCATGACTTTTTACCTCTCTTCCATCTTGCACCTCCTGTTTCCTGTCTGTGTCATCTGGCATCTCCATTGCACCTAGATTCATCTCCTCCTCCTCCTCCTCCTCCTCCTCCTCCTCCTCCTCCTTCTTCTCTCTCTCTCTCTCTCTCTCTCTCTCTCTCTCTCTCTCTCTCTCTCTCTCTGTCTGAAAGTCCTACCTAACCTCTTCCTGCCTAGCTACTGTCCATTCAGCTCTTTATAAAAACCAACCAGAAGGCACCTTCGCAAGAACACATATTCACAGTGTGCCAAAAAAAAAAAAAAAGATTATTTCACAACACAAGCGGTACACAGACAAACACATAGTGAAAACACAAAAATGTATCAAATAAAGTAAAAGACAAACCTTTAATCTGGTCAAGTGGGGGCTGTTGTAATGAGATGGGCCAGTAGACCATCAATCACAAGAATTAGGTCTGTAAAATACTGGATTCGGTGTAATTTTGTGTCTCTGTGAAATTATGGACTGTTATGAGAGAAAGAATGGGAAAAGAAGGCCAATGAGATGGTGCTGGGGCCTCATGGTTTCGTCTCTAGAGCCCAGGCAGCAGGAGGAGAGAACTCACTTCTGAAGGCTGTTTTCTGACCTCCACACAGGTGCTGAGGCACTGTACACTCACAAAGAAAGAGAAAAAGGGAAGGAAGGACAAATTTAAAAAAAAAAAATTTAAGAGAGCAATATGTAGAGTTCTGTGCTTGAGTTCCTGTGCTGAGGGCAAGAAGTTCCTGTCAGCATGAGGCCAGCTGGGGCTACATAGTGAGTTCGAAGCCAGATGGATCCACTTAAACTGACGCTGACCCAAACCAACCCAACCAAAACAAGAGTGAAAGGCTTTAGGGTGGGATGAAGCCATAGCGCATGTGTGGATGTGTCCCCCTCTCCTCCCACCCTATGCTGCAGTGCTTGTGTAGATATCACTATGGCCCCCTTGCCCCAAGCCTTGATGTGTGTTTGAGGTCAGAAACAACTTGCAATTCTCCTACCACATAGGTCCTAGGGTTCAAACTCAGGCTTGGTGGCAAAAGCTTCTGCCTTTGAGCCTCTAGGCAGCCCTGTGTGATCATTCATCAGTTATTCCTTGCTATGTACCCCAAAAGGTACACAGATACACAGTCCTATAGATAAGGACTTTGAGAGAACTTTATTGTTTGGGGGTCTCTGTGAGGCGAGATGGAGATAAATTTGGTTAGTTTTGAGTCGGTGTCTCTTGGGAGACCACTGTTGAAATGTGGGCCAGGGA
This sequence comes from Microtus oregoni, assembly GCF_018167655.1. Classification (NCBI taxonomy): domain Eukaryota; kingdom Metazoa; phylum Chordata; class Mammalia; order Rodentia; family Cricetidae; genus Microtus; species Microtus oregoni. Next base: position 32,840,552 of record NW_024543069.1, on the reverse strand, counting down.
TGTGGTTATATGAAGGCCTGTCTAGAGCTCTCAAATCTACTTTCCAGATTGGTGAGTCACAAGCAAGCCGCTGCTGGCTGTGGGTCGGAGTAGTCAGCCCCTCAGCAACCATGCCACAGGGTTGTGTTAGCAGCCAGTTTCCATCACAGCAAGTGACTTAAGATACAAGATGGAAGCAGCAGTGTCATTTATGACCTGACTTCAGAATTCACGGTCACTCCCACAATATCCAGTCAGTAATGTAGGCTCACCTGGGAAGTGAGGTCCTGGAGGATCTATCTCTTCAGAGGCTACAATGGGGATCCATCTCTTCAGAGGCTGCCGGTAACTCCTGTTGGCTTTAAGTTTGCCACACAGTAAGAATACAAGACAGAAGTGTTGTACACTTGATAAGTTGACAGACTTAAATGCTGTCCACGGCAGGCAGCCTCGTCCATGCTCTCGACGCTTCTGTGGCTGGGACTTTGTTGACCTTCTTCGGCTCAGCAACATCTTCAGTAAGGACCCTCTGGATATGTCACTTCTCCTGTTCTGCCAATACTTCTTCCTTTTTTGCTTGCATTTAATGGACATGGAATAAAAGCCTAGGCAGCTTTGGTGATAAAACAAAACAAACAAACACAGAGTATAACTCAGTTGATGGAGTACTTGCCTGGATAAAGTGGGCTTGGTGGTACACACACAGATTGTTGGGTGCAATCCCAACACTCAGGAAGTGACACAAGAGAATGAGAAGTCAAAATTACCATTTGCCACATATTGAGCTCAAGGTCAGTCTAGGATACTCAAGACCCCGTTAGAGAAAGAGGGAGGGAGGATGGAGGAGGCAGGGAGGGAGGGAAGGAAGGAGGGTGGGAAGAGACCAAGAAAAAGTGGACCAGGCTTGATGTTACATGTTGACAATCATAGTACTTGGGATGCTGGGGCAGGAGGAGGGTTGCAAGTTTGAAGTCTGCCTCAACAAAGTGAAATCCTGTCTCAAGAGAGGAGAGGAAAGAGGAGGGGAATGGGGAGAGGGGGGGAGGTAGGAGAGGAGAAGAGAGGAGAGGGGAGGTGAGGAGGGGAGGAAAAAAACCCATGCTGGTGATAGTGTCATGAGCAAAATATCCCCATATGTCTGTGGCTCCAGGTTTAATGAACAATTCAGCCAGTTTGGCAAATAAGATGAAAATAACTTGAAAAATAAACTTTAAAAACGCAAGAACTTTTTTTAAACACTGGTAGGGTTTATGATGAATATATAAATATTTAAGTAAATCACACACATTGTATTAGTAGTATTTTTGTATAAAGAAATCTGTATATTTGGTGATTTAAGTATTTGTAATATTTCAAAGAATGTGGCCTCTTGAAATATGTTAGACATGCAGCCCTTATTTAAAATGCATAATCTAAGTAATCGATTTACATTTGTGATTTTAAGTGGAACTATTTCAAAATGTAAATGCAATATTAGACATGTATAAGAATGTAAGATTAACATATTTATAAGATTAATTTATTGGCTATATATGAATCACTTAAGTACTCCGTGAAGATTTGTTAGTCACGCAACTGAAGTACTCAACAAAATAAATTGAATATATTAAATTTATAAATGCAGTTAAAATATTTAAAGTAGGCTAATTAAGGGAATTTGTAAATGTGACCAAACATCAATCAAATGCCCTCTTAAAATGATTGTTTAAATTTAGCCGTATCTATAAAATTTATGTTTAATTTATAACATAACAGAGAAACTCCCTAGGGTTTTGATTTTGTAAAGTTAAAAAACACTTTTCAAAACTAAGTGACGAGCAGGAGAACTGCTCAGCGGGTAAGAGCACCTGCTGCTCTTGCAGAGCCTTGGAAGTTGATTCCCAGCACCCACATGAGGCTAAAACCTGCATGTAAATCCAGCTCCAGCGGCTCTGAGACCCTCTTCCGGCTTCCACGGACACCCAGTACACATGGGGAATTCATGTATACACATCCACATGAATAAAAACAATTTTTAAAAAATGTATAATAAATATTTTAGAAAAACACTAACAGCTGAAAAACAAAACGGAACAAAAAACAGCCAAGAGGTGGTGATGCTCACCTTTAATACCAGCACCAGAAAGGCAGGGGCAGGTGGATCTCTGAATTCAAGGCCAATCTGGTCTACAAAACAAGTTCCAGGGCAACCAGAGCATTACACAGAGACACTCTATCTTGAAATAAAAAAGTTTAAGTAACTTGCACGCACTCAGGAGATGAAGGCAGAAGATTTGGCATCATTCTGACTATGTACTGAGTAGGACGCTTTGAGCTACAGGGGACCCTGTGAGGAGTGGGGAGGCAGAGGAGGAGTTCTTTCCACTGGTGTTCTAGGCCTGGGATGAGTAAGCTTGGCCTGACTCTTTCTCCTTGATACCAAGGCCAAGGGAGTGGGGAGGCAATCAGGGAGCCACTCCCTTGCCTGGCTGCTGTGGTTCCCATCCTCTCATCAGCAGGGCGCCCTAGGTAGGTAATAAGTGAGACGCTTGCCTCATTGCCAGCTTATAGCACGGTGCTTGCTCTCCCCAAAACAGCCAAGTACATGGCATAATGGTCTGTCTTTCACTGTCATTTGATTGTCCAAGGGAGTCCTAACTGACCTACAGGACTGACTAGTTGTGGTTGCACTCAGCAGAGTGTAGTGAAAGCCTGCAGAGCCCTCCGCACAAAAGGTGCCAGCTCATTACACTGCAGTACTGGTCAGTCACTTAAGACAGGAGGGCACCCAGTCATCGGTTGATAGTGGGTGCAGAGCCCCACACGGAGTTCTGTAGCTTGCTATGAACCTCCCACCCCGCAGGACTGTGGGGAGGAGCATGCTTGAATTCTCTTCAATCTGTGTTTTTTTTTTTTTTTTTTTTTTTGTCTTCTCTCAGCCATGATGATTTCCTGGAGCAGACAGATGTCTCAAAAGTCTGTGATGTCTGGAGGAAGGAGTGACCTGGATTTGAGGTGGCGGATGTCTGCATATACACCTAGCATCTGCCCATTGCCCAGCTCCAAGGCCCCTGGATAACATAGGTTTTAGAAGCCACTGTAACTTCCCAGTTGAGATGTCTCCTGGGGGCCTCTTGTTCCTTTCCCAGCCCCCAACCTCAGAGGTTCCTGGTGTGGTTTAAGGTCTTTCTAGAACTCCACCTAGGAGGCAGGTCCTAAGTTCAGAAACTTCTAACTGACTAACACTTTTGGTTTGTTTCCTAAGTCGGGGCCTAAGTGTTAAAGGGATCTTTGTTTCTTCTTAACTTTCTCTTCCAAAATCTGGAGTATCTATTCAGCCTCCAGCCTTTGGGCGCTTCCTCAGCAACCTGGATAAAAAGTTCACACTCTGTCCTGGTGGATCCACCACAGTGATCCAGGCCCTTTCATCCTCAACCACCTCTGTCTTCTCCTTCCCATGGTCTTGAACAGCTGGCATTCTGGGGGCCACATCGTTCCCCTGGGTGCTAAGATCTAAGCCCAGGGGTGGTGGCTGAAGAAGGCTGCTCAATCTTGTGTCATTCAAGGTATGGTTTGAGTCCTGAAGCGCGAGAGGAACTGCACACACCGGGTCCAAGATGCAGCAATAACGTTTTTATACATCCACTGACACTCACTTTACATATCATGAGTTGGGCTTTTAAGGGGGTGAGCAGGGTCTTTCCCTTCTCCTTTCCAGCCAATGGTTTTTGTGAGAATCGCAAGACGACGTGGTCACACCTGCTGACCAGTGAATGCTGGGAGAATTCTTATCTAACAGGCAAATGAGAAAAGGCCGTCAATGTCTCTTTGGATACCAAAGGTCAACTCCGGATCTATTGATGCTTTGGTCTTGAGAAATAGAGGAGAGAGGAGGTAGAGGAGAAGGGGAAGGGAATGGTGAAGCAGACAGAAAGGGGAGAGGGTCACAGGGCTCAGAGGCATTTCTGCCTTCGGGCGCCCTAAAATAAGGTAAAAGCTTTATTGTAATAATTTCCTTTTCTCCTTAAGCTAAATCAAAGGTGGTTTATTGTTGTTGCTTGTTTATACTATTAAAAAGCTGCTAACTAACCCAGGCCTTGTGGCATAAATTTATAATCCCAGTTACTTAGGAGGTTCAGAGGGAAGGATCACAAGTCCTAGGTCATCCCTGGCTACAGAGCTAGTTCAAGGCTGGCTCTAACAACTTAGTGAGACATGTTTCAAAATGAAAGCGAACAAAAAGAAAAGAAAAAAAAAAAAAGGACTGGAGATATGGTTCAGTCATGAATGCTTGCCTAATAAAACAGGAGGCCCAGGATTCAAGTTCCCATGCAGGAGTGTTGGGGGTGGTGGTGGTGACAGGAGACAGAGGACAGGGTGCCTCTTGACCAATTGCAATATAAAATTTGCCTTACACTTGCTGTCTTAAAATAACATAAATTTAGCTAAGTGTTTGGCACTGGCCTGTAGTCCCAAGCACTCAGAAAGCAGAGGCAGGATGATGAGGAGTTCAGGGTCATCTTAGGTCACACAGTAGTTTCGAGCCCAATCTGGCCCACAGGGAACCTGACTTGAAAAGGGACAAAAGAACCAATGTAAACCGGGAGGTGGTGGCACACTCCTTTAATCCCAGCACTCGGGAGGCAGAGGCAGGCAGATCTCTGTCAGTTGGAGGCCAGCATGGTCTACAAGAGCTAGTTCCAGGACAGGCTCCAAAGACACTCTGTCTCAGAAAAAAAAAAGAAAGAAAGAAAGAAAGAAAGAAAGAAAAAGAACCAATGTAAATTAATTATTTCAGTTCAAAATCAAGGTGTCAACATACCCCTAATCCTGCCTGAATCCCGCAGGAAGGACTCTCTGGCTTTGGGTTGCCGCGGGCTGTCTCTGGCATTCCCTGTAGCTGAGTCACTTTATTTCTGCCTTGTCCCTCTCGGTGTCTCTCTGTGATTTCCCATGGTGCATGCATGTGTGTGCCCGCAGACGCGTATGTGCGCTCACGTGCGTGTGCCCATGCACGCACGCATGTCCACGCACGCACACATGCCCACGCACGCACAATGCCCGTGCACGCACACATGCCCGTGCACGCACGCACGCCCACGCATGCACGCAAGCACGCATCCACGCACACGCACACACCGATTTCTTGTAACGATTCCAGTCACCGGGTCTCCTGCAGCCTCTCCATGATGGGACTAGAGGTTTATATCACTGTGCCTGGTCACTTCCCTGATTCTGCTCCTGTGTGCCTTTCTCCTGATCATAATTTAGGGAGACAAGAGAGGTGTAAGAGAGGATAGAATAAAGTCAAGATGATGATGACGATTATCTTTGAAGTTTATTTGTATATACTGTTGCTTGTGCTTTGTTATGAAAGTGACCTTGACTGTCTGTCGCTAAGCTGCTACGAATTCTCTGGTTTTAGCTGAACACCTAAATCAAATTTCTCATTTTATCGAGGAAAATACAAAGGACCCTCCATTCCCTCGTGAGACTTATTGGCTCTGTGCTTCCTCAGACACAGATGTTCAAAAAGCATCAACCCTTCTCACGGTGCAAAAGAAAATTCAGGTCTTGATGCAATGAATATTTGCTATTATGCTATGTGACTGGATAAACAGGCACCATTTCTGCCTTTGTCTCCTTTAAGCTCTGGCCATTGCAGTCGCAATGCTTGAGTTGCAGAATCCCCCCTTGAGCAAGGCCTTTACGTAGTATTTTTGTATTCTTGGCCTTGGATGGCAACTAAGTCTCTTACAACTAAAGGGGCCTTGTTTGCTTTAGTGGAATCTGCCCACCTTAGAGATCTGGAGGTTAACTAACCAGCTCGCCTCCCCCACACCTGCCCCAGAGGGCTTGCTTTGTTGGTTTCCTGCCAGCTTTTACTTTCATGTTGAAAAATAGTTCTTTTTGTCTGTTTTTCTAGAACACAGAATTCATTACCTACCCTTGGATCCTTGCCAGCAGTGTCCCCCTCTCATGTTTTTAAAGCTGAGATGAGTGTTGCAACATGGCCCAGTAGGCTTGACCCACAATGGGAAGTCAGGCAGTTAACAGACTGGATATCAACATGGGGCTTTGCTCGGCCTCTAGGCCGATCCAATGGGATTCTGGGAACACAGGAGAGCATCCAGGGTGGAATCCCCAGGGCTGGACTGGAGGAATCCCATTAGATAAAGTTTACCTGAGTTTCCTGTTGCCCTCGGAAAGTCTTTGGTGGTCTCTACTACAGAAAGGGCACTGTCCTTCTCTCTCCCCTTTTTTGGTCGTCTGTGTAGGGACAGAATATTTGGAATGGGTTCTGTGTTTCCCCTTATTTTCAATTCCTCTTTTCCCTCTACCTGCACAACTCTGTCTGCCCCCTTTCTGTTAGCGTTGAACTTTCTGCTCTCCTCCCACAGAACGGAGGTCTCAGCACAGTTCATCCACACAGTCCATGGTCAGATGAATCCTTCAGCCGCCTGGCTCTGTTGGCAGACATTGGGCCTTTCCTTTACCCTTTGAGTTACTTCCTAGGACTATTTTAGTGGGTATGTATTTAGTTGCAATTCTGATTTGGATGGAATTCTAAAAGCACATGGACAGGGAGATTCTGTGGACTCTCCATCTAACTTCCCCCAGAATACCATCTTTCAAAACTACAGTACAATATGGCAGCTGGGGTAGTGCCATAGCTACAGTCAAGACTGCTGGAAACCTGGTTGTTACAACGTCTCTCACGTTGCAGCCGCAAGGCCTTCTTCTCTCTGGCCTAGACTCCCTTGTTATCTCCGGCAGCCGCTGATCAATTTTCCCTTTCTGCAATTTTGTCATTTCCCCAGTGCTACATAAAGGCAGTCGCCCCGTATGGAACCTCTGGGTACCCTTTCCCCTCCGCACACAGCCCTGGAGACTCATGCGTACACGGGAGCAGGTTGTGTCTGCTGAGTGATATCTGTGTTGTGGTGTTAGTACGGCTTGTTTTACTAGTCATTCATTGAAGGACATCTGGGTTGCCTCCAGTTGGGTCTATTACAAATAAAGCTGCTACAAACATTCGCTATTGGCTTTTATAGGAAATGTTAGTTTTCCTGTCCTTTGGGTAAATGTGGAAGTGTAATTAGTGGGCCATATGGTGTTTGTATGTTTGTGTTTATTTATGTGTTGCGTTTAATTGTTTGTTTGTGGTTCCAGTGGTTGAAGCCTAGGCCTTGAGCTTGCTAGACAGGAAGAAAACCCTCAAATTACCTTCAGGACATCCTTGAAATTCACCAAATCTTCATCCTCCCACTGGGGAAAATCCTAGGCCCTGTTTACTTCACTTTATCATATTTTAATTTTTAAAAATTATTACTTTTCATTTATTTATCATGGTGGCGGAGAATGCATGCATAGCACTTAGGTAAAGGTCAGAGGACAACTTGCAAGAGCCTGGTTCTCGCCTTCCACCCTGGAGGTCTCAGAGATTGAACTCTGACCATCCGGCTAGGCAGCAAGTGCTTTGACCTATAGGTCACCTTGCTGGCCTGTTTTAACGTTGGACGAAACTGCCAGAGTGTTTTTCAGAGGACCATTTTTCCATTCTCAATTAAGAGGGAAGGGATCGGTGACTTTTTTCCAGGACTGAACTTTCAAGGACTTGCTGAAGGTATTTTGAGTTGTTCATGTCTTGTCTTAATAAACCTCCCTGTGGGCTGGACCGCTTCCACCTTGCCAGGAACTGCTACCTAACTTGGCAATCTACAAAAGAAGGCCTCTCTCCACACCGGCCCTGACCCTGATCGTAGACTTTCAATCTCCAGTTTGAGAAGGCGAAAACTGGCCTTGCCAGTCTATGATGTTGCCACCTTTTAATCTTAGTCATTTGTGGAGACATCTCCTGGGGTTTGGTCTGCGCTGTTCCTTGATGACTGAAGATGCTGAGCATCCTTCCATGTGCTTGCCTGCCTGAAAAACACTCTGTGGGTTGTGCCTGTTCTTAGTTTTCTAACTAAATTGTTTGATTTAATTGTTCAGGGTTTAATAGTATTTTATATATGTATCTATGTGTGTATGTATATCACCACTACTCCTACATACACACATATACACACAGTAACACATTAAATTATTTATCTTATATTTTATAAGTCACCTCCTATACTCCAGGCTGTAGCTAAGGATGGCCTTGAACTTCTGAGCCTCCTGCCTCTAAGTCCAAGTGCTGAGGTTAGAGGCACACATCCTGACCCATTATCAACCTCATATTGATAATGAACCTCATGAACCTTCCCCTTCTACACAGGGGACTTTTGTTGGACTTGACAGTTCAGAAATACTTTTACAAATCTGTAGTTTATATTTTTACTCTCCTTTTTTGCAGAAGTTCTAATTTTGAGAGATCCAATACACTAATATTTTTCCTTTAATACTGGGCAGTGGTAACACATGCCTTTAATCTCAGCACTTGGAAGGCAGAGGCAGGCAGATCTCTGAGTTCAAGGGTAGCCTGGTGTAAGAGCAAGTTCCAGGACAGCCAGGATTACATAGTGAAATACTGTTTCCAAAAAAAACCAAATAAATAAATAATAATGTTCCCCCCCCCCTTTAAGGTTTGTGGCTCCCACGTGGAAAGTTTGCTTCCATATATTTTTAATTAGTCATTAAGTCCCACTTCACATCTCTGCTGTCTAAAATAAATCATAGTCTGTGGAGTACTCTGTCCTTACATTCTTTCTCAGAGAGCCACTGAGCTGCTATGACTCAAGTCACTGATATCAAACTGTGCACACAGCTCCTGATCATGTGACTCTGACTACATAGTGAGTCAGTTGAGTGCTGTCCCCGAGATCACGACCTCTGGAGCCAGAGTGCCTTGGATCAAACCTCATGCCACCTCAAAATAGCCTTGTGATTTTTAGTGCGTCCCTTGAGCCTCTTAGCCTCGCATTTTCACAACACACACACACACACATACATACACACACACACACACACACACACACACGTCTTCATAAAAATAATAACACTTCACAGGCTTGTCCTGAGAGGTAAAAGGAATACTGTGTGTAAAATGCTCAGAATGCCGGGCGGTGGTGGCGCACGCCTTTAATCCCAGCACTCGGGAGGCAGAGGCAGGTGGATCTCTATGAGTTCAAGGCCAGCCTGGTCTACAAGAGCTACTTCCAGGACAGGCTCCAAAGCTATAGCAAACCCCTGTCTCAAAAAACAAAACAAAACAAACAAACAAAAAAACCAAACCAAACCCAAACGAAAAAAAAAAAAAAAGCCCAGCACAGTGTTGGGCAATTACAGAGAAAATAATAACTAACCATTAACATTCTTCCCATGTGCCCACTGCCCATGAGAAGACCCCCAGGCACTACTCTTTTTCCCCAGTGTCCTTTATCTCTTTCTTTTCTCAATATTTCTTAAGATCTATTTTTTATTATTTTATGTGGATGAGTGTTTTGTATGCATGTCTGTGCACCACACGAGTGTGCCTGGTGCCCAGGACGGTGGTTAGCCTCCATGTGGGTGCTGAGACTCGAACCCAGGTCCTTTGCAACAAGCTCTTAAGCACTAAGCCATCGCCCCAGCCACCTCTCTCTCCTCGTTATCTCTTGGTAATCCAGTTTGGCTGCGAAACCTCATTTCATATTTGTGTTACAACTTTTAACATTCCCATCTGTCCTAATCTCTACATGACCACGGGTCTCCTGTGGGCATGCCGTGCCCCGCCCTCTTCAGGGTGTAGCTCTATGCTATGAAAAACTCAGCCTGTTTCTGACATACTGATACTGGGAGTCTAACGGAAAAATTAAACATTTTTATACATTTGCCTACTTGGTTATTTATTTTGTGTCTGAAGGTATGTCTCTCTCCCTTGATAGGTGTGTGGAGGTCAGAAGGAAGCTGTGGGTTCTCTCCTTCCACTCTTTGGGTCTTGGGGATTGAACTCAGGTCACCAGGCCTGGTTAGCAGACGCTGTTACCAGCTGGCATAGCTCATCCCTTCAATATGGTTTGTAAAAAACAATTTGGAAAATAAATCTTGCAAAACCTTAAACACAAGGCTGGGGATGTATGTAGTTCCCTAGCTCAGGGTTTGTTCGCCTCGCTTGTGGGAAGTTCTCCCTGGGATCACAGAACCTAGAACCATAAAAAAACAAAATAAAAAAGCAAAAACCCTCATTCCCTTTGACACAGTGTTTTACTTTTTTCCAAGAAATTTAAAACTGGTCAGTTATTCAAAAGAAAAAAAACATGTGATAGAAATACTTATTTGTAAAAAAATTAAGTACTTAGAAAATTATAAATGCCAATAATAAAAATATCAGGAATCACGACAAATTCCATTTACATGGTGGAATATTATACTGTCAATACAATTTTAAACAAAATTGCTTCATGGGTTATATGGCTGTAAAGGCATTTCTCTATGATTGCAAAAAATAACCTTGAAGCCCAACCAGTGGGTAAATTAAGTTGTTAAAACACAGAATTACAATGACTTCATTTGTTTAAACAAATGCCTGTACACGCATGCACACAAACACACAGGACAGGAACGGGAATGGTTTTCTGGTAATAGCTGTTTGGTGATTTTCATTATTATTTTGACATAAGAAAACAAGAATGAGGACTGGCAAGACGGCTCAGCTGGTAAGAGTGCCTGCCGCCAAGTCTAACGGGGTTCAGTTCCTGGAACTCACGTGGCTGAAAGGGAGCACTCACTCCCACAAGCTGTCCCCTGACTGTCACACCAAGCCTCGGCACGCTCAGTACCCATCTCCCACACACAGACAAAAGAAAAACAAAGGTCAAAAAATGTCTTAACGCAAATAAAAATGAAAGCTATAATCTCCTGTGAGTTTTTATTGTTTGTTGGCTTTTTCCCCGTTATAGTTTAAAATAGGTCTTACATGTTTTCCAGACTGGCATCAAGACCAATGCTCCTGCCCCAGGCTCCTAAGTGTTGGGGTTACAGATATGTAGCATGACAGGGAACCATAATCTTTTCCCTACTGCAATTAGTTGCCGTCTTCATGGGCTACTTTTGTGACCTGCATCAAAATGGTAAGAAGAAACGAGGCTGCAGTGACCTTTCTGCTAAAGTGTGACTTTCACAACAAGGCTTAACTTTCAGCAGGTTAGAGACTTTAAAAAAGTCTTTTGAAAAGCACATACTTATCATGCCAAACATAATGGGTATCTTCTGACAGTTTGTTCATGTAAATAACATTCTTTGATCGTCATAATCGCCTATTACCCTCTTTGTTCCATCTCCCACCTTCCCAAATCTTTCACCTTCTACTTTCCTGTCTTTTTTTAATCTACATTTTTGCATAATAAAAGAAAATATGGAGTATTTGACTTTCTGGGTCTCACTTGTTTTGCTTAGAACTAAAGCCGGACAGAGGGATGGGGATTTTATGGAGGTATGGGGAAGGAATGGAGTTTTGCACCCCCAAAGCTAGTTGAAGCCTTTAGCCAGCTGAGAGTAAGGACTCTAACACAAATAGTGTTTGTTTCAGGCCTTTCTCCCTGAGAACCTGCAATTTTCTAGGCATCTCAACAGAAACCCCCTTACAGTCAAAGGGCGTGGCCTAGCTTGCTTGTGTAACTCTGATGGCCCCTGGTTTCATCTTCCCCAGATTGTAATTCTGCTCCAGGTGCCCTAGGAGCCAGAGATAAACTCAGAGATCCACAGAGACCGAGGAGGTACCACCCCTTAGGAACGCGCTGAATAATAATCACAGTCGTCAAAGGCTGTCAAAACCCTACAGAAGGTCATCTTGAGACAAGTGTGACCCTCCTTTGGGATGCTCACATCTTGAGGGCACAAGTGTGGCTTTCCTTGGAGATTGCTCACCCATCCCCTCCCAAGTACCTTCCTATTAACCTCTGTTCTGAGATCTGCTGCTTCAAGATGACTCGCCCAGAAATTCTTTTCTCCAGCAGAGACAAGAATCCACCTTTATTCCAGTGGAGGAACCCCTCAGGCTGCTGGTGGCAGTTCTTATCTGTGTCTCCTGCTTCACAGTCCCAGACAACACGGCGTCACCAGTTCTATCCTTTTTCCCACAAACAGCATGCGTTTGTTCTTCATGATTGACGAACACTCTGTTGTGTGTGTTGTATAGACACTCTTCAGATCTTTTTGTTGTTGTTGTTGTTTTTCTCTTTTTGAGATAGGATTTCTCTTTGTAGATAGACCTGGCTGTCCTGGAATTAACTCTGTAGACCATGCTGGCCTCAAACTTGGAGATCTGCCTGCCTCTCTGTCTCTGGGGTGCTGGAATCAAAGGTATGTGTCACCACACTCAGCTTTCATGAAGGTATTTTGGTATAAGCTTTATGGGGTTGAACAGATAGCTCAGCAGTTAAAAATGCTTACTGCTCTTACAAGAAGACCGAGGTTTAGTTCTCAGAACCTATGTGGTAGCTCACAACTGCCTATCTACTTCCATTTCCAGAGACCCATGTTCTCCTTTGGCTTCCTTAGACACTGTGCTCATGTGTTGCACATAAATTCACAGAGGCACAATGAATGAAGGGATGAATCCTTTAAATATATATTCAAAAATATAGAAATATCTTTATATATCCCATCTATCTATCTGTCTGTGTGTCTGTCTGTCTATCTATCTATCTCTCTGTCTAAGCATTGAAGGTTAAGAGAAAGAGTTGTTCAGAAGGAAAGATAGACACACCCAAGAGTGTGGGCGTGGGCTTCTGTTGAGAGCCCCATTGAAGGTATTTCAGAGGCCAATTAGACAAATAGTTAGTTGCTATTCATCCCTTCACTTCAAAGAGTTAAGTGCCTACCAACAGGCCCAGGGACACAGGCGACAAAGTCCTTGAATAAACAATCTAGTGGGGCCTGGATAAACATCACCTGCGTGGAGGAAAATGCAAACACAGAAATACAGCTGAGTACCAAGGAGGCCTAGAGAAGGGCACGGTGGGGGAGAAGGACCAGGTGTTCTGTCGTGGCTGGGGTAAACTATACTGGCGGAGAGAGTCTGTAAATAGGGAAGAAAGAACCGGCAAAGGCTCTGAAAGAATGGGATGAAAGAAAAGTGAAAAGGGGGAGCAAGAATTGAGAGGCAAAGCCCTCGCCGGGCCGGGCGGTGGTGGCACACACCTTTCATTCCAGCACTTGGGAGGTAGAGGCAGGCGGATCTCTGTGAGTTGGAGGCCAGCCTGGTCTACAAGAGTTAGTTCCAGAATAGCTAGGACTGTTACACACAGAAACCCTGTCTCGGAAAAAAAAAACCCAAAAAACCAAAAACAAGTGAAGAAACAAAAAGCCCAACAGAAACAAACCAAAAAAAAAAAAAGAAAAAAGAAAGATTTTATAATTTATAAAGAAAGAAAGAACGAAAAAAAGGCCTGAAGACTTTGTTGGGGACTTGGGACTCTTTGTCCTTACGGTGGCTCTGACAAGGAAAGCAGGCGTGGTGACAGTAAGCACCTGTGGTGTTGTCACTGCAAGTTGGAGGCCACCTTGGGCTATGTAGGAAGATCCTGTCTCAACAACAACAACAACAACAACAGCAACAACACAACAAAAATACCCAACAAACAGCAATACCAAAAATCATACAAGTAATCAGGCCAAAAAATGCCAATTCTTTTCAATGTAATGAGCATTTATGATAATGATTAAACTGCATGAATTTTGTTCTAGAAAGATCACACTGACTTCTGTATAGGAGAATGAATCACAGTAGCCAGGCAGCTAAGGCCTCTGAGATGAGGACAGAGGGAGGAGAGCTGTCTTGACTGTGACTTAATGATAGGTTGGACGATGGTGCAGAGGAAGAGGCATTGGAAAAACAAACATCAGTGTTGACGTGCTGGCCCTTATGTTTATCAGTGGCAGGGGTAGAGGTTTCTTTCTTTTTTTAAATATATATAAGATGTATATTTTATGTGTGTGTTTGTCTTCATGTAGGCATGTGCACCGTATGCATAGTGCCCATGAGGGGAGGAAGAGTACATTGGATCCTTAGGACTGGAATTACACATGGATGCTTGTGGGCCACCCACGTGCTCTGCAAGTGTTCTTTACCACTGAGCCATCTCTCCAGCTCAAGGGATGGGTTTTGTTTTATTTATTTATTTTATTTATTTATTTTTATTCATTCATTCATTCATTCGTCCATTCATTTATTTTTTGGCAGGGTCTCACTATGCAGCCCTGGCCAACGTGGAAGTTGATGTAGATCCGCCTGGCCTCATAGTTAGAGACTTACTTACCTCTGCCTCCTATCCTATATGCTGAGATTAAAGGTGTGTGCCACCAGGGCTGGCCAGGACTGAGTTCCTTTTGAGACCTCCACTTAAACAAAATTTGATCCTTAGTCAAACCCTTCATTGATAGAATTGGAAGACAAAACAACATACAGCAGAGTCGGAATTTCTTAAAACTGGAGAGTAAGGAACCCCCCGCGAGCTGAGTGAGGAGCCCTGGTCAAGTGTCCAGCGGTGATTTGAGAATTTCACTGTTCAGCAGGTTTCTCGGGCCCCCTCTCTTCTTTTGTCCCTGCGCCCTTTATCGATAACTGAGATTCTAGCGCGGTTCCAGAGGAGCCTGGGGCAGGATTACAGCAAGATAAGATAAAACCAGAAGCCACAGGGTTGCACAAGAGGGACGAGGACCTGCAGTTTCTACTGGAAGTGGAGCTTCTGGTGAAAAGGCCTGCGGAAGGGAGAGAGGCCTTAAGCGTCAAAGCTGCCCATGGTGTCGGAGCTCTCGGTTCTCAGCTCTTGACTGCGGTGCAGGGAAAACCAGGTCTTCTGTGGTTCTTAGTCTCGCGATAAAAGAATTTAAGAACGGACTCAAATGGAAGCGCAGGGACAATTTTGTTAGCGTTTAAAAGAGAAACCTGAGGACAGGCCAGCTGATAACCTTGGCAGCTGCCTGGAGAAGGACGGAGGACAGAAAGGAAAACGTTCTGCCACTGAAGCAGGCATGGAGGCCAGACTCTGGGCTCATGGGCCCCATGACGGGAAGGCACGTTTTAGAGAAAGTCAGGAAGTCCAAATGTTGGGGGTGCAGGGAGCCCAGAGTGCTGGAGAAAACATGCTAAGAGACAGAAAGAAGTAAAGTTAACACTTCCGGATAATTCAGAGAAGTGGCCGGACATGACCACTTATGTGGCTGTGGTCCATAAGCTTCCGCACTAAGGTAGGGGATGCTGGGAAGGAAAGTGCAGTAGCTTATTAAAGGGTCAATTATTCCACTTATCTTTCTAGCATGGCTTCCGGTGGGTGAGCTACCTTGTAGAGGTGGTCCTAGGAACTAACCGAACCAGCCCAACCGCAAGGTCAGGTCTCTAACCGGGCCAGACATTCTGTTCCCTGGACCAGGAGGTTTTCTGCTCTATCAGGAGTCTTCAACTAGATACCAAGATAAAGAGTTCTTTCCCTCCCCAGTGCCCCATGTCCCCTTGTCCTTTTATCCGGCCTCAAAACTTCCAAGGGTGGCTCGCCAACTGAGACAGAGAAGAGATAAAGAGCCGGAGTAAGATTAATTCTGTTTAGGGTAGCCTGAGAAGTGTGAAGAGGCTGCTGAAGGCCTGGTGGTGGTGGCCCACGCCTTTAAACCCAGCACTCAGGAGGCAGAGGTAGGTAGATCTCTGTGAGTTTCGAGGCCAGCCTGGTCTACAGATCGAGTTTCAGGACAGGCTCCAAAGCTACACAGAGAAACCCTGTCTCAAAAAAAAAAAAAAAAAATCAGAATAAAAGTCTCTGAAGATAAGAAATGAGCCCAGTGTCCAGTGTCCGGCCCTATAAGCTGGACACTCAGGGGCAGGCAGATCTCTGTGAGTTGAAGCCAGCCTGGTCTACATAATGAGTTCCAGGACAGCCAGAGATAGTGAGAACATTAAAAAAACAAAGCAAAGCAAAACAAAACAAAAAAACAAAAAGCAAAACTCCCAAAACAAAAAAACCTTTTTTTTTTTAAAAAAAAACTTCAAAGGTTAAAAGAAAAGTATGAATTGAAGGTCAAGTATGAAACTGGTGTTTGGAGGATCCTGGGAGATCTCACCAAGAAGGGAAACGGCTTAGGATAGACTCCTAAAGGAAACTAACATTTAAGAGAAAGAATGGGCTCAAACTTGGTCTGGGACAGAGAGTTTTTTGTGTGATGTAATTTACAACTCCTTCTGGGAAGCAATTAGCATTGTTGATAAAGTGTGCGAGCCTTTCTCTGACAGACTTTAATAAGACGAGAACTCCTTCTGGGAAGCTAGCGTTACCTGCAGGGCTGATTGACTAGCCCAATAATCTTTAACCAGATGTTTTCTTTCCTTATCTCTCTTGTATCCATTATAACCATCACCAGCCAAACATTTCTTTTTTTTCTTATAATATATCTCAACTAAAATGGCCCCTTCTTTGCGATTTTTCAAAATGCCTCTTCTCACGTGTGAGGCTTGGCCAGGGAATCAGTGGAGAGGTCAGCGGGGAAACAGGAATGTAGGTGCTATGGAAACCAGGTGAACAGGAAGAAACCAGCGAGGTGGCTCGGCAGATCAAGGCAGGACCCGTGTGGTGAAGGAGAGAACCAACATCTGCACGTTGTCCTCCGACTTCTGCTTGCCTGCTATGGCACATGCACACCCTCTCTCTGCAAATGGATAAATAAACAATAAAAAATTAATTTGTGAGGACTGTCTACATATTACAGACAGCAAAATTAAATTAAAAAAAAAAAAGGGGGGGAAACGGCATGAAGGAACAAATTTGGTGAGGTCCAACAACCTAAGCCGAAGAGACTGTCCTGGGATTTACCTAGAATGTCTGTCTGTCTGTCTGTCTGTCCCTTTTTATATCTTTCTCTCTGTGGCTGACCCACTATTCTTTCGGAAAGTGTGGGTGTAAGGAGCAGGAGGGGCTGTTCTGCTCCATCTTGTATTCAAAAGTATCCACAAGGAGTCCGTAGCCAGAGAAACACCAGGTAGAGTTGGAGGCCAAGAAGGCCGGCTGGGAGGGGCTTCGCAGCACGGGGGTGGGCGGGTGGGTGCTGTGGTGTGTGGAAAGGTCAACTCCTCCCACCGTGACTGGAAAGACCAGAGGAAGGAGCCCGCAGGGAAGATCACCTGCACTTTGGGTACTAAAGGCAGAAGACTGTCCAGTCCAGGGGCTCATTACCGCCGAGGAAGCCAGAGGCTCTGCTCAAAGTCCTGAGGTAGGTGGCCCAACTTCGAGCTGTGTCCTGGGGAGAAGGGTAAACTGGCGAGGGAAATGAGAGTGGCTTCCGGGATTGTTGAGGTAGGAGATAATGACGGTATCCTGGAACCACAGTGATCGTCCATCTCTATCAGTCACCACTGGTCTGGAATTCTTTTCCCTTTCTCTTCTCTCCCCTTTGCTCCCACCAAGCCTTTGGGACGAGGTTTCTGAGTTCCAGGTGGTGGAGCAGGCATTGGAGAGGAGATGAAATGGAACTTGTGATGCTCCTGCCTTGGGCCCTTGAGTCCTAATCAGTGCCGTGCGGTGAATGGAGGGTTTCGCGCATGGTAGGCAATCAGGGTCCCACCTGAGCTACAGCTCCGGCCCCACGATTCTCTCCAGCGCTGCTTCCAGTCCAGAGTCAGCCATAAGGAACCCTAGTATCTTTGAATTATTCCAGAAGAGTCCTCAGGACCACCGTGGAGCTTTGCAACTTGTTTACTTTGCCGTGTCCAGCCTACGCCCCGTGCTGTTTTTCTTTCTAATGGTCTATCTCATGCACCCACTACCACAGCCTGCTAATCTCTGTGCTGTAACTCTGCACCCGTTGTCCCCTCCGGTACCACTCTCATCCTGTTTTCTGGGTATCTTGAATGATG
Source organism: Microtus oregoni (assembly GCF_018167655.1). Lineage (NCBI taxonomy): Eukaryota > Metazoa > Chordata > Mammalia > Rodentia > Cricetidae > Microtus > Microtus oregoni. The sequence goes on along the minus strand of NW_024543069.1, from coordinate 32,822,788 downwards.
TATAGGTTGTTGTCACGTGGGAGCCTCAGACTTGACCCTTTTGCAGAAGAACGGAAGCTTGCAAGGGCCTGGTTTACCTGTCTTGTTTTCTACTGAAGTTTGCTGCTACCTTAAACCCTTAGCTTAGAGCTCAACGCAATCTGTCAAGCACAGGAAGGAATTTATTTGGCTCCTGAAGGCCTGGGAGTCTTCAGTCTTCGCCAACTTCTTTTCAATGCTGATGCCCAACCTAGATGCTTCAGGAAAATGCTCTCTCTCTCTCTCTCTCTCTCTCTCTCTCTCTCTCTCTCTCTCTCACACACACACACACACACACACTATCCCAGAAAAGTCTGTTATACCATTAACTTTCAAGCAAGCTAGTGGGAGGTCGCTGTTCCCAGCTAGCTCTTCCTCCTAAAAGAACCTGTGTTGTTTTTCAGTTGCTAATGAAGTGGGCTCAGACCATTAAGGTGTTTTGTGGAAGAAAAGGAGAAAATGGAGCCTTCCGGTGAAGGCAAAAGAGATCGCGGGGTGGCGACTCAAAAGGACCCTAGGAGGCCCCATGGGAGTAGTCTGTAGGAGGAGGGGCCCCTTACCTGGGAAGCCTCGGCCTAGGCCCTGCTCTAGCTGGATTCAGCTGCTCCCACCTGTCCTTTGCTCCCTGCTCTTCCCCAGTGAGCTCCCCTGCTGTGACCCAGGACCCCTCTGTGTTCAGAGCCCCCTCCAAGGGGCTTAGGAACTGGTAGTGTTAGAACTCTTGGCAATGCCTTTTTTTCTAGGCTGGTTTGCCTGTGGTCTCCCAACCATAATCTACCACTACACAGACCCTTACCAGTAGGGGCCTCCTGACGACTCCATTCTGACTTCAGACTGCTCTGTCAGCCCTTCATACTCCGTCTCAAGTCCCAAGTGTTCGTCTGGGTGTTGTGTGTGTAGTAATCCCAGCTTCTGTGAAGGCTGAGGTAGGATTGTAAAGCCAAGGCCTGAACCCCAGAGTGACCCCTAGACCAGCATGGACAGCTTCGTGAGAGCCCATTTCAAAATCCAAAGTATAAATCGGGCTGAAGATGCAGCCCAACGGCATAGTGCTTCTCTTACATAGGCAAGGCCCTGGGTTCTACCCCCAGTTAGGCTGCGGTTAGGGGATGAATCCTAGACCTCCATTTTCCTCTGAGGAATTTGAAAACACTTAGTTAGAATGTGAGGGGAGGGGCAGGAACCACACAGGTTCTCTCTGTGTCATCCAGTCTGGCTTCCAACTCACGATCCCCCTGCCTCAGCCTTACAAAGGCAAGAGTAACTGGGGCGCATCACCATTCCTGGCTTCAAGAGACGATTTCTGAGTTGGGATCCAGCACTCGGGAGGCAGAGGCAGGTGGATCTTTGTAAATTCAAGACCAGCATGGTCTACAAGAGCTAGTTGCAGAACAGGCTCCAAAGCTACAAAGAAACCCTGTCTCAAAAAGACCAGAAAAAGAAAAAAAAAAAGAGAGAGAGAAGATTTCTGAAATGCCACTGGGTTAGTATTACCACAAGGCTTCTGTCCATGTAGGTGGCTGGGTTTTACTTTCTAAATCCTCAGGTCCAACAGGAATGGGTCTCGAACAAGTCCTCAGTGCTTCTGATCCTAGGGTTGGCTAGAGGTCGTCTTTTCTACTGCGAAGATAAAGATGGATGGGGCTGGAGTCCTTCCTCAGATACAAAGAACCCAGAGGCTTTGGAACACTTACTGGTAGAGCTTGATGATGAGAATACCAGACATTTCCACAGGCTGATGTCCAGGGAGCGTGAAGTGGCCAGCAGAGAACGGTTCGGACAGAGGTGGTCACAGACCTGCAGTTAGCAGTCACCAAGCACATGGTCGAACGCTGCGCAAAGGTGATGGTGAAAGGGATGTTTGGCATGATTCCAATTTCAGGAAACTGGCAGTGTTTACAGAAGTTACATCTGTGATTGAATTTTACTCCATTTTTCGGAAGTTTCAAAACTCTATGACATTTAAAAGGTTATTTTTTTAAGATTTATTTATTTATTATGTACACAGTGTACAGCCTCCATGCCTGCAAGCCAGAAGAAGGCACCAGATCTCATTACAGATGGTTGAGCCATCATGTGGTTGCTGGGAATTGAACTCAGGACCTCTGGAAGAACAGTCAGTGCTCCTAACCTCTGAGCCATCTCTCCAGCCCACTCTATGACATTTATAGACAATAGATGACTTTTATTTTGGCCCTCCTCAGCCTTGGACATTTCTACCTGGCTGGATTAAGTTTTTCACATCTTGACATATTGTATTAAAACCATGAGAGACAGCAGAATTAAAGCAACCAAAACAACAACACAACTGGCAAAAGAGAACAGAGAAAAAGAAAAATCTTGATGGGGGGGAAACTGTGGTTGGTACCAATGCCAGCAAAGCTGTCAGGTGTGTAATGAGCTTATCAGTCAGTCCATGGGTTGAAAACCATCACGACCTGTGTGAAGGGACCATAGGCTGTTCTTCTAGGCCAGCCAGGGGACTCTAGAACAATCTCTCGCCTTCCATATCCGGCTTCCTCTCTTAGATTTTAGACAGGAACAGAAGATGGTTCTTGACTTGTTAAGAATTTTATATATTCACCCTACTATGAAAATAGAGCCCTCCTCCACGTAATATAATCCAAATAGGTTAACAAAGTGACCCTTGCCAATCATGTAGTGGTCACGATTATCCTTAAAAATCCCTTTTAACACATTTGTTTAAGATACAAATCAAATTTAAAGTTAAAAAATATGATCTTTAGACTGCAACCCATTCTATCTAAGACTGACCTTGTTTTTTTTAAAAAAAAATCTGTGCATTGTCATACGCACCGATGGGCAAGAGGGTGTTTGCCCTGTAAGACTTCCTCATTCACTTCCCTGAAGGAACGAGGATGCACAGGACTCATCTCGAATACAAACCGCGCCTTTTTCTTGGTAGTAGTAGGAGTTGAACCCAGGGCCTCACGAGCGCCAGGCCCAAGCTCTGCCACCAAGCTGCGTCACCCTGAAATATGAACAATTCATTTCTTGCCAAGGCCTTTCAATTCTTCACCTGAGGAGAAGTGTATAAATGAAATGACCCAGTGATTATTCAGAAGATTAATTATATACGGTTGTCTTCATCGGGAATATGAATACAAATATCCAAGTTTTTATTTTGTTAAAAAAATCCATTAATATTTGGGTATGGTGGTGCATGCCTTTAAGTCCCAGCACTCAGGGAGGCAGAGGCAGATGGATTTTGAGGCCAGCCTGGTCTACAGAGTGAGTTCCAGGACAGCCAGAGATAAACCCTGCCTCGAAAAACCAAAAGAAAAAAAAATTCATGAATATGGAAGAATGTGGCTGAGCCGTGTATGCGGAGGGATGCTAGAGGCCTAGGGCATTGTAATTGCCCCATGAAAACAGACCTGCTAGGAGAGAGCAGCATCTTGAGATTTCTACCACACTTGGGGGCAATTGTCTTGAACACCCTTCCATCTGATATAATACTGAGGGAATTAACAGAATGTTCCAGAGACTAGGCGGCGGTAATTGGGATGATTTGGCGAGGGGAGAGTGGCAGGAAGGAATGTGAATTTCATCCTCCTAATTGTCAGTTTTGCACTTACACGCTTCCTTACTCCTGGCCGCGCTGTCTGTGCTGCTCGGAGCGAACCTTGTCACTGCCGCTCCCGGATTAGAAAGCACTTGGTTCCTTTGGAGGATGATGGCAAAAGATGTCTGTTATTTTATGAAATGCCGACTCTGGTCATGAATGACAAAACGTTTTTTTTTTTAACCTGTTCCTTGTGGTTTCAAGCTGTCCTCCATTTCTTCCTTTCTTTTGTAAGCTTGCTAATCAAATTAGGTAGGTGTGGTGGCGCATAGCTCCATTCCAGCTCTGGGGAGGCAGAAGCAGGAGGATCTCAGTGAGTTCCAGGTCAGCCAGGGCTAACCAGTGAGACCCTGTATCCCTTATCCCGCCCCCCCCCCCATCAAATCATCAAATGTTAACGAAGAGACCTTTAGATAGCATTGCTGCTATCTAAAGGGGTGTAAACAAAGAGTTAATTAAGTCTGAGTCCTATAGTAGTTTATGGGGGACCTCCTGCTGCGGGGCCAGGGCTATTTATGGCATAAGGTACTGTCTCAGGTGAGTATCCCAGGATAGTCTCGAACTCCTCATCCTCCTGCTTCTATTTCTGGGACTGAAGATGTGTACCAGCATTATCCATCTATCTATCTATCTATCTATCTATCTCCTGTATCTATCTATCTGTCTGTCTGTCTGTAATCTATGTTCACGCTGCCAACTGAGCTACAATCTCCAGCCCCCCTGACCAGCATAATGAATCTGTTATAATTGTTCTGACCACAGCCTCTGTGTTGTGGGGAGTTTGTGTGTCATTTTACATTTTTTGGTCCCTCTACTAATTTAATATATTTTGATTTTATTGTCTGATGTTTTAGGCATGAGATCAGTTAGGAAAAAACAAAACAAGCAAAACAGTGGTTATATTTTATTTTAAAAATATTCTTAGATTCATTTATTTTATGCGTATGGTATGAGTTTTTACCTGTATGTATGTGCCTAATAGCCATGGAGGTCAGAAGAGAATGTTGGATTCCTTGCAACTGGAGTTACAGATGGTTGTAAATTGAGGTGGCTGATGGGAACATCCCAGGTTTCTGCAAGAGCAAACGCTCTTCATGTCGAGCCCTTCAGGCCCCCAAACAGAGGGCTTTAAAAGTATTTATTTATTTGATTTTTCCAGACAGGCTGTCTCTGTGTAACAGTCCTAGCTGTCCTGGCACTCACTTTTGTAGACCAGGTTAGTCTCGAACTTGCCTCTGCCTCCTAAGTGCTGGGATTAAAGGTGTACACCACCACTGCCTGGCAAAAGTATTTATTTATTTGTGATAGGATGAGTAAAGACTGGCTGGAAGTGAGAATGGTTGCAATCATTTTGTCATGAAGAGATGCTGAGATAGGGATGGAGAGATGGTAGTGGGGAGTAGACACCCCGAAAGCCTACTCTTGTACTCCCATTGGTACTCTTGTACTCCCATTGGGTTATCTTTTTTTTTTTTTTTTGGTTTTTCGAGACAGGGTTTCTTTGTGGTTTTGGAGCCTGTCCTGGAACTAGCTCTTGTAGACCAGGCTGGGCTCGAACTCACAGAGATCCACCTGTCTCTGCCTCCCAAGTGCTGGGATTAAAGGCGTGCGCCATCACCGCCCGGCTCCATTGGGTTATCTTTTTTTGGGGGGGTCTCTTTCTCAGTTCTTTTTCAATGAGCTATTTTCCAAGTTTGCTTTTTTCTTTTCATTTTGAGACCAGGTCTCACTGAGTTGCCTTGGCCTTGAACCCTATAGGCCAGATTGGTCTGGTCTTGATCACTTGCCTCCTCCTCCCAAAGTAGCTGTGACGACAGGTATCCACTACCAGGCCCAGCTTATCTCATTCCTCAGGCTCCAAACCCTGCTTCCTGGCCGCCCCAAACGAGCAGCCTGTGGAGTAGAACCAGATCCAGCATCTTTGGTGTGTGCGTCCTGAAGCAAGGCCTCAACAGTAACTGTAGGCCACTCAGAACCAGTGAGGGTTCCAGCCATCTTTAGTTCACAGTGCTTCACCTGTTCTGTGGGACTGAAGGGGCACAGGAAATGGGAGAGGAAGAAAGGAGCACACAGACGTTCAGGATTTCTGCTGCTTTCCTTTGTTTCCTGAAAATAATGGAAAGGCAGACTTATTTTCCTTTTTATCAGGTTATGATGATCTTCTGCATGTATGACTGTGCGAATCAAACCTGTTTTATTCAGAATTATGATCCCAGTGCATAAATGTGTCTTTTGGGCTCAATATCCGATTTTGTAATTAATAATCATTGTTCCCATTTACTAAATTAGTGTGTATTTCCCCCCGTTTGGATGTTGAATGTGATGTACGTGTATTTTCTTAGGTTTTCCATGAAAATAGCTATCCTCCATATAAAAGTTAGTTTGTAGTATGTGAAAAAGGAACAGCCACTCATTTTTACACATATATAGCAACATGAATCTCAGGCGACTGCTTTTATACTGGTCGAAAGTTCGAGTTTTAGCATTAGCCTCAGTCCTGTTTGAAAGGAGTCAATGTCCGGTTCTGACTAGAATGTTCTGTAACATAAGCGTAGGATGGCTTGCTTTTAGTGTATTTACGCTAATTTGCAATGAGTTCAATACAGATTTAGGTAAAGCTGGCGCTCCCCCTTCCAGAAATGGACTGCCTGTGCCTAAAACTGTCATTCGAACTCGGAACTCCTTCAAACCTGTTACTACAAAAACAACTATTTTGTTATTCAGCCTAAAAATAAAACATTTCACCTAAACTATATGCTTTAATAGCCACGCTTGTAATCGACCTGATTTAAAACTAATTTGCAAGAAATGCATTTCTGCATGTCGCTCGGAGTTGGAACTGGGACAGCAGTTTGGAGGGGGTGATTTAAAAACCCTCTCCTTGCCAGGAGCTACCTGGAGGGCCGGGGGGCTCCCGAGGTGGGTGCAGGGGGCGAGCCCTGCTGGCTGCAGTCAGGACCCCAAGAGTTAACGGGAGCGAGCCCCCGCTAGCGGCTCCCCGCCCCACCGTCCCCACCCTCTCCTTTTGGCTGGGGATTAAAGTGCTCCCCCCTGTGGCAGCAGTGACCCAGAAATGAGTCTGCGTCCCCGCGCTTCCTCCGCCGCCAGCCGCACGCCCGACCGGGAGGGCCTGGGCGCGCCGGGCCGGCCGAGCGCGCGGGCGACAGCAGGGGCCCGCCCGGCTCCCCGCGCGGCCTCGGTGGCCCGGACCCATGCGGCACGGCGCGCAGCCCGCGGAGGCCCAGCCCGTGCGCAGCAGGTACGCGGGGGCGGAGGCGCGGGGGCGCGCGGGTCGGGGTGCGCGTCTCAGGCCGCGGCCGCGGCGGCTGCAGGACGAGCCGAGAGGCTCAGCCATATTTGATGGTTTTGTTGCTTTGCTCGGGAGTTCTCGGGAGTAATGTAATGCCGAAGGTCGCTGCCTAGTGGAAATAATATAGTACGTCATTAATATGGCGCCAAAAGATTGGGCTGTGGATCTGTAGCGCGGAGGGAGGAGGCGGCCGCCCGCGCCGCGGCACTATCCCACCAGCAACTTGGGCATCTCCGGGCGGGGGCCGGCGACGAGGCCAGGATGGCCGCGGAGCCCGAGAATTGATCGGTGTCGGATCAGTAAGTTCTATTTTATTATTAATTGTTATTTATAGTCGGAGGAGGGAGAAAGCTTAGAGCGTTTCCTTTTACATGTGCGAAGAACATGAGGTTTTTCAGGTGATTCATCAAACGTTTTCAGCAGCAGAAACCCAGTTTAGTTTATACATTTGAAAAAAAAAAAGCCAAAGTGCCCTTAGGCTGTATGAAAGTGGAAAGCGTAGTAGCAACTTGGTAGACAAGATGGTTATGGCAGAGCGCAGGTTCGCGTACATATATGATTCGAGAGTGTGACAGTGTTGTGTGTGTGTGTGTATGTGTATGTGTGTGGGGGGGAGGTATGAGGGTATGTTTTTACAAACATAGGTGTGAGGGATTACAGCTGCGTGAAGTGGCCGCAGCCCTGGTTCTTGTCACCGCGTCACCGCATGTCCAAAATATTCATTGCATCAATTCAAGGGCAGTGAGAAGGGGGCGAAGGGAAAGCTTGGCAATTAGATTTTTCCAGAATGGGTTTCCAATGATGAGACCTTTTACTTCCAGCGAGACTGCTTATAAAGTGTAAAAAGACTTCATCGGTGAAATTGGGGAGGACTTCATCGGTGAAGCAAAGTACCTTTTAATCATGAACTTAAAACGGATTGCAGATTGCAACCTTTGGCACCATCTGCAAATTGTGGGGGTGGGGTCTCTGGGTCTCCTCGCTGCCTTACGTGCACACGCACATGCGGTGTGCACCCCGGGACTGCAAGTTGCAAAATCTTCCCGGTGCACGTGTCTGGTGCCTGTGAGTGTGTTTGCGAGTTGGGTGCTGTTGTTCGGTAGCCAGTAGGCTTTCCGGGTCGGCTCGGCGTGGGTTTGCAAATGCGGGAGAGGGATGGAATGTGGAATGTTGACCGGAGAACCGAATCCTTTCGGAACGGTCCCTTTTGGTGGAGAAATTCGATACCTTCCACCTCCTACCCGCCCCCCCCCCCCCCCGCGCCGCCCGCCTTCGGGCAGGAGGCGGGGCCGAGGACGCCGCTGCTGCTCAAAGTGGCGGAGCGCGGCGGCGGGAGGCAGGTGCACGGCACCGCCGGTGGGGGTGCCTCAACTTCCGCGGGCGTTTAAATAGCAGCCGGGCTCCCCTCCCACCGGTAATAGGTGACCTGGCGGCCGCGGGCGGCGGGGGTAGGGACCGGGGACGCCGGGGCACGAGCCTACGCGGCACGTGGGCAGGTGCTGGTTGGCCCCGGGGCCAACTTTTGCAGCCCGCCCTCCTGCACGGGCAAGAGGCGGCGGGCGTAGAGACGGGGCCGGGCGGCGGCCCCAAGGCGGCTTCCTGCCGCGGCCCGAGCGTCGCCTAACGGTCCCAGGCGCTCCGGGTCCACGCGGGGGGGTGGCCCGGCCCCGTCCCCACGCCGGATCCCCGCACAAAGCCCGCGGCGCAGGGTGGCCGCCGCCCGACGCCGTTCCTGTTCCCGCGCCGCGGCGGCCGCAGGCGTTTGTTTGTTGCTTGCGCGCCACCCTGCGCGCCGGATGGCTTCCTGTGACAGAGGTGATCCACAGTTTCCAGAACTGTCTGGGGGCGGGAGCGCCAGCCGAGCCCGCCGCGTTGCTCCGCCGCTGCTCTGCTGCTCCCGGGGCCCGCGGGGAGGCCGGGAAGGGACGGCGTAGCCGTTTGCAGCGGCGCAAGTGGCGTGCGGACGCGAGGGAGCGTTTGATTTGCAACTGGGGCCGAGCGGATTGGTGCAGCTGGCGGCGGCGGGCGGGAGCGGCGGCGGGGGGTGGCCACTTTCAAACGCCGAGGGCGGCGGCGCGGGCGCCGGGCCGGCTGCGCCGCGGGGAGGCGGTGTCATCCCCGCACCGGGGCCGGAGTTACTTTCCCCTCCTCCCGCGCTGTTGTTCCTGTCACCTCGGGAGGAGCGGGAGCGCGAGGGGGCGGCGCCGCGCGATGCCGGGCCCTGCGCCGGGCGAGCGGGAGGGCGGCCGGGATGCCCGCGGTCCACCGCCCTATCCCGGGTCTCCAGCCGGCTTTCCCACCATACCTAGGCCTTCCCCAGCCCGGGTGCGGGGCCTGTACCCCTTGTTTCCGAGGCCCCCTTTTCTCCCTTCCCCCATACCCCCCACTTTCCAATCCCTAGAGCTTCCCTCTGCGGGCCTCCCCACTTCCGACCCCCCAGTACTGGGTTCGGGGCCTCGCGTTCCAATCTCTTTCCCTGGCCTGGGGTCCCCCCAATATTCGAGACCCTTGGTCTGACCGCCTCGGTGGCCCGCGGCTTCCCGGGCTCCGCATCCCTGCTCCCCGCTCGGGCTTCACACCCGGGCTCCCCCTTCTGGGCGCGCGGGGGCGGCCGCACTCCCGGCGCTGGTGAATTGCTGTGAGCAAACACAACAAAAAAGCGGGCGATTTAAATGTGCTTTCGAAACCAGTGAGAGCTCGTCGTCTCTGGGAGACCCGTTTAAAAGCAGCTTTAGGTGACTTTCTAAAAACGTGGTGACGAAAGTCTTCCGCCCTTGTGTTGACCCGGGCCTGGAGGGGATTTAAAATTTCTTTCTGTGAAATGTTAGTTTTGACTAGGCCACGGAGCTCCGCTTTTAGGGAAGTGGAAGGGGTCCCCATTCCCGGGAAAGTTTGTGGGGTTCGTTTCCTAAGGGCTTCCCGAGGTTGAAATGTTTTTCCGTTTGTGCGGTGGAGAGCACCTTTCTCGCTGCTTGTTGCTTAAGGCTAGTGCTTTTCAAAGCTAATGAACTAGTTTCAAGACACAGGGAATAATTTTCCTGAAAGCCTGTGTAAGCAATGATTCATCGGTGGTTAGACCACACTAGTTAGGATGGCATGGTATCTACCTGGAGAAGGGAAGGAAGGGTTCATTGAACTTAAGACCCTTCACGCTCAGGATTGCTGCTCAGAGTCACCACATCTTCTGGGAGGTGACTTAACTCTGCAACTCACAATTTTCAGTCTTTTTACCCCAAAGGTGTTAGTCCTGTTCGCTATAACCTTTTTACACATTTAAAAATCCTGATTACATTATATTGTATGGTTGTCCGAGGGTGCAGTCACAGAAGAAAAATGTGGATGAAAGAAGGATGTACTGCGTCTAGAGGCACCTAGGGTTTGTACTCACTTTAGAGTCAGACCTATCCTAAATGTCTTAAGTGGCCTCTTCAGAATGATCAACCACATGTGAGTTTTAGCTTGGTCGCGGGCATGTGAATGTAGCTCTGCCCGCCGAGATTCTGCCCCCCGGAGTGTGGCATTGTTGTCAAGTACTGAAGTTAAAAAGACCATTTTTAGAATGTTTGGTGGTATGCCCTTTTGTGAAGTTTGCATATTTTTGTAAATGTGTTTGACTTGGAGTTCCTTCTTCGAGAACAGATATAGCTTCCAGCTAATGTACCAGTTTCCTATGCGCATACTGGCGGAGTGAGTGGTCTTTCCCAGAATGTGAGTAGAACTTGAATTTCCTTCTGCTTTAGAGCCCTGAGCTGCTTCCTAGCACAGGGATTTTAGCTGGGTTGGGGACTCCAGCTAAGCTGTAGGGCTGCTCCGTAGACTATGTGAACTCCCAGGTTCAGTCCCCAGCACAGCAACAGGAGGGAAGGAAGCCGCCTTTCTCCTTCCTCACTTGAAGCTTTGTAGCCTATGAAAACTTTTACTCTAGTACCGGGGTTGCAAGAGTAAGTAGACCGGGAAAGTCATCCCAAGTGGCAGTGGACAAGGAGGGAGTTTAAGGGATTGCCAATTTGAAGCAAAGCTTGTCCAGCCCAAATGATGCTACGCACTGAACATGGAGATGCTTCACGTGCCCCACAGGTGGTAGAGAGAGAGCTTTCGGGTCAAGAAGTTACTGGGTGGTGGTGTTAATACTGAGGAATAGGACACATGGCTGTCACCCAAGAGTCACCACCGGTGTATGTGTGTGTGTGTGTGTGTGCGTGTGCGCGCGCATGTGTGTGCGCGAGCGTGTGTGAGCGTGAGCGAGCGAGCCAGTGCAAGGTCTCCATGCGTGCCTGCAAAGGCGCTTTCCCTATCTGCTAGCTTGGTAAACTGCTTCAGCGGTTATCAAGGCATATTTACCCTTTGATTCTGCCGTATCGCAAGTCCAGCTCTTTTGAATCCACTGGGCCTTGAAGGACCATTCATTGCGTCCGGACCTAACATTTTGACAGAATGCCTAATACTGAGCAAGGCGAACCTTGGGCCGTGAAGTTAACTGAGTTAAAATTGTCAACTCAGACGTCTTTCTTGTAATTTGGGAATTTTAGATTTGGAAATCATGTGTTTGAAAAGTACTTTGAAAGAAGTGTGGTCGTCTGGTGTATATATGTTCAGATGGTCCAGGAAAAGGATTGTCGTAAGTTTCAGCTGTGAGGAGGCTGGAGTAGCCAGTGTGAAAATCTTGCATGGAGTTGTTGGGAGTGAGGAGGAAGATGACCGTCTAAGCTCTCCTCCCAGCCTCGCCCGCCCTTGTGCATGCTTCCTTGTGGTTTAGTATTAAGGGCACCTGCTACGTCATTACAGTCAGTGGTTTGTCAGACATGGCACTATAAGTCAGTTTCCCCACAGGTTTTATAGATCGGATCGCCTCTGAAGGTTGTTGGGAAGTGGCAGGTAGCATTTGAATGAGAGGTTTGGCTTCATGGAACACTGACCATCTTAAAGACCTTCCCTCTTTTGGGGTGAACCTTCGGAAATGGGCACTAGGTGCAGTATTCTTCCTTAATCCCCCCCCCCCCCCCCCCCCACGGCACTGGAGCCTGCTTGACGGCCCTTCACTTTTTCATAAAATACGTTAACCTCGTAACGATGTGCATTAGCAAAGTAGTTTAAGTGTAAGTCTTTGTTTCTCTGGAAGTTTTGTGTATAATTCTCTCCATTCCGGTCATGCACCCAGAAGTCTAGGGCTGGGAGAGCAACTCAATAGGACAGTGCTTCTCTTGCCGTGGCGTGACTCCAGGCTCTGCAAAGAAGTCTGAGGTTTGTATGACTGCTGTGTTTGACAGCTGCCATTTGGTCATCTCATTTCTTGTTCCCCTGTGCTGGGCATCGGACCCAAGGCCTTTGGAATGCTAGCCAAGTACTCTACACGGAAACCTTCCCAGCCCCTGGTACCTTTATGTTTGTAGACTGTATCTTGGAAGCCTCTTGTCATTTCTCAGGCATTTTTCTGCACAAAGTTAGGTCTGTGAAGAAGATGTTTGATTTTTTTTTGGGGGGGGTGGCGTCATAAATTGGTGTCACAGTTTGGGAGTTACTTTGCCTTCTAAATTCAGGCTTTGCTTGGCCCTAGAGGCCCTTTGACCTGGCACCTGAATGTGACCCTCAAGTTCAGCAGAGTCCGTGTTAGACACTTAACACAAGACCTTGAGTGATTACTGGGGAAGTTTTACCCACTTGAGCAGCAGAAACGAAAATGCTAGACTTGGAGCCGGCAGCCTGGTCCTCAGGGAGGGGCTGGATTTTCATCTTTTGCTCCTGTCTTGGCACTAGACCCGCGGTAGGTACCGTGCGGGCAGCAGATGTTCGGAGACCAGGCTTGGTTTTTCTTGGGTGTTGGGGAAGAGCCCCTGGGCATCTTGTCTAAGCAGGTGTTCTGCCTCTGTGCTAAAACTACAGCCCCAAAACACCAACCACACTTCCTGTTTCTCTTATTTGCCTTTTTGCTCTAGGCTCTTCAGGTAGTAGTGGAGTGCTTGAGACTGCTGAGGTGGAATTATTCTTAGATTACTTTTCAGTGTGGGTGCTGGGCAGGAACTCGGTTTCACACATGCATTCTAAACACTCGTCCCATCACTGAGCCGTACTCTACCCTGCCCTTTAAGTTTCTTTTAAAACTTTAGGTTCTTTTGGGCTATTTGCTGAGGAAATTAAAGCCATAGTTTGCTCTTGTTGAATGCACTCAGTTGGAGTAAACGAAACGATACTATACATCGGATGTTTCCTGTGCTCGTGGTTCCCGTAACCGAGACAGTTTCTGCAGTTATTCAGAGTGAAGGTTTCGGGCAGTGCATCAAGTTGAGAAATACATTGTGTAGCTTTTATCTTCTCCCTTCTCCAGGGTAAAAGAGCAAGAAACGGAGCCAGCTCAGCGGCTTCTTGAGGCTGAAGTGCCTGGTTTGCATCTGTTCAGCACATCATAGTACGCTCAGTCAGAGTTTAAATTTTCTCAAGTGACACAAGGCTCTCTTTCCAAGCTTGGGCTAGAGGGGTTAACGGCTGTAACTTGTAACCCCCAGAGTCCCCTGAAAGGGTCGGGAGAACAGACTTGTATGTTCTTTTAGGAACTCAAGATTCCTGTAAGCCATTGAATTCTGGTGACTTTGTAGGCTTCTCTCTCCTGTCCTTCTGTGGTTGAATTGCTGTCTGAGTGCTTGCTTTTCTGTTCTTAGCTGGAAAATCAGAGAAGCAGTTTGTTTTGGAGATTTTTCCTTACAGAGGGTCCACTGGTTCCAAGCAGGCCTGCAGGGTTTGCCTTTGAGGGAGATGCATGCCCCCTGGTTTATTCTGTTTAGGTCCAGGGCTTCTGAGGGGCTGAGCATGTTGGATCCTTCATTCAATCTGTAAGCTCCCTGCCCAGGATCTGGTAATTGATTCTTCTAACACCCCATGTTTATAGACACCACGCTGCCAGCCTGCTGCTTGATAGGGCCAGCGGGTCACGTGACAGCTACCGAGCAGCTCTGTGAGAACAGCACCTGGACAGCAATTTGAATCTTGTATCGTTTCTCCTTCAGTGTTCAGCTGCCTGGAAACCATCCCTAATCCAAGCTCTACAACAGGCTGTTGACCTTTGCCTTACACTAAAACAGGTTCCCTGCCACCTCACACTCACAAAACCCTGAGTTTGGTTCCCAGCATCACATAAAGGGCTTGATAGTATTATGCCTATAATCTCAACACTCAGAGGAGGAGGTGGAGGCAGGGGCATTAGATAGTCAAGGTCATCTGAGGCTAGGGAGTTGGAGAGCATTCTGAGGTGCATGGCACTGCCTCAAAAAAAGAACTTTGATAAATATAGAGGGAGTTGATTAGTCTGAGGGTGGTCCTTTCTTCCTTTATCTGTCACCTGTCAATCAGTCCCCTATTTACCCTTAATTGACTTCATTGTGTCATTTCAGCCCGGAGTAAAAGTCCATTCCGTAACATGGCATCAGTGTACTCAAAAGAGTGCTAGTTTTAGGCTCCTGTGTCCCTCTGGAGGGATGCTGTGTGCCTACATAGTCACCTGCGAGGATAAGGGGTCCCAAGTGAGCAGCGAGCATCTGATTAGATTCCTCTGGAGAGGGAGGTGGTGCCTGCTGTTCTGGGGGCCAGTTTCCTGTGGTGGCTAGGGCTGTGGAGCTCCTGATGTACTCTTCCAGCTCTGCCTTTGTGTGCTCCCCTAGGTGGAAAGACAGTCACCTTACCTTAGCCTGCCAGGAGCCATGCTTCATTTGACAGATTGCTCTTTGGATTCCTCGCTACTTGTCTGCTCCCTGAAAACGCAGTGTGGTTTCAGTCTTCTAGGGAGGCCGTTGTTAGCCAGCTGTCCTCCAGGAATCTGGGAAGCCCAGGGTCCAGGGCCCAGGAGGAGGTGTACCCACCAGCCCAGCAAGGGGGCTTTTGTTCGGCTTGTGCCTTTGCCCTCGTCCTGTGAGTTCTCTCTCTGCTGCGGGCTCTCTCCATGATTCTGTGTGCTCTCTTTCAAATTGGGAGAGTGCACCCCATTTTTAATCTCTGGAGTTCAAGTCAGCTCTGCAATTACGGGTTTATGGTTTCTTTTGGGAGCTTCCCTGTAGCTGTGTAGCTGCGAGAGAGAGGCCTTCTGCTTGAGCCTCATGCTTTGCAGACCTTCTGCGAGGTTTTCCGACCATCTGATGTTTCTGTAGCCCATCACAGCGCGGCGTGCAATTGTGCTGAAATGTTTGTTCTCACGTGGAACTTGCGGTGTGAAGTGTGTGTTTGCTAAATGTGTTGTCTGTGTCTTGGGACACACACTGCGAGTTTTTCTTGCTCCCTTTAGGACAGTGCTGTCAAGGCTTTCGGTGCCTTAACATCCTTAGTGGTAACTGATCGCATTTGACAGTCGGCTCTAATCAAGGACCAAAGATCTTCAAAGCAGCTGTGTGTCAATCTGCGTGGCGTAATTGACAGTAGCTGTTCGAGCTTGGTTTCTGCAGAGGCTGCTTTGTGTAACCCCAGCAAGAACATCTGTTGGAGCATTTTAAAATCTTGAAATTACCCCATAGATACTGTATCTCTTGCCTTATCCCATCAAGGGTGCAGGCACGGGTTTGGAATCCTTCCCCACCCTTGGCTCCTTCATCCTTTGCCTAAAACGTCATTCTTTGATGATCTAGTGTGACCTGTGTGTTAGAACCTGGTTCACAGACCTAGGCAGAATGGAGCGCTAACTTGAATGCTATGAAAAATAATTTTTTCTTCTGTGCTTTTCCTCCAGGACTTTTTTGAGAGAAGCCCATAGTGCCCAATCTGAGGAAGGGTGTGTGTATGCTTTCTGTCTAGAATACGACTGGCCACCACTCCCACCCCCTTCTCAGAACCACTGTGACCCTTTCCCAATCTTCTGAAGTTGTCTTTGAGTATAAGGAATTGTATGTATCTCTTGCCCTTCTCCCTTATGCATAAGCGGAACTCTTTCTTGTTGGAATTTTTACACCCGTAGCTTGCCTGCTTTAAGTGTGTGTGTCACATCCTTCCATATGTGAGTAAGTCTTACTGGAAGGGATTCCCTGAAGTCAGAAGTAGGTCAGGGAAGATCAAGGTTGAAGCCAGGGTGAAGATTGATGTTGTTCGGGTGTGAATCCATTTACTTTTGTGTTAAATGAAGTTAAATTACATCATGGCACCAAGGCCCCAGTGACCCACAATGCTTCTGTCACAGCTGCTCTTACTCTACCCGCACCCCTTTAGTTTTGCTTGTATAGCCCAAGAGGCCAACCTGGAACTCCACCTTAAGTAGCCCAGGCTGGCCTTGAACTCACATCACCTTGTTTCAGCCTCCTTTCTTGGGCTGCTTTGGTTCTGAGTCTTAATTGAGTGCTCATTCATAGACCTTGGGGGCCGCAAGTGTCTTAGGTATAAGCATGATTGAATCGTTTGTGAACTGACAAGTGGGAGCAGCTTGTGGTTTGTCGTGGAACACTCATTTATTACGTTCTTTAAGATTCTCCCAGCTGCTTTTCTAATCTGAGTTCAAACTCATTGGTAAAGAATCCATGTGAGTTGGTGTTTGCCGCTCCAGGGCGGTGTTAATGTTTGCATCCCTAGATACAAGAGTGGGTACCAGCTCAGTTGTCAAGAGTTCTTTTTTGGGGGACGTATTTATTGCTGACATCAACTCTATAGCAAGGCCCTGTAGTAGCTTGGGCAGCATTTTAAGTTTGGTATGTGACATGCATTTTAAAAAACTCATTTGTTTTGGTTGAAATACTTAAGTTGCAGTGCCTGTAAGTTTAACTGGGGTCTAGCTAACTTCCTGATTGTTCCAGCTTCTGAACATTTTGGTTAAAACGGGAAATACGGTGTAAACTGTTGACACTATCAGACTGAGCATCCGGATTAATTTTGGCAATTTGGATATATTATGCTCTTGATTTAAAAATCGAAATCAGATACCACTTGGGTTTCTTTTACATGAATTTGGGGACAGGTAGACAGGTTTCATTGCACTTCTGGTTGCTTGGAAAGCTGTACACAGCAGAACAGAAGAAGGTGACCTGGGGGGAGAACGTGAGGTAATCTTTTGGGGCTCACTGTTGCAGCGTGAGAGTCGGTGGTCAGGTTAGACTGAAGTGTGTGATCGTTGCAAACAGAGTAGCTGACAAGATTTGGGGTTTGTGTAAGGTCGCCGGGTGTCTGAAAGTCCATTCCCCAGGAGAGTACGTTTTAGTGACAGAATGGAAGGACACCAATGTTTCACACTAGCTTACTAGGTGGTACTCCAGTTAAAGGTCGGCTGCATACCTCAGGTGACTAAGGCGTGCAAGCCGGTGAGCCTAGGCCACGGCCGTGTGTGGGAACTCGGCCGTTTGTCCAGGAGGTAATTTCAGTGCTGAACTGGGTGGTAGGGTGACTAAAGAAGTGTGTGGAGGATTTAATTGAGTACCTTCTGGAACTTCTTGCCGGTGACATAAATAACAATGGAGACACAGTGCATAAAATTGATGCTTTGTGGAAAAAGGCAGTCTTTTTGCATATGAGCCATAAGATAGTAAAATCACTGGGGTGTGGTCCTTATTAGAGCCGTAGAGTTTATGGCTTGATAAATGGTCCTTGCTCTGTCCAGTCCTGGCTGGTTTGTCTGTTCTGTGAGTCCCTTTCCCAGGAGAAGTGTTGAATAAACACCCTCCACATTTTTAATCTTTGGTAAAATTCCTTCTGTTCTGTCCCCGGGGCCACCCTACGGCCACTGAACTCGGTGACTCCGGTTCTGGAGCTATTTTAGTGTTTCACTGCTTGGCAACTTCCTCAGTTCAAGCAAAGCAAACACAAGCTTGAAGGTTTTGAGGGACCTTGCTCTTCTCTTAACCATGCAGACAGTAGCGTCTGAGGTCACCCCATCCAGGAAGGCAGCCGTCCACAGCTGGTTCACATTGGAGTCTCCTACTTGGTGAAGCTTTTGAGTTGATGTGTAGGTTTGACTGTTTTAGCCCACGTGACAGAGGGGATTGAGTGCTTGGTCCTCCAAGAAGATTGGTGCCCTGAGCGCCCACCGCAGCTGGCCAGTTGTCTTGGCTGTGTATCTCACCTTGCAGAGAACAGAGATGCTGGATGGCTGCTTAGTAGTCCAGCCAGTTCTCCTTGCTCTCTAGGAAGGACCAGTGATCCTCTCACTGAAACCTGACTTCTCGTGCTCTCCCGGAAATGCTGATTCTAGTGCCCACTACCTAGTGCTTTTATCTAGCTGTTGTGCTTCTCACAGCAGCTGGACTCAATGGGCTCCTGGACATCAAATCCCTTTAAGTCAGGCTCGGTGGCATTGTGGGCGGAAAATATAGTCACTATTCACCAGACATTGTGATCTTCAGGGACACACTGGGGAACACAGAACACTATATGCTGATAGGCAGTTGACTCTTTGACCTCTCAGTCCTTGTTAGCCTCTGTTGAAGGAAGAGATCTTGGGGAGTAGGGGAGGAAAGGCCACTGGAATACATGTGTCATGAAAGCAGAAGTGGAGCCTGGGAGGGAGGCCAGCAAGGGGGAGGCGGCTGGAGAGGGGAGAACAGAGCAAGAGAGGGAGAAATAAAAACAGAGTGTAACGACCTAAATGTGGAAGGGCCATAAGGTAACCCATTGCTCCGTGCTAGTTTAAACTAGTGAGAACACCAAAAGGTAGGTCGGGTGGTGGTGGTGCACACCCTTAATCCCAGCAGAGGCAGGTGGATCTCTGAGTTCGAGGCCTCCGTGGGCTGCACTAGATTGATGCAATCTCAGAAACAGCCAGGTGGTGGTGGCTCACACCTTCAGTTCCAGTATTTAGGAGTCACGCACCTTTAATCCCAGCACTAGGAAGGTGGAGACAGGAAGGGGTATGGCTGGGCGGAGAGGAATGTGAGGTGGGCAGAGGGCATTCAGTCTCAGGACTTGCAGAGACAGGATACCCCATTCGGTCTGAGGACTCAGAAGAGGTAAGAGCTAGTGGTTGGCTCCTCGGCTTCTCTGATCTTTCAGCTTTCACACCCTGATATCTGACTCCGTGTTTTTAAAAGACCACTACACACTACACACTACACACTACATCCAGGTTTATTTCCCAGATGTACACAACAGCTCACAAGCGCCTTTGACTCCAGTTCCAAGGGGATCTGACGCCCTCTTCTGGCCTCTTCAGGCACCAGACATACTAGCAGTGTGCAGACGTACATCTAAGCAAGAGATCACACACAAAATAGAAATGCGAGTCCTGCTCAGTCAGTTCAGTGACGGTCACCCGCCCTCGTGTTGGGCACTGACTGCAGCCTAGGCTTCTGCACTGATCTTACTAGGTTGGTTTAGCTAGACCACCTTCCTGAAGTTTCCTCAGAGGACTTCATCCTCACGCTTCCTTGTTCCTTAGTTGGGCTGTGAGCCGCTTTTGCCTTGGCTTCCTCTGCCCTCACTGCAAGACACTTCACAGACGGTCAAGGATGAGTTCAAACCATGATAGTGGTTGAAGAGCAAATCCTTAAAAGGGGGATTTGACAGAGTTACCCAATGTCAATCAATAAACTTTGCAATCACATGTAAATAAGGAGTATCTAGGAGCTGTTGCGATGGCTTAATTGTTTTTCCAGAGGACCTGGGCTTGAGTTCCAGCACCCACTTGGTGGCTCACAGCCGCCTGTAACTCCAGTCCCAGGGGACCTCCTGTCTCTCACCCATGATCTCCTCAGGCACCAGGCATGCACGTGTGCACAGTCGTCTATGTAGACAAAACACCCATACACACGCTAAGTGGAAAATAAGAAAAAAGGATTTCTGTTGTGAAGGAAAACACTAAAGTTTTGTGTGGAGACGGTGTCCCGAGGCTCATGGAGAGATGCTTTCTGGCTCTTTCACCTTGGTGTCTGTCCTAGGTTCACTGTTGAGCTTTAGGGTGCTGGGTTTCTGTTGTTTGTGTTCATTCAGTAGACCCGAAGCTCCCTGCCTGTTCAGGTCAATGTGGGAGCCTCGCCTGCTGTTTGGTGTTTAGGCTGCTTTCTCTGGAGTCTTGTGAGTTCTTTGAATTGGTTATCACTTAGCTCCCTACCATCTGTGTAGGTAGCCATCAGCCAGTGCTCCTTGCTCCAGCTCTTAGTGGCCAGATGCTTGCCACATGCAGCTCCTGTGTGTGTTGAAGATAGTAGCTTGGACTTTGAGTTTCTGATACAGTCAGTAACCCTGGGAGAGATAAATCAGCCTGATGTCTGCTGGGCTGTGTCTTGCTGTTACTTAATAAATCCCTCCTTTAGGTGGTGATTTTTTTTCAATTTTTAGAAAATTCTTTCTGGGGTGGTGGTGGCGGCTCATGCCTTTTATCCCAGCACTCGGGAGGCAGAGGCAGGCGGATCTGTGAGTTCAAGACCAGCCTGGTCTACAGAGCGAGTTCCAGGATAGGCTCCAAAGCTACACAGAAACCCTGTGTTGAAAAACCAAAGAAAGAAAGAAAAAAGGGAAAATTCTTTCCACCGTCTTAGGCTTTGAGGAGCTGAAGCTGTTGTGGAAGATGAGGGGTGTTTCCTGTTGTCTCTGTGCCCAGGGGAACATGGAGTGTGACTGTCAGCTCAAGGGTGGCAGGGAAGACAGACATTTCAAGTGGGGATTGGGTTACAGGTATGTGTGTGGGGGGAGTTGTACGTGAACTATCTCTCTGGGGAGACCGATGGGTGGATCTTGGTTGTGACTCACTGTCTGTGGAGGTGGCTCTGACTCCATTTGGACTCCCGGTAATCACAGTAGATGCCTTCACTGCTGTGTGTGACTGCACACGTGTGTCTTAAGGTTGTTCTAGGTTTTGGCGACAGGGTCTCTCACTGACTGGCCTGCCAGGGAGCTCCATGGGGTCTTCCTGTCTCTGCCCACAGTTTTGGGATCAGAAGTGAGCCCTGCCTTTCCATGTGACTTGTGGGTGTTGAAATTATGTTTGTGCTCCGAGCTCTTTACTAAAGTCCCCTTTAACTGGTGTAGAGAATCAGTCAGAAGAAAAAAAGCCCACAGACCTAAACTGGTGAATTTCTCTGGAGGAACATATAAAGTATAGCACTAAAGTTCAGGAGTCCAAATATCTGAATGAACCCTGTGGGTCCATTCCAAAAGAGGAAGCTACTGCCCTGTACCAGACTCTGAAAGACTCAACACCCGCTCAGGGTCACTTAGTGGGAGCCTATGAATGCTTAACAACAGAAGCTACAGGAATAAAGGCAAATAAACTTTGTGTGTGTGTGGGGGGGGGGGGCAGTGTATGTCCCACTAAAAAAAGTGAAGACCACCCCAAAGGCCTTAGATACGGAGATAATAAGCTATTGTGTTTTTCAAAGGTTTATTTTTAATTACGGGCCTGTGTGTGGATGTTAGCACATGAGTGCACGTGCCCAGAGAGGCTGGAGCCAGAGCTCCAGATGACAGCGAGCAGCCCCTGGTGGGCTCTGGGGACAAGTTTTGTCCTGTGCAGGAGCCGGACACACTTACTCACAGAGCTTCTCTCTGGCTGCTCATGCTGTTCTTTAAGAGGGGCAACCGTTGTTAGATGACTGAATGGGGGGAAGGGGGTTTGGACTTTGAGGGGGAGGGACAAGGTGTGGGAAGATGGCCTTGAATGGAGGGTGGAGGATTGTGTATGAATAAGAACCGTTTCGTGGGACACTTTTTTAAGTGTAATTTGCTTTACAAAAGGGAAATTTATATCTTTCGGTTGGTCAGGTAGGGCGAGGAGGACAACCCAGTTAAACCTTAGATGGAAGTGGCATATTTCAGTCCCCCGTACTCTGGTGGTTTTCTGCCTCTCTGACTGCCCTTTGACAGGTCTGTTCAGAGGAAAGCTTTAGGTTTTAGTTACCACCTCGCTGTGGGGCTGCAGCTGTCCACACTACTCCCCTTCGCTGTGTGTGGTGCTGCGGCCGTCCCCACTACTCTTCGCTGTGTGTTCATTGGAAACAAACCTCATGCCACGTCTGCTGATGACCAGCGAGGAGGGTTGGTTGGATGGGTAGGTGAAGGGCTGCCATCCTTCTGGCTTGAAAAGTTCTCTCTTTTTTTCTTGGGGAGTCATTGATCTGGCAGTAAGGTCAGGGCCCCACAAATGCCAAGACAACCAATAATTTTAGTTTGGAAAAGCCTTTTAGATTTTTCGGAAGAGTGTAGACTTCTCTGTAAAAGGTCAGTGACTGTCCAGGTAGTTGCTGCCCACTGCCCTCTTTCATGCAGTCTGTATCTTTCTCACCTGAGTTGTGCTGGAGGCCTTGATTGCCAGCTAGCTTGAGGGCTGGCTGGGTGGGCTGGGGCTTTTCTTTGTGTGTGTGTCTGTGTGTGCGGTGTGTATGTGTGCTACCTGATTTTTTTAGTAGTTGAGTTTGTTCATATTCGTCGTGACAAGACTTGGGCAATGAGGAGTGGGAGTTTCCCATCCGGGGTGACCCTGGAGAAGTTACTGTGAAGGAGCAGAAGGGAGGGGTTTGGACGGCGTTCCTGAAGCTTGTTGCCCCTTCCTGTTCTAGCTGTTGGAGATGGCACGTGTGTCTCCCCCCCATTACCTCACTGGTCCTTTCTAGAGCCACAGGTTGTTACTTAGTTCATCTTAGCAAAATTTGGGGTTCATTTGTAACAGAATTTGCCAAAGAAGCCCAGTCATGCCCAGTGCACAGTATAAACAAAGTGTGAGGCCTGGCCCCGTCCCTGCGCCCAGTCTGCACACAGAGCATAGGTCTGTTTGGGAGACAGACTGCTCCTTGCTGTGGGCTGTTCCCTGCAGTGCTGCTGCCAGGGCTGAGGAGACTCCTGAGAAGTTATGATGTCTGGGGACTGTGGATGGAAGGGTGGCACCTCTGGGAGACCTGCCCACATGTGGCTTTACCCCTCCCCCGACTCTTAACCTGGTCTGTTAATGATTTCAGCTAATTATGTGTCTTTGGTCTTTTCACTGTTTGCAATTCAAATGCTACTCGAGGCCCTGTGTTTGCTTTTGTTTGCAGCATCCTGGCTGCCATCTGAAGCACAACTTGATGATGGCATGTTACCATCTTGGGTTAAGTGCTGTCTCATTGCTTTGCAGGCTGCCTGCTGTCTCCCGGGGAGATCATGAAACGAGGTCGCCTTCCCAGCAGCAGCGAGGATTCTGACGACAATGGCAGTAAGTCCTGCTTTGTTGTTCGTGGAGCCTACTAGGGTTTGGGTCAGTGTAAAACCATGATTTTTTAATATGATGCTTTAAATAGCCAAGGCCCTTTGCATATCAAGCAGGTCAGAGAAAGGCAAGGCCTGGAGAGAAACACATCTGAGTGTGCTGGAGCTGCAGGGCTGTAACCAGATCCTTGCCGGCAAGGTTGACTGCAGGCAGGCCTTCTGCAGGCTTCCTGCGTTATCCAGGGAGAAGGATTCAGTTCCAAGAGCCACCGGTGTGTCTGTTTTCATTAAACACCATTTATGGTGCCTCACGTTGCTCTCTATGAAGAGGGAACTTAATCAAAGCCAGGTAATTATTAACTAGCTCAACCTGCCTGGGGCTCCGAGGGCAGATGGAGGACTGCCCACTGTGATGGGAGGGTACCAAGTCCAGGTTCTTCAGACATGGCACATGAGTCTCTGCCCTCTCCAAGGTCTAACGGGATGGCGTTTAATCTGTCACTGTCTGCATCTCAGCTCTCTGGCAACCTCAGATTTTCACAGTGTAGCTGAGAACCAGGAGTTAGTTGGTTTCCAGGCAGTCAAAATAAATGTCACACAGTGTCTGTGTTGGGGAGCTAACAGTCTGCCGAGAGACGCGCTCCCCTCAGACTGTAGAAGGGGATTCTGTACCTAACTCGGCGTCTGCACTCCAGCCCATTAGCTTAGGTTTGACATTACACATTAAACTCTGGGATCCTTGAAAGAAAACTTGCTGTACTGTGCGGCGGGAAGGGAGCCAGGCCTGCTTTCTAGGCACTTTGCCTCAGACGTTATGAACAGCTCTGATGTGCACAATGCTCTCATGGTGTGCTGTAGAAGTGGATTGTGGGGACTCCAGAGAGGGGGTCTGGGAGGACCTAGGGAGGAGGCAGTGTCCGGGCAGGTCCCAGGGATGAAATGCCTTGGGCAGCTAGGGCGGTTAGAATGCCTGGTGTCTCAGGCGGCAGGCATGAGCGTGGTTGTGCTGCTGTGGGGGCCACGTGGACAGCCACGGAGAAGGTGGGAGGGCCACAGACCTGAGGCAGCCGTGCAGATTTCAGCTGTGGGAAGGCGTGGAGCGGTAGGCACAGAGCTGAGAGCGATGGCGGTGTGGAGGTGAGCTGTGCCCAGGTCTGACAGCTGCGTGAGAACTGAAGAGCTGACATGTGGTCCAAGCAAAGGAGTCACTGTAAAGGGGAGGAGGGAATCGGGAGGAAGGATGTTGTCTCCAAAGGAGGACTTTTCTCTCATTTCCTTGGAGCTATTGAGGTTCCCCTATAAGTGCAGGCCCGTAAGGCCCCCTATGTGAGCTTGGGAACACCAAGCTGGGTGTGAGGCCCTCAACTTGAGCCTCAGCTCCTACTTCTACACTGGCAAAAGTTTGGTGGTCCTGTCTACTTTTCTACAAGATGTTTGTCCTGAAACTTTTTTTTTTAAAGTTCGTCTTTTTAAGTTTAGAAAATTTTCACCACAAGTGTGTCCAGGGCTGGCGACGTGGTCGAGGTGCACGCTGCCAAGTTTGAGTTCCATAGTTCCATCACTGGTTCTCCTGGGTGGAGAACCCATTCTGATAAGTTGTCCTCTGATCACACACGTGTGTGGCAGGTGTATACGCCTATGTGTGTATATACACACACACATGCACACACACGATAAAAACATGTCCATCCCCAACTCAGACCTTGCCTGTGATGGGCCATTTCCTTTCTCCTGCTATGCTCCTGTCTGTTCTTTTGGGAGGTTAAGGTAGAATGCCATCCAAGCCCAGGTCTTGGCTGCACGTGGGAGTGTGCTGGTGGTTGTGGGGCATAGCAATGACAGTTGCTGGAATTCTTACCATGCAGTGGGTTCAGTATGGAGCACACTGTAGTTGGTGGCGCTTTATGGCTGTCTGGTCAGGCTTGGTGACTCAGTAATTACGGTGAGCGGTGAGAGTGGTGAGCAGGTATTTCTGACCGAGTGCCAGGGCCCACGGCAGTATCTGCAGAGTTCAGCTCTGACTCTTCTCCCCTTCTTCCCTGGCAGCTAGTTCATGTGTAGGCCTCTGCTGCTAAGCCCCTCATTGCACTGGGCCCCCTCCCCTTGTACACACTTGGGGCTGGGGTGGTAGTGGTATCTTATGGTAGCTTTCTATGTCCTGAGTTTTGTTTACAACAGGGTCTGTACAGTGGCCACCTCCCAGCCTCTCCAGCCTGCAGGCCTGACTGGGATTTTGGCAGGGTGTCCAAGTGGAGGACAGCTGCAGACGTCAGCATGGGGCCACAGCACCAGCCACAGGCACAGCCGGGGCCTGCTGGCTTCTGAGTCTGGAGGCCATTGCTTTGTTTTCTGGCCTGGCCCAGGGGAATAGCAGTGTGGTATTTACAGTTGGGGATGGATGGGCCTTTTCTGTGCCAGGTGTGAGCCCTCATCCACTGTCTTCGTGGTTGTTGGTCTTCCTCCAGCTGCCCTGGAGGCCCATCCCTGCAGTTGGATGGAACAGTGCTGGGGTGTTTGTAGGCACTGTCTGTTATTGCTGGGCTCTTGGGACTGGTTAGCACAGCCAAAGTCTGAAGTTATACCCTGTGCCCGGGTGTGGCCTGGGGAAGCAAGCCCTTAACTTCCTGCTTCCACCCAGGGTCCTTGGCCCTTAGGAGAGTGTGGCAAAGGTGGGACCAGGACCCACCAGTTAGTTTCATTATTTCTAAAGATTTCATTTTATCTGCAGAGACTAATTAGAATAAAATATCCCTTTTTGGGCAGGAATATTATTGGTTGTCAGAGACTAATTATAGTTGTAGTCGCTAACTTATTTTCCCTATGTAAGTAAGAAAACTTAAATACTATGCAAGGACTACTGTCAAGCCTGTGCTTTTCAGAAGGTGGGGATAGATTGGACAATAGAGGTTGGCTGTAGGAATTGTGGCAGGCTAGGGTCCTCTCCCAGCATAGACAACAGGTAGTTCTGATGCTGTCTGTGTAGTTTCAGTTGACAATTTATGTGGCCATGGCTTTATTTGCCCAGGAGTGCAAACGTGCTAGGTCTGCATCCTGACGCTGTGACATTGGCCCATGGCACTCTGTATTGCTGGACCTGTGTTACCTGTTGAGTTGTTTTCTTTCAAAGGGCAGAAGCGCATCTCGGACATGGAGAGACTCCATTGGGGTGGTGGGGAGGGCTTTCCTAGTCTGTGTTTTGTGGTGGCGTGAACAGGGTCTCTGTTTCCAGAGCCTTTCTTGCATAGTGTAATCTTCCCCTACCTTTTATTTTTAGTGGTGGTGGTAGGGCCTAGCCCAGAGCCGGAACAGCTTATTACACGGAACTGATCCAAAACTGGGAGGTGGCGTGCAGTATGCATTAGATTTACTCTTGAGGCTTTCCCGTTATGTTAGCTCCAGGGCAAGCTAGCAGGGCTATTTTTAATCTTTCAAAGGGGTGTGCTGGCGGTGTCTGGCAGGAGCAGAAGGGGCTTGGTGCTTGCATAGGCATGGCCTGCTGCCTGCTGTGATCTTGGAGCCTTTTGTAACTGTGCTAGCCCCAAATGCTCTCTCTGTCCTGGTGGAAGCTGGGGATAGTAAAAAAGACAGACTATTTCCCTTCCATTCTTTCAGTGTTTGAGATAGTGTGACAAAACTGTTTTGTCAATAGAGAGGACTTTTAGCTTTAGGTATCAATTACTTATCAGGGAGTGGCCATAAGTTTAGACGCTATTGCCAAGATCATTACTTCTTGCTGAAGGCAAGCAGAAAAGGGAGCAAAAGTTTACTTATTATGTTTCTATTTTGAGACTGGGTCTGGTATTGCCCAGGCTGCCCTCGAATGACCTTGAACTCCTGATCATCCTGACCCCACCTCCCCAGTTCTGTGCTGGTAGCAGTGAAGATGCCTTACGGAATCCTGTAGCTTGCCTTCAGCTATCAGCACTTTGGACGGGAGTGCAGAGTCAAGTGCCAGCTCAGCGTGGTTACTGCCACAGGCAGAGGCCTGTCACAGTCTGCTGTAGCATGAGTTACCTACAGACCTTGAGGCTCCTCTTTCTGCGCCACACGCCCCCTTCTGAAAGTATTTCATGCCGGAACTGTTTAGTTAGTGAAGTATGTAGATAGTTACTATTACTCTTACTAAGTTACTTGAGACTGGAGTTTGAAGTTTTGCCCAAGTGGGCCTTGAACTTCAGGTCCTCCTGCTTTAGTCCCCTTCGTTTCTAGGACGGCAGCGCCAGCACATCCAGCTCCTCAGCTACCCTTGTTTGGGGAGTAGAACGTCCTGCTGACACCCTCTACTTCAAACCCACCCCAGGCCTGGGAGGGTGGCGCAGGGGAGGGTGCTGCTGTAATACTAGCCAGGTAGAGGCTTGAGTCCTTCTGACTTTCAGAATGTGTTGTGGATGGACAGGCATTCTGCAGGAGAGGAGCCAACCCCCCCCCCCCCCCCCCCCCCGACCTGCTGCTGAATGGCGTCTCTTTTTCTGGGAGCTCACAAACATATGTGTTAGGTCAGACCGAAGTGTGACCCTGCGCCTGCCATCTTCAGCTCCAGGCGTACTTTCTACAGAGCAACACCGATGACTCCACGAACAAGATTTTAAGTAGAAAATTTATCTACTTTTCAAAAATCTGTTTACTGAGGATTTGCTGTGTGTGCTTGTATGTGTGTGTGTGTGCGCGCTTGTATGTGTGTGTGTACTGACTAGGTTGAACTCCTACAAACTCTGCCTTGTGCTTGTGTATGCTGTGTAAAATACTGACTTGTCTTGAACAGGAAGGTCTGAAGGAAGCTGGAGCAGGGCGGTTCCCCTTGTTCACTGGGATCCCCATCCAAGTCTAGGATTTGTGTGGAAGGTGGCCAGAGTCTTTCTTAGAGAGGACGGTGCTGTGTTAGTGGTGATGGCCCTTTCATAGTTTCCTGGTGGCTCATGTATGTCCAGCAAGCTGCACATATTTAAGTGTGTATCTTGAGAGGTTTGGCCATGTTTACATGTATTATGTCATCAAAATCTAAATAATCTGTCCCTCCGACTCAGCCACTGATCTGTCAGGATGGATTAGTCCTCTCCCCGACTTCCCGTCAGTGCGCTGGACCTGTTCTGCTCGAGTTTCTTTCACTCAGTGTAATTATCTCAGTATTTATCCACGGCACACGAAGCAAGTGTTTCTCACCCATCTGTTTATAATGCGTTCCTTTTTGTTGATGGCTAGTGTTTTGTTGAAGGATTGTGTCATAATTTATCTTTTTACAGTGTGGTGGTGGAGTTTTAGGTTGTTTCTGGGTTTATTTTCTTTTTTTGAGATCATAATAGTTTCCTCTTTTTGTTTCTCTAAACCTTCCTATGTACCCCAGATCACCGCTGTCTTTCAAATCCGTGGCCTCCTTTTCTTCATTGCTGGTGTGTGTGTGCGTGTGTGTATAAACATAACCTGCTCAGTCTCTGTAATACTACCTTCCGTGTATGATGTTTTCGGGCTGACCACTGGTATAGGATAACCAGTGCACTCCTCACTGGGGAAGACTTTACTGCTCCACGAATTCCTTTAGTTACCTGCAGACCGTTCTGTAGGGGTGAGGCCGCATGGTCTCTCCCATCCACACTGGCATGTCTCTTGTCCTTGTTCAGCTTGTCCACGACAGTGTTTACACTGCCATGTCTGACATAGACCACAGCCTCAGCACAAACTCCCTGGTCCTCTGGCTCTTACAGTCTCCCTGCCCTCTCTTCTAGTGTTCCCTGAGCCTTAGGTTCTGGAATTTTGTGGTAGATTTATCAGTTGAAATCAGGCTCAGCAACTTTGCATTTGTGGTTTTCTGTAGCGGTCTGTTGCAAAGAGAAGTTCCCTTGATGAGGGCCTAGAACTAGTGGTTTTTTAGTTGTAGTAAATGAACTGCTGACAATGTTATATCAGTGATAATTTGAATTTAATTTTTTTCCAGTCTTCCCTTCTGCAAATAAGTTTTATAAGATATTATGTTTCTAAGTAAGAGGGTACCCTGGTTAATATGGGATACCAGGCAGTCTTGGGTGTCTATTTTAAAAGCAAATATGGTACAAACAGATTTTTAAGATTTGCAGTTTCCTAGTGTTGTTGTATTCTGAGCCCACACAATGACAAACTTCATGGAAGCCTGGACGGCTTGGGAATGGTGCTGCCATCCCAAGAAGACAGGAGCATGAGACCCGCGAGAGGACGGACGCATGCTGTGTTTCTGCTTCAACTCTGGAATTCTCAGTACTCTTCCTGTCTTGGGCCATGTTTAAAGTACACCAAAGGAATGATTCTTTTGGAAGCTTTTCGCTTCTATTTTATTCCCATTGATAACTCTTTCCAGAGTTCAGCGAGGGCGCAGGCTGAGGTCAAGCACCTGCCCAGCACGTAGAAGTCCTGGGCTCCATCCCCAGCACCACCGGGAACAATGGAAGGGACCATCCCTTTCCATCTCTCTGATCTTTCTGGGGGTCCCATGCATACACGTGCCCCTCTCTTTTACAGTCTGTGGACCTCCTGGGGTATGGCTTCCTAAACAGTGAATTGTGTTTTATTTGTATGGCTATTTTGTCTGTGTACTATATGAATGAATGCCTGCCAGAAGAGGGCTCGAAGCCCCTCGTACTGGAGTTTCAGATGGTTGTGCCTCCATCACTTGGGTGCTGGGATTTGAGTCCGGGTCCTCTGTAAGAACATTCTTAGCCATCTCTTCAGCCCTTAAACAGTGAGCTGTAACCCCACAAGAAACTGAATGTGGGGGTCATGAAACATTTGGCAATAGTAAGAGGTTTCTCAGTGTGCAATGACAGAAAAAGAAAGGGAAAGAAAACAGTTAAAATACTGATCAAAATGAAAAATGTAGATTCTCTGTGTTCTGACATATCAAATATTCAACCAAAATTTAATTCTTTACATAAAATATAGGAGATTCATTTTATTAGTGTGCAAATTTGCTCTTATCAATAAATATATTTAAAAATTATGTAGTAATAGGAGTGGCGGGGCTGCCTCCCTAGCACCCCAGCTGCCTGGCTAGCTTTGCCCCGAAATAACACACAAACTGTATTCATTTAAACACTGCTTGGCCCATTTCTATCTAGCCTCTTCTAGGCTAATTCTCACATATTAATTTAGCCCATTTCTAATCATCTGTGTAGCATCGCTAGGTGCGCTTACCGGGAAGATTCTAGCCCACGTCCATCCTGGGTCGGAGCTTCATCGCGTGTGCCTCAGAGAGCAGAGCTATCGCCTCTGTCCGGGAGAGGGGAGCATGGCATCTCTGAACTCACTTCCTCTTCCTCCCAGCATTCTGTTCTGTTTACTCCTCCCACCTATATTTTAACCTATCAGGGCCAAGCAGTTTCTTTATTGCTTAACCAATGAAATCAACAGATTGATATATGACACTCCCACATCAAAATTATGTATGCTAACTGATGTTTTTAAGCTTAATTTTTTTGATTTATAGTTAGTAAATGTTTGGTTTTTATGACTATTTTATATACCTGTATATAATTAGGGTTGAGGGCGGGAAGGTGTATGAACCCCTTTGCTAGAGGAAGGCCCTGGTCCACAGAGAGTCTTCTGTGAACTTCAGGAACCACTTCTTTCTCTGTGATAACCAGACTTAGAATTTCTGCAGGTGGCGACACTATTTCCAGTGGGTGTGTGTGTGTTCGTTCCCATTCATTTTGAATGTAAGTATCGTTATTGACTTGAAAAGTACCAGTGTTGAATCAATTACTCCTGTGGAGTTGGGACTGTGGCTTAGGGCCTGGAGATGCTAGGCAAGCCCTGGACGCTAGGCTACTCACCAGCCCTACTTCTGCTCAAACAGAGTAGCCACTGGAATGCCACAGAAGGACAGCAGCTAGGTGACCCAGCCTCGAATTGGTACTCAGGGGTAGCTCAGAGACCTTCCTTGCCGGAGCCCACAATCCCTGTTCGCTGTCACCATTAAGAACTGGACGAGAGGCGTATGTGAAAGACCTGCCTGAGGCAGGCTCTGTGTCTGTCTGATAGATGCTGTGGCCATCAGGGCTTGAGTAACAGGTGGTTTCACTGGGAAAATGGTGGCCTTCTTGGGCTTTTGCTTTTTAACATTGTGGGGTGTTTTGTCAGTTTCTGTTCAGTGACTGCATGCTGTAGTTACAGACAGGAGGCTGAAATGAGTTATCAGCAGGTTAGGCAAAGAGTGAATGTGGTTGGGGCGCTGTGTCTGCAGTTGTGTGCCCACGGAGCAGAAGCCATTGTGCTCATCCACCTGACAGACAAGAGGAGGCAGCAGCAGTGGTGGCGGGGGAGGGGGCACTAGAGGAACAGAGTGTTCTGAGGCCTTGGAAGGTTGGCTTATGACTTGGCTACTGATTGGCTGTGTTGTGAGCAGGAAGGAGGGGGAATCCAGATGACTTGTAGATTTCTGACCTCAAGTAGAAAACGTGGTGGACTCGTCTCAGGAGGGATTGAAGAGGCAGAAGTAGTTCAGGCGAAGTCTGGACTGGTTTTTATGTTGCGGAGTTGGCAGATGTCAGAATGACTGAGAAGTTAATGTCTGCCACCAGGGCTACCCTGGGTCTGCAGTGAGTCCAGGGGGACCTTAGTCTAAGAATGTAGCTCTCAGGCTCAGCCGGGCGTTCTGCTTAGAAACTCAGCTCCGGGAAGTGGAGAAACCAGAGAATAAGGACCCCAGGAAGAAAGGCAGTGTGGTAGAAGGGGTATTTTAGGCAGGAGGAGCTCTCAGTGCTGCAGAGAAATTTCAGGTCCTGGGAGTGCTCAGTCTGCTCAGTCCGGGTGGCACTTAGGATACCTGAGTTTCCTGGTAAGGATATGTTGGAGGGGGTTTAGCATCTCCGGAGAGAGGCCCAGTAAATGTGGAGGTTCTCTGCTTTTTAGGGAACGCGAGATTGCTGTGCCTTGCAGAGACATACTTTCTTCTTTCAATGTTTAGGCACGGCCTTGGATCGAACCCAGGGATCCTGCCATTAGATACTTGGCTGAAGACTTAGGGGATGTTTTCTAGTTTGTCATAGCAGTGTGGTACAGCCTCCACCCCTGAAGTATACTGTGGTGTTCTCGTTCTCCCCCCCCCCCCCCCCCCTTCTCTCTCCTGTACATGCTCTCTCCTGTACATGAGGCGGATGGAGCAGCCTGCACACAGGAATCTACTGTGACTTAGGCCTGACAGGAAGGAAGGAACCGTATGAGGGCCAGGGGATGGCTTTGTAGGTTGTCACTGGAGACACCCCAGTGACTGGCACAATTTCTTGCATGTGTGTGAAGATATGTTTACCCGTGTGGACAGATGTGGAGACCGGAGGTTGGTGAGAGAATGACTTCCTCTCTGTTTTTCACCTTACCTTCGAGGGAAGGTCTTTTACTAGACCTGAAGCTAGACGGGCTGTCTGGCCCCACTTGCACACACCACCATGCCAACCTTTCCTTAGGGCGCTGGGGATCTGGACCAGGTCCTCACACTTACGCAGCTAGCACATCACCACTGAAACACTCATCCCATGTGTGTGTGTGTGTTTTTAACGGTTTCTGTTTGACTGTTTGCTTCCTTAGGCTTGTCCACCACGTGGTCCCAGCATTCTCGATCCCAGCATGGGAGGAGCTCCTGCTCTAGACATGAAGACCGAAAGCCTTCTGAGGTACTTTGGAATGCTTGCTTGCCTTGGTCATGTGTGCATGCAAACCTGCTGCCCTCATGCCTGCCTCACGATGTGCATGTCTGAGCAAGTTACTTGACCTCTGCCCCACTTGATACCCCGGGAAGATGGTGAGAAGCAGATGTGTGTCTCATCGGAGTCTCCGGAGGAGTGAGTGGGCCAATACATGGAGGCGCATACATGCAGAGCATGGGGCATGTATGTAGTGTGCAGTGAATGTTAGCTCTTACTGTTAATTGTATTCTTTTTCCTTTCCCGTTTCATCTTTGCTGGCTCCCAACAACTTTTCCTCTGGCCAGGAGATGAGCGGGTTCAGCTGCTGCCAAGTCTCTGCTGGCCTCAAGTTAGTCTGAGCCATGAATGTGTGGCTTATTTGGCAACAACCCAACGTAATTCTGGAAGTTTTGTTCTGGGGATTATGCTGAAGGCTTTCCTCCACTTTCCCAGTTTGTTTCACGTTTTACATTTCCCTGGTACCCTACTTTTATTGTTCCTTTTCCTCACTAAAATTGTTTTTAGAGGTGCTTCCCCGCTGGCCTTAGCTATCTGGGCCCTGTCATCCTGAGCTGTTTTCTCTACGCCCTTCACCAGGCTCAGAATTCAAAGTCAGGGTGTCAGCCTGTTGTGAGTTTTCAGGGGAAGCTGTGGGAAACTTCTTTGGCATCGCGCTGTTTGTGGGATGACCTCAGTTGGCTTACGGCGTGATGGCCATGCAGTGACAGGTGTTCCTCGGAGGCCGTCTGACACTGGAGACCATGTTCAGGAGCAGAGGAGTTTCTTGGTGATGGAGTAATATCCCCTACCACACAGTGGTAAAGACTGGTTCCAGGAAGCTCTTCCATGGTGGGCGGGTGTGGGAGATGCTGTAGGCCTAGTGTCTGTGTTGACATTCAGTGCTCACTGCATTTTCTTATGGCACCGGGACATCTCTGCTGTTGTAGTTTCTTGTCTTGTTAAATCCTGAGTTGCTGCTGTAACTGATACTGAGCCTTTTCGGTGTCCATACTATCCTGCTGTCCCTCTGAGGCCTCTGAGTAGCAGGCACGGTACTCTGTCCTTGCCCGGTCCGTGTAAATTCCTGAGAGCAAAGTGCTTTCTATGCCAAGGTTTCCAGTTCCTCTGTCCTTCCTTGGTCTACTCTGGCACCCGAGCTTAGGGTCAGAGCCTCTCCTGGGTCTCTAGGAATGGAACAGCCCTTTCTCGTCTCCTTCCTTGGTGTGTGATTTCCTTTCTTTGAGAGTTTGCTTGGTTTTTTCTTTGTATAGCCTAGCTGGACTCTGTTTTACCTGATTTGCTTTGTGAGGGTATAGACTCATGGGTATGACCCTGAAGGCCTTTCCCTTGGGGTAGGGTGGTACTAACCTTAGATCCAGGTCCAGGGGCTTTGTGTCTCGTGGGACCTTATGTCCTGTGTGATCTTTGTGGAAGGTACAGCCAGGCTCTTGCTCGATGGTCCTGCAGCAGGTAGGAGTGGCATCCTGGAGTACGTCCAGTGTTGAAAATGACAGCCAGAGGAGTGGCCTTTTTTGTTTAGCCACTACCTCGTGCTTTCATGAGACAGGGTTTATCAAAGAGATTGCCATCCTGAAAAGCCAGCTGGCCAACAACGTCAGCCGTGCTTAGCAGCACTAGAAAGCTTCCTGTCCTGAGTGAGGGAGTGATGGTTGGCTGTGTGCACGGAGGACAGCCTACAGATTCAGGCTCACGCTGCACCTGCTATACGGTGGGGCTTGCTCATGCCAAGGTCAGGGCTTCCTTGTGCAGCTCAGATGCATGGGCTGAGGAGAAGGCTGGAGGGGAAGCAGCTGTGTAGCCCTGGCTGCCAGGCAGGGTGTGCTGTGCTGTCCGACAGCCTCGTAGATGTGAATGCGAGTGCCCACGAGTCCGCAGAGGAGCAGAGGTGGGGGCTGCCCTTCCTGCAGATCCTTTTCTCCGTGGAGTCTTCATGATGAGTTGAGCGCTTTCATGGTAGATGGACTCGCGCCCCGAGTCCTGCTTGCAGGGAAGATCCGGTTCTGTCTCTCCAGATACTGCTTCCTGGGTCTAAGGTAGGGCATCCTCTGACTTGGTGTCATAGTGACCTGTTGTTCACCCCCAGATCTTTGCATTTCTGCCTGGGTTAGCAAACGGGGCCCTTGCTCTCATCAGCCGTCTGCCCTAGATGCTAGCCCCTCAGGAGGAGGGCTGGCTGGCAGGCTAGTTTAGAAGATAGTGACCTCTACCAGGCGGTTCTAGGTTTTGCCTTTAGGTTAATTGGCTAGTGATGTTTTGTTTGTAAACATGGGCTCCAAAGAGCACCGGCGGGTGACTTGCCATGTGACTTGCCATCGTTCCCTGAAGGATTTCCGGGAGCCTCTGTTCAGCGGCCCTTGGTGAATTGAGAGATCTTAGAGAGGGGAACGGTTGGATTGATAGAGTCACTGCTGCCTCAGCTTGTGTTGAATGAGGGAGCTGGCGAGGGAAATGCGTGTCAGGGGAAGGGCTTCTGTAACAGGACATACTTACTTTGCACTGATACAGTGGCCTTGTTCTGGGTAGCTCCATGGTTACCTTGCAGCTGCCAGTGCTCCGAAATGAATGCAGGTACCAAATGCCAGTGTCCCCTCCTTCTTCCCAGGTGTTTAGGACTGACCTGATCACTGCCATGAAGCTGCATGACTCCTACCAGCTGAACCCCGACGAGTACTACGTGCTGGCGGATCCCTGGAGACAGGAATGGGAGAAAGGAGTCCAGGTGCCTGTGAGCCCAGGGACCATTCCGCAGCCCGTGGCCAGGTAGACACATGCTTCCCTGTCCACCACTGCTTGTTCCTCTCAGCAAACCAGGAGGCTGAGAGGAGACGGTTCCCGAGTCAGTGGTACAATGACACGCGGCCTGACAGGAGGTAGAAGTGTAGGAGACACAGTTCAGGCATTGAGGGTGGTGAGTCAGAGACCCCTGAAGCTCACGGGAGGTGCTGCTCTCTCATACCGGAGAACAGAAGGTCCGAGGCATGTTAGGGAATACATTTCATGTGACTCAGAGTAACCGTGGGTGATTGCGTTTTAGGAGATGACAGGGATGAGGAGACCTGTTGGACCGTGTCTCAGACGAGGACTTTGACTAGTTCTGCTATGGACGGGCTCTTTCCAGATGCTGCTGTTTTCTCTTCTCTCCTGTCACATGGCTCACTTCACAGCATGTCCCCCTTGCCATTCCTTTGAGATGGGCTTTGTGTGCTGGTATGATTTTTGCCCCACCATCACCCTTTGGTGTAGTGTGGCCACCTAGAGGATGGAGTGCCGATAGCTCTGTTGGCTTGGCTGCCACAGCGTCCGCTGGCTCCTTGCTGTGTGGAATAGCCTCTTTTGCCATGGACAGGTGTAGACTAAATTCACCGTTTGGCCCTTACTCCATGTCTCCCTAGACATCGGATTGATTTGATTGTCATCAATTTGGGATACCGGAGGAGTGTGGAATGTTGATGGATGTCACGTTATATTATAGTCCACCGTGGCTAGGCAGGCATAGGTGGCCACCAGGAGTCACCTCTAGAGTCACTGACAATTTCAGGGTGATGACACCCATAAACGCTGGACATCCTGTTGGTCTGAGTGCTCATGGTGGACAGCAAATACGGAAGTCCTGAGACCGCAGCGCTCCCATGGGCCGAGAGCCCTCGGCTCTGCGCTGTCCCTTACACGGCTTGGGTGCAGCTGGAACGTGCTCTCCAGACATGAGCAGGCTGTGAGAGTGGTGGCAGCGGAATCGTCCTGGGGTCGTGTGTTCACTGGGCTCCGGCTCTCAGAATTCCTAGGAATTGCAGCTGCCCACTGTTTTCACTTAGTCTTTTGGAAGGTGAGAGTTCAGAGCCGCTGCCTGTGATCTGCAGCATGGGTGGTGCACAGCTTGTGGCTGCTCTTGCCAGCTGTGTCCCCGAGGACTCTGTGTAGCGACAACTTCAGAGGAATGAGCACACCTGATTGACAGAAGGAATTTAGAAACCAGCTATGGACATGCGGGGTGTGGAGACACGGAGTGGGTAGGGTAGGGTAGGGATGTGTGCTAGGGAGGAGCAGCTCTGAAGTCCGCAGCATCTGGCTGAGGGTGTTGTTGATACTTGTGTTGTCCTCCCGCGCACCCCTCCAAGCCACCCCCACCCCCACCCCCACCCCTGCCGCCCCAAACCAGGGTTTTTCAATAGCTATGGAGCCAGTCCCGGAACTCACTCTGTAGACCAGGCTGGCCTCGAACTCACAGAGATCTACCTGCCTCTGCCTCCTGAGTGCTAGGATTAAAGGCATCCATCACCACTGCCCGGCCTGATATTTGAGTTTTAAGTCATAGTTTTTCCGAGCATAGGGGATG
Organism: Microtus oregoni; assembly: GCF_018167655.1. NCBI lineage: Eukaryota > Metazoa > Chordata > Mammalia > Rodentia > Cricetidae > Microtus > Microtus oregoni. The sequence goes on along the minus strand of NW_024543069.1, from coordinate 32,785,811 downwards.
GTCTGGCCTTGAGGACTGGAGGAGGAAGTTGTACCTGGCCTCTGAAACTTTCTTGTCCATGGAAGAGAAAGTAATCTGGCTACTTGTTTTCTTGTTGAACAGGGTTGTGTCTGAAGAGAAATCTCTCATGTTCATCAGGCCTAAGAAGTACATCGCATCATCTGCCTCTGAGCCTCCAGAGTTGGGCTACGTTGATATCCGGTCGCTAGCAGACAGCGTATGTCGCTATGACCTCAACGATATGGATGCCGCATGGCTGGAGCTAACCAACGAAGAGTTTAAGGAGATGGGTGAGACTGTGTTATTACATCATTAGCTCACGTTGGAGGAGGAGCTGCTTGTGTGTTATTACATCATTAGCTCACGTTGGAGGAGGAGCTGCTTGTGTGTTATTACATCATTAGCTCACGTTGGAGGAGGAGCTGCTTGTGTGTTATTACATTAGCTCACGTTGGAGGAGGAGCTGCTTGTGTGTTATTACATTAGCTCACGTTGGAGGAGGAGCTGCTTGTGTGTTATTACATTAGCTCACTTTGGAGGAGGAGCTGCTTGTGTGTTATTACATCATTAGCTCACGTTGGAGGAGGAGCTGCTTGTGTGTTATTACATCATTAGCTCACGTTGGAGGAGGAGCTGCTTGTGTGTTATTACATTAGCTCACTTTGGAGGAGGAGCTGCTTGTGTCTGCAGTGACTCCTGGAGTCCTGTGAGAGGCTGGAGCCCACCCAGGCACAACCGTTTTCAGTCATCTCAGAATCTTTGGAGACCATATTATCTGGCTTTGGTGACAGAGTCCACTTGGGGATTCAGAGCACTGGTGGGCTGATGAGGGACGGTTCCATAGGGTGGAAGCTGGCTTGTTTTGGCTGCAATGACTGGCTTCCTGTCCCTATCTGGGAACCGCAACCCAGGGAGATTAGTAGGAGGTCCAGTCCAGGACCCTGCTCATGCCCTACTGTTGTGATGTAATGCACCTTCCCCCAGCTGCAGCCTGCTGCTTCTCAGAGTGAGCCTGTAAAGATTGCTCCAAACCCTCTTGATTTTACCTCTTTACACTCTTCTGGCTTTCTTTGAGTGAGGTGTACCCTAGCTGAGAGCACACTCTGATGGTCTCTCTCCTTGTTGGAGCGGTGTGTCATGGTGTGGAGTCTGGGATTACATAGGTCTCCTCACATTCCAGCTGTCCTTTCCCACGGTTGCTCTGAGGGTTTGTCCTGACACAGTGAACTCGGTGTGAAAGACTACATTAGTGCTGTGGAAGCAGAGTCGGGGCGTGATGGCATGGGCTGTTCTCCAGCACACAGGGAAGAGTCAGTGTGTGCTTGACTTCAGGGCTGGAAGGCAAGCGCTGTTTGAAGCTTGTGTTCTCATGGAGTCTGCCTCGGCCTGGCTCTGCTAGCAGCTTGCCCTGCCATTGAGCCCACCAGCCAGTTGAATGGGACTGGGTAGGATTGAGTTGCGAATGTGGGCGTTTTCTACTTGGTGTCTTAGGTGTGTTGACTGAGTTGGTGTTCCTGGTCTTGTTTCCTGCTTTAAGTATTTGTGGTCAGAACAGGAGTAAGCCTGGGGCTGTGGTAGAATCTGTTCAGAAGTCCCTGGGGAGTGGTATAGTATGTGTGGTATATATATCTGAGTGGTGTATTATGCCGATGTAGAAGATTCAGTTCTGTCTTTTGAGCTGGCCAGATGCTTAACACTGTCATGTTTAAAACCGCTCAAAACACAGTGTGAAGCATTTGGCTGGCTGTTGGTGTCCATCTAGTCCAGGGTCCTGTCCAGAGACTCAGCTGAGAGACTGGCTTTGCAGTACTTTGAGTTGTAAGAACTCACGTGGCTGGGGCATTAGGCAAGATAAACTGACTTGGCAGAATAAATCATCCTTTGACATACACTGAACACCAGTTTAAAGATGCTTGTCCCAGCCGCTACTGACCTTTTTATGGTAAAGGTTCCTTAGAAGGCAAAGTAAAGTTAGGAGTATCCACAAGCTAGGCACTGGGGGAAAAGCGCCCTAGTTTATGCGGTGCTCACCACTATGCATTCTCAATGTCTTCTCCCATGAAGAGAACACTTCCCTGTGTGTACACACAGGAGCATATAGGCATACGAACATGTGGGTGCTCCTTAAGAGGGGGTTGGTCCCTGAAGTGAAGTCGCAAACTGCCCTGCGTTGGTACTAGGTCCTGAACTCAGGTTCTCCAGAAGAAGAGCACAGCGAGTGTTCTTCTGCCTTTCCAGCTCATCCGCAAAATTTTAAAACCTGAAAGTGATGGTTTTGATTTTATAATGATGCATATAAGTTATAGGCTCAGATTATCTCCGCCCACCTTTTAAACTCGCCCCACCCCCTTCCAGGTCTCCTAATACAGCTCCTGCTGGCCTGAGACCCAGTGACTCCTAAATGTTTCTCTGGAATGCCTTTCTTTACAAGGCGCATTTTCCTTATCAGCAATTCGGAGAACATCTGCACATAGGAAATAGCTCTTTTCTCACTACTAAGACCACAGTAACCACTTTCTTTTTTTCTTTTCTTTTTCAAGGCTTTATTTTAATTACATGTATGTGCCTGTGTGGGTGTGTGCAGGTGCCAGGGTAGGTCAGGAGAGGGTTTCAGAGCTCTGGGATCTGGAGTTACAGACAGTTGTGAGCCACCTGACACAGTGCTGGGAACCTAGCCCAGCTCCTCCGCTGTAGCAGTAGCTGCTCTTGACCCAGAGCCTTCCCCTCGTGCCCTTGGCTTAGGTTTGATGGCTCTTGTAGGAGTGTATTGCATTTTATTTGACTCATAGTGAACTGAGTTCTTTGCTCCAGACATCTCCTCTGTTTGCCTTTCCTGGATCTGATTTCTGTCTGATGGAATGATTATGCATTTCTGCTTGGTGAATTCAGAGCGGAGAGGGATGAGCCAGTTAAAGACATTTGGGTGTTCCGTGTGAAATCTGCTTCAGGGCACTGTTTTAAGCAGCAAGAAAGAAAATTAAAAACAAAACAAAATAAAACCCTGAAAACCAAAACAAGAAAGCCCAAACACCATAATATATGGTCCCGGCTTTCTAAGTGAAATGAGTGTCATAGCAACAGTGGTGCATTTAGCAGTGCATGTATTTATACCCTAGCATGCTTTTGAGATTGTTTTGAAGTTTTGCTTCTTTACTCTATCTTCCGTAAGGAACAAACTGGAATGGAGGTGTTTATCTGCGGGTTGGTTTGAGTCACTTGATGGAAATTTCTCTGGCCCTCCGATTTTCTTTTATTTGTGTTTTATTTAGGAGTTTAAACATGCCAGTGTTTCATTACAGTGATTATTAATGTGCACTTACTCACGTGTCTGGTGTTTTCCTTCAGGGATGCCTGAGCTGGACGAATACACCATGGAAAGGGTCTTGGAGGAATTTGAACAGCGATGCTATGATAATATGAATCATGCCATAGAGACAGAAGAGGGCTTGGGAATTGAATATGATGAAGACGTTGTCTGTGATGTCTGCCAGTCACCCGATGGCGAGGATGGCAATGAGATGGTATTCTGTGACAAATGTAACATCTGTGTGCACCAGGTAAGGGGACAAAGCCCACAGAGAAGCTGCCTAGGGTTCTGGGGTGAGCCTGTCAGCCAGCCTGTGCTCTCTGGAGCCCAGGATGCTTCCAGATGGGGCTGTATCCTCACAGCTGTGGTCTAGGGATGTCATTGCCAACACCAGTCCTAGGGGGTAGGTCTTTCCCTTTACAACCCGAAGGCGCTAGGATCCAAGTGGGAACTCCGTGGAAAAGCAAGTCCTCGAAGAGGTGGTTAAACTCTACATTAGTTTCCTAAGCTTCATAAATGGTGATTGGAAAGAGCGGAAGCTGTTTCGGGAACATTCAGTTTTGTTCTTCCTTGTCTCTTCCTGGCTTATGGTGGGGTCTTGTCAGTCCTTGCTGTTCTTGGCATGTGGCAAACTTTAGTACTCACGCTGTTTTCCCTGTGTGTCTGTCTCCCCAGGGCTATCTTCTTAGACAGTCCCTAGGCCTGTAGGACTAAGTGCCTGTCCACAGCAGTATGGTCTTACTCCAAGTAATCACATGTCCAGGGACTGTTGATAAAGGTCACTTTTCGGGTAGTGGTGGAGTCTTGAGCGTATCTTTTGGGGATATAGGATAATCCACAGCATTAATATTTGTTTACATATAAACCTAGCTATTGAAGGAGTGTCAAGCTCCCCTTTATGTCTTTCATTTTAGATTTTGTTTAGTTTTCCGTGTGTGGATGTTTTGCCAGCACGTTATGTCTGTGTGCACCACATGCATGCCTGGTGACCACAGGTCAGGAGAGTGCATCGGGTCTCCTGGAACTGGAGTTAATGGATGACTGTAAGACACCGTGTGGGTGCTGGGAACTGAACCTGGGTCCTCCACGTGAGCACCCAATGCTGTTGACTGCTGAGCCATCTGACTCCAAGAGCCCCTCTCCTTGAGCTTTATTTCCAGATGCAGTAGAAAATGGTGGCTGCTTGTTACTGTCTTTCCCTCCAGGGAGGGTGGGCACTGGGTAGTTTAAAGAGCTTGTTCACAGATGTAGGGCCTTTTACCTCTCATTTAACTTAAGAGATTTATTATTATATATTTTTTAATGTTTGTATTTATTCCCTAAGGCTGGGGTTATAGGTTGTGAGCTGCTGCGATCCAAATTTGGGTTGTATGGAAGAGCAGCAAGTGTTATAACCACGGGTCTCCTGTCCAGTTCCTTATTTAACCTTCCCCTCAATAATGAAGCGATGTGGATTTGTGTGGGGCCATGTGCACCGTGCACTTCGGTGGTTTAGAAAGCTGTCCTCAAGTACTTTTTCTTGAGGCCATCGATGACACTGAAATTTAAAACAAACTTAGAGGAAGTGGAAGAGTTGCTTAGTGACCTGAACTTTGTCTTACATTATCATTCTTTGAAATAGCTCCGGCTGGTCCTGCTCTGCCTCCTGTGTGCTGAGACCGCACATGCCCCGCCCATCACCCTCCCAGCTGTGACCTTGCCTCAGCTTGTCTGACCTTCGCGTTTGCTTTAGTCCACGTCGTACCTAGAGTGTCCCTGGCCTCTGGAGGCCCTGTGGTGGCGGTGTGTTACGATGGAGGCCTGTGACCCCACCGTGGCTGGTACTTCTCATTTACCTGAGCGACTTTGCAGTCTTCTGGCATTTGCTCTATTACAAGGTTTCTGCCCGGAATCTGGCTGTGCTCTGTGTTTTAGAAGTGTAAGCTGACATCAGGGCTGCCTGCCAGAGCCTTAGCACGTAGGTGGCAGTCAGTTGGCCCTGGTGCTCGCGCTTCGGCTTCTTCTCTCTTGACACACTTAATGCTCACTTCATTTTTCTTTTGGTGAAATCCTCCGTGATTTGTCTTGAAGGCATACTTAATTAGTATAGATTCGCCTTTCCAGGAAGTGAAATTCTGTCTTCAAAGGCAACTCTAGAATGTCTGCTACAGAACCTTAGTGTTTGAAGCCTTCATAGACTGTCTAGGCCTGCCTACAAAATCTCCTTTTGCAGTAGACTGTTGGCAGCGGCTTACTCATGGCCAGCGCCACAGTGTGAGTGTTCCTTTGCTGTGCTCAGCTCTTCCTGTGGTTTCCTGTCTTGTGTCCTGGGCATTCAGATTTCATGGCGGTTGTGCTTTCTGGGTCTGGAGAAATAGAGCCGTGTCCCTGTCACTCGACTTCCTGACTTCCAGTTCACTTGAGGATAAAGTTGCGAACAGTTTGCCTTGTGAAGGACTCTCTGAATGTGCTCCTAGCACCACTGTGGTTTGTTTCTTCGCTCTGCTTGTTGAAACATTTGCTTTTTCTCTCCAGACCAGCATAATGACTTCAGTTGTAAAAGCCTTGATTTCTGCAGTTTGTGCTGTCTTGTGTAATTTTGCCAACTTGTGCAAAACAGGCTTTGTTTTAAACATCAGTGAGAGAAACCAGATTCTCATTTTTAAGTGTCTTGTTTGTTCACGTGGACAGTGTTGGTGGAGTGTGTCTAGCTTGGGCAGCGAAGCTCCTCAGGTGGTTTCCCACACACTCTCACCTCAGCAGTCCCGCGAGAGTCTTGGGGCTTTGTTGTCCTCTCCGTCCCTCATTGCACCATCGTGAAGATGGAAAGGTCTTGCATACCCTCTCAGTCTCACAACCCAGCTGGAGCACGCTGCTCAGTGGTCGGAGACTTCCTATGGATGAGTCTCTCTGTACCACTGGTTACTCTAGAATTTTCTCTTCTCAAGCTTTTGGGACTCTCGGTGCACAGTAAGCATGCAGCTTGTCTTTGCAGCTCAGGCACTTAAGTGCTGGGAGGAGGACTGGCATTTTCCTCAGGGGTTAGGACACAGTTAGCATGTCTATTTTGGTGATGCTTCTGTGGAGATCTTTCTATCTAGGTGGTTTTTAAATTAATTAGTAGGGGCTGGGGAGACCCCTCAGTCATACGAACACTGACTGCTCTTCAGAGAACAAGGGCTGGATTCCTAGAACGCACTCTAACAGCTTATAACCAGCTATAATTCTAGTTCCAGGGATCCAATACCCTCCTCTGGTCTCTGCAGGCACTCACTGCAAAAAAATGTGGTGTGTGTGTGTTTATGCATGCAAAAGCTACATAAACAAACAGTAAGTAAATAGACAAAAATCAAATAGGAAACGTAAGTCTTCTCTCTTTTCCTTCCTTGGTAATTTGCCGTGGCCTTACAGGCTTGCTATGGAATCCTCAAGGTGCCAGAGGGCAGTTGGCTGTGCCGGACATGTGCCCTGGGGGTTCAGCCAAAATGTTTGCTATGTCCCAAGAAGGGTGGAGCTATGAAACCCACACGCAGCGGAACCAAGTGGGTCCACGTCAGCTGCGCCCTGTGGATCCCTGAGGTAAGTCTGCTCCTCGATAGCATCTTGGTGGACATGGTCCTGGTTTCCAGCTGGGACTGGGCAGGTGGGTGGAGCAGCTTATTGGCAGCAGTCGAGCTGCCGGATCCCACACCTCTGTCTCTGACTGCTCTTCACCCCGGCTACTTCATCACCATACTCGGGTCTGTACAAGGACTGCCGGAGGTTGGTGGTGTCCACAAAATCACCCCACCAGTGATTTTCTTTTTGGGCACCCTTTTGGGCACCCTCTCATGGTTGACACGACTCACAGGGCCAGGCCTGGCACCTTTACAGCTGTGTCCTGGGGGTGGGCATGTTACTGCCCCTGCCAGTCTCTCTTTGAGAAACTCCTTGTAGTACCATGGTGCTCTTGGTCACGTGTCTGTGAGTTTTATTTAAATTCTTACTCAGCCTCAACCTTGTTAATTTCAGATCTGGTCTAATTTATTTCCAGTCCCAGACCTTAACTAATTTAATTTGCATGGCTTGTGATGAGAATATCATTTGTGATTCAAATTCCAGTATTTTTGGTATGTGATTTGGTGTGTGTGTGTGTTTCCTCCAGAGGAAAACTGCCTGGGTATGATTTACATTGAGTTTTCATTGGTTTGGTATTAACCAGTTTGCGGTTCAATGGTCCAGGCTGAACTGGGGTGACAATACCATGTTTAGCTTGGTAGATATTTACTTGTACTATAGTTACATGTTCTGATGGAATACATTAAGTATAATCTATTTACTTGCTCACTCCATGGTTTAAGTATATTTACGATGGGGTTTTTTAGTCGTGACAAATGCTGTCAGTCTAGAGATGTGGTCCACTGTGTTATAAAAAGACAGGTGTCTGCCTCAGACACTTGGGAAGCAGTGGGAACCCTAGCTGGGTTTTTATAGACTGGGGTGCTGTGTCAAGGAGGCTGAGCTCTCCTCTAGTTCGGAGCTGAGCCCTCACATCTGGGTTAGGATTCTGAACCGTGCAGACCCATCTTGCTGTTTTGGCTCTCTAGGTAAGCATTGGCAGCCCTGAGAAGATGGAGCCCATCACAAAGGTGTCTCACATCCCCAGCAGTCGGTGGGCACTCGTGTGCAGCCTCTGCAATGAGAAGTTTGGGGCTTCCATACAGGTAACAGTTCAGTAAGAGTGGCTTTGTCTTCTTTCACTGTGAGGTACAGAACGGGATGGGGGTGGGGTGGGTTTTGCATCTCATCCGTTGGTTAGGAGAGGGGAGCTTTTCTGGGAACCCACTGGTAGGCAGTTCCACTTTGCCTGCCCCAGGCCTAGTGTCCACTTCTTTCCACCATTGTAAATTTTTTCACAGTTCCTGGTCAGACCCTGAGTCTTAGATAATCCTTAGCTGTGGCACTTGAGAGTCGCCTGCCTTCCTACTTCAGTCACGTGACATCACTCAGACCCAGAAGGCCTCTGTACTGCCTTCTGGGAATGCCAGTAGCTGAGGTGTTGGGTAGGCCGATGCTTTTGCACTGAGAGAAACGAGCCCTGGAACACGGGCTGGGTGGACGGCAGGAGCAAGCTACTGCCCTGGGTGCTCTTTGTCTCAAATGGTACTTGATCTGAATATAGTCTGGACTACTGAGAGCCATGTAACAATGCGGATTGCATTGGCATGTTCAGGTGCAGGTAAGTGCAGACAGTCATGAGACTGTGGAGTTGAGGAGAAAGCGGTGTCCGTGCTGTCCGTGCCTTCGTATTGTCTGGAACTGAGGAAGTGATTTCTGGGGCTTGTTGATTATCTATATCGGATTTGAGTCCTGGAATGCTGTGTGTGGCTGAGGGTTTTAAAGGTGAAGTCTGATTCTTCCTTTGGGATGGACCCAGAATATGCCTCAGATATTCTGTGTCTGTCTGTCTGTTTGTCTCTCCTAATCTCTTAATCTTGGGGTGGGGGTCGCGGGCAGAAACACTGTTTGGGCAGCTTCTTTGAGTGCTGAGCATACCGGGCACAGACGTGAACTTAACAAGTGTAGTTCTGGCTTTAAACAAATTACTTCATCTGACACAGTATTGTCACAGTATTGACATTTTGACCAATCAGTCATTCTCTGAGTAAGGTACCCAAACCACCGCTTGGTGGTTTTATATTCTTTTCCTTTTCTTAAACAAGCCCAAAGTGGTTTTATTTTTTAGTATTACTGTTTCTGCTGGTATTCAGACATCTAAAAACAATAATAGGAATATCAGGGCCGGCATAAGGCACCTGAGCGGATTTGGCTTTGGGACCTTAAAGTTGTGGGTGGTTTTTATTATTATTATTATTAATTTTATTTCTTTTATTTTTTTGTATATCAATAGAATCTATTGCAAACTAAAATGATAAATGCCTCTGACTGAGATTTGGGTTAGGCAAAAAGAGTAGAGGAAAGGTCAAAAAGGATTTGAGTGTTTGTGCAGGTGTACAACACACACACACACACACACACACACACAAAACACACGCTTGCTTGTGGCATACCAGGGAAATGGCTGTCCCCATGTCCATGTTAGCTGCTCTTCTGACGTTTCACGGGAGACGGATGGGAGCCCTGTTCGTCTACAAGGAGAGACAACGTAATGACTTTCCTATTGCCGTTGACCTCCTTCGGAGTTGGGGCCAAGAGAGGCTGATGACTTTTCATATCTTCACAAAATAGATTTTTATTAAAAGAATTCCTCTCCAAAATGTCTGCAGCTGGGGAGACTCTGGTTTATGTTTCTGTAACATCTGTTTGCTGAGTCAACCTGAATAGGAAACCCCAGAGGAAGGCCATTTGGCATCTTTTCAAAGTCCTGTATAAATATTCCTCTGCAGCTCATTTCTCTTTAAGGTTAGAATGCCTGGGTTAAGTGTAGTTTAAGCCAAACACAGATTGTGTCTCCGTCATCTGTTCCCACTTGGCTTCGTGCTGCTGGGGAAGTAGAGTCTTTTCACGATAGCGGCCAGGTGTGTCTGTGTGTGTTCTGCCACCAGAGCTGCTTTCACACGTTTCTTGTAATTAAGGTTATTTATAAAGGTACAGCCTAATCTTGGTGCATATATTTTAGGTGATTGGAAGTGGGGGCGGTGAAGGGGCTGGATTTTTATAGTTAAGGATTAGGTGGTGGCTGGCACTGAGTTGTATCTTAAACACTGAAATGATGAGGGGGAGATCCAGCTTCAGTGTCTGCTCTCTGTGGTTATGGGATGCAGGGTCTGTGGAATGAGTTTAATTAAGCTTTTCAGCTGTCCCGGGAGCACAAGATCCTTGGTTGTCTGTGCAGCCCTGGCATGCCCCAGGGATCCCTTGGCCTCACACAATACAGTTGCTTTTAAGGGACTGGCTTCAGCCTCCGAGAGGTACCTCTTTCTAGGGATTTGCTCAGTGAGATCAGACGGGTGAAGTTAATCACTTTTCTCCTGCTGGCCAGAGGCTTGTGTCTGGATCAAAGGCACTAAATTGTAGCCCTGTGCAGGCGGGGAGGAAGCAGGGTGCTCCCTGCATCTTGATGAGGCCTGACCGCTGTGGCGGCATGTGCTGACTTCCCTGGGACCTACAGGAAGGGAGCTTCTGATGCAGTGGTTGGTGATTCTGTACTAACAGGGAGACCTTTCTCCATCTTTCCTGAGCCGGGTTCTTGTCTGTTATTCTGCCTTCCTTTGGTGTGATCCTGGAGGCTGCTTCCGGGAAGTCTGTTTGCATTTCCCTACCCGAGTTGGGACTTTTTCCAGCTAGGGGTTGCACTGGGGACTGAGTCTTTTAAAACTGACCAGGAATGTGTGTGCTGAGGAGATACCTGGTCACATTTTTTATAAAACTACGTGAGCTTAAGCCTTTGAGAACTAGATTAGTGCCTCAGAGTTCACTCTGTACACAGAACACATGTCTTTGAGGGCTGTACCACTCTCACCTCCAGGGGCCAGTTGTTCACCATCCCCTCCCACCCTCACCCCTGTCCTGAGATTTTAGTGCCATCACTGAAGCGAGCTGTAGTTTGGGCTATCAGAGTTTTACCTGCATTGTTCCTGACATCCTTGCTTTCCCTTCCCTTCCCTGTTGATTCTTGTCAAGCTTTCCTGTCGCAGTGAGTGTGCTTTGTCGTCATGTGGGGCGGCCAGCACTAGGGACTCTTGTTGCTGCTGCTTCCTAACGGTGTCCGTCCATGTGACTTTTGCAGTGCTCTGTGAAGAACTGCCGGACCGCCTTCCACGTGACCTGTGCTTTTGACCGCGGCCTTGAGATGAAGACCATTTTGGCAGAGAACGATGAAGTCAAATTCAAGTCCTATTGCCCGAAGCACAGCTCACACAGGAAATCCGAGGAGAACCTGGGTGAGGGGGCTGCACAGGAGAATGGGGCCCCTGAGTGTTCGCCTGGGAGCCCGCTGGAGCCCTTTGCCAGTCTGGAGCAGAATAGAGAGGAGGCCCACCGGGTGAGTGTTCGCAAGCAGAAGCTACAGCAGCTGGAGGATGAGTTCTACACCTTCGTCAACCTGCTGGATGTGGCCAGGGCCCTGCGACTGCCTGAGGAAGTGGTGGATTTCCTGTACCAGTACTGGAAGTTGAAGAGGAAGGTCAACTTCAACAAGCCCCTCATCACCCCAAAGAAAGATGAAGAGGACAATCTAGCCAAGCGGGAGCAGGATGTCTTGTTTAGGAGGCTGCAGCTGTTCACGCACCTGCGGCAGGACCTGGAGAGGGTAATGATTGACACTGACACCTTATAATGACTTAGAGAAGAAGATGTAAAGAGGCGAGCACTTGCCCAGAGCGAGAGATGATAGCCAGTCATTACTCTCAGATTCTTGTACACACTACAGCATGAGGTCGTGTTGGTTAAACATATTTATGGGCTGGTAAACTCACTGCAGTGCAAGACTGCCAGTGTGGGAGCTGCTGTGTGATTACTTTTCTTTACATACGTTCCCATTAGTCTTTACTGTTGCGCAAGATCAGATGGGGCATACCTCCATCCCCGCTCCCCTGTCGTTGTAGAACTGGAGGGAACTGAGCACCAGGAACATGACCGAAGGGTTGACTCAGCATTGTTTGCAGCCTGATTTTGAGAACTGGGATGTATCTGACTTATGGGGGAGGGGTCAGCAGTAGGGGAATTTCTTGTTCAACCTGGGGAGACATTTCCTGAGGACCCATGAAGGGCTCATCAGCTAGGGCTAAGCACTGCCTCCCACTGGCCCATCTTCTAGGCTAATTCACAGGGGCATTCCCAGCTCTGTTGCGGAGCAGAGCAGGCTCTGGGTGCTGATGTGTGCGCACGGACTTATACACACACCTGCTACAGAAGACACTCTTGGCAGTGAGGTGCTAAGTCATCACAGAGGTTGTGTACATACAGTGCGTGTGCTTGTGCGTGTATGCATCCCTGTCGGGGCTATGTCTGTGCGTGTGGATGTGATTCCTGGTGCACAGGGGCATTGGGTCTGTTTGTGAAGTCCTTAGCGGTCTCAGTACATACATACTGCATACATATACACAGACATATGTGTTTATCTCACTACCGGGTTGCCGATTACTGGCTGTTGGCTGCTGGAGCCTCAGCTGCTGGCACTTCCCCCAGCTGTTTGCTGCTTGGTGCCTCCCCCACTCTATTACCTCTGGAGTCCCAGTTTGGACCTCTCTTCCTGCTGCAGGAATAATTAGGAGTGGACTGTCCTCCCCAGGGTCTCCAGCTCCCTTAGGTAGTTTTGACTGAGGCTTACTAATTGGAGAAGTGTCTTCAGCACCTCTTGCACCTACTCCCCCGACTGCTAGCTACCTATTAAATTCATTAGTGTGGCAGAGATGGGAGGCAGGTTTTCTGGCCTGAAGCAGCCTGTGCGGAAGGCACCCAAGTGGCCTGAAACAGTTAACGCGTATCTCCCTCAAGCCCCCATTTATTAGAGAGGAGTGATTCATCACCTGCTCGGCAAGAGGCTCTGACTCATATATGGTTTGAAATGAGAGTGTGGGCAGGGCAGGGAGAGACTGCAGATGTACTTAGCTGTAAGGATCAGTTCTCACAGCGGCCTGTACCTCCTTGTTAGAGATGGGGTAGTCGTGAAAGTAGTTTTAAGTGCTCATTAGAGGCCCTTTTAGTACACCGTCCAATGCTGGCTTCTTGTGATGTCCCTTTCTAGACCTTGTTTAGGATTCAGGGTAAGGTGGCTGGTGTTAGGCTAAGGGGAGGCAGGAGCAGGTCGGTGAGGCTCCCAGACGCCCCCTGGTGGTTAGTTCAAAGAACCACATGCATTTGTGGTATGTTACTGAGAGAGGGATTCAGGGTCACTGGGTATTTGTTGAGAAGCTACCGTCCTCACCCAACAACTGCTGTAATTGGGGTGCACGGAGCCAGATAGTCCTTGGGAGCGAAAGACGAGATGTTTTCATGTTTTAACTGTGTTTGTTTCACAATCACCACAGAATAAAAGTGTAGAAAATGATTGTGGTGTACTAACTCTTTTTCTGTATTTAAGTTACTGAGATTAACATACAGTTATAATTAAATTCTGAACTTTTTTTCGAGTCGTCATTTTGCTTTTAAGTAGAATAATGCCTATAATGTATAGGGGAATAAATCAGGATTTGTGCGCTCGCGTGTGTGTGTGTATGTGTGTGGGTGGCATTACTTAACATTTATTATTAAAAAGTCTAAAGTTTTAATGCATTCAGTGTCAGTTTAAAAGGGTTTATTTATAATGAAAAGTTATGTTTTCCTCATCTGCGATGAGGGCTGTCTGAAAATGCTGAAGTCTATGCCAGGCCCTGGAGAGTCGTGTAGTGCTTTGCAATTTAAACAAGTATATCAGGCCAAGGGCTCATCAGGGCAGGCATGACAAGAGAAAAAAAATCCACCGTTACAGTGAACTGGTTTTCTTAGTCAGTTAGTGGTCTGCCTATTTAGGCGATAGCAGTACACGCCTGGCACGCGAGAACCAGTTAACACAGGTGACTGGAATCGAGGCATGTGGTCATCCCAGAACAAGTGAGTAGCATGTATTAGAAGTGCAGGTGATTCAGTGATTATGTTAATTGCTCTTTAAATAACCTGGGTACCAGCTCTAGACCAGAAAGTTAGATGACAGGAATGGATATCAGGAGGCACTGAAAAGAGAAAAGATGGTTGTGATGTGACAAGTGGCACTTCACGTTCCCAAGGCCGCCACCTCACTCTTAAAGGACTCCTGACCATATAATTAGGAGATATATTGCCTCTTTCTAAGAAGAGGCAGGCAGTGTTAGCTCAGAATTGAGTGCTAGTTCAGATAACGACATCCTCCTGCTGTACTCTGTGTAGTTGTATGGAAAGGCGTCAAGTCCTGGGGGACAGTCCTATACTCTACATTTGTCACTTAGTGGAATGGAGCTTTTCGAAAACACAACTGAGGCCACAGTTGTCTGCTGAACAAAATACATATAAGGCATTGGTATGGCAAGCAGAAAACCCTCTGCAGATGCTCCTGGCTGCTAGGCTGTTCTCAGGATGCAGTCCCTGATGCGATAGTAACATTCTGGAAACTTAAAAGTGCAAACTGAAATCAGGTATCATCAGCTTTGTTTGTACTTGCTCTGAGAGGAAAGTGTGACTTGCATTTAGCCTGCCTTCAGGGGACGTGATGCGATGGGGTTTGGGTTTCTGCTGCTGGCAGCTTAGGGAAGGTGAATTGAGGAAGCTTGATTGAGTAGTATCAGTCAAGTTCTCTAGGAAAATGACTAGATTCCTGCCAAGAATTTTTTTGGGGGGGGGGTCTACTTTGGAGTGCTCAGCTCTCCAGTGGTCAGCCAGAGCTGGATCAATCAGGCCTTACCAATCCCAGCTGGAAAACATGGCCCTTTTGCTTTGTGGGTTTATGTAGAAGCTCCTCATCTGAGGTCACTGGAAATATAGATGTTCTCACTTGGAGGCCATGGTAAAATCTTTCTTGGTATACAAGCCACCAAAGATGAGATCCCTTGACTTTTCATGGGTTAAGTTTGAGATATATCTGCTATCTATCTGAGGTGAATATGAACGTAAACTACAATGCCCATTTCATGTTTCCAAAAATCAGAATCTTTATGTTAAAGCCACCTTATGTGTACTGTCCAAAGTTTTGAATTTGAGATGAGGATTGAGGTTTGATTTTTTTTTTTTTTGAGCTACTCATAATATCATTTGGGTGGAATACTACTTATCAAAGAGAATGAATATTCTTTTAGTTATTTCTAGCTCCACGTTGGTTTTCTCTAAAGAACACTTATTTCCTTGCCTGGAATTTTGGTTTCAGAGTTTGCTGTGCCCAATGACATTAAGACAAGGAGAGTGATTTCCTTTTAAATTCTTTAATCAAAGGCTATTTTTAACAACATTAATAATGTAAATGATGAATGTAGGAATAGAAAAAGACCCTGATAGTGAATCAGTCAGGGTCAGCAGAGCCTGCTACTGTTTCCCTTCCTGTCTGATGCCCTCGTGTAAACTGGACTGTCTTGAGCATAGCTGGGATTGGGGGGATTTAGAAAGGTCTGAAAACCACCCTGGTGGTGGTGCCTTCATAGCCAGTGTGCAAAATGGCCTGGCTTGTGTCAGAGAAGCAGCCGGTGACCTTTGAACTTGCACTTGAGTTTTTACACAAAGACTGCTCAAAAGGAGGACATATGAGCACAGTCAGGAGCATGTGGTGGTTTTCCACTACTGCCGCTGCCTCTGAGGTTGTTGAGGTTTTATGGACATCTTCCTGAAGAAAGGTTCAGCTGTTCATTGGTGGCCTGAAGCTGACATTTTGTCTCCAGACCCATGCTATCTTAGTCACTCTCTGTTTTCTTTTTTTTTCCTTTTCTTTTTTTTTTTTTTTGAGACAGGGTTTCTCTTTGTAGCCCTGGCTGTCCTGGAACCAGCTCTGTAGACCAGGCTGGCCTTGAACCCACAGAGGCCCACCTGCCTCTGCTTCCTGAGTGCTGGGATTAAAGGTGTGCACCACCACCAGGCCAGTCCAGTTACTTTTACCAGGAGACCTTAGGACCAAAGGATTAGTGGGGTTTAGTGACTTTATTGTTTCATTTTGTTAGTGATGTAGGTGGCTTTAAGAGTAGGCGATATTGATTATGGAAGATTACTGACCACAAACTAGTGAATCTGTACATCATCTGAAGCAGTCTTCTATATGAGTGGGGAATCCCAGCACACAGCGCTCTGTCTTTCAGTTACAAATGAACTAGTATGAGGTTAGTAGCAGTTTTAAACCATGGTCCACAGACTCATAGGTTGGCTGGGGACACTGGGACAGTTTCCAGGCATTAGCACACCTCCCTGGAATACACTGCACTGCTGGGCTGGCTTTGTAAAGTTGTATCCAGTGGACCAAGCAGCTCATCTGCTCTGCCATAGAACCTTGTGCAGGGTGTTTTTTTTTTTTTTTTTTGTTTTTTGTTTTTCGAGACGGTTTCTCTGTGGCTTTGGAGCCTGTCCTGGAACTAGCTCTTGTAGACCAGGCTGGCCTTGAACTCACAGAGATCCTGTCTCTGCCTCCCAAGTGCTGGGATTAAAGGCGTGCGCCACCACCCCCCGGCATGTGCAGGGTGTTCTTATGCCATTGGCCTGGAAGATGCTTGATAAAAGTGCGCAGGGAGGTTGCTTTTGGACTCTACATCCATTGACAGTAAGATTGCTGGGATGACACGGTTGGATGGTAAGCAGAACTCCCGGGCTCAAGGCAGCAAGTCCTCTACACCATAGACTGGAGGGGAGGGGTGGGACTCTGCTGCTCCCCCAGTGCCACTCCGTGGCTCCTGCAGACACCAAAGGAGTAGACAAACAGACTCCTAGTGGTAGGGTCAGATGCTTAAAGCACATTTGGATTTCAGATGTCTGTCAAGGCCCGAGGAGGGCCAGTACGTCTCAGGTAAAGGAAGAGTGAAAGCAGTGAAGTGTCATTACTGTATTGCTCACTTAGAATCTTTATTCTCTACATTCTAGGTTCGGAACCTCACTTACATGGTGACCCGCAGGGAAAAGATTAAACGGTCTGTGTGCAAAGTCCAGGAACAGATTTTCAGTCTTTACACTAAGCTCTTGGAGCAAGAAAGAGTTTCAGGTATGCATTGAGCCCTAGAAGGGCAAAATATAGGGCAGGGGTTTGCAGCCTTAACACTGCTATTGAGGGAAAACAGTTGCTCTTCCATCTGTCCTGTAGAAAGTTTAAGTAGTTCATATTTAAATGACATCTTTAAATATTAAAGACACTGTGTTATAGGGAAAGAGCTGAATTTGGCCTTAAATAGGGTTTGAGACCTGTAGCAGCTCCCTGCTTACCCAGATGGAAGCAAGCTGTAAACCCTACTCTTCTCTCCAATTTCTTTATATAAAGTGGGGATGCTATCTCAAGCTATCTCTTGTTAGTATCAGAAAATTATAATGCAAGTGAGAGCACAGTTGAGTGCTCTTGATAAACGGGGCTGGCTACGTAGGGTCGACCTAACATGTAAATAGATGTAAGACTACATACCACATACGCTCAATCCTTAACACTTAGAGTGGACTTCGGAAGGTAGTGATAGAATTCCGAGTGTGCTGGACATTTATTCAGTGTCTTCTATTTACATTGCTCTGGCCAGCCAAAAAGGGTAAGAACTGTGGGGTGTATGCTTCCTCTACTGGAGAAAGTGTCAGTTACTTGGAGACCACGTGTAATGCTGGGTAGGTGTTTCACCCTGGGATTCATTTGCTCTAGTGTAGAATCTTGACCTCTAAAGTATGCTTTTAGCACCAGCGTTCTATGGTGACTAGTCCCAAGAAGTAGGGAATGTATGAGTTTCATGGAGGAAGTCTGTCTTGGGAAGTAGTTCTACACAGAGTCCTGAGTTAGGGGCAGGTGGGCTTTGGGCCAGCCTTCAGTAGAGGATGGGTGACTCCCTTGGACTGACTGCCCTTTAAGTTACAGCAGCAGCATCCTTCAGTAGAGGATGGGTGACTCCCTTGGACTGACTGCCCTTTAAGTTACAGCAGCAGCATCCTTGACAGGCAGTTGTGTTCTGAGTCACAGGTGATTGACTCTCCCCGTCCTGATTTTGTGGTCTTTTCTCTAGATAATTACGACATACAAACAACACATGTTCAAAACTGTTGATAACTGGCTTTGAATTAGATACATGTGACCAGAGATAACTTGGTTAGCTGAGGGGAATTTTCAATAACATTCTTATATTAACTTAGATGTGTTCTTGCTATGAGTTAAATATTTTCCAGAGGGACCAAGTACCAAATGTCTTTCATTTTTTGAAACTTTAGTTGCAAAACTGTGCATGTTAAGTTTTTCAAGTATAGCTTCTTAGGTAAAAGCAGTGCAGTTTAGATCCTTTAAGGCCACCCTTCTCTTCATTCTTCGTTGGAAGCTGGTGGTGCCTGTAATGGTTAACTGTAGTGTATCCTGCAGAGTTCTGCCAGCTTGGTACTTGCTGTGGAATTTGTTACCCATAAAAGATGATTTTCGTGTGGCCTTTCTGAAAGGAATCCTTTTTTATGGGTATCACAGGCACACACTTGCATTTTGGCTGTGGTTTGTACTTGGATGAATGAATGAAATTCTCTTCACAAGGTTAGGTTGTATTTTGGGCTACAGAACTGGAAGGTAGATTGATCCAGAATTCCTGCTGCTGCTGAGCATGCCTGTAATATAAGCCTACTGGGGCTGAGGTAAGAGGCGTGCCAAAATTTCAAAGTCAGTCTGGACTACGGTTATAAGTTCTAGATAAGCCCAGGCTACAGAATGAGACCATGCTTAAAGAAAAGAATACAAAACAAAACCCCAGAAGTACGGAAAAGAGAAACAGATCTTATTTTCCTTCATTTGATGAGTGTGGTCATTGGAAACGACTTTGTTCTTCCATGGGATGTCATTTCTAGACTATGGTGCTTAGATAGTTTCAAGGGAGATGATGATGACTTAACATGTGTTCTTAGAATTCATGGCTCAAACTGTTGTTATTCTGGGAACAATGCGAGCATCTTCGATGGAAATGATGCTTATGGGAGGCTTATCATTAGATACTTTTGAGAGACATGGGCTCCAAGTCCAGTAGATAGAAATTACAGTTCAGACAGCGTTGGACCTTCTTCACCCTTCTCTTTCCTGCTAGGGTATTTCCGTAAAAACAGACAAAAACCCCACCTCACACATGGCTATCAAAAGAGACTCCAGTGATTGTTTTTTGAGGAAGTAGGCATTTCCAAGCCAACAGCTTGTAAAAAGGACCTCATCTGTGTTGCTTGTCCCTCCATCTAATGGACAGTAAGTTTGTCTAGTGAGGGCCCCTGTGACCTTGGAGCTGAACCCTGTTCTCCCGGTGGTTCATACCTTAACAGGAGACACAATGTAAGAACTGCTTTTCTGTAGCAGGTCTTGATACTCTTGCAGAAACATGGTCCTTAGGGACTACCAGCAGTTTTCAGACCAGGGTTAGCGAGTCTGAGATGAGATAAATTTGGTGGGTTATGACTAACGTACAAGACAAGTCGACTATGAAGGGTCAGGCTAGAGGAGTGGGTCACTGTTTAAAAGTTCTTGGCTGCTGTTGCATTCCAGAGGATCTGGGTTTGACTCCCACACGGCAGCGCCCAATTGTCTGTTACAATAAACTTTAGTTCTAGAGGATCAGATACTCTCTTCTGGCTTTCACAAGCACTGTACCCATGTAGTACACAGACATACATGCAGGCAAAACACCCATACACATGAAATAAAAATAAATAAAAAATAGTCTACAAAAATAGGAAGTGTCAGTTTTTATCAAGAGATAAGAATTTGTATTTCATAAAATGTAAGCTTTTACTAGGTTAAGCTATGAAACTTAAGTTTTGTGATTTGCATAAAAGATTAACTTATCTTTAACTTGGATGGCAACTTGAACCCAATAGATTTTGCATATAATGAATGTTTTTAAAATATTTCATGTCCCCTTATTCAGTTTCTACATTTACATGTATTTGTCCTCATTGAGCCTTTGTAGAAAGAAACTTGAGCTCTGTTTAGTCTCGAGAGGAAGGTGATGGGTGGTGACTGGTGGACGGTACAGTCACAGCTATGCAGCCAGGTAGAGGAAGTGGTAGCCATCGGAAGGATTCTGAATGAATCCCCCTTTTGAACATCAGGTCCTCTTTGAATTTTGTTTGCCCTTTAACAGACAGTTTCAGGAAACGTTGTAGCTTAGTGGTTTTGGACAAAATGTCCTATTCTGACTACTTAGATTGAAGGCAGATTTTTGAATCGGGTCATGTCTTTAAAAACACATTTTTTTACAAAGAGCTGGTGACTCTTGGGTGGGAAGTTTGTGTGATGATGCTTCAGGTCTACAACTTTATTCTTTTGGATTTGCTTATGTAATTTTTCCCTTGTGGTTTTCTGTTTGTAGGTGTGCCTTCTTCCTGCTCCTCCTCACTGGAGAACATGCTTTTATTCAATAGTCCTTCTGTGGGTCCCAATGCTCCCAAGATAGAGGACTTGAAGTGGCATTCTGCATTCTTCAGGAAACAAATGGGTAGTACTTCCTTGGTCCATTCGCTGAAAAAGTCCCATAAGCGAGATGCATTGCAGAATAGTCCTAGGAGTGAGGGCAAGACCCTGCTAAAGCAGTCAGATCTTTGTGCTAGAAGGGAGGGGCTGGGGATTGCAGAGAACTTTCTGAGCTTTGAAAAGACTTTTGCAGAAGCACGTCTCATATCATCAGCACAACAGAAAAATGGTGTGGTGACACCAGACCATGGGAAAAGAAGAGACAATCGTTTCCATTGTGATCTCATTAAAGGAGACTTAAAGGACAAATCTTTTAAACAGAGTCACAAGCCTCTCAGGTCCACAGACACATCCCAGAGGCATCTGGACAACACAAGAGCTGCCACCTCCCCTGGAATAGGGCAGTCAGCACCTGGCATGAGGAAGGAGATTGTGCCCAAGTGCAATGGCTCCCTAGTCAAAGTGCCTATAACACCTGCCAGCCCAGTGAAAAGCTGGGGAGGATTCCGGATTCCAAAGAAGGGGGAACGGCAGCAGCAAGGAGAAGCCCGTGAGGGGGCCTGCCACCAGCACTCAGACTGCCCCCGCCTGGGTTTAGGCCGAGTTCCAGGCAAGGAAAGGGCAAAGAACAGGTTAAGATCTGACAGTGAGAACGATGGGTATGCTCCCGATGTGGAAATGAGTGACTCGGAGAGTGAAGCATCGGAGAAGAAATGTGTTCATGCCAGCAGCACCATCAGCAGGAGGACAGACATCATCAGGAGAAGCATCTTGGCCTCTTGATCAAACAGACGGTGTGGAAGCATGTGGCTTGTTGCTGGCCATGCTGAGAGGTCTGACACAGGGGCAAGCAAAAATCCCATTATTTCTGAGCTACACAAACGTATTTCCTTGCAATTCAGATTGAATTTTTTCCAGAGTCGTTTATAAATCATTGTTGTGAGAAGTTTGTGATATTTGCAACTTGTTGAGCAAACAGAAGAGTAGATTGTAACTACAAGACACTAAGATTAGAACCTGAACACTAGAAATGAAGCAACTTTAGAGGGCCAGGCTTGAGAGTCACCGTATATTACTGCCCTCTACTTTTTTTCCAAAGCACAAACTCTTGGATACTCTGAGTACAGAATCAGATTGAATTCTGTGTTATGAATAAATCCTATTTATAGAAGCCTTCACTTACTATTTATAGCCCACAAAGCTTATTTTCTAGGAATGGTAAAGGCTGAGAGCATTTTGGCTCCCAGGCTGTTGGTATGAGTAGCTGGAACTCAGAAGCTTCAGCAACACTGGGATCTTGCACACGTGGCATCCAGGGGAAGAGTTTACACAGCAGGCACCGATGGAAGGCTGGAGGGACAGAGCGGAGCTGCTGAAGTCAGACTTAGGGCCTGTGTAGCCCGTCCTGAGGCCCCGAGTGGGCTGTGGACATAGGGTGGGTGGAGAGGATGTTGAAAAAGTTGTGTGAGAAAGGGCAGCTGAGGCCCAAGTGTTACTAGTCCTCTTGACCTTCCTCTTTTGTAGCTGTCGGTCCTTGGACCCAATTGGGATTTCCCTGGCTACTGCCAGTACTTGACCATCTGGCTTCCAGTAATACAATGACTATTCAAGTTCAAGTGATGAACGTCAGACTCTGGTGACTCTGACTTCCCAGAGTCGACCATTATTACATATTTGGGGAATCCAGGCTTCCACGAGCGGATTCCTTAAGCAAAAAGGAAAAGAAACAAAAAAAGGTAAAACAGGTTATATTTTAGAACAATAGAAAGGCAATATGTTGCGTCAAGCTCTTATATTGACCAAGGCTATACAGGAAAGTCAGTGTACCCTTGAATACGTTTTCTGGAGGTGGAGTTATAAACTCTTATTCGTAACTTGGACTTTCGAATTGCAAACGGCAATAACTAGTAAATTATCAGCAATAATGAATTTAGCATTAAATTTGAGTACAATGTTCTGTTTTTGCACTCATGTAGTGCGTATGTATTCAGACAAGTGGATAGTGTTAAAGTCCTGTTTTTTTCTTTGGCATTCAATGTAGTTGTGAATCAGATTTAAGAGAAGGAAATAGCAATGAGATTTAGATGTAAGGGCATTTGGAATAAGCCCAGTTTCCCCTAAATTACCCTTAGTTTGTTAATATCAATGTTCAGATTCCTGATTCACTTATGCATCTGTTTCCATGTGGCAGGGACATTCTGATATTTAAGGAGCAATGCTTTGAGTTTGTAGAAGCTTTCAAGTCTTCCAGATGATCGTCAACAACAGAAAAGGCTTATTGAATTCCATCTTGCTATGCAAGTTTTTATCAGATGATCAAATGACAGATCTGATGCATCCATTGTATGTACGACATTTTCAAACCAAGTCTTAACTTCTCAAGTACATTGTAGTAGCTAATTCAGGGGCGGGGAAAGGATGACCCAGGTTTTAGATTGACTATTTTTGAGCTGTGGAGCTCCTTTTGAGACTGCTGTCCAGATCAGCTTGTTGCTACCGGTATTTGAAGGTTCTTAGGAGTGCAAGTTGTACTTTCGCTTGTAGCTTAATTTGAAAATTAGATGTTTTGCATATGCGCAAAACCCTTTTGCTGGATCCAGGAAAAGGTTGGACTCTTATCTAATTATCTTTTGAGTACAGCAACAGCACTGGGTGAGAAGAGAATTTATAGAGGAATAATTTGTGAAGCCATAGAAAGAAAACCTAAATTAATCTAGTGAGTGTATTGCCTCTCACCACTTTAAGAGGCACCAGATCCATTTGCACTATTAGGAATGCTAGTTTTGTGCAAAAATAATGCCTTACCTGTTTTCCCCCACATTTAGGTTGAAAAGCTTTCAAATGTTCCAAGTTATGCTGAACCAAAAAACAAAACAAAATAAAAAAATAAAAAAATTTCCCCCACAAAAACAAAACAAAAAAGAAAAGCCCACACTTTTTTTTATTACTGCTTTGAAATGCAAATGGTATAGAGCACGGTTTCTGACAGTGTAACGATAGCTTTGTAAGTTAGTTTCATGTCATGCTGGGAACTCTGTATGAGGCGGCCATGGCAGCCACAGCCCACCTACCCACTTGCATTCTATTAGTATGGAGCTTTTTCGTTTGTTTTTTCTTTTGAATCTTCCTTGTGCATCCTGACCAAGAAATACCTTTGATTATGATCAATGTATTATGTCAAAATGTAGGCTAGTTAAATTTTTGTAAAGTTGCCTGGAATGTCATTTGTTAGGTTATAAACACAAAATTTAAATGAAGGGTTTTATGTGTTGTGTACAAATCTTAATTATTTTAAGATGGACAAACTTGTCATTACATTTGTAACCTTGTACAGAGGATTTTTCACTATGTGCCTAGCTTGGTGTCCATTCAGCTAAAATTGAAAAAAAAAAGGTGCATGAAGAGTTAAAATCAGAAGTTAAACAAAGTATATGTAGAGATGACTATTTTATATTACATGGCCCAATCCTGTATTTATTTCTACCCCCTTTTTCAAAGTATTTATAAAACTAGTTGAAGACAGCTGTATTTTTTTGTTGAACTATTTAGTAGAATTTGTGCCTTTTTGTCTGTATGTGAATAAATGCTGTACATTTTGCAATACATTTTTAAAGTGGTCTGTTAATGTGCTTTTGGTTAAGGGTCCTTACCGTTGGTTTGTTGTCTCACTGTTAACATGGAGAGTGAGAACTGGAGGGACACACCTACCTGGAGGACACAGTCACTCACAGTAGCCCTGGTGTTGTCCATTCCCTCCACCCCTCCATGCACACCTTGAGCTCTTTCCAGGATATAATTGGATCTGAACACAACTGTTAAAGCAATGCAGACTAGGTGTAAAGGCTGAGCTGTGGCTTATTCTTCACCTAACCATACCAATACTTTAAGCCTCATGAGCCTCACTTTTCTCAGAGGCTTATGCCTCCTACCCTACCCCAACCTCCCAAGTTAAGAGTCCAGGCAGATGCTAGGCAAGGTAACTTGGGAGCTAGAGGAAGAAGAATAACTAGGTATTATCTCAAATCTTCAAAAACAACAACCCTAAAGGACATAACTGGGTGTGCCTCCACGACAGAACCCTTGTCCAGCATGTGCAAGACCCTGCTTTCCATCTCCACTGCTGCAAAGACCAACATTTTGGTGTTTTACTGGAGTTGTATTATTTAGAGCATTTTACAGAAGATCTGCAGCCGGGTGGTGGTGGCACACGCCTTTAATTCCAGCACTCGGGAGACAGGTAGGTGAATCTCTGAGTTCAAAGCCAGTCTGGTCTACAAGAGCTAGTTCCAGGACAGGCTCCAAAACTACAGAGAAACCTTGTCTTGAAAAACCAAAAAAGAAATTGAACTATGGTAAGCCGAGTTTTTCATTGTTAGGATGCCCCAAGAATCTGCTATGACTTGGTAAACCTGCCCATGTTGATGTTATTCCTGAAGGTTATAAGTATAAAGTATGAAGTGCTTAACATTTTTTTCAGAGTGGTTTCATTAAATCCCTTTGAGCACAGAACACTGGAACAGTAGGTCAAATAAGAGGAACTGATCTACATTCCACAAAAAAGATGTCTAAGATCATAGTATTGGGAATTGGCAAAACTGTGTCTCCTAATTTTTAGTTTTGAATATTGGCTGTGGGCACAGTCTTACACAATTAGTCCAGCCAAATGTACCCTTGTGTTGGAAACAGTAAGCCTTATGTAGCATACACATCCCCATGTAGATTATGATTAGAAGCCATCATTACTTCTCTACTTGAATTTATAATTTTAAAGAGTGTCTTCTAACATGAATTGTCAATAGTTAGCTAGACCTTTGTTTATTTCTCCTTGTTCTCCTTAGTGACTATTTACTTCCATGTTGCTCACTCTTCTAAGACTCTAGAGAAAAGCAACTGTGATTCTTCCTATAAGGTCTTCAAGTTGAATAGTCACAATAGCTCCCTGGGGAAATTAAGTCCCCAGGAGCCAAAGGAAGGGCCCAGTGTTGGCAGTTCTGTAATCTGTGATGGGAAATGTGGCACTTGGGATTTGAGTTCATGTTTCCACCCAAATCAAGGAGAAACATTAGCCATCTGCATCAAACTGCCATTAACTGCAGCACTGAAACCTTTCCTCCAGTTTCTCTTTAATGCTTAGAACTGCTTTAGACATTCAGCCTAGTCTGTGCCACAGTTTGGAGAGCTCTGTCTCTGAAAAGCATTAAAAGCTAGTCTGTTCTGTCCTGTCCATTCCTTGGTTTCTGCCGCTTTCCACGCAGCCGAATTCTACTGAGTGTACTGCTTTCTCAAGGCGGAGTAATTCTCAGATTATACAGATGCTTGAGGTCTGGGTATTCAGGTTTTTCTCTCTTGTTTTAGGCAGCAGCACCCTGGGAATCCATTGTGAATGCTTTCTTCAATGGCCCATTGTTCTTCAAGGTCTTTACCACCCCAACAATTCCCATTTCTTGTGGTTCCATCACCTCTTCAGGGTTCTGCATTTCTTGCTAGATTGCTGCAGCAGCCTAGTCTTGTTTCCTTGACTCACGCTGTGCTGAAATGAACCGCTTCCCCTAATTAGCTGTAACCTTGCCAATGCTATCTCCACAGTAACAACTTCCAAATGGCAGATTCTGTCATTCTGTACAGCTTTCAGAGGAGCCTCCAGACTTCGTAATTAGACCGGGCTTATCAAGTGGCAAACACTGGACTGAATTACGTATACCGATTTGTTGAGTCTTTGGGCAGGCACTGTTCTCATTTTGGCAATGAGGAAACTGAGGCTCACCATCTGTGGGGAGATCTGGAAACCATTTCCAGCTAGTCTGAGACAAAGTCTCCAGGGTCTGCTGCTCTCAATATGAAAATAGTTCACGTAAAACAATTCACATGCTCTTGAGGACCTATAGGCTTATATATGTGAACTTCATCAAATCACATCTAGTAAAATCAACAGCTTTGGATTTGCACATTGAGAGACTATAAGCATGAAATGACAAGGCCAGTCTGTTAGGCACTATGATCTGCCTTTTGCAGGAAGAATGAAATTACTTTAGCTGTAACATACATACTTATGGTAAAACACACATATGAAGAGAGAAAATACTGCTTTTAGGGATGCAAAGAATAATTATAGTTGAACAATATTTGGAAGATAAAGAAAATCCTTTAAAACCAGTTTCTGATATGAGGATTGTTTTGACACTTCAAGTAATTCAAAAATTTCCAACTCAACATTTGTGTGTGTGTGTGATATTAAGCATAACAAACCTAGCCATTTCTCTAACTGGGGGAGCAATGCTGCTGGTTGTACTGGTGAATGTCTGTAAACCCAGTGAGGAGCTGAGGCTGAAAGACGGAGTTTGAGGCAGTCTCCAACAAACAAAAACAAGTAGAGCCAAGTCAAAAACGCGGAAAAGAAGAATGAAGGCACTGCCATCCTAAACACGGCAGTCTGTTCTGACAGTCCCGCCGTCGCTCGGCTTGGCCAGCACGGAGTCGCCATCGCTCGGCTTGGCCAGCACGGAGCTTCCATACTGCATCTACCAATTGTGGGCTAGTTGGTTCTTTTACCTCCTTATCTGACTGGTGGTTCTAACTGCAGAATTACTTCTAATGTAAAGCATTTTTTTCATGAAGCGCATCTTTTCCTCTGTTCCTGTGTTTCCCCAAACAGCATCCTCAATGGCAGATTTCCTTCTTTTCCTCCCTAGCTGTGGCTCTGCTCCAGCTTCAGTGTTTGGATTGGTAACTTCTTTTTAGTTAGAAAAGTAAGATTTCCCCCCTACTTGCCTTGTATTTAGGATATGGACACTTTGGTTTTCTAGGTTTGGAACTATCAGGTAAGTTACACTAGATAAAAAGACACTCAGGGAAGTTTTCAAGGTACTAATGAAGGGCTTTTGGATTAGGGTTTGAGGCTCCTGAAGATGGCAGGTGAATGACACGCATGTACAGACTGCTGGAAGCTCTGTGAGTAGATGACAACAGAAAAACCTTGCTTCCAGTAGCAGTGGAAGGAGGGAAACTGGAAAACTGGAGAGAGTTCAGTGTACTCAAGAGGGCTCAAATCTGACCGAGAAATGGTTTCTTCCCAGTAAGTAATAGAGAGGATGGGGACTTCTGCTAAAGACAGAGCTTTCAGGAAATCCACCCTGCACTTTCGATAACAGACGAGGAGGGAGAAGCTTGCTTTCCCCACATTTTACTTGAGCAGTAGCAAGAGGCCATTTAAAAAAAGAGCCCCGTTGAGTAGGCTAGGTAGACACTGAGGCAAAGGCCCCTCTGGGAGCCCAGGCAGTGTCAGTGGAGAATATTGTCAGAAGGGAGAAGGCATGGCACCTGAGTCTAGGTGAGAGATGACATACAGACCTCGGACCTGCACAGTGCTCTTTCCTTCACTTATGTCCTTCCCTTAGTTAATATCTCATTTAAATTTAATGGGTGTGCTGGTGTGGAATATTAGTTTAAGATGTGTTGCATTTGTTTATGCTGTGGAATATTTGTTTAATGATGCAAAGATGTGTTACATTCTTTTATGTTGTGTTTGTTTAACTCTGAAGCTGTGTTACTGTGCCTGCCTAAAACACCTGGTGGTCTAATAAAGAGCTGACTGGCCAATAGCTAGGCGGGAGAGAGGGATTGGCAGGGCTGAGACAATAAATAGAAAGACAATAAATAAAAAGACAATGACCAGGCAGAGACAATAAATAGAAGAAGAAGCATGAGAAGAGGGAGGAGCGAGAAAAAGGAGAGGAAGACGCTAGGGGCCAGCCACCCAGTCAGCCATGGAGTAAGAAGGGAAAAAAGACAGAGAATAAAGAAAGGTAAAAATCCCAGAAGCAAAAAATAGAAGAGAATAAATGAGTTAGTTTGTTAGAAAATTGCTAGAATTAAGCCAGGCTAAGGCTGGGCATTCATAAGTAAGAATAAGTCTACATGTATTTATTTGGGAGCTGAGTGTCACGTGAGCAAAACAAAACAAAACAAAACAAAAAACCCAAACAACAACTACACCACATGCTGGCTAGTTTTTATGTTAACTTGACATAAGTTTACAGTCATCTGAAAGTAAGAAAACTTAATTGAGAAAATGGTGGTCCTGGGTGCTGTAAGAAAGCAGGCTGAGCCATGAGGAGCAAGCCAGTAAGCAGCACTCCTCCATGGCCTTTGCACCAGCTCCTCCTCCAGGATCCTGGCCTCACTGCTGATGAGGTGACTTAGATCTGAGTGAAATAAACCATTTCCTCCTCAAGTTACTTTTGGTCATGACGTTTCAGTGGACCAGTCTTGTCCTGTTTTATTCTCATTTGTTCTTTGGTTTCAGTAAGCTTTTCCAAAGTACAGCTCCAGACACAGGAGGTTGGAGTTGGAGGTCTTCCTGCCTCAGCGCCGAGGTCATTTTAAATTATCCCAATGCATTTCTTTACTTTGTTCTCTCCCTTTCCCTCTCACTGGAGCTGTCTTATCTTCCTCCTTTACTGAGTATTTTCTGTCTCTGGAACTCTAGTACTCCAGTCATGCTCTCTGCTCATTTCCTTGCCGTTCCTACCCAGAGGAAACAGGTATTGTGGTTCACACTGTACTATCCTTGTTCCTTTACGCCCTCTTCAATTACTGGCGTTAAAACAGTGATGGTTGTTAATGCCTGTGCTGTATTTCCATCTTCTGGTAGTGACAGTTCTGCAATTAGTACTCTGCTCTTGGAGAACAGCTGGTAATCAAGAGTAGTAGCCTAAACAGAGCTGAGCTTTATTTACTGACTTACCCATAGTCAGCAGCACTACAGCTGACTCTGATTTGAACATCACAGATATACCAAATGAAAGAATATGGGTGACTTGAAACAACAAAAATCCAACCGACAACTCGGATAACCTAAATGCCAAGGCAGAAACATAAAATGAAACCTGAAAAACCAGGACAGCATGATTCCTGCTGAAAATGACTAATTCCAAACTAATGCATTCCAATGATGAGTTAGATCAAATCTCAAACAGAGAATTCAAAAGAATTGCCTTCAAAAATGTTCAACAAAACCAAAGATGACATAAAATAAACTTCTGAATAAATTTAAACAGAACACCAGTCAAAAGCAGTTGAATTGAAGTAAGTCAACACAGGATACAAAAGAGGAATAATACAAAAGAGATATAAATATTAAAGAAAAAAAATCAAATTTAAATTTCAGAAATAAAAATAATGTATGAAATAAAAACATAATGGGAAGTTTCATCAACAGAATGGTCAAGTGGAAGACAGACACTATGAGGGCATAAAGAGAAGGTATTAATATACTTAGAGAATGAAAGATGAAGCAGTAAAAAATATGAGTAGGGCACTGGATATCATTAAAAGATCAAATCTATACAAATCATGGGCATAGGTGGATGTGGTGGTTTAAAGAAGAAATGTTTCCTACAGGCTCACGTATTTAACACTTGCTGCGTAGCTGGCAGCACTGTGTTGGGGAGGTTGTGGAACCTTTAGGAGGGGCAGCTTTATTGGAGGAAGGCTGTCCTTGGGGACAGGCTTTGGGGGGGTCAAAGCCTTGTTTCACTTCCTGCTTACACTCCCTGGTTCTTGTGTGCAGATCAGGACATGATCAGCCAGGTGCTGTCCCATGCCAAGCTGTCTCCAACATGATGAACTCAAGCCCTCTGGAACTGTAGGCCAAAGTCATCCTTCTCCCTTGAATTGCTCCTGGGCATGGCATTTATTATAGCAGCAGAAAAGGGAACTAATGAGAAGCCTGGACTAGGGAAGCAGAGCTTTTGCTCTGAAGAACCAGACTGGTGTTCTTGTGAGGAATGTGATGTACTTTTGACTAGAGACTGTGTTTTGATGAAGAACATGGACCTGGACCTAAAAAGAATGGTATGTCAATCAGCCTCAGAGAGCACCCAGATGCTGATGTGAGTTCTATCCCAGGCACCAAGAACATTTATAAAGGCTGCTGCTGAATCAATGCCAACAGACACTACAAACTGAAAGATGCCGTGCCGCCGACTGTAAGGGATTCTACTAAATCCAGTGACTCTGGCAAATATTTAACCTTTGCAATACTTCCCATTATTGGGAAGGAAATCATTGCCACCAAGTAGCAGTGTTGGATTATATGTGATAATAAATACAGATGCCTACTACTCCATATATTATCAATAAATACACACCAGTAATAGTATTAGCACATCTGTCGTATGATGTGGGATGTCCTGTATATGTGTTGCTTTTATTGGTTAATGAATAAAGCTGCTCTGGCCTATAGCAGGGCAGAATATAGCTAGGATGGAAGATCTATCTATCTATCTATCTATCTATCTATCTATCTATCTATCTAGAAGGCGGAGTCAAGGAGATGCCATGTAGCTGCCAAAGGAGAAAGATGCCAGAACAAAACCTTACTGGACAAAGTCACAGTTTTGTGGCAATACACAGATTAATAGAAATGGGTTGATTTAAGATGTAAGAATTAGTTAATAAGAAGCCTGAGCTAATAGTCCAAACAGTGTTGTAATTAATATAGTTTTTGTGTGATTACTTGGGTCTGAGAGGCAGGGAAACAAAAGAGTAGTCTCCTTCTACAGTCACAGATCTGAGACAATTCTCCAATGAATTATTTTAGGTGTAAGTAAAACTGTGATTGTTACTTCTCTAGTATTTTTTTATCCTCTATATTAGTTTACATAAGAGGAGATGCTAGTCTCTATTTTCACAGATCCAAGTGGTAACAGTTTTCCTTACACATCATGCTACATTCTTCTGGCACTTTTTCCTTTCAAGAAAGTACTTGGTTACCATCAACTAAAAATATTGAGTGAAAATTTCCATAATGCCTTATCAAAGAAATTAAATGGTTTCAATAAACACTAAAGGAATGAATCATGATTACTAGGATGCCACAGGGAGTTACTTAAGAAGACTATCAATTTTCTTGTTGATCAGGATTACTAGGTTGGATATGAGAAACATGATTAGTGTGGTATAAATGAACATTTGCAAGGCAAAAGGCTAGGTCTTTCTTGGTGTTCTTAGGATAAGGTACAAGCAGCAACAAAGAGCAGATTGGAAACGTATCAAGCAACCATACTGCAGGGTTCTGATTTGTTACCAAGTAAGGTAACAATGACTGGATGAGGGGTCATAGTGTGCATACTGGAGTGCCTGTAGGAATGTGGAGGATGTGGGGGATTTTTGCTTTCAGCAGTACTGGAGATTGAAACTAAGCATGCATACAGGTAAGTGCTCTTCTACTGAGCAATACCCACAGCCCACTGCAAAGTTTTATGGTAAATTCTTAGGCTAAAAAGTGGTTAAGTACTGTAAAAAAATTACTTTCAAGATGTCCTTCTTTTCCAATGTATGTACATAGCTATTTTTCCTCTTCATACAAGTGATAGTAACAACTGCTATACAAATGATAGTATTACTATGACCACAAATGATTATGTCATAATGATTGGTAAGAGAAAGCAGTCAGTACCTTTTGCCTTTAAAACCATATGCATATTCACATGGTTAGGGAACTAAACATGTTTTTATTTATGTTTAGTTTTATGTGTGGGTGTTTTGCCTGCATGTACATCTATGCACTACATGTATGAAATGCTCATGGAATCCAGAAAAGGGTATCAGATCCTCTGAAACCACAGTTACAAATGCTTGGTAGCAGCCACAGAGGTACTAGGAACCAAACTTGGGTCCTCTGCAAGAGCAGCCAGTGCTGCCCTTAACTGTGTAACCATTTCCTTAACCCCCAAACAAATTTATTTTTGACAACCAAGTTTACTACAGATTTATTATTTTACTTCTGCAAATACCATTTTCTTTGTTATTTTAATTTATTCTTTTATTTTGATACAGGGCTCACTCTATAGCTTAGTTTGACTCAGGCAGAATTCATGATGTAACCAGGCTGGTTTTACATTCAAAGTCATCCTTCTGCCTCAATATCTTGAGTGCTGAAATTACAGATGTGAGCCACAGTGCCCAGTTAAAAGTTTTGCTTGTTTGCTTTTAATTCAATTTTTTTTATTTTTGAGAATTTTTCTACATGAATACTGCATTTATATTATTTAAATCTGATATTTGTTAAAAGGATCTATTTTATTTTTAATTATGTGTGTGTGTCCTTGTATTGTCATGTGCACATAAAGGCAAGTGCCCATAGAAGCTAGAAAAGGTGTTCCATCTCCTGGCACTGGAGTTAAGGTGGATTCTGGGAACTAAACCTGGTCCTCAGAATAGCAGTAAGTGTGCAGTAAGTGCTCATGCATTGCCGAGTCATCTCTTCAGCCACTAAGTTTGCTATTTTCGAAAAAATGCTCAAATGTGCTATGGCCAAAGAACAAATTTATAAAATAATTTAAATAATTTTCATGATGATTTGTTTGAGAGTTGCTCTAACAAGACAGTGCATCTAGGAAATCTTATCCGTTGAATAACTGAATAGCTGAATTGCTGCTAATTTTCTCCTGTGTGTGGGGTAGTTGGAGTTCTCACACCAGAGGAGAATTA
Organism: Microtus oregoni; assembly: GCF_018167655.1. NCBI lineage: Eukaryota > Metazoa > Chordata > Mammalia > Rodentia > Cricetidae > Microtus > Microtus oregoni. The sequence continues at coordinate 32,752,998 of NW_024543069.1, read as the reverse complement.
AGAGCCTACTGACTGCCCCATTTGCATATCTGTACACAAAGGGAAGAAGTAGTAATCACATCTCCTTTCTTTCTCAGGCAGACATAATAAAAGATGCATGAATAAATAAAATAAACTAGTGTGTTGTCTTCAATTTTAGATTTAGGTAATTTCTTTTCTCTTTCCTGTTCATTGTCTCTGTCTCCTAAAACACAGTTCACAGAAGTGGTACTGTTTTTGTAAATGAAGTGAAGATTGACCAGTACATGAGATGTTAAGATTCCACTAGCATTTCCACTCAGGAATTACTAGCAATTTCAGAGGTCAGAGTGACAGACTCACTCTACAGCTTATCCGCCTCCAGGAGAATACTCAATACTCAGAGAGAGAGCTACCTGGAGAGGCTATATTGTTAGATGCAGAGAGGAGTCCTCAGCTCAGCTAACAAACAGCCCCTTCTGCATGACCATGTTCTTAAACTTAAGTTTATGGACAGTTACTCCACTCCTTGAAGGTGCCAGGAATTCAGCAGGATGCTAAGGACACAGGGCTGAATGAGAATAGATGTTATCTTGTCTCAATGACCTTCCAAAAGTAAAAAAAGACCAGTTAATTATAATTACTGACAAGTGCAGTGAGTGAAAAAAAGCTCACTATTTAAGAAAGAACACTGTAATAAGAGAGGTTCACTTAGATTCAAGTTAGACAACTCCTATTTGAGGAAGGGATATATGAAATCTGAAGGTTTCATGCAAAAGTCTATGCAAGCCTGCTTTGTTGATGGGAGGATGGCTAAAGTACCAACATAATTAAAGAAGGCCACCAAGTTTACAGCACAAGAAAGAGGAAAGTGGTGTCGAAGAGGCTGAAGCTGTTAGCCATATCATGGAAGCATCTGAGGCAAACCCTACATTCTCAGGACTTCAGGACTTCAATTCTCAACTCCTTGACAAAGATTCCTATGAGTATGTCATCTTGTTAGCACCAAACCTTAAGGGTAAATGTATATACAGGGATATTTGCACATTGACTTCAACTCATTTGGAAAACATTAAAGCCTTCTAACTAGTTATTCAGTTGTAAACCTGTCTGCTATCCCAGTGTGTAGGAAACACAAACCCAAAAGAGAATGCATAGTGATCTATGCAGGGTTGCAGGACTGTAACAACTCAAGCTATGCAACCTTAGAATTTAAGATCTCCATCTGATTACTAAACTTTGAAGAAAAAGGAAAGAATTAACCCCCCTCCTAAATGCTTAAATATTGTCAAGGTCTATACATACATAAAGCTATGTAGTTAAAAATGAGTCATTACAATTATGTATTCAAATACATGACAACATCATTTTACAAAATACATAATTTATTACATTTATGAGTTCATAGTAAAATAGGGAATCTTAAGAACTATCAAAATGACTTAGGAATAACAATGAGATATTAAATCTCCAAATCTTAGAACCTGAAATATCAAATTCCAGGGCTTTTATTAAACCCCTTTTGAAAATATTATGTTCTCCCAAAGGAAAAAAAGGAAATTAAAAATAGACACGTTGATAAAGGCAGTGTATTCTTCTCAGCTGGCTTTATTCTCCACTGAATCTCAAATATAGGATTATATATTTTTTACTTACAGGAAGCTGTCACTGTTCTGTTTTCCAGTAACCCTCAAAACAGAATGGAAAATGCTTATGCAAAGTGACACAAGCTTTCACCATTCTCCGCAGGCTTCTCCATGTCAATACGCTTTGGTACAACAGCTTTTCCCACTCTACAGTTCTGTCAGTGAACTATGAATATGTTTAAATATTTTCCAGATTCATCATGGAGGCTGCTTTTCTTCTCTGCACTGTAATCACACTGAGCTGCAAACAAAATAAACAATCAGTAAGGAGTCTCTGTGGGGAGTATAAGAAGAAAACAAAGCACAGTGTGCCATATCACAGCCAACAGTTACTAGGTAGTCCAAGTGAAAGGCCTTGGAAGAGCTCTTTTTATGTGATCATTCTATTTTACTCTTGAAGGGTCTGAATCACATTAGAGAAATGCATGCCAAATATGGCAGTCCATAGCTCAGAGTGACACTCTGAATTCCTATATTTCACAGATGGTGAGAAAACATTCATATAAAAGTTAATCAGCAAAGTGTCTCACACAAATTTGGCCTAGGCAAATACAAAGCAGAGCTGGTAATCAGATCATTACAGATTTTAAGACAAGTCTAGGGGGAAAGTGACCTTTGAGTAGTAACTGGGGTTAGTTATGTGTATATATGATAAAAACAAAAACTAACAATACATAGTATAAAGCAGGTTTTTTGTTTTTTTAAATGGAAGGCACACGTGTGAGGGATTCCTGCTTAATTTGAGGTGGGAAGATCTAGTTTAATCCGGATTTTACTTTTTTTTTTTAAAAATATTTATTTATTTATTATGTATACAATATTCTGTCTGTGTGTATGTCTGCAGGCCAGAAGAGGGCACCAGACGTCATTACAGATGGTTGTGAGCCACCATGTGGTTGCTGGGAATTGAACTCAGGACCTTTGGAAGAGCAGGCAATGCTCTTAACCACTGAGCCATCTCTCCAGCCCCCCTGGATTTTATTTATTTATTTATTTATTTATTTATTTATTTATTTATTTATTTATTATGTATACAACATTCTGCCTCCATGTACGGATGTACACCAGAGGAGGGCGCCAGATCTCATTACAGATGGTTGTCAGCCACCATGTGGTTGCTGGGAATCGAACCCAGGACCTCTGGAAGCGCAGCCAGTGCTCTTAACCACTGAGCCATTTCTCCAGCCCCCTAAAGCAGGTTTTAAACTAACAATATAAAACAATACATAGTATAAAGCCGGTTTCCTTCCCAAACTTTACTTCATTCTAGTTCTCTCTTCATATACAACCTCTACCTTCAGTTTGTTTGTTTATTTATTTAAAACAGGGTCTCACTATGTAGTCCAGACTTGCCTTGAACCTTGTGGTCTTCCAGCATCAGTCTTATGAGTACCAAAACTACAAGCAAAAGCTACTGTCTCCAGCTACTTGCAGTTTTGAAGTATATTTCTTTTTATATTTTCTAAATGAGCACACGCACACCTGTTGGTAGTTAAAAAAGTCTGCATCTACTTTCCTTTACTGCTTAGATTATCAGCCTCAGAAATAACTGCATAATAAATTTATTTTATTTTTCTTACTATCTTCAAACTTTTCCCTATCCGAACACAGTTTTATTTGGTCATTTACTGCTGAGTATCTGTATGATTTTAAACTTTTACAATTAGAGGGAGAGTCAGGTGTTGTGGCATATGCTTTTAATCCCAACATTTGGGACTGAGAGGCAGGCTAGGTGAAGCTCTGTGAGTTCGAGGTCAGTCTGGTCAACATATTGAATTCCAGGGCAGCCAGGGCTACAGAGAGAGAGACCCTGTCTCAAAACTAAAACAAACCACAACAAGAACAACAACAAAACACAGCTACTACATGGCAACATGCCACACCATCAGTAGCTAAGAATATACTACGATGGTAACAGTACATTTATACTTAATGTTAGTTAATAGTATGTTTGACTTCATTTACTTTGTTGTCATCATTTTATCCATCCATCCATCCATCCATCCATCCATCCATCCATCCATTTCAATTGCCTGAATGCTCACTGAACTGGTCTCTATTCATTCCTACAAGGAGGAGTTATTGCTCCTAATTTAGAAGAAATGACTCATTTTGTTTATATGATGTGTGTACATTATGAGAAATTACTTTTTACTTACTCTAGAATTCCACTGATATATTTTCTAAATTACTTCCCAATGGCTAAGTTTTTATATTTTATTTTTGATTTATTTGGTTATATACAAATGTACATTAAATAAAGGTATCTTGTACCTGAAATATTTCGTTTCTACTTAAAACCTAAAATAAAAATAAAGTACAATTTGAAACATTAGAAAAATGCTTTCAAATATAGACATAGAATGTTATGCCCAGTAATTGTCATTAGCAGAAACTTTTGTATAGACAGTGATGTTTTATATCTGTTCTTTCCAACTTCCCACTAGCCAGTTACCAAACACTTAAAATTTGGCTAGTATGACCTCAATTTTTATTTCATTTAATCCCAGTTAAAGTAGTGTCTGGCTACCAGCTACTTTACTAGAGATAGTAGTTCTAGATATAGGTACAGACAGAGGATACTGATGTCTATTTTATATATAAACTTTTTAAACTGCAAGTACTAAGGAGACTAAGTTTGTATATATTAATTGAGTAAAGATCAAACAATCAGTTCTTTGGGAACATCTGAGGACCTCTGCTTTTTTATTTTAGAAGAAAAAGAAATCCAGGCTGTTTATCCACTCTGGGTAATGAGGACGTTCCCTACCTGCTGGGATGCTGATGCAGCTCTTTCTTCGGCCTGACTTAGACGTCTCTGAAGTCTGTTGGCTTTTTCTTGATGCTCCAGAATTAACTTTTCATTCTTTTAAGGGGAAATAAAAAACAAATTCAAATCCAAATGTGATCTGGACAAATTGGAACATCATTTAACCACTTGTAAAATCAAGATGCCATCATCTCCACATTTACATTTTCCAAGTCATGAGCACCATATCACACAGTTGATTCTACTTCATCCTGAGTCTGAGGTTCTCAACCTGTGCTTGGAGGGTTGGACAACTCTTTCACAGGGCTGCTTATCAGATACCCTGCATACAATTTTTATATGTATGATTCATAATAGTAGCAAAATTACAGTTATGTAGTAGTGATGAAATAATTTTATGGTTGGGGGTGGAACTGACGCATTAGGAAGGTGGAAAAGCATTGCCCCAAATTATTCCTCCCCCTATATCATTCAAGACTCAATTTGACAAATCTAAAAGCAAACTGAATCACAAAAGAAAACAAGACTTTTTGAGTTTTTGGTCTGTTAACCTTGTTGTGCTTGATCATTGCTTCAGAACCACAGAAGCCAAACACTGGGCCTTATAACCACAGCCTCAGCAATGAGTTGGGGTGACTCTTGTATGCTCCCCAAGACATCTGCATCCTGCTATTAGGGTCAACATTGTTACGTATTGAATTCTATTCCCCCAAAGATGCTACAGTTCTACTCCCTTGTAGTTGTGAATATGAGCTGACTTGCAAATAACCTTTGTAGATGATTAAGTTAAGGGGACTATAGTGGGTCATACTGCATGGCTAATGTCTTCATGAAAATGGCAGATTTGGATACAAAGACAGATACATACATGGAAGACACTGTAAAGATAGAAAAAGCACCACCCACAAGTCAAGAAATGCTCAGAGCTCCAAGAGCTGGGAGAAAGGTTTGTAAGAGTCTCCCAAAAAGCTAACACTACAAGCACTGTCTTGCCTCTGGAAACTGAGGACACAGTTTTATGTTTTTATCATGATATAACAAGAACTATAACATGAATACTAAGCCATCATTACATACTGTCATCTCAACAAGTTAAAATCAACTTGTCAACTGAAAATGTGTCCTTTTTCCATATTTACCTGCTTGGCACAATGAATCTGAAAAAGACATTTTTGTACAAACAAAATGATTACATATATTTTCTGGCATTTAACTCAATCCAGAAAATACAAGGCCAAACAGGAATGGTTAAAAACCCCTTTATCTATGAAGAACTAGATAGCTTTTTATGTCCTAGCAAGAAGGGGTTAGAGTGAATGCCATGCCGAGTAACATATAACAATGAAATAAAGAGCATAGGGTTAAAATGAGCTTGTTATAATTAATAGTGTCCAAAGCAAAATTAAATCTATGAAGAAATCTATATCAGCTGTACTAAACAACCAAGTTGTTTAAGTATTAAATTTAAGTTTTAAATTTTAAGAGGTACTCTACACACTAGAGAAAACTAAGGGAGAGATCCCATTACCTACAATAATCATTTTGATATTTATAAACCAGACTCTATATATCTTTCTATATGGTTACCATAATGGTTAAAACAAAGTACAGACTGAGTAAATCTGATCTTTTTGGTTTTTTTTTTTGGTCAAATATTATTAACTGTACTGTACTGAAACTGTGTTTTTTACTTACAATAAATTTTTCCAGGTGGAAGCTATACCAAGGAACATTTCAATACAAATCTTTAACTATTTTCTAAGTGTCTCATATCAACAATGCCATGATGTTCAAGAGTGGTGATCTTACTATGTCTCTTGTAGATGACAATGAAATTCTACCACATATATCTGAAGCTAGAACATAAATGAAGAACTAAACTTTAGGAAGTCCTAAATCTAGAATTTATTTGCTTTTATAAAGCCATAAGAAAAGAAATGAAGAACTCTTTCTTTGTATATGATTGTAAGGTATATCTATCTTAACACTTTTTTGTATATTCTATTAGACATAAGTATTTTTGATGTGTATTTTGTGATAGAGTAAAATAAATGAAGAGGTACATAAAACAATCTTAGAGATTCTCATGAGAAAAGAGGATTCTAAAGTATATAGTCTCTAATATACTGCACAAATTACAGTATTAACAACTTAATAAGAATTCTACTTTTACTATATACAAAAGATGAATCACTAGTGATTCGTTTTTATTCACAGTATAGTAAGTGTGGAGTTTTAGGGGTAATTGTTTGTGGTTATTTGTATGTAGTTATTCCTGAGTAAAGAATATTTGGGTTTGGTGCATTTTGAATGCGATAGTGTGTGTATCAAGCTGCAGTAGAAAGGACTTCCCTAGGGGGAAGGGAGTCATTTTCTTACCTCGGCTACCTTTTCATTTGCCATTTCCAGCTGAGAAAGTAGCTCTTGGGTATGAAGTTTCTGTCGACTCAGCTCACTCCTATTAAGCGAGAAGGGACAGGGAGAATTGAGAACTGACCAAACAAACATAAAAGGGAAAGTTTGGAAGTATATGCAAATATAAAATACACACTTAAAATTTAAGTTGAAAACAAAAATAAAACAATGTAAACTAAATCTTTACTAGTGAGACATTTATATTTTGAACAAAAGTTTTTTTTTTTAAAAAAATAGTAACGTACTCATTTTTTTTTTTTTTAAAAATAAAATGTGGTGGTTTAAATGAGAAGGGCCGCCACAGACTCACGTTTGAATAACTGGTTACCAGGTGGTGGATCCATTTAGAAAGGATTAGGAAGCACGCCCTTGTTGAAGGAGGTGTGTCATTGGCGGTGGGCTTTGAGGTTTAAAAACTCACACTATTCCCAGTGTGCTCCCTCATAACTTTCTACTTGCAGATCAAGACGTAAGTTCTCAGCTATTTCTGTGCCACACTTTTTACCCTGTCACTATGAACTCTAACTTTCTGAACCCATAGCCCAAATTAAATGCTTTCTTTTATATATTGCCTTGGTCATGGTGTTTTGTCACAGCAATAGAAAAGTAACTAATGCATAAATAAACATATATTCTGGGGTAGTTACACTGTGAATATACTTAACCCTATTGAACCCAGTAAAAATGGTTCAGAAGGTAAATGTAAATGATGTATATTTCGTTACAATTAAAATTATATCACAGATAAGTTTAGTAGCACATATTTTTAATTCCAGCACTCATGAGGCAGAGGCAAGTGAATCTTAGTGAGTTTGAAGCCAGTCTAGTCTATATAGTGAATTCCAGGCTAGCTGGGAATATGCTGTGATACCATGTCTTGAAAAAAATAAAAACATATATCCTGGAAAGATAGCTCAGCAGTAAGAGTACTTGCTGTTCTTGCCTAAGACCTCGGTTCAGTTCCCAGCATCCACATAAGGCAGCTCACACCTTCGTGTAACTCCACTTCCAGGGGTTACAATGTCCTCTTTTTGTCTCTACGGGCACTGCACACAGATAACACAGAGGTCAGCAGAACAGAATGCACATATGCTCTCAACAGGTATTACGTTTCTTTTCTTGAAGGACTAACCCTGTGTGTAAATATTCCGTGTGCTCCTAGTGCTTATCTGTGAGCACAAGGACCTCCATGCCTACACAAGAAGTGAGTCAGAACAAATTCCAAATCAATTTTGTAGTATTAAAATAGTTAATTAAATACTGGCTTTTATCCTTTAACTTTATATTTCTAAAATTAAACAACAAAATAATACTCCCCCAAATAGCTCCAGCTTTTATATTTTCAAATGAGCCATGTAAACAGCTTGAGAACTCAATAAATCCCTAGAGTATACTATATTTGAGAACTCAATAAATCCCTAGGGTATACTATATTTGAGGGAATAGCTGTTAAAATTAGTAAGCTATGTGTAATAAATATATAAGCCAGGATAGATTCATGTTATCAATAACCAGTTTCAATAATAGTTACTGACCACTTATCACAGGCTGATGTGGGACAAACAGTGGTAGTCATAGTACTGCCATCCCCAAACCTGCACTTTGGAAGACCAGTGCTCACGCCCCTTCAATGATGTATTAGTTCAGCTTCACAGTGAAGTGTCTGAACTGTTATCACTGATTTCATCACAGCAAACTCAAATATTTAACCTTTATTTTGGTGGTGACAACAAGGTAGAGAAAACTGTACCTAGGGAATCTCACGCACCCTAAAATCACTGCTTCCAACAGGAGAAAATCAAAATGGCCACAGGAGCCAGTCTTCCAGGCCAAATATAATTGAAGACAAAATTATGCATATTAGTATGGATGTAAAATAAGGAGTACAACCCAGGTTAATATGCAACAGTAACATTTATAGTCAATATTCCTTTTACACAAAACCAGAAAACTACCCAATGTGTGATTTGACAACTAAACTATTTGTTTACTTAAGGCAACTATTTGCATGATGGACAGTAATAATTTCCTACAAAACTGATGATCAGAAAAACACAATTAAGTAAAACTATTAATTTTTATACTAAACTATTTGTCTTTATAAGTATTTATCTCGGCATATCTGTCATGCTCCACTGGATTGCAAGCAACACTGATGGCCATTTTCATATGCTTATAACCTAGCATTCAGCAAGAGATAATGATGATAGTGGTTATAATTCTAACAAACACACGGTGCTCCCCACTTGCCAGGCAGTTCAGGTACATTCAGAAATGAACTTATTTTAGTTGTTAAGACAACCTGGTGAGGTCTAATTTTATATGTGGAAAAACTGAAAATAAAGTTTAAAAACTGAGTACAAATAAAATACTTTCCAAATAAAGCTATCTAATCTCTTCTCTGGAAACTCCAGAAAAAAAGAAAACTTCTTACCTTTCAGGGTGATTTAAGTATAGTCTGCAGAGGCACACAGAGATACATTTCCGTTTCTGTATGACATTATGGTACTTAAAGAGTATTTACACCAAATAAAAAGTCTGTCCTGCCTACATGATAAGCTGGGGCAAAAGGAGCTCAGAGCTCATGGGAGTGACCAACCAATGATTGGTTTAACTTGAGGCCCATGCTACAAGAAGGAGCCCATGTCTGACATTTTTCTGGATGGGCAGGAACTAGAAGGTGGATGGCCCCAAGATCTGGGGTGGAACCAAACATGACTGGTTAAAAAACAAAGGGGGAAAAGCTCAGTGAAATGATTCCTAATGATATTCTGCTATACTCATAGATCAGTGCCTAGCCTAATCACCATCGGAGAGGCTTCTTCTGGCAGCTGATGGGAACTGACTCAGAGACTTACAGCCAAACATTAGGAGGAGCTCAGGAAGCCCCCAGGAAGAGGGGTGGGGGAAGGAGTTAAAAGCCAGAGGGCCTCACAGAGACTGAGGGCAACCATGGACACTGCATGGGTCTGCACTGGGTCCTCAGTATATATGCTCTGCTGGTTTAGTTTAGGGTTTTTGTAGGACCCTTAACTGGTGTGGGAGGTCCTTCTGTCTGTGTGTTGCTTTTATTGGTTAATGAATAAAGAAACTGCTTTGGCCTGTTGATAGGGCAGAACTTAGGTAGGCAGGGAAAGCTATACTGAATGATGGGAGAAAGGAGGTGGAATCAGAAAGACACCATGGATCTGCTGCCAGAGATAGACATACTGAAACTTTGCTGGTAGGCCACAAATTTATAGTGATACACAGATTAATGGAGATGGGTTTAATTAATATGTAAGAGTTAGCCAATAAGAAGTTTAAGAGTTAATGGGCCAAGCAGTGATTTAATTAATACAATTTCTGTGTGATTATTTCGGTTCTGAGTGGCCAGGGCAACCAACAAGCTCATTCCCTGTAACACTTAACAGTGGGAGTGGGGATATCTCTGGCTCCTTTGCCTGTTCTTGAGACCCTTTTCCTACTTGGTTGCTTCGTCCAACCTTGATATGAGGGGTTTTGCCAAGTCTAAGTCCATCTAGTTATATCCCTGGGAGACCTGCTCTTTTCTGAAGGGAAATGGAAGAGCAGTAGATAAGGGGGAGGGGGAGGGCAGGGGAGAACTGGGAGGAGTAGAGGGAGGGGAGCCTGCGATTGGGATGTATTGTATGAGAAAAGAATAAAAAGAAAAAAATTCAGTGGAATGTGTACCCAATTTCTCTATAATTTCTGTCACAGCATTCATCAAAAGAATACCCAGAAGAATGAGGAATCATAATTTATAGTATTACTCACTAGGAACTGCCTAGCCTATGACTGTCTCAAACATTTTAGATCATATACATAATTAATATTTAAATGACAGAATTCTAGTCAGGTTTATAAAATATAATGTAGAAACATGTTACAAAATATTAATTTCTGTACATTACATAACATTAATAAAAGCCAGAATGTTTTATCTATGAAGGAAACATGCTGAGCATAATGCTAAACTCTAAAGTCACCAAGTCAGCATTTTTTCAATAAATTACAAAGGCTGATTTCCACAGTTCACTCTCCTGACTGTTTGCAGTCCACGCTTGCATAGTCTCAGGTTTCGTATCAGGTCTCTAACGCAAGGTGCAGTGTGTGAATGCTGAGGATTCTGCTATGGTCACAAAGACTCTGACATTAGATGTAAGATGGATGAAAAGGGTTCACAGATATCCTAGGAATTCTAAAGATGGTTTTGTCCAGGTTTTTTCTTGGAATTTATGTTTGCTAAAAGTATAGGCAAACTGACAAACTGAATATTTCAGCAAATTTTTTTTTTTAAAATTTTTATTTTGTGGTACTGAGTATCGAACTCAGGTGTGCCCATTCAAGTTCACTTAACAACTAGATGATATCCATTGCCCTAACTGTATTTTCGAATTTGAACTGGGGCTCATTAAGTTGACCAGGCAGACCTGTCATCTTCCTACCTAAGCCTCAACTGCAGAGGGCCAAGCCTAAGTTCCCACCACCTACACTGAATGCACAACCATCTTTACCTCCAGTTTCAGAAGATCTGACACCTTCTTGTGGTTCTCCATGTGCATGCATAGAAAACTCATAAGTAAAAATAAAGGAAGCCTTAAAAATCAACCTAAGGATATTCAAATCCTCCACTGACTTCCTCCTTTGGATTTTAACTTAAAATATTCTTCAGTATTTTACTGAAAGTAAGTAAATACATTTAACAACAGCTGATGTACACTCTGGTCACCTTTGCTCTGGAGCTTACTGCATCCTGTTCCCATCCTTCTCTCCTGCTTGTTCCCCCACATCTGCAGTATCTGCTGCCTTTGTTGGTATAGCTCATTTATTCTGTTTTTTTCAGGCTCCACTTTAAATGTCAGATTTTCAGACTGATTTCCCATAGTTGTTAGTTACTTGATTTCATATCAGAATTAATGAGAATCCAATGATTACATTTTCAAAGAAGGCTCCTAATAGTGAAGTATGTTTGAGACACTACAACTAGTAAAATCATGTTCTAAAGCTTCACCCTTTAAACAAAAAATGATTCCTAAAAAGCTTATTTTTTTAAAGTTACTTAAATAAACTCAAACTTATAAAGTAAGGAGCAAAATTTTCTTGGTGGTACTTAATTTTGAGTGTCTGTCTTAGAATAACCTTGGGGAAATAACGAAGTTCATTTAACAGATACTGAGATGGGACTATGTTATGCTCCTCACTCTGTGAAGTGTTAGTGAGACAAAAGACCAGATCAAGTTAATTCTTATAAATAAATGGAAGCACTAGAAATCAACCAGGATTAAGCTGTAGGTAGTATATATGCCAACATGTTCTTGTGCTAAGAAACATATGTGGATGGAAAATCAGGGGATTAGAGTTGTCTCACCAGAGGAAGCAGGCTTGTAAGCTGTTTTATGAACGTTAAATAGAAGCTGGATGGACAATGGCAGGGAAGGAAGTGTGTCATAGACAATCAAATCCATGTGTATAGGCCAGGAGGAAAGAAAAGGCAATACATAGGAAACTGTAGGAGGTTCAGTATCAATGGGGTATAGTGTGGTTATTAGGACCAGGGACAGAGGTAAGAGGAAGAAGCTGGAAATACAGACCACAAAGGATTTTATGTGTTGGGACAATTGGGATTTATTTTCTAACACTGAGAAGGTGTTGATGTTCTTTAAGAAGAGAACTGACATGATTAAATTCCACTTTCTGAAAATTTTGCTGATTGCAGTTGAAAAAAACAACAAGGGAAAAGACCGCAGTTGAATCCAGTTGTTTTAGTAGTAATCCACGTGTATAACGTTGATAGTCTCAAGTACAGTGTTTGGAGAGAAACAGTCAGGTTCCAGATACAGGAAGGTGGACTTAAGGGTGCAATGATGACACTCAGAATTCCACCTCAATAACAGGATGGATATCAACGTTTATGGAAACGGAACATATAGGATGAGATTAAAAACACAGGATAGGGTGTAACACTGAGTATATAGGATGAGATAAAAACACTGCCTAGGGGTGACACACCAAGTCTGATGTACCAACAGAAATGTTAGGTGGAGAGTTGGAAGGCAATATAGATAGATTTCAAGAAACACCAGCATTTGGGGTTGGAGAGAAAGTTCAGTTCCCAGCAGGCACAAGATATCTCACAACTATCTATAAATCTGGTTCTATAGGATCCATTGCCCTCTTCTCCCTCTGAGGGCAACATGCATACACTTGGTACACAGGTTTACATATAGGCAAAACATCCATATACATAAAACAATAATAATATGATTAAAAGGTCAGCATTAAATATTTTTATAATAATTAGCCCTCTCTATTTGTTTCTATCTTAGAAATTGATATCCCAACCAATACACATAGGGAGTATTTCTTTTCTCCTTGCCCAGCCCCAAATAGGTTCTCACTATATAGCTCTGGCTGTCCTGGAACTCACTCTGTAGACCAAGCTGGCCTCAAACTCACAGACATCCACCTGTTTCTGCCTCCTGAGTGCTGGGATTAAAGACATGTGCCATGATGCTCCGCACAGAGTATTTCTAATATTAAGTGAACTTCAATTTTAAGTTGCTGTGTGCTGTAACTGAGTGATGTGGTTGAGGAAGAACTGAAAAGGAGCCAGGCAAAGTTTCCTTCCAATGTAAAAAGCCCTTCTGAAAAATACCACAAATGCTGTAAATAATAAAAAATATTATAGTTCCCTAATGCCTAATGAGTGCAATTCAGAGACCCCGTTCCAACGAAGGCAGAAGGTGAACAAGGGAGACTCTGGATATCAAGCTCAGGCCTTTACACATATGCATTTGCACACATGTGGACACACAGACACACATACAGGAGGAAACGAGAGGTTTACACTTTTAGGCATTTACAAGTCAGTTAATCTAATTGTTCCAATCACTACTATTGAGGTACAATTTAATACAAGATGGTGCTGTGTAGACTGTGGTTACTACAATATAAAGGAAAAGTCCCCCAGTGCATGAAAGCCCTTCCCAGAGACTGAAGATTAAATCACCAAGAGTTCTATTCGACAATGTATGAGAAAATTAAAAACAAAAGGTGTACTATTCATCTCAGGGAAATGATGGATTTGCCAGCTGCAGTAAGTGCTTTCTTTGAAATCCTCTCATGACAAATTAACACAGCATTGCCAGATGTTTTTTCTATTGAAGTATACTATAGTATGCTTCAGCTACTTTTAGTAATTATGTATTTGTAATCTGCCAGTACCTGCAGCTGCTGCTCATCCTGTTAATTAAAAAAAAATTAAAAAAGTTATAGTAGCCAAACATTACAGATGTACAGCCAAAAAATTATGTTTTAGAAATTAAAATGAATTCCTTAGACTCAAATGCTATGTAATCAACTAGACATAGATATAGACACAGACAAACAGACAGACACACAACAGACTCAGACATAAACACAGAATTGAGCATCACCAATCTCAAAAACAGATTAGAGATGAAACCTTTTAAAGTATTAACCTTATGCATAAAAATTCCTAAATTTTTCCTTATGAAAAATAGTAAAGTTTAAGTCTGGGCAGCAGGAAGAGGGAGGGAGGAGTCAGAATAAGAGAAGCTTATTCTGTACACTGTATTAGCTGTTCGTTCATTACTTGAACACAATGATAAGGAACAGCTCATTTCAATCTCATTGACGGTAACAGGTAAGAGTTAGCTTACAGTTCAGTGACATAAAAAGACTAGGTAGGCTATCAGGGGTTGCAGGAAAAGGAAAGCGTATTTTAGGGCAACTGGAATGCTTTATACAGAAAAAGTGGGATTTCAGTTGGGTTTGGAGGGAAGGTAATATTTTGGTAGGAAGCTGCAAAAGGACAAGTACAGAAACCAACAGTATGCACAAAATGGTCCCAAATCACCTTTTACCCCTAAGTGTTCCTTCTATTTCAACTCCTGTTCCTATCCCCACCCACCTCTAGTCCACCTACAAAATCTATTCTAGTTTTCCTTCCCAGGGAGATCCAAGTGTTTGCCCTTGAACTGTCCTTGTTACTTAGCTTCTCTGGGTCTGTGGTTTGTAGCATCATTATCCTTTACAGCTAATATCCACTTATAAGTAAGTACATACCATGGTTTGGTTTTCTGGGTCTGCGTTATTTTACTCACTGCTATGAACTTTTCTAGTTGCCTGCAAATTTCATGTCACTGTTTTTAACAACTGAGTAATACTTCATTGTGCAAATGTATCACATTTTCTTTAACCACTCTCTGGCTGAAGGACATCTAGGTTGGTTTCAGGTTCTGGCATGTATGAATAAAGTCACTATGAATATAAGTGAGTAAGTGACCATGTGGTATGAAGGAGCATCCTTTGGGTATATGCCCACCAGTGGTGTGGCTGGGTCTTGAGGTACATTGATTCCCAACTTTCTGAGAAACTGCCATACTGATTTCCAAAGTGGCTGTACAAGCTTGCACTCCTACTAGCAATGGAAGTGTTCCCCTTACTCCACATCCTCTCCAGCATGAGTTGTCTCTTCTGTTTTTGAGTTTAGCCATTCTGACAGGTTCAAGATGAAAGCTCAGTTGTTTTAATTCGCATTTTCCTGATGGCCAAGTATGTTGAACATTTCTTTAAGTATTTTAAGCCATTTGGGATTCCTTTGTGGAGAATTCTTTTTGTATCTGTACCCCATATTTTAATTGGATATCTGTTTTTTTGAGGTCTATTTTCTTGTGTTCTTAATATATTTTAGAAATTGGACCTCTGTCAGATGGGGTTGGTGAAGATGTTTTCCCATTCTGTAGGCTGCCATTTATTTGCCTTACAGACGGTTTTCAGTTTCATGAGATCCTATTAAGTAATTGTCGATTTTAGTGCCTGTGCTATTGGCATTCTGTTCAGGAGTTGTCTCCTGTGCCAATGCATTTCAGGCTATTTCCCATGTTCTTTTCTATCGGGTTCAGTGTATCTTGGTTTATATGTTGAGGTCTTTGATCCAACTGGACTTGAATTTTGTGCAAGGTGATATATATGGACCTATTTGTATTCTTTTACATGCCAACATCCCGTTAGACCAGCACCATTTGTTGAAGATGATTCCTTTTTTCATTGTATAATTTTGGCTTCTTTGTCAAAAATCAGGTGATTATTTCCACAAGATGCAACCTCCAGATGAAGAGGTATAGGTGGTGAATAGTTGCTGAGAGAGGGAGAATCAGTTTTCTCTAGAGACCAGCTTGGAGGCTGTCCTATCTCAAGTAGGTAGCCCTGAACACATGTACATACAATCAATGCTAAATGGGACTCAATAGGTTGCAGAGCTGTGTGTGTAATACAACAGCAATTAAAGGTCATGGATTTGTGAATGAACTGGGGTGGAGTGATACAATAGGAGTCTGAGCAAGAGGGAGAGAGACAGGAGTGATAGAGATGCAATGTTCATAAATGAATCATTCTCAAAAAAAAAAAAAAAGTAAATGAGTTCTTTTCCAAGTAGGGGTATCTTGGCTTTGAGTTTTCTGTTTGGGCAGGGTCAGATTGGCCAGGCTTCTATTGTGAAATTGTTACGGAGCTAAGAATGACCTTCAATTCTGATCTGCCTGGCAGAATGTACCAACAAATGCCTCTCGAGTTTAAATGTATAAGACAAACAAACAGAGAAAAAAAAAACAAACAATCTTGCCCATGTTTGATCTGATAGTGGGTTTAATTCTCTCTTTTTTGGTTTTTCGAGGCAGGGTTTCTCTGTGTAACAGTTCTGGCTGTCCAGGAACTCAATCTGTAGATCAGGCTGGCCTTGAACTCACAGAGATGTGCTTGCTTCTGTCTCCCCGAGGGTTTAATTTTCTTAAATTTGAAAGAAATATATTTTTTTCCTTTTCTCCCTTTTTCTAAGATGTAAAAGAAATCACCACATTACTACAACTTTGGTAGTTTTAGGTAATTTAGTGTATTCATTACTTTTCTATTGCTATGATAAAACATTGTAACCTAGGAAATGTAGCTAAGAAAGCATTTAGTTTGGTTTATAGTTATAGAGTCCATGATGACAGAGCAAAGGCATGGTGGCAGGAACAACTGAGAGCTCACATCTCAAACCTCAAGCAAGAGGCATATAGCACACAGGAAATGGTTTTTGAAATCCTAAGCGCCTCAGTGATATACTTCTTCCAAGGGTACATTTCCCAATCCTTCCCAAACAGTTCCACCAACTGGGAACTAAATGTTCAAACATGAATCTAAAAGGGTTTTTCCTCATTTAAGCCCTACATTTTGGGTTTAGGAGGTCACTTAAACAAGACTTGGCTTTAAAGATAGATAGGAAGGAAAACTTTGAAATAGAAAAACAAAAACAAATCAAGATCCAATCAGAGTTCCTGGATTCAAGTACATAGTTGGATTCAACTTTATAGGCTAGTGATAGGCTTATTACCCATATGAACATCTGGGAGTATCTGAGCAGCAAAAGGGGAATATCCAAATAAAATTTTAGGCTAAAATTGCATTTAAGTAGGACTGCTTATTGGATGCTTGGTTAGTTGATGTGGGAGTGTCATATATCAATCTGTTGATTTCATTGGTTAAGTAATAAACAAACTGCTTGGGCTCATAGCTTAGAACATAGGTGGGTGGAGTAAATAGAACAGAATGCTGGGAGGAAGAGGAAGTGAGGTAAGACGCCTCAGACAGAGACGCCATGCTCTGCTCTCCCAGGCAGACGCGATTCAGCTCCGACTCAGGATGGATGTAGGCTAGAATCTTCCCGGTAAGCGCACCTTGGGGTGTAACACAGATGATTAGAAATGGGCTCTATTAATATGTGAGAATTAGCCTAGAAGAGGCTAGAGCTAAAGGGCCAAGCAGTGTTTAAATGAATACAATTTGTGTGTTGTTATTTCGGGGCATAAGCTAGCCATGTGGGCGGCCGGGGTGCTGGGGACGCAGCCCTGCCGCTCCTATCACTACAGTTAGTTTGTTTTAAATCTCTTATTTCATGGAGTGTTTCTGTTTATTTCTCTCTCAGTGTACTTAACCACTATTTGGTGCTATGCTATTTTTATGGAGAACCGATTTAAAAAAGATTCTTAATATTTAATTGGGACTCTAAGAAGGAGGCAATATAACAAAACAGAAATGAAATCTAGGGATGACTGGAGAGGCTGGCCTACACTGGGGCCTGGACATACACTGTGACAGCAGGGAAGATGAGAACAGATGCAACGAATATATTTGTAACACAAACTGGAATCCTCTTTTGACAGTTTCTCTTTCCTCAATGAAATGGCAATTGAGGTTACTGTATTAGTTACTTTTTTATGGCTTTGATAAAACACTATGACCAAGGCAACTTACAGAAGAGTTTATTTGAGGCTTGGGGCTCCAAAGGGATAAGAGTCCATCACCATCATGATGGGGAAGTGTGGCAGCAGGCATAGCTACTGGAGCAGAAAGCAGAGAGCTCATATGGAGAACCCCAAGCAGAAAGCACAAAGAGGAACAGAGGATCGTGAGAGGACTTTAAACCTCTGAGGACCTGTGTGGTGTGCTCTGCTCACTCAAGAAGTTGACTACAACCAACTGAAAAACTCCATTTCTTTCCTTCTCAGATCTGCATCTAGCTTCACTGTATGTCATACAAGGTAAAGATTTAAAATACAAGAGCATAGTAATACTTTTTAGCCAAATATTAACTGTAAAAGTCCTTTAATTAAAAACGTGGCATATACATGCAACATTAGTTTAAATGACTCTGATAGTAATTCCCCATAGTAGTCCTGATAATATTCTGTAGCTACAGTCTATTTTAACTTTCAAGATGCTGCCACTGCCTGGCCACATGATCAAGTGACCTCCAGTTTGCAGCAAGACACATGGACCACTGTACTAAATTGAATGGAATATTTTAAATATTTATTATTTTTATTGATTCTTTATGAAATTTTATACTTATATACAATGAATTTGATCAAATTCACCCCACTTCAACTTCATGTCTTTGTCTTGTTCTTAAATATATTCACTGAGTCCAATTTGTGCTACCCATGTATGTACAGGAGTAGGAACATCAACTGAAGTGTGTTCTCTTCCTCCCTAAGTAACAATCAACTGTCAGTAGCTTTTCACTTAAGAAGGGGGGCATCATGAGACTTTCTCCCTCCATGTTGGGATGTTAACCTCAACATTAAAACAAAAAAGTGATGAAAATAGCATATTCAAGCCCTGAATGAAAAAAACCCGAACAAGTAAAAAACCAAGCAGAACACTGGAGTCAGTACTGTCTGTGCCATGGAGGAATTTCCCCCTTTCACACCTGGGATGTGGTTCTGCCATCATCAGAGAAAGGGTGTAGAAATAGGGACATCCTATAATTGACCTGGGGCTCCAGAGGTTTCCCTCTCAGGGAAGGGTGAGCCACACCTAAATCCATGTTCTTGATATACTATGAGGCATGCTAAATAATCCTCCAAGTAAAAAAAGTACCCCCCTAAAGTTAACAAAGTAAACTGCTAACATTTGGCACAGGGAGGAGAACATTAAAATCATGTCAAAAAACCAGGACTGACAACTTATCAAAATACACCAGACCAACAATTGGTGATGGCCTGACATTTCAGCACTAAGTGGGGTGTGTGTGTGTGTGTGTGTGTGTGTGTGTGTGTGTGTGTGTTTGTCTGATAGGATTTACAGGCAGAGAACTCCTCAATGTCTCTGAGGCTGGGGCTCAATGTGACTCATTTGAATTTCTGTCCTATCTACACATCTGTTCACCCATCTATCCAGATCAGTCCTGAATCTTACCTTGAAGGTTCTCTTGTCTTTGTTTGACTCTGATTGACCCTGCAGTCCTGGGGCTCTGTGTCTTCAGCAGCTCTTTAAATGGTCTAGTTAATATCTTATTAATACCTGCTGTGGCTCTCTTTGTATGTGTACCAGCTCTCTGCCTCTAGCAAGGCCTTTGAGCTCTGTGGCCTCTTTAATCCTTTTGTAGTCATCTGTAATCTCTGTCTACAGACACAGTCAGTCTCCTCTCTCTCTCCCTTTCTCTTTTCTTCCCTCCTCCCCTCTCCTTTTCCCTCCCCCCTCTCCCTTTCTCCCTCCCCCCACTGTGCATGTGAAGTCTAATGGGTGATCTGAGAGTTAATGTTAATGATGATTGGAATAAAATCACAGGTTGTGATTGTGAATAGCCAGCTTCTGAAGGAAATGGGAATTATTTTCTAAACTGTAGTCAATAAAACTAACATTGCTTGTAAGTTTACTGTTAATAAATTCTGACATTGTAGAAAGACACAAATGTGTTTTGTATTTCTGGCATAGCACACTCACAGTATTCTCATTTTAAGACTTTAAATATAATGTGTATGTCAATGATTGGTGTGGAAAGTCCTTCTGGCTATGTGTTGCTTTCATCAGTTAATAAATAAAGTTGTTTCAGCCAGTGGCTTAGCAGAATAGAGAGAGTGGGTGGAGTCAAGAGAAGCCATGTAACCGCCAGAGGAAAAAGACATGAGTTGTCGGCCAAAACTCTGCTGGTAGGCCATGTGACCTCAAGTTAAAATAAAAATAATAAAAATGGATTAATTTAAGATGAAAGTGCTTGCTTAAAATACACCAGGGTCATTAGCCAAGCAACGTTGTAATTAATACAGTTTTCTGTGTAAATATTTCAGGTCAGGGCAGCCGAAAATGAACAATCAACCTCTGACAACAAATGATTCTTACCTTTACAGCTTCTGTTGCAATCCTTCCTCTAATGCCACATGTTTAAGAACAGTTAAAAGCCCGACTTAAAGTGTCTATTGGCAAGCTCATACTCAACATGGCACAAAGCAAACCAGTTATTTTCAACCCTTGGAAGCTTAGTTCTGGGGTTGGGAAGATGGCTTAGTGGGCAGGTGTTTACTATACAAGCATGAGGATCTGAATTCGGATCCCTGTACCCTAGTAAAGAGCCAGGTGTGGCTGTCCACCTGTAAACCCAGAGCAGGGGGCAGACAGGAGGATTACTGGTGTTCCCTGGCCAACCAGCTCTAGGTTCAATGATAAAACCCTGCCTTAAAAGTAAGGTGGACAGTGACTGAGAAAGATACATCAAGTTTTGGCTTCCAGAGGCACAAATGGGCATGTATGCCCCACACCCTCAAAACAAACTTTTATATATTACCCTCACACCAAAACAAAACAACCCAAAGCCCACAAACCAAATCAAACCAATTCACTAACAAACCAAACAAAATCCCACTCACCCTACACCCTCTTCTCTTTGGATCCTTGGCAGTATGGTTCTCTTTACCTTTGCACTCTACCCGTTATGGTCTGTTTTTAAAACACACTTTACTGTTTTTAGAACAATTTCAGGTTTTCTGAAGTCCATTTCATAACATCTACTTCAACTTTTAAGTAGACAGAAACTCAACAGTTTCATCTTGAAACTCTTGAGCATCCCAGGTCACTGGAACGATCTCAAGCCCTTTCTGAGGAGGCATCAGAAAACTTTCTGTAAAAATGATTTATTATGTGTGTGCATGTGCCACAGTGTGTGGAGGGCTGAGGACAACTCCATGGTGCAAGGTAATAAAGCAGCGCCCCCATGCATCACGTCAGTGCTACTGACACTGTCCTAAGACGATGGCCCAAGACCTAATGCAAACCAAGTTCTTACGGGGTTAACAGAAGGATTCTTCATTGGGAAAAGACAAACCTAAACTCAGCATTTCTCAGAGGACTCCCATGAGGGAGGCGTGTTCCTAGTGGTCGAGGTCAGTGCTTACACGTGGTGTCAGTCCTCCCCTCCCACTTTTGCCTGTACTCGGGGTCGGGACTCAGGTTGCTGGGCTTGCGCACAAGCACCTTTACTGGCTGAACCATGCTGCTGGTTCATGAACTTTCTTAAAGGGTCAGAGAGGAAACAAGAGTTTATAAGCCAAATGAATTCTAAACATTACATGTGTTAAATACATACATGTAACATTCTATGCTTCGGTGTCCTCCCCAAACCACTGTATTATGTGGAATGTTCATTAAATTAATAAAAACAAGGTACTTTATTTGATTTATAATGCTATGTTTTCTTTCTCTTTAGAATGTATGTCTGTGCAGTGTATACATGTATGCTTCTGTGTGTAGGTATGTGTCCATGTAGAGGTCAGAGGTCAACATCTAATGTCTTCCTCAGTTATTCTGTATCTCTCAGTGAATTTGGTGCTTACTGATTTGGCTGGCTGGGGAGGGCCAAGCCCAGGATGCCCTCTTCTCAGTGTTGGTGCACAACAGCAGCTTACTTAGCTTGTTACTTGCGTGCTGGGAATTATGATTGGGTTGCGAGCAATTTAGCCACTGAGATGTCTCATGGGCCCCATGCTGAATATTTTATACCACTTCAGTGAATGTTTTCTGAGTAAAAATATAACATCCAGACTTACACTCCTGGTTGTGTAGTATGTGTGTTTGTCTGTGCAGGCAGAGGATAACCATGGGTGTCATCTACTATTTTTTTTTTTGAGACAATCTTTCACTGATTAGGAACTAAGTAAGCAGGCAAGGATGGCTGGTCAGTGAGGCCAAGTATCTATCTGTCTCTCCATAAATATGGTGCACACAGCACCATAACTATCTTTTTTTTTAAATGCGGGTTTTGGGGATCAAATTTAGGTCCCCATGCTTGCTAGTACTTTACCTGTCACCCACTCTTCAGAATTATACATTAAAAAACAAAACAAAACAAATAGAGCAGAACAGTAAACTACAGGTTAAAATCATTTCTTCTGTAAAACATCAATTGCTCAACAATTATTAATAGTAAACTTACTTTGTTGATTTGTAAAACAAGTATCAAGCAACTACTAAGAGTGGACCTACTTTAGATTGCTGATCCTCATTTCTGCACTTTCGGTAAGTTTCTTTGTTTCTTCTTTCCATCTATTGGCTGCCTTTTGTTGAACTGCCAATAGATGTCTCAGTTCAACAATAGCATTCCGGTTACTGTCCTCCATCTCTCTCAACTGAACTTCAAACCCATGCTCCTTTATTGAGAACTGATGCTCCATTGTACTGACCTGAGGAGTAAAAGGAACAGTCATTTTTCTTTCAGAATTCTAGGAGCTGTGTCAGCCAATGGCATATACAAAAAGAGTAATCCACTGTGCTTGTTAGATTTAGAAACCTTGGGGCGAAGCACCCAAGTAAGCAGTTAAACTTATAATTGGTCTCCACCACAAATGAAATCTATGTATATTTTAATGAAACCACAACTACCATGGACTGTAATTTATTTATTTATTTTAATTTTTGGAGACAGGGTTTCTCTGTGTAGCTCTGGTTACTCTACAGACCTCAAATTCAGAGATCCACCTGCCTCTGCCTCCCAAGTGCTGGGATTAGAGCTGTGTGCACATACATTTTACTGTAAGGTAGCACAATTACTTTACATATATGGTATGATGAAATGTCATTTTATCTTTTGAATATGGATCTAACTGAACTAGTATTACAAGGATAATTCTTTTCCTCTTGAACCACAGTGTGCTTCTGCTACAGAATTAGGTCATCATTAAAATTTATTTCTGAACTTATTTTGTGCTATTTATCAATATGATTATTCTAATGTCGACAATGCTGTCTTAATTACTGTAGCTTTATACTGATATGTTTCCTTTTCATATATTTAAGAGTAAAAATATCTTTGTAAGATACATGACTATTTCTTTCAGATTTCATACTCTTATGGATGCCCACAGCCTTTGTTATCTGCAATAAAATAGTCAATAACTGCATGTTGGTAGGAATTAGGTCAGAACATGACATCTTATGATTCTTTGCAGCAGCAATAAGCAAAGTGCAACAATGGTACTTTTTATCCTCACTGTGGGCCTGGAAGGTGAGGATCTTTATTATAAACACCTAGTGCCATTGACAAAAATGTCATGGAATGGAGGAAGGTGAAGAGATGCTGATGGAACACCTCTTGGCTCCTGAACATGCCTGAAGGGAAGAGGGGAGAGAAAGTCAAAGGCAAGGATTTTTCTCAGATGAGACTTTCGCCCTGTGCAGTCTTCTTGTTGATGCTTTATATTAGCTAGGAGGGGCTCGGAGAGAAAACTGATGGAACATCCTTACTGATCTTGAAGAAATTCAGTATCTGGGAAGCTAATGGAGGAGAGAGGATGGCAGACTATAAAGCTGTCTAAGCTACAGTTCTGCTAGTGCTGCTTAAGTTGCTTTGGCAGAAAGATTAGTTTGTTGTGTGTTTAGAAAATAACTATTTTTTAATTGTGCATATAAAAGAAGACAATCAGGTTGTGGAACCTTGTCAAGTTCCACTGGTCAATACTTTGAATTAGGATTTCATATTATCTGATAAGAAGGTGCACACATGTGCGTGTACACACACACACACACACACACACACACACACACACACACAGATACACACACAACCTGAAGAATGTTTTACTGGAACTCTAATTAATATTCTCTATACCTTGATTTTTCCCAAGAATACATTTAATTAATTTTGAAAATACCTTTAATTTTGCTTTTTTTTGAGCCTCCAGAGCAACTCTTCTCAAATCCTCAGTCTCCTTCTGCAGCTGCTCATTTTCTTGCTGAAGCTTCAGCCTTTGCTCACTGACAAAGCCACAGTTCTCCCTCTCAGACTCCAGTATAGTTTGAAGTTTCTGGATCATTTCATGGGAACGTGATATTTCTTCTGAGGAACTGTTTTTTTAAACAAATGAAACAAAACAAGAAGACTAATATGTGTACATTTTACAATTTAGACTTTTCTATTTTGACTTACTTCTTTTCACTTCAACATGGTGGTGGAGACTGAGCCAGGGCTCTATCCATAGCCCTCTTTTCACTTTAGTCTAATGTGGTTTCAAATGTATGTAATACCAGGTAAAATCATCTAATTTAATAGGGTTTTGTTTTTTTTTTTTTTTTTGGTTTTTCGAGACAAGGTTTCTCTGTGGTTTTGGAGCCTGTCCTGGAACTAGCTCTTGTAGACCAGGCTGGTCTCGAACTCACAGAGATCCGCCTGCCTCTGCCTCCCGAGTGCTGGGATTAAAGGCGTGTGCCACACCACCGCCCGGCTCTAATTTAATAGTTTTATGTAAGACAAGCTGACCTGTTATTACTCATTTAGAAAATCAATGTGAAATTTCTTTCAAATTTTTCCCTAATGTTGAGAATTGCTACATCAAGAGAACAATGTGAACCTAATAGTTAGCAGATGAAGTAGCAGCTGCTAATGAAACTTTTACTTAATGTTAGTACCAAAGAAAAACACAACAGCTGACCACATCACAAATTAAAGTAAAAACAATCTGCATATTCCCTGTTAAACTAACCTTAGCTTATTTTAGCACAGATTAATAGACTGATTTCTTGAATTTTTCAGCCATGGATTATTAGATCAGGCATTCTTTAAATATTTATGTTTCAATCAATATACTGTTAACTTTCATTCCCATTTTCTGAAATTTCCATCTTTCAATTCCAGAGAACCAGTCACTCTGAACATACCCAGGTTTCTAGTTGTCATAGGAAATATGCAATGCTACTAATATTGAGATGGCTTAATAGAAATATTGCTGGGCATGGTGGCTCATGTGTGTTATCCCAGCACTTGGAAACCTGAGGCAGGAGGATTACCTTGAGTTTGAAGCCAGCCTGGGCTACATAGTAAATTCCAAGATATATGCTATTGCATGAGACCTAGTTTCAAAATAAAAAGCCAAACATCTCAATTACTGGTTAAAATAACTGATAAGGAGAGAAATTCCTAATATGCACAAACAGTTTTTACCTGATGTCAGTTTTACAACCATGAACCACAGTTTATGGTTCTATTCCAACCCCAGCTTTCCAATGCTTATGGTTGGCTCTGATCTTTATCTCTGTCTTGTTTAGACTTTTGGTTTTCTAGTTCTTCCCACATTCTTCTAAGTTTTAAGTTCTATATGAAATCATTCATTTCTATAACATAGAGTTTTAATTCTATATAAAGTCATTCATTCCTATAACACATGTAGCTATGTTTTCTTTTTATATAGTAAAGTTTCAATAATCAGCTTCCCAATGAAATAGTATACAAAGGCACTGGTCATAAAAGGACATTAGCAACAGAAGCAACCATGTGTGAGCCTCCTAACAGAAGTCCATAATGTACTACCACCACCAGCAGCAAAACAGGGGGAAAAAAAGAGGGATCATTAGAGATTAATGGAAATTTGAGAAACCGTGAAGTTAGCATTTCTGAAATGAGAGCTGGGCAAAAGAATGCACACTTAAAAGGAACCCTGTGAATGAAGTGATCATAAGCAAATATTTATCAAGTATTCCCGGAGGATACATAAAAAGATAGTCTGGAGAAAAAACAAAAACCAGCCTATGCATGTGGAGGGCATGGAAAGCTCCACTGCTTCCCCGTGGGTTGGGCAAGACAGAAGAAATGATGCTGGAGAGAAGCACATGGCTGTGGAGATAGCTGGACGCTTTGAGATTTCCCATCATCTCAGCAAAGCAAAAGAACTGATGTTAGGAAGAAGTCTAATGTAAAGATGGACTAGGACTTGTCCTTTATGGGACATTTAAAATTCTAAAGAGATGATTTTACATGTCAGAAATACGGAAAAGCTTTTTACCCTTGCTCACAACCCATATGCAGGATGTGAAAACAATGAAAATGAATTCACACTGAGGAGAATCAGTATGAAAGTACGCAAAACAGAACTCCTTTAGATAAATTTCATTCCATAATTTTAAAGAAGTCACACAGAAAAGAAGCATCATTATGTAATGTGGTGGTTTGATGAGAGTGGTAGGCATAGGTTCGTATATTTGCATGTTTGTAGGGATAAGTCCCGCCCCTTAGGGGGCGTGTTCGCCTCGGGCTAATGTCTGCCTATAAATTTGGCGAGCAAGCTCCGAGCGCTTGCTTCTGCTTTCCTGGTCTCCGCGGGAACGGTGGTTCTGTAAGTCTATTTCTACATTAAAGCTATATATATATTTTTACACTCTGTCTGCATTCATTTACGCCGTTACATTTTGGCGTCCAACGTCGGGCTATTTTGCCCCCAACTCAAGCGGGTAGCCCGCTAGCTAACACAGCACCCTCCCCGGTGCTGTTTTTCAGTTCGTGACTCCGGCCCCAGTGCCGAGTCCGAGACACACTCGCGACACAGGCCCATTCTGCCTGCCTTGGCTAAGTTTTGCAGCGGAACCCCACTGCCTGAATTAGCAGAAGCTCAAGTACTTGCGGTTTTGCAACAAAAGCTGCCACAGCGTCAGATTTGGTCTGTTACAAAGTGACTTGGCCGGTTGTGGTGGCCCACGCAGGTAGGATTTGCTGAAGGAGGCAGAGGCAGGAGGATCACAAGTTTGAGGCCGGCCAGGCAGTGGTAGAGCACGCCTTTAATCCCAGCACTTGGGAAGCAGAGGCAGGCAGATCTCTGTGAGTTTGAGGCCTGCCAGGCCTTGGTAGTGCACGCCTTCAATCCCAGCACTTGGGAGGCAGAGACAGGCGGATCTCTGTGAGTTCAAGGCCAGCCTGGTCTACAAGAGCTAGTTCTAGGACAGGCTCCAAAAACACAGAGACCACCACTGGCAGGAACCGATCTTTGCAGGTAAAAAAATTTTCTTTTATAAATAAAATGTCTGAACACATTACTATTCAAGAATTTAATGATTTTTTTAATTGTACCATGTGGGAGATTTTACAAGAGGTGTCTATCACCCCACATATATGGATCCTTCTGGGATTCGTAGTTTTCATTGGCACCAAATGGTTTGATAATAGAAATATGATAAAGTCTTTACGAGACGAATCCAGGATTCTTAAGGTAGAGATTGAACGCTTAAAAACAATTGAGAATGATAACAATCTTCTCAAGAATCAGTTTGAAGTTCTCCAGGCTGATAACAATCTTCTCAAGAATCAGGTTGAAGTTCTCCAGACTGATAACAATCTTTTCGAGAATCGGTTTGAAGTTCTCCAGGCTGATAACAATCTTCTCAAGAATCAGGTTGAAGTTCTTCAGGCTGATGTTAAGGAGAAATTCATTACTATGGAAGAGGGAACAGCTGATCTGGACCATAAGATTCAGTCCCTTTCTGTTGGAAATGAAACATTAACTGAGAGAATCAAAACTGCTGAATGTGACAATCGGATTTTGTCTAAAGCTTATGACAGATTGACGGAAAGATTGTCAATACAAGAAGGCACGGTTTATGCCATAAAAATTATGTCCAAAGATGAGATGTTATCTCTAACGGACAAACTTCATATTTTAGAATCCTCAATGAAGGCTTTGGAACATAATTCTGGACAGGAGATTCAGACATTGCAGAAAGCAATGGTGAATAGAATTGAAAAGATTGAGGAATTTCTAAATTCTGATGAGGAAGAGCAAAGGGTAGAAAGGAAAATTTTAACTACATCTGTGGGTAAGTCTCTCCGGGACAATTTCCACAAAGCTCTACCTACAGCTCTACCTGCCTTTCCAGTAATAACAACAGAGAAGGTGATTGGTTCCAAAAACCCTAGGGTCATCAAGGAGGATACATGGGAACCTGTGCGTATGAATGATCTCAAGGAAATAAAACAGGCTGTCATGACTTTTGGGATGCAAGCCTCTTTTGTTAAGGAGATGCTAAGATCTTGGGCCACGACAAGCAGAGCAACCCCCTCAGACTGGCTCCAGCTGAGCTCTGCGGTACTGGAGAGTGGACCGCAATTGAAATGGAAATGCTTATTCAGGCAAGAGGCTAGACTCTTAGAACAGCAGGAAAAAGCGAAGGGAATTGACATTTCCCTAGATCAAATTCTAGGTGAAGGGCTCTTTTCTGATCCTCAGGAACAAGCTAATTTGGATGAAAACACACTCTCCATGTGTACTACAGCAGCCTTAAGGGCTTGGGACAGGGTACAAGACCCAGGACAGAGAATGGAATCATTTGTCAGAGTTAAACAGGGTCAGAGAGAACCCTTTAGTGACTTTTTACAAAGATTAACTAAGGCTGTACAAATAGGAATATCTGACCCAGAAGCAAGACGTATAATGATTGAGTCTTTGGCTTATGAAAATGCAAATGTGGAATGCAAAAGGATTTTGGGTCCTTTAAAGCTCAGATCAGCACCGTTGGAAGAATGGGTCTTGCATACACTCAATGTTGATACATTTGATTATGGCACTGAAGCATGGGTAGAAGAAGCAATTTCCAATGGTAAAAGGAGACACCAGAATACCAAATGTTTTAATTGTGGAAAAATGGGTCATATTAAAAGGAATTGTAAACAACGGATTTTCAGAAATAATAATAATAATAATAATAATGCATCTTTCAGAAATAATAATAATAATGCATCTTCTAGAAATAACAGAAATAGGAGGACTCAGCCTTCAGGTTTATGTAGAAGATGTGGAAAGGGCAGACATTGGACGAATGAATGCAGGTCTACAAGAGATAGACAAGGCAACCTGATACAGCCGGGAAACGTGAGAGGGGGGGCCTCACAGGCCCCCATGGCAAACATGGTTCAGTCATATCCAGTTTCTGCAGAGAACGTGCCTCATCAGGACAATTAGGAAGCCCCATGCCTACTGTTACAAGCAATAATGATCAGAAAGATAAGTTACGTGTGTTTTGGCAAACTTCTATAAATGATCAAAGACCTAAACTGAGAGTGTGTGTAAATGGCATTTTTATTACTGGCCTGCTGGACACAGGTGCTGATGTAAGTATCATTACCCCAGAATCTTGGCATCCGTATTGGCCTCTTCAGAATGTAAATGTTCAGCTCCTGGGAATTGGAACCCTATCTCGAGTAAGGCAGAGCACGAGATGGGTTGAATGTATAGGGCCAGAGGGACAAATAGGAAAATTAAAGCCATATGTAGCCAATATTGCAATGAATTTATGGGGTCGTGACCTATTACAACAATGGAATACTGAAATTAACATTCCTGCTAAATCTAGAGCCTATATTTCTGAGAATAATATTAAAAGATATTACAAACTGAGAAAACCGGCCATTCGGGCTGTAAAAGAACAAGCAATTGATGTCCCGTCAGAGATACCAACAGCCTTGCCTCTAAAATGGTTGACTGAGAAACCAATATGGACAAAGCAATGGCCTTTAGCTGAGGAAAAGTTACAGGCTTTAGAACAGCTGGTACAAGAACAATTAGATGCTGGACATATAGAAGAATCTACCAGCCCTTGGAATTCTCCTGTATTTGTGGTTAAGAAAAAATCAGGTAAATGGAGAATGGTGACAGATCTCAGGGCCATCAACAAGGTTATTCAACCTATCTATGGGCCCTCTGCAATCTGGAATTCCTTTGCCCTCTTTATTACCAAAAGGATGGCCTCTCATAGTTATTGATTTAAAGGATTGTTTTTTCACTATACCTTTGCAAAAAGAAGATAGAGAAAAATTTGCCTTCACAGTGCCTACTTATAACAATTCTCAACCTTCGAGGAGGTACCACTGGACCGTTCTCCCCCAGGGTATGTTAAATAGCCCCTCCCTGTGCCAATATTTTGTGAACCAACCATTACAAATAATACACAAGAAATTTCCCAAATCTATAGTATACCATTACATGGACGACATCTTGTTATCCGATTCAAACATGGATACCTTGAACAGACTGTTTGAAGAAATAAAGATACTTTTACCTAAATGGGGATTGCAATTAGCTCCTGAAAAGATTCAGAAGGGAGATTCTGTTAATTATTTAGGTTATAAAATAGGTTTGCAAAAAATTAAGACACAAAAAGCACAAATTAGGAGAGATCGCCTACGGACTCTTAATGACTTTCAAAGACTGTTAGGAGACATTTCCAGTCTACGACCAGCTATTGGAATAACACCTGATTTAATAATTCATTTGAACAAAACCTTGGATGGTGATAAAGATTTAAACAGTCCCAGAGAATTAACAGCTGAAGCAGAAAAGGAACTGACAATGATTGAGGAAAAATTACAACAGGCACATGTGGACAGGGTGAATCCAGAGCTCGATTGTATTCTCGTCATACTACCATCAAAAATTTCTCCTACAGGAATTTTAATGCAGAGAGATGATATTATTTTGGAATGGATCTTTTTACCACATAAACCAAGTAAGAAACTGAAAACTTATGTGGAAAAAGTCTCTGAGTTAATTATAAAAGGCAAGCTGAGACTTCGTCAACTAGCAGGCATAGACCCAGCAGAAATTATAGTGCCTTTCACTGCTGATGAACTAAAGAAATTATGGGAAGATAATGAACCATGGCAAAGAGCTTGTGCTAATTTCTTGGGAGACATTAATAACAACTATCCAAAAAGCAAGCGGCTTAACTTCATAAAGAGAACTTCTTGGATTCTTCCTCGAATCGTCCGTGATGCTCCAATAACTGGAGCCCGTACATTCTATACTGATGCCAATAAATCAGGGAAGGCAGGTTACAAATCAGAAGACTTGGATAAGGTGGAACAAAGTCCGTATACTTCTGTCCAGAAGGCGGAATTATATGCCATTCTTATGGTGCTAAGGGATTTTAAAGAACCTATTAATATAGTTACAGATTCACAATACGCAGAAAGAGTTATTTTACATATTGAAACTGCTGAATTTATACCTGATGATACTGAACTAACCTCATTGTTCCTCCAGGTTCAAGATTTGATCAGGAACAGGCTTTGCCCTATGTACATAACACACATCCGATCCCATAGGGGTCTGCCAGGTCCTCTAGCACAAGGTAATGCAGAAATTGATCAATTATTGATTGGTAGTGTGCTACAAGCCTCTGAATTTCATAAAAAACATCATGTTAATAGCAAAGGTTTGAAGAAAGAGTTTTCAATTACATGGCAACAAGCTAAGGAGATTGTAAAGAAATGCCCTACTTGCTCTTTCTATAACCAAACGCCACTGCCTGCAGGGGCTAATCCAAAGGGCACCCAAAGGATTGAAATCTGGCAGATGGATGTGTTCCACTTTGCAGAATTTGGCAAATTAAAATATGTACACCACACCATAGACACGTATTCAGGTTTTCAATGGGCTACTGCCCTGAGCTCAGAAAAGGCTGATTCAGTAATCACACATTTATTGGAAGTTATGGCCATCATGGGTATACCTGCGCAAATAAAGACAGATAATGGTCCAGCATATGTATCTAAGAAAATGAAACGCTTTTTTGATTATTATAATATAAAACACATTACAGGTATACCAAATAATCCTACAGGTCAGGCAGTTATAGAAAGATCAAATCGTACTATAAAGGATATGCTGAACAAACAGAAAGGGACTGAAAATACCCCCAGAAATAGATTACATAATGCTTTACTAACCTTGAATTTTCTTAACGCTAATGAGAAAGGAACGACAGCAGCAGAAAGACATTGGATAATGGAAAAGTCTGCTGAACTAAATCAACCGATTTATTTCAAAGATGTGCTGACCTCTCAGTGGAAGCCAGGAGATGTGCTACGTTGGGGAAGGGGTTTTGCTCTTGTTTCCACAGGAGAAGAAAAATTGTGGATACCATCAAAATTAATAAAGTTTCGATTTGAAGAGGAGAAACCTCTTGGAAAGGAGAAATGACAACTCATCCACAACGATGATATTCATACAGGTGGTAAGAAAAACATATAGAATGGGGGCAGGGTTCTGTTCTTATCTCCACAGGAAAACACTCATCTTTGAGAAATTCAAGGGACCCTGGATGTTTGGATACTGACAGATGGAAAAATACCTGCCCAATAGGAAATATCAAGACAACTGAATGGGTTGTGTAAGTAATATTAAACCATATTTCTAAATTTATAAAGCTGGTTTTGAAGTTGGACTCTGGCTCAGTCCCTCTCCAATTCCAAGCCTGTTAGTAAGAGAAAAACCCAGAGTTTCTGGAGTTTCTGTCTCATGTCAAGAGCCATGATATGGGACAGAAAGAAATATGAGTTTAGAAAACATCTTTGCTTCTCTTCATATCTATCATACTTTTCATTGAATATATCTATCATGTCTTTCATTGAATATATATATATGTCTATATGATTAATGTTTAAGTTTTTCATAATGAACAATGAGTTTTTCCTGAAGTGACATTTGAAGTTTCCAGGAAGAAGATGGGGCCCCATAACAACAACTCCACCTGGTTGATATGACGTCATGATACTGATAGCGCTACTACAAGACCTGCTTTTGGTACCAGCTGCACAAGACAGTTCCAACTTGGTTAGCTGAAATGGTGCACATCTTATACAACATTTTGGCCAGACCTGCACGAAAATACTCAGAGACTATTTGCAATTTTAAAAGACATTATCTTGAAATTTAACCATCATTTTACTTTCACAGGATCCCCCAGAAAGAACGTCGCCCCTATGACAGCTGGAAGTAATTCTAGAGAACGACGTCCCCTCTCCCAGTAAAGTTTGCCCTTGGGTTTAGGGACATCATTTAGGGGTTGATTATAATTAGTATATGATTGAGGGTTGGGAGAGGAATTTTATAAGCTCAAGGATCATTTTGAAAAAAAAAAAAGAAGGAATGATGGGATAATAGATTTATAATTGTGAGTTACTGCTTTTAGACAAATATATTGGTATCAATTCTTGTATAATGAAACAAAGTTAAATTATATGGACTATTGTACGCATGCATGTTTCTACCTCTGTTTAAAACATTTTTATGTATTGACATATATTGTATTGATATATATATTGTATATATTTACCATATTGCAGTGTACATTTCTACCTCTGATTAAGATACTTATATAATATTTGTGTATTGATATATATTTACCTACTGCAATGTATATTTGTACATTGTTTATATTTGGAGGTCATTGTCCTCATTTGTTTCACAGTCGTTTATTGTCTTAGTCTTTAAGTTAGATAGATATTGAGAATTATATAGACTAATTGTCATCTAAGTTTGTCATTTATAATTAGACTAATCAGGTTCTTTAGATATATAGAGATTATACTCAGTATAGATAGATAATCTTCAACCTCTTCAAAGAGCTGTAGAATATGGCCTTTAATCTAACTCAGAGTTTCGTGATAGTGAGACACAATTGCTCCTGGCAACACCGCTCTATTCCCGAGAGAATGTTGAGCACCAAAAACACTCCACCTGGAGCCTTTCTATTTTGGCAGAACTGGCCTTTGGGCAAAGAAATGCCCATACCTCAACCACTGACACAGATACAGAGCATGCATCAATGGATAAAACAGGACTGTCATATCCTGCCAAGACAGGGTAAGATAGTTTTGAAAAGTTCCTTGCCTTTAATAATGGTATGTCAGTTATGTTAGGCCTTAGCCAAAATTGGTTGACTCAACGTTGCAAACGAGACTTTGGGTGATTGCCCAGGTAGTCAGTTGTCTCTGTCAATTGTTGCACATTTTGGATATATCTCGTTTGTTGAGTAGTGTTTATTCCCTTCTCAGATCTTTGACTGAGTTGAAGATTATATAATTGTAGTTACTCTTTACATTATTTGGACTCCTTGAGATAGAATGTTTAGCAAAGCTTTTGTTCTCAATATTGTTTGTTATATTTATTATTTGTTGTTATTGTATGTAGTTGTATTTGGTTTAGTTCTGTCTTATTTAGACAAAAAGGGGAGATGTAGGGATAAGTCCCGCCCCTTAGGGGGCGTGTTCGCCTCGGGCTAATGTCTGCCTATAAATTTGGCGAGCAAGCTCCGAGCGCTTGCTTCTGCTTTCCTGGTCTCCGCGGGAACGGTGGTTCTGTAAGTCTATTTCTACATTAAAGCTATATATATATTTTTACACTCTGTCTGCATTCATTTACGCCGTTACACATGTTTAATCCTGAGCTGGTATATTTGCATGATTAATCCTGAGCTGGTACAATTGTTTGGGAAGGATCAGGAGGTAGAATAGTCTTGCTGAGGAGCTGTGTCACTGGGGATGAGCCCATGGGGTCCAGTTAGTGCTCTTTCTCTCTGCTTCCTGCCTGGGAATGTAGCTCCCAGCTACTGCTTTAGTGTCGTGTCTGCCTGCCTGACACCAGGTTTCTCATGATGATGATCATGAACTAACCCTCTGACACTGTAAGCAAGACTCCAATTAAATGTTTTCTTTTATAAGTTGCTTTGGTCATGGTGTCTCTTCACAGCAATAGAATGGTAACTAAGACACTAATAAATATAAGTCTTAAAATGCTGTCTTCTGTTTATACTCATGGAAAAACTTCATGCATGGTAAGCATATGAGAAAAACGTTTTTATAACAACTATGCAACTTAACATACGCCAATAAACTCAGAGACAAACTAGCATTTACAATTCAAAGACAGAGAAAATGCTGTGTTTTTGTTACCATCCAATTCTAGAAAAATTTTCTACTTCTATCCTGATTTCTTTGATGACTCATGAAATAATGTTCAATTTCTGTGGGCTGGTGTGTTGTCAGAATATCTAAGTAATAAAATTAGAGTTTAAAAGGGAGACAACAACAAACACAATGAAATTTAGAGCTTCACTAGGGCATATTTTGAAAAGTTTATGTTCTAATGAATTTGAAAAATTTAGAAAAATTTCTAGATATGACCTACCAAAATTAAACCAGAATTTAGATAACTACAATAGATCTGTAGTAATGAAAATGTATCAGTAATAAAAATTTTCTCAATTAAAAAAACTGAATTCTATAGAAGTTTAAAGAACTATTACCAATGTTCCTCAAACTATTGTATATGATGGAAAAAGAAAGAATGGTACTAAATTCATTTACAAAGTCAGTATTACCTGATATTAAAATCAGATAAAGACATTACCAAAGAAGAAATTGTAGGATAATTTTATTCCTGAAGAAGGATCTAAAAGGTCTCAATGAAATACTTGCAAACTGAATTCAACCAAACGTCAAAAAGAACATTCAACATGACAAAGTCAGCTTCTTTTTAGGATAAAAGCATGATTTGGAATGTTTATCTACAAATGTAATACATTACAATTATAAATTCAAGAATGGAAATAAGGTAATCATCTCAATAGATGCAGAAAGGCCTTCAACGAAGTTCAAAATGCCTTGACAAAAAACCCCCAAAAAACCAGGAACTCAAGAATCACACCTCAAAATAGTAAAAGCTAACCACGATAAAATAGACAACGTTATAGTAAATGGGAAAAGGCTTCATGCATTTCCTCAAAAACCAGGAATGAGAAAAAGTGTCAGCTCTCTCCACTTATTCAATGTAGTGAATGGAGTTTTAACTATAGCAGCAACAAGAGAAAGTAATAAAAAGGATACAAGTAGAAAACAAAGGAGCTAAGTTATTTCTATTTGCAGATATATGGTGTCATACAAAAAGGAACCTAACAACTCAACATAAAACCTCTTAGAACCGAAAAACACTTTCAATAAAGCATCAGGATACAAAAGTCAATGAGAGAAACCAGTAGCTTTTTAATATACGGATATATAACAAGCACTGAGAAAACATAAGGGAAACAATTCCCCTAAAAATACCCTTAGTAATATACCTACATATTCAATGTAATCCCCATAAAAATTATACTGGCATTCTTCACAGAACTAGAAAAAAATCCTAAACTTCATGAAGCACTGAATAGTAAAGCAATCCTAAGCAAAAAGAACAATGCTAGAAGTATCACAGTATCTTATTTCAAGTTATGTTGCATAGCCACAAAAAGAAAAACAGCATGTAAGTACTACAGCATGTAAGTACTACAGAAATACAAATAAAAAGAATAGAATAGATGACCCAGAAATAAACCTAATCACCTGATTCTTGACGAAGGTTTCAAAAACATACTTTAGAGAGAGAAAAAAAAAAAACAAACCAAAAATCCTCTTCAATAAATGGGGCTGGGAAAGTAACATGTAGTAGAAAGAAATTAGGTCCTTTTCTTCCACTTTGTACAAAAATCAATTAAAAGTAAAGACTTTATAATGTTTAAAATCATTAGGGAAGAACATATAGAAAATACCTCAAGATATAGGCATTGCAAGGATTATCTGAAAAATGCCTTATTATTAAGAAATAACACTAAGAATTGATCTAAGAGATTGCATGACATAAAAAAGCTTCTGAAAAAATAAACTATAAGTGAAATCCAGGCTTCGGACTGGGTAAAAACATCTTTCCTAACAATTTATCTAGAATGCATAAAAAAACTTGAGAATGAAACAAAGCCACTTAACACAAAACTAATCATCTGATCAGTAAGTTCGTTAATGAACTAAATTGATGTCCAAAAACAGAAATGGTCAGTAAATATATGGACAAATATTCAACATCCTTAGCCATTAGGGAAATGCAAATCAAAATTGCTTTGTGATTTCCATCTCACCCAAGAAAATCAAACAAAAGCTGGCAAGGCTGTGAGGAAGGAAGAGTCCGTAGTCACTGATGGAAGAAATGTAAACTTGTGCAACCACTATGGAAATCAGCATGGAAGTCCCCAAATTAAAAAAAAAAAGCCTATATAATCTAAGTTGGAGACATATACACGCATATGTACTCACATACAATACTCTAAATCAACATACCACAGAGACACTGGCACATTCTTAGCATCTCTACTCACAATAGCCAGGAAGGAATGGAACCAGTCTAGATGTTCAGCAACAGACAAACGGATAAAATGTACAGAGATACAGCAGCATTTAATTCAGCAAGAAAGATAAATGAAATCATGATATTTGCAAGAAAGCTGATGCAACTGGAAATCATCATACCAAGTCGAGCAAGCCAGACCAGGAAAGATAATCATTACTACATGTATATATGGAATATGTGTTTGTGTGTGAGTGTGTATGTAAAATGGAATGGAACCCTGAGGGTGCTAGGAGGATATATTAGGGACGGGAGAGGAAAGTAGGAACGGGGACTATTTAGTGTGGGAAGGAAACCAACCATAGAGTAGGTAAGGACATAAATGAGGGCAGTGTGGGAGGGGAACAAATTACAAGTGTATGGCTCATGAGTATGAAAATGCCATCACTAATGCATTATTTTGTACACCAACTTAAAAATTAATACAAATAGAAATTATAAAAACATATTTGGATGTTTTTATAAGTTCTCTTAAAAGGTAAATAATTCACCAAAACCCATATGAATAGAAAGTCCAAAAGAAAACTTACTTAATTTCAAGTTGTTTTATTCTATTTTCTGCACTCTTTAGTCTCAGCTGAAGGTCATCTTTTGAACGCTCTGCAGCAAGACATCTCTGGTGCATTTCTTCCAGTTTTCTGTAATCACCTTCATCCTGTTTGCCTTCACGGTAAATCTGAGGAAGAGGCTTATAAACATTACCTTATAGGAAGAAATTATCTCGGTAAATAAATGTTGCTGAGAAATGGCCATGACTGTGTGTTCACCTTTTCCTAAGGTAAGGTATCTTTTAAAGAAACCCATCATTGATTCATTTACAAAATAAAATGCTACAAACTGACAACTAAAAAATTTGAAATCATGCTCACTATAAACTATTCAACTAATATAGAAATGTAAAACAGCTGCTGAAACTTAAAAAAAATGCTTTAAATATCAATTTAAAAACAACTAGTGGTCAGGCTGGGTATGCAGCTCTATGGTAGAGCAGCGCCCTTGCTAAGAATGTACAAGGCCTCAAGTTTCTTCCTAAAACATCAAAGAAAGAAAGAAAAAAAAGTGTAGTAATTATTTAGTAAATATTCTTAAAAAAAATCTTTTACCAAAATACTCAAAAGTAAAAGTGTGTTTTAGGGTAACTAGTAGATCTTAAAGTTCTAGAACTTTGCTTTGGGTTACCAGGATAACAACATAGCTAAGATCGGAGTTACCTTTCTCAGGGGCAGGTCAGCTAGAGCCTGTGCCTCCTCTTACAGCACACGGGCTAACTACCTAGCAGGCCCTGAGGTCCAGATCACACTTTCAGACAAACGGTTCATCTAACTGCACTCTCAAGAAGACTGCTGGGCTGGGCCACCTATGTTGTCCCACTGGTAAGGCTGCGCCGCCCTTCCCATAGAGGTGGAATAGCAGTATGTCCGCACTATTTGCTGGGACTGCAGTCCTACAGTGCTATGGCCTTGGCTCACTGCTGTGTGGATAACAGAGAATTAGTTGCTACGCCTTCTACGTTTTCCACTGTACTACTATAACCTTGTCCACGTAATATTAAAAAAATCCATCCTGAAGTCTGATATGCAGCTGGCAGCATTCTAAACAGAACTTACATGACATGAAGGACATCTGCAAGTGTCTACCTTGGAGCAGATTTGCATATGCTTATTTTCTAAAATGAAGCCGTTCTCCTTTGTAAATTACTGTTTTACTACCCGATTTTGTCATGATTTTTGACAACATGGCTAGATCACAATCTTTGAATGCCATGGAGTTAGCTTTTCAAAATCAAATCCTGACTGCATTGCTTAGTGTTTTTTAACACTGTGAAAAGTTACTTAGCCTTTTTATGCAAGTCCCTAACATAGCACCTTCAATATGAGTGCTTAATTACAGTTTCAGTGAGACTCTATCTCAAAAAATAAGGTGGAGAAAGACTGAGGAAGACACTAATGTCAACCTCTGGCCTCTATACACACATGCACACAGGCATGTAGATGCGTGCACGCACACACACACACACAAACACATACATAAAGGTAAAATTCATAGCAATCCTATAATATTTTGGTTATATATACTTATCATACTCCAGTCTAGCCTCAGTAAGTTGGTATAAAGTTAAAAAAAAAGAAGAAAAAATGAAAACTACTTTTGGGATGAGGCAATAAAAATAGATACCTAAGAAAGTTATATCTTGAAGTACGAAGTTCAAAGGATATGGGTATTCTTAGAAAGAAATGGATATAGGTGTTGTAAGTATTTAAATGAGGCTTCAGTTATATTTGAGTAAAGACACTGTCCCGAGTACTGATAAGGCCAGCGGGAAGAGAGCAGGCAGCAGTGCGAGGCAGCCGTACTTCCTTCTTACCTTCTCGAGTTCTTCTTCCACAGCTCTTTTCCCTCTAATGGCTCGATCGATTTGACCTTGCTTTTCATCACAGTCCTATAAAATCAAGTCATAATGCAAATAAATATATCTGGTAAGACATTAAGGTGAGAAAAAATGGAAAAGTAAAATGATTTGTTCATAACAAGAATACTTCAGTTGCCTCATCAACTAAGTAAGGCCATAGTCTTATGTAAGTACACAGTACTTACAACTAAGTTAGGATAACTACTGGGCACAGTAACTGTCAAACTTCAAAGAGTGACCTATCCCAGGATTTCAGAAATTGCCTTCAGCTCTAGGATACCAAGGAATTATCAGAATATGTAAGAGGTAGAGGCTGGGGTACTCATGGGAGAAAAAACTGAGCCTAGTTTTTTGGATGTTACAGGTTCTCTTTTCATATAATATCATCAAATTATCTTGCAAAAGGAACCATACAGTGTCACAATATCCCAAGGAAAACATCTGGCATAGGAAGTGCAAAATTCTAACAAGTTTTCCTTTATAAAATACCTAATATCTAGGGAAATCTATTAACATGAGCATAGAACATTGAAACATTTACACTTAAAAGACTTTACATGTCAAACATTTTACTTAGTAATTTAACAAGTATATCAACTAACCAATTATTTTGCCAAGATATTAAAAGCACAAGAATCAACCAGTGAGTTTTTCATAATTATTTTTCTACTTATTTGTGAATAAGCATAGTTTTACTGTGAAACTGCTTTGTTGGCAGTACACTACGAGTGATATTCGTTTTTTTTTCATAATTATACAAAAGGTCTACCTCACTGCTTGCAATTTTTTTTTCTAGACAGGGTTTCTAGGTAGTTTTGGAACCTGCTCTGGAACTAGAGATCCACTTGCCTCTGACTCTTGAGTGCTGGGATTAAAGGCACGTGCCTCCACTGCCTGGCTAAAGCAGGCTTTTAAATAGTTACTCAGAATTGATTACTTTGAACCCTGTTACAAATAAAGTAGCATTTTTGTTGTTGTTGTTAAAAACAGACTTAGTTTGTAGGAATCTCATTTTTCATGTCCCACACACACATACACACACACACACACGGTAAAGTACTTATCTATAAAAGGTTTTGGTTTTTCACAGCCTCACTACATGGCCCAGGCTGCCCCCAAACTTGATCTCAAGACCCCGTTGTCTCTCTGCCTGCTGAATCTCAGTTTTATGATGTTAAATTGGTGACGTCTGTTATGTTCATAATGCCACTCATGTAATTTTAATAAATATGTGTGCTGGTTAGTCTCTGTCAATTTGACAAAACTGGAGTCACCTGGAAAGAAAGACTCTCAACTGAGAAACTGCCTCCATCAGATTGGCCTGTGCGCAGGTCTATGCTGGAGCATTTTCTTGATTAATGACCAGCAAACTGTGGGTGGTGCCACCCTGAGGCACATGGTCCTAGGCTGTATACGAAAGCAGGCGGAATAAATCATAAAGAGCCAGTAAGCAGCATTTCTCCATGCTCTCTGCTTCATTTCCTGCCTCTAGGTTCCTCTCTTGAGCTCCTGCCTTGGCTTCCCTGGATGATGGACTGTAACCTATAAACTAAAATAAAGTCCTTTCTTCTAGTTGCTTTCTGTCAGTGTTTTATCACAGCAATAGAAAGCAAAGTAGGATGATATGTTAATAACAAAGCTGGATCATACTTCCAGGAAGTGGACTATAAAAGAAAAGAATGGCTATGCACATATCTATGCCCCTGCTTAAGCCATCTTCCTCTGACACCAAGTGATGATGGATCCAACAGTATTTGGTTAGCCTGGGTTAAAAATGAATAAAATGAAACAGAAAAGTTGTAATACTTATGATTAACATACTGTCATACTAGTTCTATTAAAATGCACTATAATATTAAAATGAACATTATAAATTTTTATTAAAAGTTCTGTTAATAACCACTGATATACCTGCTTTTGAACATATACTAATTTTTCAGGCATTTGTGAAATATTTCTAAAATCATACTTTATAAAGGGTTAGCAAATGTTAAAACTGATAGCACAGAAGTCACACTTATCAGTCCCTATTCAAATAAAACAGAGCTTATTGAAAAAAAGATAGCCTACACCTTTTCATTTGGAGACTGAAAACCAGCTGCACGCTTCTTTGAACTAGCTGTCTTTACTGTATTCTACAGGTTCTCACAAGATGGACTTCCATATTCACCTGATTCTAGGAAGCTTTATAGTTCTCCTACGGCTTCTTCAATGGTGTACTTACATATCTGCAGGGTTATTTTTATAATTTCCCTTGTTACTGATTTCTAGTTTTACTATTCTATGACTTAATAAGTAATAAGAATTACTTCAATTGTTCTGTATTTTTTGTTTTTATATAGCTATATATTTTTCTCTGCTCCCCTGCCTGTCTCTCCCCTCCCTGTCAACCCTCTCCCATGCTCCCAATTTACTCAGGAGATTTTGTCTTTTTCTACTTCCCAAGTAGATTAGATTCATGTATGTCTCTTTAGGGTCCTCATTGTTGTCTAGGTTCTCTGGGATTGTGATTTGTAGGCATGTTTTATTTGCTTTTTTCTGTATTTTTTAAGAGCTGTTTATGGACTACACTGTGACCTATTTTAGAGAAAACTCCATAGGCTGCTGAGAAAACAGTGTTCTATAGAAGTGCATTGCTAATTTATAGTGTGCTTCAAGACTGAAGTTTCTTCAGCAAATTTTAGTCTGGAAGACTTAACGTCGATATGAAAGAAGTGGGGAAGTCCTCCATTATAAATACACTGTACATCTGATGTCAGTTATGAAACTGGAAGTCCTGTTTCTTTACTTATTTTATTGATAATTTCTTCCCTTTATTAATATGAAGTGGTCTTCTTTATCCCTCCTGTGTAATTGTTGCTAGAAAGTTGTTTAGGTCAGAGTTCATTATTACTTCATCCTGCTTATTTTTCAGTTCCACTCACTGGGCATATCAATTACCACTCATTCACTTCTGGTCTGTCTTTGCCAGTAAGAAGAGTTTCTTAAAGAAATTTATAGCTAGTCTGAATCTTTTAATTGGGCAATTATAACTACTTGCATTTAGGGTTATTATTATTGACTTGCTAATTCTTGTAGTTTTGTTTTTTAATTGGTTTGACCATTACTATTTTCTTTGTCCTGATGCACATGATGATCTCTGGTGGTTTCCTTAGTTGGACAGGGCTAATTCTTTCATACTTTTGTTTATTTCTCTTACAAAATGCATTCTTTCTGTGTTCTCATGAGTGTGGTTTTTCCTCCTCTCCATACAGGTTTCCTTTTAGCATCTTCTGTAACACTGTCTTGGTGGTCATGAACTGCTTTAGTTTGTCCTTGTCATGAAAGGTCTTTATTTCTCCATTAATTTTAAAATGTACATTGCTAGATACAGTAAGCTTGCTGGCAATTACTCACTTTCAGTATCTGAAATACACTGTTTAATGCTCTCCTGATGTGCAGTACTCCTGATGAGAAGTATTCTCATTCAGGATATAAACTCTACATAGCCTAGAATAATCTTGAACTGCTGGGTTTACAGCTGTGCATCAGCACACAATTTTACATGGTGTGTAGCGTTTCCTACATATTAGACATACATTCTACCAACTAGGCTACACGCCCAGTCTCAAAAGGGTATTTATTTTTTTAAAATTGTTTTTATTGAGCTATATATATTTCTCTGCTACCCTTCCTTTCTCTCCCCTCCCCTTCTACCTTCTCCCATGGTCCCCATGCTCCCAATTACTCAGGAGATCTTGTCTTTTTCTATTTCTAGAAGGGCATTTCTAATCCACCCTAGAAATCTCCATATTTTTAAAATTACCTTTAATATTTAAAATGCTTTTTAAGCAGACAGCACAATTTTCCCGCAGAATAAATGTGATAGTAGATGTTATAGATCTTTAGAAAATCATTCAGATAGAAAA
This sequence comes from Microtus oregoni, assembly GCF_018167655.1. NCBI lineage: Eukaryota > Metazoa > Chordata > Mammalia > Rodentia > Cricetidae > Microtus > Microtus oregoni. The sequence goes on along the minus strand of NW_024543069.1, from coordinate 32,709,301 downwards.
GTGTTTGATATGTAGTATAAAACACATTCGTTACATAATGAAATTGCCAAAATAGTTTTTTACAGAATAGTGGGTTTTATATAGATTTGGTCGTTACACCATTGTTTTAAGGATCCCTAGACAATTCTCATTCTTTTTGGAAAACAGAATAAAAATACTTGTTTTTATACCATTTACAATTCATTAAAGTGATCTCTGATAAAAAGATATTTTTCTTTTCTTTCTTAAAGCTGCAAGTTTTGTTTTTGGTAATCTATGAAAGAGAACAAACAAAATAAGACACAATTTTAGATGACTAATAGGCCACTCTGCATCCCATTGCTTTTACAAAGGTTCCTACATCATTACTACAAGTGAAACTAGGTAAGCAGAAAGTAATCATCCCTGGTTGTTACATCCGGGACCTCTACATATAAAGTTTGCTAAAGTACACTCAGAGGTATTTAAATATTATTCTGTTGATGATTATTTACTTTAAAATATTCTGTGCAATAGGAAAAGCTAAGGATGCTAGGAAACCCCTACCTTGGAGTGTGACAATCTATTTGGAGAAGTTTTCCTGGAAGGAGCATGGTTGCACAAACGGGGATGTGTTGAACATACACTAATGCACATTATTTATCAGAATACATAAAATATTGATAAAATTTTATACCAGATTAAAAGTGATGGAAGAATTCAGAAGAGGTGTATTTGTGAAGTTGTAAGTATCTTTTAATTCCTAGACATTTTGTGTTTTGATCTTTTGGGAACAGTTATTACATTTAATTTCATTAAACCTTCAAGTTAAATTTGAATTTCTAATCTCTTGTCACACAAAACTCCTTTCCTCACTGCCCCCCTTTGCCTACTCATCCTTATTTATTAATTTGTAGGAAGCTTTACTGTCTTTCTTCTTTCCCACTGACATATATATATATATTTTCGTCCTTCCTGGCCTTTCAGATTAACCCAGCATCCGGCAGGAGCTGCAGCTGGCTGGTTTAGTGGCCCTGTGTTCTCTCAACAACAAATGAAATGTGTTGAACGCTACCTGATCTACTTTACCTACCACAAGTCAAACACAGCACAAAGCATTTCTGTGGATTTTTACTTTGTTTAGCCTAGGTCATGCTTAACAAACATATATGGAACAAATGAATTCCCAATAACATATATACTGGTCTTTAAAGCAAGTAATATTTGGAGGAAAATACTAACAAGGTTTTCGAACATACCAACTGAAGAGCTGAAAGTTCTTCCCTTAATTGTGAAATCAGTACTTCATACTGTTTCTTTGTGCTTTCAACCTGTGAATTAAGACACAATTTAGGTAAAGAATAAAAAAATGATTACTGACAAAAACATAACACGGTGAGTTTTATTAAAAAAGAAATAGCTTTTATGGCATAAAAGATAAACAGGAATATAATGTATGAAATATCTAAGAATTTTTCATGAGCATGCACATAGATGGGCTGAGGCAGGGAGATTCTGTTCATTCTGCCTGGACTATATAGTGAATTCAATGCTACCCTAAATTATACAAGCCATACAGACCAGACCAGACCAGACCAGACCAGAGGACTGCTCTTGTAGAACTGGTTTAGTATACATAAGGCTCCAGAACCTCAGCATTGCAAAACGAAGAGTGGCCATGAGAACTAAGGATAGAACTGGACGGTATATTCAAAAGGACAGTGGCTGTAAAGATCCTTTTACACTGTAAAAACAGAGCTTTAGTTTATAATGGATTTTTTGACTAGCATTTTACCATTATTAAAAATGAAAGCAGAAAACCATAAAAGTTTTAACATATGTCCCCCAAATAATTTAATCATTATCTTAGATAGCATAACTAATATTATTCTCCCCTACCCCTACCCCTTCTCTCTTTTGAGACAGTTTCTCTGTGTAGTTTTGGAGTCCACCCTGGAACTTGCTCTGTAGACCAGCCTGGCCTGAAACCCACAGAGAAGTGCCTGTCTCTGCCGCCCGAGTGCTGGGACTAAAAGCGTGTACCACCACCGCCCAGCAGCATTAAGTAATTTTTAAATGAAAATAAATATATTCTCCGAATCTAAAACTTTTGAGGACAGTGCATTTCCAGTTTCTACATATTTACAGAATGCCTGTCTGGAGATGAGACAGCCAGGCTGGAAGTTCATAGCCGAGAAGGAGCACTTTACACCTGTGAGAGAAGAGGGTGAAAACCAATGTCTGCAGTCTACCTGAATGCTGCAAAATGTCAGAGGAGGAGGAGGAGCAAAGCAGAATCATACACTGGACATGCAATTAATAACTTTTAAAGCACTTATGTTCTCTGTATAGGGTCTTTGCACAATGTACACTAGACACTAGTGCTGAGCCAATGAGAGTTCAAGGAAAGTTTGAATAAACATGAAGGTTTTCAGAAACGGAGTAACTGGTGAGCACACAGCATTTCGAATAATTAGTTACACTTCATCTTGATGTCTGTAACAATAATTTTTCCTAAAAGTTTCTCAGGGTTTTTAAAGGACTAAGAGGATTATTGATGAGGATAGAGACCAACAGGAAACTTTTATGATCTTAAAGCCTTTGGAAACTTTCTCATATAAAAAGACCTATTTTAATGATAGGGCACAAACTTTCCTTAGAATACATTTAGTATTGCCTGCTGTGCACTTTATTTTATTAAGCTAATATTCGTTATCTTTTGGAAGACCTGCCAAACAGAGTAAGTGGCTTGATTTTAGGCTTTACTTTGGGCTATAAATTATGTTGACATTTCAGATAAACCAGGATTAAGGATCACTCTATTTTGCTTACATGTCAGTAACATGAGAACAGCATGTGTTGAGGATCATGTGCAGCAGGTACTGTTCAGATGCTTTATGTGCATCATTTCATTGTTCTTACAAGAGCCCCATGAGTTATTACCTCCATTACAGATGAGGAGGTTAGTGCTAGAATCCTAGTTAGTAAAGGCTTGGTGCCCAGCAAGGCCTTATTGGGAGATGGTAGAATCTTTAAAAAGTGGGGTCTACTGGGAAATCTTCAGCTCACTTGAGATAAGCATCTGAAGGGTTGTTGGGACCTCCTATCTTTTATTTCTTGGCTATGTGACGAGTGGTTTGGCTCCACCATGTGTCCTTGTTATGATGTGCTGTCTTGCTGAGACCTGACAATGGGATCAACTAATCACAGACCACAGCCACTGGAACTGTGGGTCAAAATAAATCTTTCTTGTCCTAAGTTAAATCTCCTATAGCAATGGAAAGCTGACTCTGGCCTCACAGCAGGGGAATAAGCATAGGTCCAATCTAGGCTCTCTGAATGCAAGTGACAGTTGCATGGCTGGGGCAGACTGTGGGGCCTCTGACAATGAGACCAGGATTTATCCCTACTGCTTGTACTGGCTTTTTGAAACCCATTCTCTTTGGAAGGATACCTTACTCAGCCTAGACATAGTAAGGCCTTGGTCCTGCTTCAAAGCAATGTGCTAGACTTTGGTGACTTATCATGGGAAGCCTTACCCTCTCTGAGGAGAGGATGGGTGATGGGGTAGGGGGGAAAGTGGGAGGAGAACAGGAGGAGGGAAGGGAGTGGAAACTGGGATTGGTATGTAAAATGAGAAAAGACTCCTTTTTAAAAATAAATTTAAAAAGTTCTGTTCTTAAAAGCAAAGTTGTATCTGTCTTCTGACACAATTTCTGAACTATACTTCAGTGTCCAATACTGATACAACTAACTTGAAACTTTACAACAATAATAAATATATTTTAAGTATTTTATAATGCTGCCAAACTCAGTTGAAGCAAAGTATTTTCTGAAAAGAATCTTCTGAGGTATTAACCTTGACTATATTATCAGTGATCTAAGGTTCATGGAGAGCTTTAGCATTGGGATCTAATGAAAGTGTGGACTGAGGAAGTTTATACAGAGACTAAAACTCTCTTATCCCACCCTCTGCATTTCCCTTCCGCTCTCTTTCTAGTTTCTCACCATGTAGCCCAGACTGGTTTGAACACACAAATTCATGTCAGCCACCCACTGATGGACTGTACGCTGTGTCACTACAGCCACCACTGATGGACTGTACGCTGTGTCACTACAGCCACCACTGATGGACTGTACGCTGTGTCACTACAGCCACCACTGATGGACTGTACGCTGTGTCACTACAGCCACCACTGATGGACTGTACGCTGTGTCACTACAGCCGCCACTGATGGACTGTACGCTGTGTCACTACAGCCGCCACTGATGGACTGTACGCTGTGTCGCTACAGCCACCACTGATGGACTGTACGCTGTGTCACTACAGCCACCACTGATGGACTGTACGCTGTGTCACTACAGCCACCACTGATGGACTGTACGCTGTGTCACTACAGCCAGCTTGGTTTTTACAAACATATAAACATATTCTTTACATAAACATTTTCTTTTATAGTTTTATGAATAAAAGGATAGTTGTAAATGAAATACCAACTAACTACTTAATAATAGACAAGACTAATAATGGCCATATAATAATAATAATAGCCAACCTTTTATTTTAAAATTTTAAATTGAAATATCTGAGAGATAAGTCATTTTTGTACTTAAAAAGCAAACTTTGACACATTTTTGTACAATTTATAACTAGAACAGAAATATACAAAATTATGCTCATTCTATTCACTATAGTCAATAAATAGAGACAGAGCAATTGACAATTGTAATAAATAGGGAAATGATTGATAACACAGACATTTTCAAGGCAAATACTTTCAGCTAGAGCTGAATAATCAGAAGTAAATATACATAAATATTTACAGTGCTTATTGTATAAGAAACACAATATGAATAAATATATATTCTTTATTCATCAAAATATTACCTATTCTCTGAAATTACAAACACTGCAGGAATATAAAGATGTAGATAGTAAAGAATTTCATGATTCTAATATTTGCTTGGGGTTGTATACATGTATATGCAGTTTTGTTTCATATATGCCACAGATAATTATTAAATGACTACCTAAAGAAAAGGCTAAAAATAATGTAAATTTAATTTTCCTTTTCTAGTATTTTCCCATTTCTCGTCATCATGAGGATGCACTACTTTTAAAGTTTAGATATAGAAAGCTGGTAATTGTAGAACCAACAGAAGGTAGAGAACAAATAAAATGCTTGGCACACACTGAATCCCTGGAATAGCAGGGGAAGGCTGGTTTAGGGAAGCAGATAGGAACATGCATGAAAGGGAAGGTCTGGGATTAAGAGGATATGTTTAGTTAAGACACGGCAGACTCAGGAGCCCACCTGGGCTGCTTATGGATAGGGAGGTAACTAGGGTCAAGGAAGGACACAAGAGCCTCAGATGTCCACTTGGGCTTCTTACAAATAGGAAAATACCTAGAGTCTATGTGGCAGATGCCACAGTTTATAAAGATATTTAGGATAAACATTGAGACCACAATGCTTTTTAAAAATGCACTGAACTTATAGGTTAACATGAGTAAAACTTGAATCAGCCTTAAAAATCAATGTATTTTAATTGATCTTAAAAATGCAGCTAGAATGCTAATACATGATAAAATATTTTTACAAAGATAATGAAAACAACCAATATTTATTATTAGCCATTAAAAAAGTGTGTCAAGAGTATTGAAAGCTATAGTCTAAAATTAGAATATTCTCAAACTAACATATAGGGAAGGTACTTGCAGAAAGGATTAGAATAAAAAGAGTTTAGTCTGTCTTAAATTTGAATTTTTACATTGGGAAATTATCTAATTTCAATGAGTAATAAAGTGCAGTCACACATTACGTAACAACAGGGTTTGTTCTGAAACACTGTTTGGGGAATGTGATAATGGTGAATAACAAGAGTTCACAGGCTGTGAAACTACACAGCATGGTAATGGATGGCAAAAGGTACATGCAGTGGTGCTGTCTACCCCAATGTATTTTAACACGAAAAGGTACTGTAAGTATACCAGGTAACAGGTGTTTCAGCTCTATTATAATTTCATAAGATTACTGTTATCATACATAGCTTGTTCTCAACCAATATGATTTTATAAGGCATGACTAAAGAATATTTCTAAGGGATATATTTCCAATGTATTTATAAAATGAAAACTATCATTTAGTTGCTTGAAAGCAAATATGTTGACTTTGTGTTTTTAAATAATAAAAAATGTCACTTGAAATTGTAGTCCATTAAGGGGAAAAATATTGAGCACAAAAAATATAGGTAAGAAAAAACTCATTTGCAGTCAAAGACTATGTAGTGTATTACACTATACCACAGCAGTTCAATTAAGGGAAAGAAACATCAGTTTTTAATTACTCACATACACAGTTCCACACAGTCTTTAAACGAAAACCTTGTGCACTCACTCTTAAAGTATTTAAATAGCATTTGGTCTTAGGACTTAAATTCTTAAATCCTGTATTTTAAGTATAATTAAAAACTCCTTACTTCTTTCCTTGCTTTTACGGCAGCATCTTGTATAAGCTGGGAAATTGTTTTCTTCATTTTCTCTCTGTCATCTTCTTTTTGCTTCTCTTCAAGCAGAATCTTCAGAAGATAATCATGGCACGTTAAACATCACATTTCACTGGGAACGTAATACAGTCTTTGACAGCAGAGTCTCATTCTAGATTGCCGGATGCCTCCACTGACGATCTCGCATAAGTCATGAATGATAAACAATCTCCCCAGCATTGCCCACCTTTTCCTAATTAAGTCTTTGCAGAGTTTCTCACCACTTTTTTCATCTCCATAACTGAAAGTCTCAGGGTCATTCTGAACTTTTCTTATTTTTAATACATAAATAAAAATAAGCAAATATTTTTTTTTAATAAGGAAGAGCATTCTAGATTTTGAACCAGCAACCACAAGATGGAAATTCTCTAGCAATTAAGCAATGAGTCAAGAGGAAACTTAATATAACAGCCACAGTCTGCTTCTGAAGGATTTCCTGACTTAGGTGCCCCGTCCTCTCTCTGTTACACACCACATGACATCTGATAAGTGTTTTCACAACTATGCTTCAGAGGGCAAAGACAAATAACTTTGCCCCGTTCTTAAGTTTTCTATCTGGGTATGGAGAACAGTTTACAGGCACAATGTTTCTCCTTTTGGTGGTCCATGTGGCAGGCAAATATTCTGCCACTGAGCTGTATCTCAAGACCTACTGCCTGCATTTAAACTAATCCAGGAGTGGAGAGACAGAATTTACGTCACAGAGGGAACACTAACTGAAAGGCGTAAGCACTTCAGCATTTCGCGTCTTACGTTGTGGGAGCCACTGGCCTTAAGTTCATTATCCTCCTGCTCCACTTCCTCTGAGTGCTGGGACTGCAGGCATGTGGCACCTCATCCAGTTTCCTTTTAACTAGACTTATAAAATCCAACTTATATTATTTCCATTTTTAGTATCTCTCTTGAAAAATCTACCACTTCAAGAAAGAAACCTTAATAATACACTTCCTTTATTCCCTGTGCATGTCCTACTGTAGTACTCTGCATATATTACAAAGTTCAGAAATGCTGGTATACACATTAATGCTATAAAGAGCTCTACAAAAAAGGGGAGTAACATTTTACAAAATCATCTCCTTTTTGTCTTCTATTAATTATACCTATTTACAGGGAAACAGCACAAGAAACAAAGCATAGTCCAGAACAGTACAGGAATCAAAGGGGCTAAAGGGTTGAAAAAAAAAAAGGATGAGTTGAAGAATCCATCTAGTCTTTGAGATGCATTTAACTTTGTCAGTTAAGCTTCTGCTCGGTGAGGGAGCTGGACAGGTAAGAGGGAAAGCAACAAGAGTAAGCGTCATCTGAATGAGTACACGCTGGTTAACGACTCTGACAGCACAGAGGATGCAGGAGAGTGACTCGGGGTTCGGGGATATAAAAGTCTGATATCTAAATACTATTTCTGAAAAATAACTGTTAGTATATTTTATGATATTACTCTTACCATCTAAAATATATATAGCATGATTATTTGATAATGGGAAGTACAGTGTTTTGTTTCCATGTATTGATTTGGTAGCTGATGATCCTTCTATTGTTAGGGCATGTGAGGATCTTATTATTTATAAACACGCTTGCACATTTTCTCACCTGATTCTTTTTAAGGTTAGCTTCTTCTAAGAGTTGCATGCTATCTCTGGCTCTTGAAATAGCCTCGTATTTCTCATTTTCTGATTCATTACACTTTGCTTGTAGCTCTTTGATCTGCTTTTCCAAATGTGTTTTCCCTGTTTTTAGTACGTTGGCTTCTTGAATAGCTATACACAATCTAGAAATTAATAACCACAATATGAGAGTTAAATATTTTAAAGGGAAGAAATGGCATATGAGGTTTACTAAACACTACCATAGTGTGGTATTATGCGTGTTATTTTCACATGTATTTCTCATTTAAACCTTGATATAGTTCTATAAAAGTAGATTTTTACAAACTCCATTTTAAAGAAAACCATATCTAGAGAGTTTCAGCTTTTGATTAAGAATAAAAAGAGCGGCAGGTCTGAGACTGTGGTAAGATATTTTGATTCCAATTGTGTGATGACTCTTATGGTTTTTTGGTGTCTTTTTTTTGCCTTGACACAGGAGAACTTGTTTGTGCTATTCTGAGGCTCTGTTTTAGGAAGAAGTCACATGGCTCCCATACTTTTTAATCTTGTGAAGATTTCATAGATGTATACAATGTATTTTCATCATATGGATCTCCCAGTGCTCTCGCCAGCTCCATTACTCCCCCCTCAACGTGTTCTCCATCTACCCCCTAATTTCATGCCTATTTTTTCTTCCACTAGGTCCACTTTGTGCTACCCATATGGGAATGTGTGGGAGATCATTTATGGGATGTGGTAAACCCACCAATGGCCACCCCCCAAAACAGTTTTAATCTCCCTCTCTCAGTTGCCATCAAATGCCATGAGCTCCTCAGCTAGGGATGAGGCACTAAGAGTTCCTCTCCATTTCATGCTAGATTTTTAAACTGGCTTGATCATCTGTAGGTCTTGCGTAGGCAACCACAGCAGCAGTTCTTGTCATATCCAGAAGCCAACCTTTTAGGGCACACCTCCTCATCCTCTGGCACTTATATTCTTTCTGTCCCTTTTCTGGGATGTTATCCCAGCCTCGGAGTAGGGGTAGGTAGGGATGTTTATATACTTGTTCTACCTACTGCCAAGCATTCTGAGAATAAATAAATACCTACTCTCAGAACTTTGAGGAGTTATGAGTCTGTGAAGTAAGCACTGTCTTCTGTAGGAAGAATCTTCTCTGACCAAGGCTGAGAGCAGCACAAGTCTCTTGGCATGTTCAGAGTTGTAGATAACTTCTATGCATAACAGATTACAATCATGTATTTGACTTTCAGCCATAAATACAATGTGAATTCATGGGCTGTGAGTATTTAATCTTTCATAGCTTACTAATGACAATTTTCAAGATCCTCAATGGAACATTACAGAACTAAACAGAACAACAAAACCAAAATATTCTAACATAAGTGTTTGTAGTAAAATAGCAATTTAAGGCAGAGCTATAGAATATATTTTAAAAAGAAGCTCAGCTTTTCAAAGATAATTTAAAGTTATTGCTCCCAAAAAACTCGAGGGAAATTATATTTTCTCAAGTACTTTTTTCTTTGTGTAACTATTTAGATAACTTTTTTTAACATAAATTTTTATTCAACTTCATTATCCTTTTATTTTCTGCTTTAAAATGGAAAGAAAATTTGATTCTGAAACTAAAAATGCTATGCTGCCTCGGGGAAAGCTAAAGGCAGTAAACAACTTCCTTGTATATGAAAAAGATACCGTACAGCTTCCTCAATTGTTCAAATGCGCTTATATTCTGTATCTTACGATTGTATTAGCTGAAGTTTATGCTTTGGACAGGGTCTGCTACGTATCCAAGGCTGGCCTTGAACTCATGACTCCCAGTGCCTGTACTGTCTCCTGTACACCTCTTCCTGACCGGGATATGTAATCTGAAGCCTGCCTGTTGCTCTCATCATTGCATTCATAACATGCCTTCATTTGTGATTTTGTCCTGTTTTATGACTACAGAAGTTTATGTACCCACATGACCTCTATTCTGGAAGATATCATCTAGAGTAATCGGAATGTGTTCCCAGGCCATGGCTATTCACACTCAGCTCAGAACAGATTCACTCTTACTCTTTTTGATATGAGAGCTACGATTTAGGTCAGCAATTACAGTGCTCAGTTCCTAAGAAAACGTTGTTTCACTATTAAGATGTTTAAGGTTTTATTTTCCAGATGATATTCAGACAGCTATTATATGATCAGAATAGTCCCCCTACTCATTGTCAATCACTATTTTTTGTTTTCTAACCTTTGGTGCACTGGTGATATGACGCTGGCTGTACCTGGCCTTCGTTCTTCCCTTATGTAGATAATGCTGGGCTTTACTTGAACTCCATGCTCCCAGGAAGACAGAGGAACTTAAGTAGTGCCCCATACTTATTCTAAAAAGTTCCTCTATTCCTTTCTAGAAAAGGGCAGACCCTGTACTCACATATGCTAAGATCCTTTATGATGTCTCCCGTAAGAGCCATTCCTCATTTAACTGCCTGTGTGAAATCTTTATCAAAATTTTAAAAAAGAATTCTCCATTATGATCATCCTTTCTAATGCAAAGTCCGATTTGTCAGTGCTAGGGAATCCTTAGACTACCCAATAAAACCTTGAATGAAAAAAATTAAGATTTTATTTCTATTTTTTAAGTTATGTGTCTATGTCCACATCTCTGTGTGGTTATGTGTATGTATAATCACAACAGCTTAGAAGAGAGCATTGAATCTCCTGGAGCTGGAGTTACAGGTGCTTCTGAGCTGTCCAGTGTGGGTGCTGGGACTAAATTCAGATCTTCTGTAAGGGAAACAAAAGCTCTAACTGCTTAGTCATCCCTCCAGCCTCAAACAGAAAACTCTTATGTTTAGATCACTTTCACACCACCGTTCTCTTTTTCTGAGTACAATGAGTACTCAATGCATGTTGAGTGAGTGGTTTCGCCTGCGAGCGTAGAAGTTGCTTTAAAGAGGGTGTTAACTTTTTCTTCAGGGTACAGAACACGACACAGTTGTTAAGAGCACTGGCTGCTCTTCAAGAGACCTTAGTTTGATTCCCACCACCCATGTAGTAGCTCAAAACTATCTGCAACCCCACTATAAGGGAATCCACACATAGCCGGGCGGTGGTGGCGCACGCCTTTAATCCCAGCACTCGGGAGGCAGAGGCAGGCGGATCTCTGTGAGTTCTAGGCCAGCCTGGTCTACAAGAGCTAGTGCCAGGACAGGCTCCAAAACCACAGAGAAACCCTGTCTCGAAAAACTAAAAAAAAAAAAAAAAAAAAAAAAAAAAAAAAAAAAAAAAAAAAAAGGGAATCCACACTCTCTATGGCCTCTGTGGATACCAAGGAGGAAAGCAGTGCACAGACACATATGTAGGCATAAGGGGGCTCCCAGGTGCCCAAGCCGAGGTCCCCAGTTATTTCCTTGGGCAGTTGAGGATAGGGAACCTGAAATGACCCTATCCTAGAGCAATACTGACGAATACCTTGCATATCATCATAGAACCTTCATCTGGTGATGGATGGAGATAGAGACAGAGACCCACACTGGAGCACTGGATTGAGCTCCCAAGGTCCCAATGAGGAGCAGAAGGAGGGAGAACATGAGCAAAGAAGTCGGGACCACAAGGGATGCACCCACCCACTGAGACAGTGGAGCTGATCTATTGAGAGCTCACCAAGACCAGCTGGACTGTGACTGAAAAAGCATGGGATAAAACTGGACTCTCTGAACATGGCGAACAATGAAGGCTGATGAGACGCAAAGGACAATGGCACGGGGGTTTGATCCTACGTAATGTGATGGCTTTGTGGGAGCCTAGCCAGTTTGGATGTTCACCTTCCTAGATATGGACGGAGGTGGGAGGTCCTAGGTCTTACCACAGGGCAGAAAACCCTGACTGCTCTTTGGACTGGAGAGGGAGGGGGAAAGGAGTGGGGGGAGGGGGAGAAGGGTGGGAGGAGGGGGCGTAGGGTGGGAGGAAGGGGAGGGAAATGGGAGGCTGGGAGGAGGTGGAAACTTGTTTTTTTTTTTTCTCCTTTTCTCAATAAAAACAAAAACAAAAACAAAAAAAAAAACAAAAAAAACACCCATATGTGCAAAGTTTTTCTCCAAATAATGCATGGAAAATTATACCTAGTCTCCCTGGGATTTATTTTAATTCTTTCATAGATCTCTCAGCATTATTTCTGCTCAGAAGGCATAGTAATAATAATTCCAAACATACCTTACACATACTTCCTGAAGCCATCCAAAACATAACTATCAAAGACAAAACTGCTCACCACTTCTCTACCTTAGATATAATCATTATTGATTCCTTTAAAGGTCATATCCATTTTTTTCTGCCTTTGTTAGCTATTCTAAATCTTAGATGACAAAATTCTTAGCATAAACAGTATATTTTAAAGTTAGGATGGGCAGAAGTATTATTGTTAATTTTATTATCATGAATATGCCAACAATAAAATTTTATTAAACAAAAATTACTCATTTTACAAGTAAATAAAATCATTAAAGTTATTGGACTATATATATATATATATATATATATATATATTTCAATACCACATCATTTTTAACTTGGGTCAGTAAAAAACTTTGAAGGAGTGTTATGGTAAAAATATGAACTACCAGGGTCTGGGAAGATAGCTCTGTCAGTAAAAGGACTTTCTATATAACCATGAGGACCTGTGTTTTATTCATAGTATCTATATAAGAGAGAGAGGTGTGGCAGTGTCTCAGGATCTTAGGGCTATGAATGCAAGGACAAAAGGAAGCTGGTGTTTGTCAGTCAGTCAGGCTAGTCACATATGGTAGCTACAGTTCTCAGTGAGACTCTGACTCAAAAAATAAGGTAGAGAACAACAGAGGAAGACAGCTGATTCTGACCTCTGACCTCCACAAATATGTGCTCACGTGCTACAGAAACAAATATGAAATATTAGAACTATGAGCATGTATCATCAGTTTACTAAAATAATTTTTAGCCATGATTTAATAGCTTAAATATTAAGGTAAGGGTATACAACTAACCCAAGAAATAATCAACTGACATCTAAAATAAGACATCATTTTAGTACTGGTATCATGTTACAATCTACTTCTTAGTTTTAAAAAGGAAAAATACGTTCTCCAACTTAAATAAAGTTTACAATCTAATTTTCAAGCTATGTTATTCAATTTGCACAAAGAAAAGGGATTAAGGAAAAGAACTCGGGGGCCATTTTGATACGCATTTGTATAGTTCAATAGTCTACAATAAGAAGATTTGGCATTTAACCTTTTGGCAGTTAACAATGGTAAGAGGAACAGCTAGAAGTTAGTGGCTGATGCCTGAGATACTAGGTATCTCATAATTATTGACACAGTCTCAAAGTATTAAAAAAAGGTCCCTCACAAAAGGCAAATGGTATTGTGTTGTTGTTGTTTTGATTTTTTTTAACTTTTAACTTTTATACTCTTTGGGGCCTGCCACTGAGCTTCCAAATAAACACACAGAGTCTTATTAATACTCATAAAAGTCCGGCTTTAGCTTGGCTTATTTCTAGTCAACTTTTCATAAATTATTGCATCTACCTTTTGCCTCTGGGCTTTTACTTTCCTATATACCTTTTACTTCTTACTCCGTGGGTTTGCTGAGTGGCTGGGTGGCTGGCCCCTGGAGTCCTCCTTTCTTTTTCTTGCTCCTCAATCCTCTCTTTTCAGATTTTTCCTATTTATTCTCTGCTTGCCAGGCCTGCTACGCTTTCTCCTGCTTTGCTATTAACCTTTCAGCTCTTTATTAGTAAGGCAAAGTAACACAGCTTTACAGAGTTAAATAAATGCAACACATCTTTGCATTCTTAAACAGATACTCCACAGCATAAATGAATGGAACACATCTTAAAATAATATGCCACAACAGTATTGTCAAAAATACTATTTTATGATGGGCAGAGGGAGAGATCAGTGATCTCATCCAGAAAATGGATGAGAAGGGCAACTGGAGATTAGCATTTCCAAGAATATAGGAAAGATTGGTACTGGCAGCTTGATTTCTGGGGAACAATAAAGTTAAAAATCAATCTGCAGCCTACAGGGCTTTCCTGTCAGACTTAACGTAAGAAGCAAGACTAATCTACAGCATTCAGCTCTTAGAGATAATCTTTCTGGTAGGGTTTATGGCCTAAGAACATTAATGAATAGTTAAAAATTGACATTTTCATTGCTTTCTGTTTCATTGGTTATTTAGACCTTAACTGTATTATTTGCTAAAACACAGTATTATGGAGGATTTGGTAAATCATCAAATTTTGTCAGATACTATGATTTAGAAACTTTAAACATTTTTCAGAAGGGCTTTCTGTTTCTAAAAAAAAAACTTGAAATACTTTAAAATCTGTAAGCTTACATCAAGAGGACTGAAAATGAAGATGAAGATGATTTTGGTGCTATAGCATTATAACAGAGGTCATAATGGAGACCAGGTGGGAGTCAAAGTATTTCTCCTCACAAACCCAAGCCCCTGGTACCAGGGGAAAAGCTTATCTTCTTTTGCAGGCACCCATGGCTAAATTTACACATTCCTATGTTCTGGATTTAATTTCATGTTTTGCTTAAATTGCAGTACTGTTAGGTAAGGCAGAGACAGACTGAGGATTTCTCCCAGGTTTGGACAAAGCTGCATGTGTGTAAATGTATGTATGTATGTATGTATGTATGTATATATATACACATTTTTCCATTTATTATTCCAAATATTATATTGTTTTTTCTTAATGTGGGTGATTGCCAGAGCCAGGTTTTATAGATGGTGACTCTAGTAACCATACTAACAGAATGTCCTGCTAACCAAGAGTTTATTTCTTTTCAAAAAAGTATTAGTCTAAATTTGGTGCAAGTGTTTGTTCTCTCAAAATTGAAACGAATCAATGCTTGGGTGTCTAGACTCTATAAACATTACATAAATGATTTTTTTTCTTTTTGAGAGAGTCTCTCTACATAGAAGTTATTCTAGGATTCACTATGTACACAAAGCTATCCTCAAACTAACAAAGATCTTCTTGCTTCTATCTCTTGAGTGCTAGGATTAATGGTTTGAGCCACTATTGCCATCTAAATGATTTTTGATAATATGTTCAAAGTATAATAATAGTATAATTTTTAAAACAATGTTCAGATTTTAAGCCCATGGCTATAGTTTTGATTTAGCATTTATAAAATATCTATTCCAATAAATAAAATTGAAACTCTACTATACATCACATACATGAAGCATAGAGACACAGTTAGAAGCATTACCTTGACTCTAACTGTTTTATACTTGACTGTAACTGTTGAACTCGTCTATCTGATGCTTCCTCTTTTCCCTGGGCAGACATAATATCTTCTTCCTAGAAAGCAGAGAACCCGAAGCTTACTTGAAGCATCTGACAATGTAGTACACAGGCACCACTTTCCAGCATGATGAACGCAGTGGACTACAAAGTTATGTTACTAGAATTCTAATATGTAAGTTTAAAGATGTATGTATACATATGTGTATATATATATGTGTATATATATATACACACTTTGTCAAGTAAACACATATAGTACAAAGAGAAAGAGTTTGGGGGCAAATTTTATCACTACTATATTACAGTATCAAAAGAATTACTGCAAGCAGATTTCTTCCAATGTTTCAGTGTTTCCATTGTACCTCCGGCCAAACAAGGCAAAGGTTCCAAATGTGGTCACTCTGCTGTTACAATATGCTCTTAACTATTTCCCATGATCTATCAAAGTAACACAGGGCGTTTCTGACAGAGTGATGCTTTGAACTATCAACAGGTTTTATTTAAGACATCTTTCTAGAAAAGCTTCTTGCCCATCCTTGCTTGCCTTGCTTTATAATAAATACTTTTAATGATACCATTTTAATTTATTCATTATTTTTAACAGTATCTTTGAAAAAGTTTTTTCCCAGTCAGGGTCTTCCTATGTAGCACTGCTAGTCTAGAACTCACTGTGTAAAGACTTCACTGTGCAGGACTTCAGTTTGGGGCAGTTTTCCTGCTTCTGTTTCTCAAGTGCAATCAAGATTTCAGGTGCAATCTACCAAGCGTGGCTTAACAGATTCTTTTAAAATTAATGTTTTGAGCAGTAGTAAGACATACTATTTTGGACTTACTACTTGTGGTTTATTTCCTATATCTGAGTTGTTACTTAGTACTATTTCCTTTGGTCTCATAAACATCTCAGGGAGATTAATGTTTCGAGCAGTAGTAAGACATACTATTTTGGACTTACTACTTGTGGTTTATTTCCTATATCTGAGTTGTTACTTAGTACTATTTCCTTTGGTCTCATAAACATCTCAGGGAGAAATAAAAGCAGCAGGTATGGAGGTTCATGCTTGTAATCCCAGCTTTTGGAGTTTCCAGATGGGAGTATCAGGAGGTCAGACTCAGTGAGACACGTGATTGAGCAGTGTGAGCACAGCTTGAGCTCCAGTAGTTCCTACCCCATGAAACCGAACCAACAGAGCAATACATAAACTTCCTTCAGAATGTTGTGAAATCCAAGTCTTCAGGAGTGAATTGTTCTTTATTTGGAATGTCTTGCTTTCATTTTTGAGACGCAGCTTCACTGGCTATAGAGCCCACTGAGCGCTGTTCTCTCCTTCAGCATTTTCCATACATTGGGAATGTTTTCTGCCTTCACAGCTTCTCGTGGAAAACTCAGTCATGATTCTTACCACCCTTCCTCTGTCTAGGTCACCTGTCTGTCCTGCTTTCAATGTCTTTTCTTTAAGACTGTCTATCAGTGTCTATCATGATTCCATAAAGATGTTTTTTGTTTTTTATTTTATTTTATTTTATTTTTTTTGGTTTTTCGAGACAGGGTTTCTCTGTGGCTTTGGAGCCTGTCCTGGAACTAGCTTTGTAGACCAGGCTGGTCTCGAACTCACAGAGATCCGCCTGCCTCTGCCTCCCGAGTTCTGGGATTAAAGGCCCACCATCGCCCGGCTTTATTTTATTTTTTTAAAGACAGGGTTTCTCTGTGTAATAGCCCTGGCTGTCCTGGAACTATCTCTTGTAGACCAGGCTGGCCTCGAACTCACGGAAATCCGCCTGTTCCTGCTTCCAGGGTGCTGGGATTAAAGGCGTGTGCCACCACACCTGACTGAGATGTTGTTGTTTATCCTCTTTAGGGGTCATTAATATTTTTGTTAATGTTTTCTTCTAACTTCATGTTGTTTTTTGCCTTTCTCTTTTCTGGAACTCCAATTGCAATTATGTTGGACTACTTCACACTAGTATACAAAACTCTTAAATATTTGAACCTGGTTCTTAGACTAATAAATTTCTAATGCTCTCTGTTAAACTTCCTTGCTTATTCTAACTTTTAAAATCTATTTTTGGGCCTATCCAGTGAACTTTTTTCCAGTTACTATAAAAGTTCTAGACTTTTTATTTTAAAGCTGTTTTCTTGCTCACAATCAAAATTTTCTACCTTTTCCTTCATTTAGACTTTATTTTACTCTAAAAAAAATTTGGAAAAAAGAAAACGATTTCTTAAGCAGTCTTCTTTTTTGAGACAGGATCTTATATAGTAGTTCAGGCTGGTCCTTCAACTCACTATGTGGCCAAGGATGATCTTGAACTCCTGCCTCTGTTTCCCAAGTGCTGGGTCATAGGTGTGTACCACTACGCTTTTATTCATGTATTCATCTGTCTGTCTGTCTGTCCGCCCGTCCGTCCGTCCGTCCGTCCGTCCGTCTGTCCGTCCATCCATCCATCCATCCATCCATCAGTAGTGCTGCAGGGAGACTGACTAGACACTGCTCACTATATTATTACTTTTCTTGGTGCTGTGACAAAACAAGTGTAAGAAAGTTTGTCTCAGCCTCTGTTTGGGGATCCGAGTCCTTCACAGCAGGGACGACACAGAGGGAAGAGCACGGAGTAGTTGGTCATCTTTCACCATTAGTCAGGAGTACAAGAATTAAATTCTCGTGCTCAGCTCACTTTTTCCTCTTTATTCAGTACAGGAATTCAGTCATGGGATGATGTTGTCTGCTCCCCTCTATTAACCTAATATAGAAATTCCCTCAGATATCCAAAATGTTTTTTCCATAAGATTCTAAATCCCATCATGTTGAGAAGATTCATCATTACACCCACACAAGGCAAGTAACAGACCAATGACTACTGAGCTGTAGTCCAACCCATCTTAAACATAAATGTAACAATCAATTCCGAGTGCTCTGTCTTCTATATTAAACAACCAGGTCCACTGAAAGAAAACTTTTATTGATGGCCTATCCTTACTCCCCCTAATCCTTGCCCTTCAAGCATAGATTATACTTTCCTGTTTAGTAATTTTTGGTTGAAAACTGGCTATGGTCAACAATATATTGAGGACTGATATTATGGACTACAGCGAGGTGTTATTCAAGTGGGAAACAACTTTGCTTATATGTGATCTCTGAAATTTGTTCTACAGTGCACAGCAGTTGGTATCTGTGACTAGTTATTGCTGATTTCCACCTTTGTTTTTATATGGGCAGGTTCTATGGAGTGTCCCCAACCTAATGTGAGGGGCAATCCAGATGGGGCAGAGGGTAGGGTTTACTTTCTCTGTGATTTCCTTGATACTAGAAATTTATTTTCTGTAATTTCCAACTTTGGGATTTGTCCTCTATAAGATACTTCAAATAAGATATTCTCTGAAGCTCATTGTATTTCTAGGATGTACTTGATCACTGTCTTTCTACCTCGCTGAGTGAGGCTTCAGTCTGCTCTCGACTGTATGTGAAACCCGGCTATCAGGCCAAACATTAATAAGAATCCGAACTGAGAGGAATGGTTTCTTTTCCTTTCATGGTCTTCTTGTGGTCAGTGTGTCTTTTTAAAATGGCCAATGGCTCTTGCAGGCCTAAAGTTTGGTTTTGAGTGCTTAATCCACTATAAAGCTATTTTTTGAAAAGTCAAATGGAAGAAACATCAGGCTGGAAATCCAAAATTCAGGAATTCTTACTTTTTTTGTTTCTATTTTATGTTTTCCATGCCTGAAAAAAAATTCTTTGTGAGAGAGCTCTTATGCTTCTCATTCTACTCTATCACTACAGGAAATCTACAATCAACTTCTAAGAAATCAGGCTTAGACGTCATACAGTATCATACAGTAATAACTATCAGAATTTTAAGAATAATATCCTTCTAAATCAAAACCTGACATTTCCTCAATACTGTTCTTAAAGTTCTCTATGATTTATCAGCTTGTTAAGACGATAAAAACTTTAATAAACAATATACACTATGGTATTAGATGTTTATCTTCCATCTGCATAGGATAAGTTAAGCAAAACTTGTCATAAATTGCATTTTAATGATCTGTTCACACTATGATGTTTTAACATACTATGCTTCAGTCAATGGAAATAAGTGGTTGCCAAGGTTATACCTTCTTCAGCATCTGTTCTTGAAGACCTTCAGTCACTTTAGTTAACTCTTCCACTTTCGTGACTGCAACTCTCAGATCTAACTTGGCTTGCCTGAAGAAGAAAGAAAATTCATGTTATGTTAGAAAGTTCAAAATTTCGTAAAATCATTACCAATGTTTATGTAACTAAAACTGGATCCCAAAGTTAAATTTGGAATCATTTTCTTATTGCTAATAAAATACATGTAAAAATAAATAGGAAAAATATAGCTAATTATAGAGGGGTATAATGAAGAATACTTTATTTGGACAAATAACATTTAATGTACAAACAATCTTAATTAAGAAAAAATTGATCATCTTTAAATGAGAATTTCAGTATAGTAAGAATTTAACTATATTTACTCTTTCTTCAATTATCTAATTAGAAAAATACTACCGATTGGCTTCTATGAGAATGAACTTAAAGCTTGAAAGCAATGATTACAAAACTGGGTAAAATCTGAATACTCATAGCAATTTGGTCTCTTACCTTCAGAAAGATTATAATGTTGCTTTTTCTGTTTGTTTCATGGGTCACTGGACAAGTGAAAATAAGGTACATTAAAGTGCCCCGTAAACTCTAATTAAATGTAAGACTGCAAACATCTGTTGGGAGGATCTCAGCATGCCGAGCACTATGAGTTACTACTAGTGATGAAACCACCCGACCAACTGTCGTGAGAACAAAAGTTCTCCTATTAATAGATCTTTTCCTTATTTTGATCTGATTTTAAGTAATCAGGCAACTTCTAAATTGTCAAGTTCATATTCCTCTCTGTTTTCATGGCTCAACCTTTAGCGGCATTATCACTTCTAAGGACTGATTCCCCAAACTTCTCCTGTGTTTTGCTGAGACAGGATTTAAAGGCCTGAAGCTGGTCTGAACAATGATCCCCGGCTTCCGTTCCCTATCCTCAAGTGTTGAGATTACAGGCAGGGGCCACCAGGCCCAGCTTCAGGCTTAAAATTCCACCTTAAAATTTATTTCTAGATTTCTCAGTCAAAATGGAAAATTTTATTTTCATTATTTTTGATTAAAATTCTATACTGCTGTATATGAAAAAAACGGTCACTATCAGTCAGCCCCAAAGTCTCATCTCCTGGAAATTCCTCCCATGTACTCTGTTGAGGTACAGAGAACATACAAGACGTGTGCTTCCTGAGGGCACTCTTTATTTTTCCATTTTTATTGCGTAAGTCTCTCCCTCTTTTCCTAATTTTTCAGCATTTACCAAATTAAAAGTTTTCCCTTGTCAAGTCCTCATTGGTTTTGTCTACATAATAACCCAGCTGCAATCCTTATAATAACAATTTCTTGCATATTAAAAGATCACATTGCATTAAAATTAATACTACATGGATTCTTCCTTGTGGAACTATGAGCTCACAGAAGATGGAATGCAACTCAAATAAATGCGTGCAAAGCAGAAGATGAAAACATCACCTATAAGCACCGCTGTGTCTTCATGTTTTACTCATTCACTGTTCAGGTATGGACAATCCTAGAGTAATGATTTGTGGAAGCCTTAATAAAACACACACACACACACACACACACACACACACACACAATTTACTACTATAGAAGTATTGGGCCTCTCCTATTAGGCTGGACTGGCTGGTCAGTGAGCCTCGGGATCCCTGTCTTTATCTTCCCAGCACTGGAATATAGCACCCTGCCTATCTGTCTGTTTTATAAGGATTTTCTCATGCTTGCATAGGAAGACTTTACTAACTGAGCAATCTCCTTTGCTCCCTAAAATATTCTTTCTCCCAGAAGCAGAGTAACTGCTATAGAAAAATACAAAGTTTAGTTAGGTAAGGTGGTTCATGTACGCTGGTGGTCCCAGCATACAGGAGGCTGAGACCGGAAGATAACAAATTGGATGCCAACCTGGATTATCTAATGAGCTCTAGGTCAATTTGGGGCTACCGAGCAAGACACTGGTAAAACAATAAAACCCCCAAATAGCTGACCTAGTAATTCAAGTTTTGAGGTCAACAGGCGGACCAACACAAAATATATGCATTTGGGAAACATTATTTTTGATATTAATGAACTTGGGTAGAGTAGACGTTAAGAAAGGAGGAATTGAGTAAAAGCAATAGAAATTTAAGAAATATCTATTTTCAGTGGGTCAGATGAGGATATCAGGAAGACAAAGGCAGCTGAGAAGTGGCCCCAAAGGTCAGAGAAGAAAATCAGAAACAAATACAAAATAGAAGAGGAAATTCTACAGTAAGTAAAATAAACAGATTCTTCAAAGTAATTTTAGAGGATGGAAGAGGAAAACTATAACCTGAGAATTGTCAGCAAGTTCTGACATAGGAGAATTCAAAAGAACCCTGCAAAAGGGAACTAACCCTTAGGAATACAAGGCATAGTTATAGAAATGCCATGAGAAGATACTTCCCTAGCTAGATAGATTGGATGCTAAAGGAGAATGGATGACCTTCTAAGATAGTGTTAGACCCACTGGAGATGAGGAAACTAAGCTTCATGCAATTAGCAACTTTTCAAAACCCTCCATCAGTAAACAGCTGCTTGTCTGAATGTCCCTGTGCTCTCACAACCTACATGCTGAAATCCTGTGACAGTCCAGCCCTGAGACAATCTCAGGTGATGGTATCAGGAGGTGGGATGCTCTGGGAGGTGATGAGGTGGTAGTGGAGCCACTTCCACCATGTGAAGACGCACCAAGAAGGTGCAATTTGTAAACTAGAGCCCTCATGGACATCGAACCTGCTGGTGTCTTGATCTTGGCCTTGCCATCTTCTTGAACTATAAAGAAATAACTGTAACATGTTTCCAACCTATTTCACTCTATGGTCTTGCTAACCAGCTGAACTGGACTAAGGTGATGTAGGAACAGAATGTAAACGCAGGGCAGAGCACACAGTCTATGCTTTGCACACAGCATATCAGACCAAAGCACAACCAAAATAGCTGCAAAACTGCAGAATATTTGCCAAAGACAGTTTTAAATATCAGTAAATCATTCTTAAATAATCAGTCATCTTAGTAGATTTAGAACTTATGGATAACACTGTATATTTTTATTTTCCCTTTGTCCAACTCCTGAAACAAGAAATCTTAATATTAGTTACTACCAAGGTCTATTCATGACCCATGCATGTATTCTACAAGTAAAATGGAATAGTCTTTGTTTTTCAAAGTGTAAGAAAAATAAAATTTAAAGAAAACGTATAATATAGCCATGCCTTAGACAACATTAAGGTTAAACATCGTGAAGAGACAGAAAAATGGCAGGCAAGCTCTATCCTCATCCTAGAACCTGTTTTCGTTTTCTATGCTCAGGAAGCTAGCTGCCAACACATAAGGAGCTGTCTGGCAATTCTATGACTAAGCACATCTGCTCAAGGCCATTTCTCGCATAGGAGAGATTCCAAGAGACACGATGAATCAAAACTAGTGGTACATGAATTCCAGATTCCCACAGCATTTTATAATAGAAGACACAATATTATTCAAATTGAAACATGAAACATCTGAGAAAAATCTGTTATCTCAGTTAAAATAAAACCATTACCTGGCAAAAGTACATTTTAAAAATAAGTGGTATATAAAAGTTACTGGCACACATACTTTTGGGAAAAAAGTATGCATTTGTAAAAATGTCTTGAAATGAACACAATGAATATACATAAACTTCAATTTACATAATTTATATATTACATTCAATGTGATAGCATGAGATCAAGAACTGCATTTTGTATCATCAGTTCTTATGATCTTCAATAAAACTATTCACTTATAAATGATTTCATGATCAGTTTTAAAATGTCTTGGATTTTACTTAAATATTGATAGCACTAAGCATTTACCTTTGTCACTTACTGAAGTTTTGATATTATTGGTAATAAAATAGATATAAGCAATACAGCTTAAAGGCTGGATCTGTAATAGAAAACAAAATGTTTTCTGATACGAATGGTACAATATTTTTGTTTACTACATCAAAATGATTGATCAGGTGTGCTCATTTGGAAATCACACCACTACATAGTCATCCATTCCTGAGTAGCTGAATATAGCATAGAATACAAAGATTTTTTTGAATAATGAAACACTAAGAAAGCAGTTGTGCCTCTGAAAGATTCTAGAGCAAGGAACATGAATAGAAAACCCATAAAAATAGATTAGTTTATTTTATCATTTCAACAAAGGACAATTTAGTTATTTAACTTGATAAGTTAATCACTTAGAATATTTTCTTATCATCTTTCATGGACCCTACAAGTTGGTGAGATGAAAATAGACAAATTACATACAATAAAGTGTTAATACTATAACAGACCAACATTCCTACAAACTCTACTACATGTTGAGCTTTGAATGGGAAGAAATAAAAAGATTCAGGAAAAGTTATCTAAAATTATGGGACACTTGAGTTGAACTTTTAAAATTGGGAGGACATTTGTTAAAGGAAGGAATTTTAGACAATCTGCTTGTTTGGAAAAGTGAAACTAGTTCAGAAAGCTGAAGTGAGGAGTGGCCTGCGGTCAGGCCACAGAAGACTGTCATTCTGGGCAGTCACTGACATGAAGCAGCAGCATCAAAAATTATTTGAAAGACTATTTTAAGAAAAGGACAGAAAAGGGGAGGGAAATAGAGAGTCAGAGGGCTTTCTGCAGTGGCTCACATGGAGAGGCAGCGAGGGCAGTGCCGACACAGTGGAAAGAAAGCGAGACTCTTTAAACGTAGAGCTGGGAAACATAACAGAGTATGATGCCTCCTGCTCTTCTCAATCAGCAACTGGATGGCACTATCTACAAACAGAAAAAAAGGGTTGGGAGATACAGCAATAAGCTCCGTCTACAGTCCATTGTGTTTTAAGGCCCTCTGACCACTTGGATGGAGACAGCCTACAGTACAATGAGTTAAGAAAAACTTAATGGTATCCCACTCATAGAAACTACTGAAGAGTCAGGGACGAGATGGTCAAACAATTGAGGAGGATCATGTCACATAACCCATAAATTTATAAGAACCTTTTCTGGTTAGGAAACCATGTTATATATTTAAATCTACAATAATTTTTGGGAGTGATACAAAGGAGTAAACTCAAGGCTTTGCATGTGTCAAATAAGAACCCTAACACTGAATTATATACCTAGCTCCCAATTCTCAGTCAATACTGATTAGAAAATTACATATTCCTCATGTAAAAATAATATCAATGTTTTAATGAGCGGCTAAAATTAATTAAAAATAATTATTATTTGGAGACCAGATGTAGGGCACTGAACAAGCTAGGCACATATCTTAACACCAAGTTAAATCCACAGTTAATTAAAATTATTTTAAATAAAGTTACTTAAAATTGCTTTAATTCTTATCTCCTTTTGTTTTGTTGTGCTTTCCTTAAAATATTCTTTCAAAGATACCCATAGGCCAGCCTGGGTCCTTAAAGTCCAGCCTGGTGCCACTTGGTCCAGGTGGGTGAAAGACCCATGTGCCCCAGGCTGCTGCCAAAGGTCTGAGCTGATGTCTGTAGCTCCTGTTACCAATAAGGGCTGTGTATATGTCTGGAGTCTGGTCAGCCATCTGAGACCACATTAGAGTCTCAGGGCCATGCGGCCACCAGGGCCATACTGATCTGGGCAGCCTGTGCTACCAATGGGGCCATGGAGACATCTGGGCCCAAGCTGCTGCCAAGGGCCATTTCTGGGTCTGTGGTACTGCTGCAGCTGGGGTCTGTGTTGATGTTCACAGCCTATGTTACCACAGGATGACATAGGAATTATGCATGTTGAAATCTGTTTGCCAAGCTGAGCTCTGGCCTGGGCCCGTCACTGGCCTGCTCCCCTTTGGATGCTGCAGCAGGAGAGCTGACACTCCCCACCATGGAGAGACGGCTGCACCCCTCGCCAGGGCATAGGAGAGCTGGCTCCACCTCTTGCCTGAGGGGAGGAAGTCCCTGTGGCCAGGACTGACCAGCTTCTCTGCCACCCAGACCCACCTCCTGGGCCGTGGGTTGGTTCACTCTAACATCTACCCCATCTATACATGAAGGGATTGACTGTGCGGAATGACAGCTGCAGGATCCCCATGGCTCTCAGGGCAATAGCAGAGTAGCTGAGAGGGGTTTTGTTGAGGTTCCAGTGATGATGGTGTGGCAGAGCCAGAGGTCTTGAACCAGTTCAATGACTCACTGCAAGGAACGTTTGTGGATGGACGTAAGGATATACTGTAGTGACACACCACAGCTGCCAAGGTCACTAGGATGAATGACTAAGTGTTGGAGAGGTGGGAAAAACGGAGGAGCGAGGGAGATTTTTTTGTTTTGAATTAATTTTTGGGGGGTTTTCATTTGGAGGGAGATGCTGCAGGAGTGAAGGGAAGATATAGAGGGACTGGAAGGTGAGCAGGATTGGAGTGAATGATGTGAAATTTCCCAAAGAATCAATAAAGAATTATATTATAAAAATATTCTTTCAAAAATAAAATTTGATCATATCATTTCATGTCAGTGTCTGACATATGCTAGACTCAGGCCATCTTTTGAGCAAATTCTTTTATGCCGATAAAATCCATCATTCCTAAAAGATACACTCAAATGACAATATATACATTTTAAGATAAGATCTCACTATTAGAACTTACTATGTAGTCCAGGCTGGTGTCAGACTCAGAGATCTGTTTGTCTGCCTCCCCAGTGCTGCAATTAAAGGTGTGTGCCACCATGTTTGGCTCCCTTTCTTTCAAAGACATATCCAACATGCAGAATTTGAGCTTACTATGCTCAGTATATTTGCTACTAAGCAAATATAATGAAATAAAAAAGCACCTACAGAGAAATAACATAAAATTTCAATTAAACGAGTAAGTGCTAAGTAGATCTGTAAGGAAAAAGGTAAAATTCTAGTGCAATGAAGAACACCCTTCTGCAGAAAGCAAGTGTAGCCAGAGAGAGTACACATTTTTCTGAGAAAGAATAATAATCAAAAGGCAAAGAGAAGGAAGCAAGATGTTTTTGAGAAACAGCAAAGTGACCCTGGGTACTTTACACTGAAGGGCTAAGGACGGCCAGTGAATGAAGGCTGTGAGAAAACAGCCTGAATTGTTTCATTTGCTATGGCAGAGTATCACCAAAACTCTCAAAAAGGAAAACAAAAGAAGCTTTAATTATATATTCACATGATTTTAGTTTTTGGAATCATATTATCAGACAACAAATGAAACTATGTTTCAGTGTAAGTACAAATGTGTTTAAAGAATTTCTAATTTACTTTTTCTTGGCATGGCATTATAGAGCATTTCAAAACTGAATTTTGGTAATGTCAATATGCCCATCATTCAGAATCTGTCAAACTTGAAAGCAACATCCTTTCCCTCAAAGAAGCATCTGCTTATCCTTCTGTTCCTTCAAATCTGTGGCAGCAAAAGCAGGCATAGCGTTATGTATACAGCTCTGAACTGCTTAATGTTGAGCTATAGAATACCATTGGTAAATATTATGGCAAAATTGTTTGCGGGCAGTGCAACACTCAAGACCTTTTAGGCTTCAGATAACCACAACTAGCATTATCATTCTCAACTCATTTAATCTTCAGTCATAGTCTTTACACCAAATGTCCAAAACCCAAATGAATCTCCCACACAGATGTCAAAAATCAACAAACCCACTCATCATCCTTTCTTTTCCAATCAACTCTCATTCTTAATTCTTTACGGCTGTGAATACTGTCAGAAAGCCAGGATAAGCAGCTCACTAAGATTAGCAATGAAAAGATACGAGTTCCAACTTGGCTCTTCCTTGAGTCTGTTGGAAAACCTTGAGACAGTTCAAGCCTTTGGTTCGGTTTAGTTTTTTTTTTTTTAAATAACATTAAGAAGTTAAAAAAAAAAAGGCTATTAAGATGATGTCTGCCAGTTCAACTAGTAATAGTTTATCTTAACCTCTAGTCCCCACTTCTCCCACTTTCCCTTTCAACAAGGGATCTTCCATATCCACTTTATTTCTCAGTACATGACTGCAGGTCATCATCAATCAGTTTCCTGACTCTTCTTTCTTCCAGGATCTATCTCTGCACTCTACGTCATCCTCTATATGCTACAGATACCTTTTCCTTGCAATCTTTTCTGGGCCTTGAATTCAGAGTTAAGCGCACTGTTAGATGACTCATTGTTTTCAACTGTCATCACAAAGCTTTCAGTTGTGTTTGGTGGTCCCTCTTGTTTGGGAAGTTCATGCCATAGATGCTATTAGTGCATGTTTTTATACTAAAGATCCCTACCTGTGTAACGTAAACATTATTTTCTAGATCTATGTTTTGGATTTTATTATCTATTTATATGAAATACACCAATGTTTGCTGTTGATGCCTAGTTTACCATACACCTAATTACTATATTTTACCTACAGTTCCCTTGGTGATGAACAAGTAGGCTGCCTGCTGTTTGGGGATATTCAATCACACTGTGAAGCCCAAGATTGTATTTGTATTAATTAAATAAAATTAACCTTGGATCAGGAGGCTGAGTTAGCAACTAGCTGACAGAAATTAATCATAGGGATAAGAGGGCATCTGGAAGAGTTAGACAGACACACAGGTACTTGTTGGGAGTGATTTGGAGTGGTGCAGAAGGAAGCTCTCTTTGGGAGATACCAGAGAGGAGAGGTTAGCTTGTTGCTAGTTCACCTCTCTGAGTGTGCTGGTTTTCGCCCTAGCCTTTGAATCTCCAGTTGTCTTTATAACAAGAGCAACAGAGATTTAGTTAAAGCTACCTTCAGTGGCAGCGACAGGGCCTGTGACTGCAAGAACACAATTCCCACCGAGCTGCAGTCTTCATGGACAGGCCACACCAGAGGAATAGGCCAGTAAATGTAGAGACACAATGGCTGAAATAGTGGTAGAAATATTTAGATTATCTTATTTGAAAAAACTCTGGAGTCTTGTTTCTCAATTTAGATATTAAACCCACAAACCTATATAAAAATAAATGAGGAAGGAAAAACTCTCATATAACTTCCTTATATATAGGAACTATTCCCAACATGATAGTTCCCTATCGACTTATAATATTAATGCTGTTATAGTACACTCCCATGAATATATTCTGTTTTGTTTTATTTGATCAATCTCACCCTTAAAAATAACAATAAGATTTTTTTCCCATGTTAATTGACATTTTACTATTTTATCAAGGGGACATTAGATTCCTATACCTCTTTCAATCTTTCTGTCTCATAACAACACACTCTTTTAGACAAATTATTCTAACTTACATTACTTTGAAATATAAAGAAATGGGGAAAATGTTCTTACGAAAGAATTGAAGTTTCTAATTCTGGTGTAGTAGTTCTCAATTTTGTTTTGTTTTTAGATTTTGTTTCTTTGCTGAGATTTCTTAATCCATCATTGCAAATTTCTTTTTCTTCAAATTTACTTCTCTGAGTAAGATGTCATGTGTGTGCTCATGTGTGTACACAGATATATTTGCCCCACGCACATGCATGTGTAGAGGCCAGAGGAGACCATCAAGTCTTTTCCTTCATTGCTCCCTGCTTTATTCTTGGTTTCTCAGAAAGCAAGTTCCCCATTTTTTCAGCGAGGGTAAAGGCTTCAAAGTCTGTCAATTTTCTTCTTTTTCCACTCCAGTGCTGATGTTGTAGTCATGCACAGCTATGCTTAGCTTTTTATATCTCTGCTAGGATCTGAATTTAGGTTCACATACTTGCAAATCTTACCCACTGAATCACCTCCCTAGTCACTATTATTAAAGTTTTTTGAAGGTGTTCCTAATCTCTTACCTATTTATTTTCTTGTACTTGTTTAAATATCTTTGTCAAAAAGAAGGCAAAACAAACCAAACAAAAAAGAACAGCCAATTTATATCAATGAAGGATATAAGTATAGCAAAAATATGTGCACTCAACAGTACTATACCTAATATTATAAATCAAAACTACTAGTCATAAAGAGTCAAATGGACTTAAAACAACAATAATGGGTGACTTCAATAATATTTCATTCTCATCAATAACTAAGTCATCCAGATAAATATAACAAAGAGACTTGAGAGTTAAACTAGAGATCAAATGGACTTAATAGACATCACAAGTTATTCCACCCCGAAGCAGCAAAGTACACATTTTTGAATCACTAAAGGAATTTTTGAAGTCCCTAAAGGCATCAGTAAGGAAATAAAACAATTCTTAGCATCTAATGAGAATGAAAGCACAACATACGAGAACCAGGGGGAAACAGTAAAAAGCAGTGATAATGGGGAGCTTTGTAGTAATAAATGTCTACATCAAAAAATTAGAGATCCCAAATAAATAATCTAATAATAAAACTCAAGGTCTTAGAAAAGTTTTCTTCCAAATCTGCACAAGGAAACAAATGATAAAGACCAGAGTTTAAATTCATGAAATGAAAAACTAAGAAAACAACACAAAGATTATGAAACAGAGTTCTTTGAAAAGGACAAGTGAATTGACAAACGGCAGTCCTCAGCCAAACTAGTCAAAGGCCTGTCAAAACCAGAGATAGAAGGGGGACATTACATTACAGCAGTTTTCAATAAGTTCCAGATAATTACCAGTGAATATTCTGAGTTTATATTACAATAAATTAGAAAAAGCTAGATGATATAAAAAATTCCTCCTCGTAAGTACAGTGTTCCATGGATGACAAATGTGCTCACTGCTCTTATGTTGTTTTTCAGTCAACTGTGATATAATTTAAGAGTCATTTGAGAAGAGGGAAAACAAAGGAATTGCCTCCACCAGAATGGCCTTACACAAATCTTGGGGGGGGGGTGTTCTCTTTTTTAATACTGATGTGGGAGGACCCAGTCCACCATGGGTAGTGCCATTTCTGGGCAGTTGGCCCTGGCTGTGCAAGAAAGGTAGTTGAGCAAGCCAGAGACAGAGTCAGTAAGCACCATTCCTCCATGATCTCTGCAATACTTCCTGCCCTGTCTTCCCTCAGTGATGGGCAGTGCAACGGAAGGGTAAGCATATAAAAGAAACCCCTTCTTTCGGAAATTGCTTTTAGTTTGAAGTTCTATCATAAAAACAGAAAGAAAAGAAGGACAGGAAGTCAATGGCTATCTGTACTAGGCATATCTTCTCTTCCCAATCTCTGTTCCCCACTCCCTACTGGTACTCCCTGTGACTATCTGCTAAGAAACAACAGGTTTTGGAGCTCCTGCTGCTCAGGCAGAGTCCAATGAAAGATAAAGACAGGCAAAACACTTTTCTAGGAGTTAGTTTTCTATTGTAGCACTGGCTTACGATCCCTTCACATACATGGTAGAGTCACTACTGGACTGACTGCTTTCAGTCTCTTCCCATGGCTGATGCTCATATACACAGAATGTTTCTGGTAAAGATTTAATAAAAGGGAGGGAGAAAAAAGATAGGAAAATCTACGGAAATATAAGGAAGTTTCCCTGAATTCATTAATAATAAAAACATTAATAATAAATATCATGCCTGAAAATACCTAAGATGTTTTCGAAGTTTCTCGATCTCCATGTTTTGTTCAGTTACCGTTTTCAGGAAGTGTTGGTTAGTCTGCCGTAAGAACAAATCAGAAACGTTCAGTATTAGAACATTTAGAACTGTATTTTCAAAGGTGACATAAAGCATCTAAGTAAAAAAAAGACCCCAAAAAAGATAAGATTCTTAATAATTACTATGTTTTCTTGAGGTTAAAATGTAACCTTGGTTCTTCCTTTCTTACCTCTACTTCCATGGATCCTTCTAAACTACCTGGCCCTGAATTCCTGTCTAAGGGCTTTCTCTGGCTGATCTTTTATTCATCTTCAAATGCAGGAAACTGAAAAATGCTATAGGTTATGGGATGAATGTTGACTCTTGTAGAACAGTCTAACAATATTGATGGTACTGAGGTATAAATAATGCAAAACCCTGTGTTCACAGGTGGGACAAAAACCTATCTCTATCACTAGGATTATATTCCAGAAACACGGCTAATTTATCTGATTTATTCTTAAAAACCTGAAAGTTACATATAGTTATTGAAGGAAGGCACATGTCACAGCACTTGGAGGTCAAAAGCCAACTTGTGGGAATCAGCTCTCTCTTTCTACCACGTGGGTCTCAGGAATTAGATTCAAGTCTTTAGTTTTGGCAGCACTACTTTTTTCTGCTGACTTATGTTTCTGGCCCAATGTATTTTATTTTAAAGTCAATTAAAAAAGCTTGATAGAGTCTTGCCATATAGCTCAGACTGGTCTCAAACTTTCCAGTCTTTTGACTGCTTTCAGAGTTAGGATTATAAGAATATTTCATCTGTATAAAATAATGGGTTTCACTATGACATCTGCATGTATAAAAAAGTGCTTCAATCAGATTTACACCTTTTGTTAAAATTTGTCTGTTCTTCCCTTTACTCTTCAACATCTCTAGAATCCCTTTCAAAATTAAAAAACAACATTTTCTCTCTCTCTACCCCTTCCATATTCTGTCATGTATTATCTCTTAAAAAATTAATGGTCTCAAATGTGAGCCAATCAGGAGTTTTTATTTACTGTTGCTTATACGTATAGTCTTTTAAGGATGGGCACTTGTGATTGGATAACCATTTAGGGTGCTCATTTCTGGGCAAGACAAATCCTTCTCTAAGTTGCTTCCAATCACCTGTAGCTATTCGTCTAAAGGATACCTGTTAAGTGTATAATTTCACTCTGAAGTTTATGTTAACTTTTCCACCTGGATGATCTATCTACTGATATTGAGTGGGGTACTGACATTTTCAACTATTATTACATCCTTTTATATCTACTGATAATATTTAGGAAAGTGGGCACACCGACATTTGTTGCACACATATAAATGGCAGTTACATTTTCTTTATGGATTGTTCCCTTTGTCAATATATAGAAACATTTACAAGCTCTTTAGATTAGTTTTGAATTGAGTCTGCACTGCACATATGAGTTTTTCCTGTTGTTAATGCTAGAGGATGTGTTTTTTTTTTCCTGAGTTGAACATGCAGGATTCATTCCTAATTCTTTTTTTTCAGTATCTTTCTTCTTTTTAAATTTTTTTTTATTGAGAAAAGGAAAAAAAACTTTCCGCCTCCTCCCAGCCTCCCATTTCCCTTCCCCTCCTCCCACCCTTTTCCCCCTCCCTCCACTCCTCTCCCCCTCCCTCTCCAGTCTGAAGAGCAGTCAGGGTTCCCTGCCCTGTGGAAAGTCCAAGGTCCTCACCCCTCCGTCCATGTCTAGGAAGGTGAACAT
The DNA here is from genome assembly GCF_018167655.1 of Microtus oregoni. NCBI lineage: Eukaryota > Metazoa > Chordata > Mammalia > Rodentia > Cricetidae > Microtus > Microtus oregoni. Next base: position 32,676,527 of record NW_024543069.1, on the reverse strand, counting down.
CCAAACTGGCTAGGCTCCCACAAAGCCAGAACATTACGTAGGATCAAAACCCCGTGCCATTGTCCTTGGCTTCTCATCAGCCCTCATTGTTCGCCACGTTCAGAGAGTCCGGTTTTATCCCATGCTTTTTCTGTCACAGTCCAGTTGGCCTAGGTGAGCTCCCAACAGATCAGCCCCACTGTCTCAGTGGGTGGGTGCACCCTTCGTGGTCCTGACTTCCTTGCTCATGTTCTCCCTCCTTCTGCTCCTCATTGGGACCTTGGGAGCTCAGTCCAGTGCTCCAGTGTGGGTCTCTGTCTCTATCTCCATCCATCACCAGATAAAGGTTCTATGGTAATATGCAAGATATTCATCAGTATTGCTATAGGATAGGGTCATTTCAGGTTCCCTATCCTCAGCTGCCCAAGGAACTAACTGGGGACATTGCCTTGGGCTCCTGGGAGCCACTCTAGGTTCAAGTCTCTTGCCAACCCTAAGGTGGCTCCCTTAACTAAGAATTGTGCTTCCGTGCTCCCCTAACCAACCTTCCTTTATCCCAATCACCCTGTTTCCCGAAGTTCCCCCCATCCTCCCCTTCTCACTTTTCTCTCCCCATCTCCCCTTACCCCCATCCCACCCCACCCCCAAGATCCCAATTTTCTCCCCGGCAATTTTGTCTACTTCCCATAGCCAAGAGGATAACTATATGTTTTTCCTTGGGTTCACCTTATTTAGTTTCTTTAGGTTCACCAATCATAGACTCCGTGACCTTTATTTATGGCTAGAAACCAATTATGAGTGAGTACATCCCATGTTCATCTTTTTGGGTCTGGGTTACCTCACTCAGGATAGTGTTTTCTATTTCCATCCATTTGCACACAAAATTTGAGAAGTCATTGTTTTTTACTGCAGCGTAGTACTCTAATATGTATATATTCCACACTTACTTCATCCATTCTTCCATTGAAGGGCATCTAGGTTGTTTCCAGGTTCTGGCTATTACAAATAATACTGCTATGAAAATAGTTGAGCAAATGCTTTCGTCATATGATAGGGCATCTCTTGGGTATATTCCCAAGAGTGGTATTGCTGGGTCCAGGGGTAGGTTGATCCCGAATTTCCTGAGGAACTGAAACACTGATTTCCAAAGTGGTTGCACAAGATTGCATTCCCACCAGCAATGGATGAGGGTACCCCTTCTGCCACATCCTCTCCAGCAAAGGCTATCATTGGTGTTTTTTATTTTAGCCATTCTGACAGGTGTAAGATGATATCTCAAAGTTGTTTTGATTTGCATTTCCCTGATCGCTAAGGAGGTTGAGCATGACCTTAAGTGTCTTTTGGCCATTTGAACTTCTTCTGTTGAGAATTCTCTGTTCAGTTCAGTGCCCCATTTTTTAATTGGGTTAATTAGCATTTTAAAGTCTAGTTTCTTGAGTTCTCTATATATTTTGGAGATCAGACCTTTGTCTGTTGCGGGGTTGGTGAAGATCTTCTCCAGTCAGTGGGTTGCCTTTTTGTCTTAGTGACAGTGTCCTTTGCTTTACAGAAGCTTCTCAGTTTTAGTAGGTCCCATTTATTCAATGTTGCCCTTAATGTGTGTGCTGCTGGGGTTATACATAGGAAGTGATCTCCTGTGCCCATCTGTTGTAGGGTACTTCCCACTTTCTCTTCTATCAGGTTCAGTGTGTTCAGACAAATATTGAGGTCTTTAATCCATTTGGACTTGAGTTTTGTGCATGGTGATAGATATGGGTCTATTTTCATTCTTCTACAGGTTGACATCCAGCTGTGCCAGCACCATTTGTTGAAGATGCTTTCTTTCTTCCATTGTATACTTTTAGCTCCTTTATCGAAAATGAGGTGATCATAGGTTTCTGGGTTAAAATTCAGGTCTTCTATAAGATTCCATTGGTCGACTTCTCTGTTTTTATGCCAGTACAACACTGTTTTCATTACTGTAGCTCTGTAATAGAGTTTGAAGTCAGGGATGGTAATGCCTCCAGAAGATCCTTTATTGTGTAGGATTGTTTTGGCTATCCTGGTTTTTTTGTTTTTCCATATAAAGTTGATTATTGTCCTCTCAAGATCTGTGAAGAATTTTGATGGGACCTTGATGGGGATTGCATTGAATCTATAAATTGCCTTTGGTAGAATTGCCATTTTTACTATGTTGATCCTCCCAATCCAAGAGCAAGGGAGGTCCTTCCATTTTCTGGTATCCTCTTCAATTTCTTTCTTCAATGCCTTAAAGTTCTTGTCAAATAGATCTTTCACTTCCTTGGTTAGAGTTACCCCAAGATATTTTATGTTGTTTGTGGCTATCATGAAAGGCAAAGCTTCTCTGATTTCCCTCTCTGCTTCCATATCCTTTGTGTATAAGAGGGCGACTGATTTTTTGGAGTTGATCCTGTATCCTGCCACATTACTAAAGCTGTTTATCAGCTGTAAAAGTTCTTTGGTGGAGTTTTGGGGGTCGCTTATGTACACTATCATATCATCTGCAAATAACGAAAGTTTAACTTCTTCCTTTCCAATTTGAATCCCTTGGTCCCCTTATGTTGTTTTATTGCTATTGCTAGAACTTCAAGCACTATATTGAAGAGGTATGGCGAGAGTGGACAGCCTTGTCGTGTTCCTGAGTTAAGTGGGATGGCTTTGAGTTTCTCTCCGTTTAATTTGATGTTAGCTGTCGGCTTGCTGTATGTAGCTTTTATTATATTTAGGTATGACCCTTGTATCCCTAATCTCTCCAAGACCTTTATCATAAAGTGATGTTGAATTTTGTCAAATGGTTTTTCAGCATCTAATGAAATGATCATATGGTTTTTTTCTTTCAGTTTATTTATATGATGGATTACATTGATAGATTTTCATATGTTGAACCAGCCCTGCATCTCTGGGATGAAGCACTTGATCATAAAGGATAATTTTTCTAATGTGTTCTTGGATTCGGTTTGCCAGTATTTTGTTGAGGATTTTCGTCGATGTTCATGAGTGAGATTGGCTGTAATTCTCTTTTCTGGTTGAGTCTTTGTGTGGTTTTGGTATCAGAGTAACTGTAGCTTCATAAAAGGAATTTGGTAATGACTTTTCTGTTTCTATATTGTGAAATACATTAAGGAGTATAGGTATTAGGTCTTCTTGGAAGTTCTGGTAGAATTCAGCATTGAAACCATCTGATCCTGGGCTTTTTTTGGTAGGGAGGTTTTTGATAACAGCTTCTAATTCTTCGAGACTAACAGGTCTATTTAGATTGTTCACCTGGTCCTGGTTTAACTTTGGTATATGGTATTTATCTAAAAAAGTGTCGATTTCTTTTACATTTTCCAGTTTTGTGGCATACAGGCTTTTGTAGTAAGATCTAATGATTCTCTGAATTTCCTCTGTGTTTGTGGTTATGTCCCCCTTTTCATTTCTTATTAATTTGCATATTCTCTCTCTGCCGTTTGATTAGTTTGGATGGGGGTTTATCAATTTTGTTGATTTTCTTCAGGAACCAGCTTTTTGTTTCATTGATTCTTTGGATTGTTTTCTGTATTTCTATTTTGTTGATTTCAGCCCTCAGTTTGATTATTTCCAGTCTTCTACTCCTCCTAGGTGAGTCTGCTTCTTTTTTTTCTAGAGCTTTCAGGCGGGCTGTTAAGTCTCCAATATGTGCTTTCTCTGTTTTCTTTAAGTGGGCACTTAGTGCTATGAACTTTCCTCTTAGAACTGCTTTCATAGTGTCCCATAAGTTTGAGTATGTTGTTTCTTTATTTTTATTGAATTCAAGGAAGACTTTCTTTCTTTATTTCTTCCTTAATCCAGGTATGGTTCAGTAGTTGACTGTTCAGTTTCCATGAGTTTGTAGGCTTTCTGGGGGTAGCATTGTTGTTAAATTCTAACTTTAATCCATGGTGATCTGATAAGACACAGGTGGTTACTAATATTTTTTTGTAACTGTGGAAGTTTGCTTTGTTACCGAGTATGTGGTCAATTTTCAAGAAGGTTCCATGAGCTGAAGAGAAGAAGGTATATTCTTTCCTATTTGGGTGGAATGTTCTATAGATGTCTGTTAAGTCCATTTGATTCATTACCTCCATTAATTCTCTTATTTCTCTGTTAGGTTTCTGTCTGATTGACCTGTCCATTGGTGAGAGAGGAGTGTTGAAGTCTCCTACTATTAGTGTGTGCGGTTTGATGGCTGCCTTGAGTTTTAGTAATGTTTCTTTTACGTACATGGATGCTTTTACATTAGGGTCATAGATATTCAGGACTGAGACTTCATCCTGGTGAATTGTTCCTGTTATGAGTATAAAATATCCCTCTCCATCTCTTCTGATTGATTTAAGTTTGAAGTCAACTTTGTTAGAAATTAGTATGGCCACACCTGCTTGCTTTTTAGGTCCATTTGCTTGATAAGCCTTTCCCCAGCCCTTTATTCTGAGTAGGTGCCTGTCTTTGTGGTTGAGGTGTGTTTCCTGTAAACAGCAGAATGTTGGATCCTGTTTTCGTATCCAATCTCTTAGCCTGTGCCTTTTTATAGGTGAGTTGAGTCCGTTGACATTAAGTGATATTAATGACCAATGGTTGTTAACTCTGGTCACTTTTTTAGTAGTAGGGCATTTTTTTACATGCGATTTAAGGGCGTCAATCACGTTCATAAAGTCAATTTTTTCTACTTCTTCTTGATTAAGGTGTTCATGTCCTCCTGTTGTGAGGTCGCTGGGTTCTGGTGGTTTCATGTTGTTTTTCAGATTGTTGGGTGAATTCTTGCATTGGCGCCTGCCCATCTCTTCCTCCGAATGCTTCCCTATGTATCTTCTTTTACAGGATCAGGTCTCCTTGCCTACTGATGTACCTTTCCAGTGATGGCACTCCCCAGTGATGTCTCTCCTGGTGCCGTGATCAGATCTCTGTGCTGGTTGGGTAGCTCATAAACAAAGCGCCTACCTTGCTTGCTGCAGGCAGGCTATTGAAACAAAGGAGCTCCCGCCTGCTAGGTTACTCTCGGGATTCGGCCCCAGCACCCTAATAGGAAAGAAAGGCAGAAAGTGGGGAGGGTTCTGGATGCAAGCTGGGTGGGATAGAAAGAGAGAGGCAGTATCCTGGGAGTATAGGCCCAGCAGGAAGCCCAGGAAGTATAGGGAGGATGAGGAAAGTCTGAGTTCCCTTTCCCGGGCTGCTGCCGCGGGTCCCAAACTCACCGCAATGATGGCTCTCCTGGTGCTGAGATTAGATCTCTGTGCTGGTTGGGTAGCTCGTAAACCCATTCCTAATTCTCATTTGTTTATCTTTCCTCATGAAAATTATTCTTAGGTTTCATGATTTCTTTTCCTCATTTCTGCTTTGGAATCTTTTAAATATAATCCTAGTGCTGGGTTAGTTGGCATGTGTTGCTTTCATTTGTGTTCAACTTGGAAGGTCTTTATTTCTCCATTGATTTTAAATAATGTGGTTGGAGCTGATAATCTTAGTTGGCAGTTATTTACCATGTTTTCTTGGCTTAGAACTTCTCCTGAGAGGAGAGGTTTGATGTAATGCTAATGAGTTTGTCTTTAGGAGCAACTTGGGATTATGCTCTTAGAGCTTTCAGTATTTTGTTTTTCTTCTGTACTCTTGGCATTTAACTACAATGTGACATGGAGACATTATTTGTGGTCCTATCTGGAGCTCTTAATGGTTCCTATTCTTGGATTGCCATATCTTTTTGTAGATTTTCTTCTATAATGAACATGTTTTATACATCTCTATTTGCTTTTTTAATCCCATCTCTTTCTTTTGCCCTTAAAATTATTCAGTTTTGCAGTTATTGAAACTGTGGTAAATATTTTTTAAAGATTATCTCAAACTGCTACCAGGAGTTAGCTCTATAACTTATCTTCAATTCCTGATTCTCTATTTTTTATTAGATTTATTAAGATTTTTAATTCCTCTCTTTAAATTATCTTATTCGTTCACTTGATCTAAACTCCTAAAGTGAATGTCAGGCTAGCATACAGTCTTTAGAATTAAAAAAGAAATACATTTTCTTTGTCCAAAGTTCATATTTCATGAATTTTTTCATTGACCTCACTGATCTTAATAAGAGTTACTTTTATATTCTCTAACTAATCTCTCTCTACATATATATATATATATATATACATACACACACACACACACACACACACACATACATACATGACCTTTATTTAGGGTTGATCTCTGAAGATTTATGTGGTTCCTTTGAAACATCTTTGTTTTTTCATGTTTTTAGGCAACTGTTTTGGTTTTTAGAGATGAAAGAAAAGTGGAATCCTACTGAACTTCAAAGATTGATGCCTTAGAAGAGAGGACTCCACCACTTAGCTAGTCACAGGTTTAGGAGGTGCCATGGATTATTTCCCACCCCTAGAGATAATGGCAGCAATAGCTTTTGTGTACTTGCTCTGTGACAAGGCACTATGGCATGCATCAGTCTGTGTCATAACCCCACATTTCCTCAGGCAGCCGCACTGTGCTGGACAGAGCATGAAGACTAGTAAGACTGACAAATTTCTGGAAAGCACTAAGAAGAAAGGGTAGTGGATGCAAAGAGCTATTCTTTCATGCAGGAGGAAGTCAAGGCTGAGCTGTCATTCATGAGCTGGTAATGGTGGCCAACGACATGTACTAGTCCCAGCAGCACTCCATCATTCTCTGCACAGTGGCCAAACTGTCCGGGAATTGTAACAACTCCAGGACAAACAAGATGGAAGTCAATCTTTTGAGACTGAGACAATCTCTTATTTCCTTTGGAGGAGGCTGGAAGCTACAGAGTCCTATTTTTGATTATATCATACTATGGTGCTATACTGGGAACCAATGCCTGTAATAAAAACCAAAACCAACTCACTAGTTTTACTGGTCTGTTTTCATCTTCTCCTGGGAGACAGGAACTTTTCGATGGGTTCTGGGTTGCTAAATCAATGTCTTTGTGGGAAAAGGAGACAGGTTTTTCTGCTCTTGACATCTTCCTCAAGTTTCACTACAACAAACTTTACCATAAATTACTCATTACTTTACTGTGCATCTGCAGGAGTCTAGTGAGCGACCTTTTAAAATGGGAACTGCTTGACTTCTGTTGGGCATGTTCCTTTTTGTTTTGATCTTGATTCAGATTTGCTCTTGAAACTAAGCTCTGAATGCTCTTTGATTTGTACACAGTTGTTTCATGCCAGTCTTAGTGTTTAGTAGTTAATTGACATCCACTATATACATTATATAGTGTCAGTTCTGGTCTGACACTACAAATTTTTCCTTTTTATAAAGACAGGGTCTCATCTCATTATGTAGACAATCACGGTCCTAAACTGAAAAGAGAGCTGCTTGCCTTTGCCTCTGTCTCATAAATGCTGGAATTAAAGGTACGACTTTTACTTTAATGGTTTATTTAATATATCCTATAAATACCCAAACATCCTTTTTCTATGACTTTCCTTAAAAATATTTATGAGTTATTAAAACAGTAATGTATCTTCAGTAGGAATATCAAAGGCTTATATAATTCCCATAGTTCTGGAAGATACATTGGGAGAAATGATAAATAATTGTTATATTAGGTTAAAGTACTAGTTTCCATGTAGAAATATATTATTAAAAGCATCTCTTGGTTACAGAACTCAGCAATCCTTTTGTCTTGGAGCATTTAACTTGAATTTTAAGACTTCTCAGAAATATATTGTAAAAGAAGCAAAAAAAAAAAAACCACACAAACAACCTACGATTAGAAAGCATAGATAGGTGTGATGGCTCATGTCTGCAATCAAAGTGAGGCAAGAGGACTGTCAGGAGATTGAAGCCAGCCTAGGCTACAGTATAAGTCTATGTCTAAAAAACATACAAACAAACAAGTTCCTAAATGTTAGCATAAGCAGAAGACATTTGATTAAAGGATAATAAAACAGTGCAATAAAATGGGATGACTTACTTTTGATGACATAATTACTCTTAAGCATAGCTATTGTTTAGGTATTCACAAGAATTAGCAGAGTAACTAGGGAAGAATGAAAAGCAAAGGGAGGGATCACCCAGAGTGCTATAATTCTATTACTCAACAATGAGTAAAAAATAAAATTCCAAGGAGGTAAAGAAAGTAAAAGGAAAATAAGAGAATTAATAGAGACTAAGTGGAACTGAGAGCCTGAATTATATTTGTTTTAGAAAATGTAAGGGAATTTATATATATTAAGGTTAATATTGGCAGTTAATTTATAGATCATTCTTAGTTTAATTTCTTTTAAAGAAGCAAATCATTCCTTCAGCAAAGGTTTATGTTATTCTTATCATATTTCTGGCTGTGTGTAGTAAGAAACACTAAAGATTAGATGTGTGCATTACTTTTGAGGAGTTGACGGTCTAGACAACTCTATTCTCATGAGACCTGCCAAATAACCTAAGATAGTTTTTAGATTAGAATGTAATTCAAATACTTGTTGGTTATATCTTGAAAGGGTACTGAATATGTAAGAAAATCAAAAAAGATACTGTCTAGATGTTTTAATAAATATAACATGATTTTTGCTTTGCTGTGAATAAGTATAAATAAATATAGTTACAGTCTCTAATTTGTAAAAATCAGGTACAGGAAATGGTTATTTCCACTTACCATTTCTATGTTTTCATTAGCAACATGAAGTTTCTTGGTTAGTTGTTGAAAATTATTCAGCTGATCCTAATAGGAAGTAAGGTAAGTTCATCATGTTTTGTTTAAATAAAACTAAAATCAGATCCAAAATCATATATTTAAATTCATGTGATATCAGCATTATATCTTCTATTATGTAAATTCAGTAGTCAAATAAATAAGAAAAAACCTTCAATGATTTGAAGAATTTAAAAAATAGGCAATGGTGATAATAATTTGTTTTAAGGAAAATCATTTTTATAAATTTATCTGCTGGTAAATACTATTTTAGATATAAAAGACATGCATGTACAAACATTTGCTAAGTTACTAGAAATTTCAAAAACTAGAGAGTATGTTCATGACACTGGAAACCACATGTTCAAACACATTCCAAATGGACAGGATAAACTGTGTTGACTGTGCAACTGTTGTAAAGTTCCCATGTTCCACAAGTTCAAAACCATTTGATCAAATCTTATGGTCCTTTTAAACATTGCAAATAATAAAATTTGGAACAGATTGTTAACATGTTAGATAACAAAGTAATAATTAAAAGGCAACTAGGAAAAGAGAGACTAAGTATTATTTGCAAAGTTATTTACAAAAAAATTAAATGATATAACTTCCTTACAAGAATGATCTTATGTGAAAACAACATAATAATTAAAGGGCTTAGCTGTTGCCTTGAAGAATTTACTTTTATTAAAAATGGATTATATTAGACCTCAGAAGTACAAGTTCTATAGTCAGATTATATGTGTTATTTCAAACTATAGCATGGATAAAAATTAAAAAGATATCTGTAAACTAGAATATCATGTAAGTATCATAATTATACAAGCAGAAATTCACTATAATGATAAGAATATTCACAAACTTTAACTTGAAGAATTAACAAATCAGAGTTAAGATAACCCACTTATTTAAACAGATACTCCTCAAGAATGGCAGAAAATGCTCAGAAGTATAAGCTGGCCATTGTACTCAAATGTACACACCAGTAAAAGAACCAATAGAAAATCAATGAAGGCATAGTGTGGGAGAATGGTTTGTATTCTGTCAATTATATGCCGACACAGAACAAGCAAGATGTGACTGCCTTGTTGAAAAAGGTACCGAGCCATGTGGCTAACATATACTAGAATAATGGGCTAAAATAAGTTATAAGAGTTAATAAGAAGCCTGAGCTAATGGGCCAGTCAATTTATAGTTAATGTACACCTCTGTGTGACTTCTTTGGGACTTAGCAATTGCAGGAACCAGGCAGGACAGAAACCCCAACAACAAAGGCAGCTTTCCCAATGGGACAGGTGGTCTTTATGAAACAGTTTTGTTTCTAAAGGTATACATCAAAAGCTAGATGGCCAACGTAAAAGCACTCTTGTTTTAGACAGAAAATATCAAATAACTAAGCCCTTTTCCTAGAATAAAACTGTAACTCAATGACCAATTTTTGTTTAGTTTCAAAAAAGGTAGGAAATTAATCAATTAAAACTTCAGAGGTCATTTTATAAAAGAACAATCTTAAACTTCTTCCCAAAACTAATACACCTTTTATTTCTAATCACATTAAAAACACAACAGTACTGCGGCACTTTGATTACTCACCTGAGATACATTCATTGTTAATTAATTAAAAAACACGAGACTTGGGAATTTCTTCCCCAAACAGTTTTCTTTTCATGATTTTTATGATTTCTGACCAATATTTAAGAAAATCATGAAACCTGAGTTTACCTTTTGTTTTTGATTTTCAAAGACATGGATCTGGGCTTCAGTCATATGCTCCTGGTAAAGTTTCCGTACACTCTCCAGCTCCTGAGAAGCAGTCTGCCAGAGTTCCAGAGCCCACGTTTTCTCCTATAAAACAACAAAAATTGGTAGTTTATTTCAGTATCAGCAGGCTATTAAATGATAGTATAAATGGATCACATTCTTTTACTATTAGGTTCTTATAAAGTTACAAAGTAAAACTAGTAATATATATAAAGACAGTAGTCAAGCATTGTTTAAAGATGGGGACACTTTCAGAGAAATGTACTCTTAGGGTGTCTAACCATTATGTGACCACAGCAGATATACGCAACACAAACTACAATGACTACAATCAGGTGGTGTACTCATAGGGAGTATGTACTCATAGGGAGTATGTACTCATAGGGAGTATGTAGTCCGTCACTGACAGAAAGGTTGTTATGTGGCATGTGACTGGTCTATAATAATATTTGTAATTTAAACATTTTAATAGTAATTTAGAGAACAAATTTAAAAACTAAAATTTTATTTAGAAATTTTACTTAGATTCAATAGCTAAAATTAATGTTATCAGCAATACATATAAAAACTATTCTAATTGTTCTACAAAAAAAGTACAAATTAAACCTTGGTATTACTAAAGGAGAAAAGTCCTTCTGAGAAAGTACAATATGACTTTCCGACCTTAAAGAGTTAAGTGCTTATTTCAGAAAACTAGGAAAATATGGAAAACAGAAACAATAAAAAACTACTTAGAACTATAGGTATTAGCCCTGCTAATTAATTAACACTACTATTTGGATATAATCATCTTTATAAAGGTCGACTCTCTTCATGCATATACAATTTTTATAAGTGTGCTTCTGGGATACAATTTTTTAAGTTTTTCTTTTAGCAAAATTATAATCACAAAATGTATGTTACATATAATGTAACACTATTACACTTGGAATTTTATAGTGAGATTATTTTTAATTCATCAATTAACTTTTTAATACAGTCTACCAAGGCATGGTAAGGGAGCTCAGAGTTTAAGACTTTGAGACGATGTTGAGGTCAAAATTATGTTCATAACAATAGGAAGACATTTGCCATCACAGTAGAATTTTCTAAAGTGTATGACATGTCATTTTTGTGCTGAGGGCTGCTACAAAGTATGCTTATATCATTATTCAAAAAATAAAGCCTGTTAATTTACAGTAGACTAAATACTGACAGATACAACTCACAAAAAAGTACTGTAGGATACTAAAGTAAGGGGTCCAGGTATTGTTTTAAAACCAAAAGGCTAAGAAAAGCTAACAGTAACCCACTGAGACCACAGGCAAACCGCCTAGGGTCCTTACCAAGTTTTGACTAAGAATGGAAAACAAAACATTTTCTCTTTGTTGTTATTAGAATGATAAATGTCCCCCGTGGGCACCGGTCTTTGGACTTTGGTTCTCAGTTTGGGGTGCTGTTTAGGGAGGTTATAGAAACTTTAAGAGATGGGGCTTGTTAGAAGAAGTCATCACTGGCGGAGGGTTTTGAAGATTTCTATCTTTATCTCACTTCTAGCTTGTGGCCTCTGATTCCTGTGTGTAGTTGAGATGAGATCTCTCAGCTTCCTGTTCCTGATGCTGGCCTCCATGGCTTTTCTGCCATTATGGGGCCTAATTCTCTGGAACCATAAGTCAAATAAATCTTCTTTAAGTTGATTTTGGTCATTGCACTTGATCATAACAAGAGAAAAGTAACTCATACATTCCTTGTCTCTAAAGTCTAAGCTTTGGCATTCGAGGTGAAGGCTAGGGAATTACTTGTATTCCTGAGAAGGTAGAGCTTAAAGATAGGCATTTTTGGTCCATATCGAGTATACTTTCAGAATATATGTTGGATTTTTAGTTTCTATAAAATAATTACTAAAGAATAAGATGCACTCAAATAATGTACAAATGACCCCCACCACTCTTTGACAGCATCATAGGGAGCTCCAAAGACTTTTCACACACAGAGATACAAAGTAGAAGAGCAGAGATTCAAACTCATACAAGGTCTGAGACACAGGAATGTAAAATTATGAAGTAAAATAAAGTTTCCTGATGTACAAATTCACAAAAATGATAACACTGAAAAATGAAATACACAGTACACAGAATGCCAGAAATTTCAAAAACTATGAAGGAAGAAAGAAAGCCAGAGAAAGTATAATTTTAGAAGGATATTTATGTTATAATCTTTGAAAATTGAAAATGGTATCAGAAGAAAACATATAAAAATATTAGTGTAAGGAAATTAAACTACTGATTACTCCTTTCTTTAGAATTTTCTTCTAACATTAATTATTCTTAAAGGACAAAAATGTTCAAATGTCACCTTATTCAAATAAAATATATTTGAAAATACAATTCTAATAGTGAGGGCATTTACTACAAGTTTTAAGTCACAGAAAAATTAAGTGATATAAATTTTGTTATTTATATCAAAATGTCAGTCCTGAAATCATATATAAAACTGACATTATACAGACTGAACAGGTTATATTTAGAGTATATATGTATATACATATATGTATGTAACAACAATTAATGAAAGAAGGTCATGAATTTGAAAGAGAGCAAGGAAGAGTATATTGGAGCATTTGGAGTAGGAAAGGGAAGAGAAGAAAGTAATGATGTAATTATAATATCAAAAGTAAAAAAGTAAACAAAGATTAACATATTTCTGATGATTTTAAACTTAGTAAATAATATGTCACTTACTTGATTGGCTAGTTGCAATTGTTCCTGAAGGTTCCTCACAGTTTCATCATCTGCACAGATGTCATTTCCTATCCCTGTGCCAAAGGGAAGGGCTTCCAATTGCTTTTCAACGGCATCTTTTAATTTACTGTGCAACCTTCGCAATAAGCAGTTAACATTATACTCATTTTAATAACAGTGTAATTACCGTTAGAAGGGTCATTAAATCAACATGGGTCACACAAAATTCTTCATACCAAACCATTTAAGTAGACTTCAAATGAAAATAGAAGGAATAACCATTAAATACCATGTGAATAAAAATATGATTTTTTCTTTTTCTTTTCTTTGAGACAGGGTTACTTTTCTTTTTTCTTTTCTTTTTTTTTTGTTTTTTTTTGTTTTTTTTTGTTTTTCGAGACAGGGTTTCTCTGTAGCTTTGGTGCCCATCCTGGAACTAGCTCTTGTAGACCAGGCTGGCCTGGAACTCACAGAGATCCGCCTGCCTCTGCCTCCCGAGTGCTGGGATTAAAGGCGTGCGCCACCACTGCCCGGCTACTTTTCTTAAATGTTGGCAAGGATGTAAGAATGTAATTTAGTGCAGCCACTAATTGAAGCTGAAAACAGAACTATCATATAAGACAGCTATAACACTCCAGAGGATATATTTTGATGGACCTACAGCAGATATACTTGTATATCCATTTGTATTACATTTACAACATCAAAGATGTGGAATAAACCCATATATATAAACACACACACACACACACACACATATATGAGCAGATGACATATAAGCTGAATTTTACTCAGCTTCAAGGAACAAAATAAATGGACCCTGGGATCATCATGATAATATTCCAGGTTAAATTCAGATTGTAAGGCATAAAAATAGGAGAGACTATTTGGGAAGAAGAAGGAATTGTGCTGGGTGAGATAATGGAAAATGCCCAACACTTAATAGGCACTCAAATATTAGTGAATATTTTTTCTGATTGTTATTGTGACCAAATACCTGACAAGAGGACTTAACCGTTTATTTTTGGCTCATGACGTACATATGTACAGACCATACTACAGTGGGGAAGGCATGGAGCAGGTGGTTCCATGGGAGTATATGTATAAGGCTTAGTGCTCAACTCTAAGTAGATCAAAGAAAACAAAGAAACGGGAATGCCAGCACTCCTCTGGCTTTCTATCTTTCCCTCCTTATTCAATCCAGAACTCATGAGATGTTGCTGTGCACATTCAGTGTCCCTCTCTGGATAAGCCTTCAGATATAACAGCCCTTAAAATGTGTCTTCTAAATCAAATCAAGCTGGGAAAAAAGATTAACTATGACTATTTTACTGCTTCACTTAACAGTAACTCAAAAGATACGTGGTTCTAGATTTCCTTTAGCAGTTCAACAATGCCTTTAGAAAAGCGAAGCTTTTACCACCTTTTCTTTCTCAGTCTCGCTGAGTCTCTGAAATCTGAGCTCATGGTTAGACAGTTGTCTTTAAGTGTGTGTCCCTTGGTAAGACAGCCAAGTTGCTTTGCATACACCCAAGAATCTTTGGGCAGCATAAACTGGTCTTGATGGAGGGCAGGGGCACAATGTTGGGTAACTAGGAAAAGGGGGCTGGATCTCGGAAGAGTTGAGAGAGGAAATGAATACGATCAAAATACATTGTATAAAACTCTCAAGGAACCAATTTTTAAAAATTTATTTCTTAAAATTACAAATAGGAAATCAAAAAATTTTTGCAAACCACCACAACAGACTTTGCTTACATTTATACTTTACTCACTATCAAAGAAAAAAAATGGCACTTGTGTAGGCAACCAACAATGCCTTTCATACCCTTCATATGTAAGAACAAAAAATGCAAACCGCTTTCTCTACATGAACTAAGCTTAAAGAAAAGACATGAAAACAGGAAAAAACACAGTATTTTTACTTTCTGTTTAGTATCTTTCTCATAAAATGATTTCATTATTTATAATCAGTTTCTACATACTATGCATCCCTACAGAAACATATTAAAATGTTTCCAAACTCCAAGACTGTGGCACTGTGCACAACTGCAGAACCCAAACCACTGCTAATTTTCAGCATTAGACCTGATCAAGTATCATGTATACTTTTCTTAAAATATTTTCCCCATAATTTATAAATTATTTTCATTTTACATTCATTAACTATGACATGTATCTAAAAGTACTTTTTTTCTTTAAAGACTGAATTAGTAGAGTTCACTGCTAGCATTTTCAAAGTGCTTTCAATAAACAGAAAGTCCGTTTTTCCAACTTTCCAAAAATGAAACACAACTGCTGCTATGGGTTGGATATGGCTTCTGTCAAAACTTAGGTTGAAATGTGATGCTATTGTAACTTGGTTTCGGGATGGTAGAATCTATAGGGAGTGATTAAGTTCATGGTAACTAGCTCTCTTGAGAATGAATTAGGTCTCCTGATTAAACTAACAGCCATGAAAGTGACTGTAATGAAGTATGCTGACATACATGTCCTTTCTCCATGTGTCCCCTTCTACTCTGTATTTCTCTACTACGATACAACAGCATGAAGCACTGACCAGAAGCTGAATGATATCAGTGCCATGTTCCTGGAACTCCAGAACTGAAAGAGGAAAATACACATCTTTTCTCTATGAATCACTCAGTATAAGACATTGTTTATAATAAAAACCTGACACTCATAATTACATTACTTTTAACTACATAGAGATTTTAAAGACTAGCTTTATGAAAGAAATATTGTTGCAAACAAATACACAAGACAACTAAACAGTATCTTTATAGCACAAAATGTCCTGTCTTTCCAGGACATTAAAAATGAAGCTCAACCTAAGTATATTGGTGAATGAAAAATATTCACTGTAATATTCTTTACTAGGATATTAAAAGTCTGTTTAACAATAATTACTTTAAGAAAAAACATTAAAGCTAAAAAAGTATAGATTTAAAAAAACATAATGAATGAAAAATTTATACCTAATTTAAAAATTTATGCAATTATAAAATTTAATAAGAATCCACAGCATAAATATAAGAGGGTTCCAAAATTAGAAGAGAATTAATAAAAATACTTTTTTAATTTTTAAATTTTTTTTTTTTATCTTTCAAGACAGGGTTTCTCCGTAGCTTTTGGTTCCTGTCCTGGAACTAGCTCTTGTAGACCAGGCTGGCCTCGAACTCACAGAGATCCACCTGCCTCTGCCTCCCGAGTGCTGGGATTAAAGGCGTGCGCCACCACTGCCCGGCAATAAAAATACTTTTTAAAGAAACAAAATGATTATAGTTAAAATTAAGATATAATTCCATAGGAACTTTATAAAATTCTAAAGAACACATGCTATTTAGTTTTTTTTGCCAACCTGACAGAAGCTGAGATCTTCCGGGAAGAGGGAACCTCAATTGAGAAAACGCCCCAATCAGATTGGCCATGTAAGCAAGCCTGTGGGGCAGCCCACAGAGGGCAGTGCCCGCCACGGGCAGGTGGTCCTGGGTGTATGAGGCAGTAGACTTGAGCACGCCATGGGAGCACTTCCTTATGATCGCTGCTTTACTCCCTGACTCTGGAGTCTCAACTACTCGAGTGCCTCTGCTGTTTCTTCTGGTGATGACTATGAGCTCTAAGTCAAATAAACTCTTTCCTCCCCAAGTTGTTTTAGATTATGGTATTTATCACAGCAATGGAAAACAAACTAGAACAACATGAATTCATTTAAACACAAGTACATTAAGATAGACATAACAATTAAACATAAACTACTATATAATATGGAAGAATACAAACAAAAGAAAGTCAAACTTTAAGAGTCCATGCACTGAATGATTTCAGGACTTAAAAATGCGCCCCACCTGCAGTCACGGCCATGCTGTTTTTGGTCAACAACGAAAAATATATCAAATTTCTATAGTTTCATGTTTCTAACATTAACATTTTTGAACTCAGGACAGAATAAAGTTTAAATATTCTTGGTGATCAGCCATGTTAAATTCTCTTTAATATGCTGAGAGAGGACACACTAGTGGAGAGACAAAATAAAGTAACAATAGGAAAAGAAAAGAGTGAGGGACTCAGCTACCTCAAAGTTTAAAGAAGAAAACAGAAAATTATTTCATTAAGCACATCGCAATCTGGGAATGCATATTTGAAACACCTATTATCTAGGATGCTGCAATGGACAATCGGCACTCTTACTTATTCTTCACATTTCTGTATCTATGTAGTACCTGATGGTCTAAAACTATCTATTCAAGATATCCTCAAAGACGGTGCAGAAAAGATTAAAATTTACCAAAGGAGCCAATTAAAAGAGACAGACATATCTTAGTAAGAAAAATAAGTAATAAAGACTTGAGAAACGAGATGAATAAACATTTCATGAGAAAAGTATAAGAAAAATGGCCAAACATCAATCAGTATTTAGAAAAATGTAAATTAAGATCACAAGGAGAAATTACTTAGTAGCAAAAATAATAGTATTTAAGAAGTTTAATTAGAGTTATTGCCAGAAAATATAGATCAACATGAATTAAAAATACCACTGGTGAAAATGTAAACCAGTTGATACAGACAAGTGATACATTAAGTTGACATCCAATTATAAATCTATAACTTGGTAGTTTCATCTCTTGAAATTTTCATACGTGTGCATGATAGTGAAAAGTGTTAAGTCCCAAAATACTGGATATGATTTTTATAATTTTAAAAATGCAACCTAAATAATATATTACTAAGAGAATCCAATCTAGTGTTTATTTGGTAGAGGGAATGAGGATGGGAACAAGAAAGAAATCATAGATAGAGGCATCAAAGTTGGCAACATTTTTAGCTTTTAAGCTTATTGTTTGTATGTAATCAGTGTGTTTCCTACTGCACATATTTATACTATCTTATTGTATTATAATATTTATAAAGTATTAATGTGTCCAATTTCAAGCTATTTATTTCTTAAAGTCAGTGCATGAAAAAAATGTTCTTTTGTCACAGTCTATCAACAGAAACCTTGGTATCAAACATGAGAATTCTCCTTTTGAAACCTTGGTCAGGGAATCCGAAGGACACCCCAGCCCAACAACATAGGCTATTGGCATTGTCCTTGAGTTGCTTTCCAGAATTTGGAATTACGTCTCTAATGCTGGAAACAATTCACATTTTGGACACATGACATGAAGTAACTGGGATAAAACTAAGCTGCAAGGACTGGGAGGTGCTATGCAAGCTACCAAGGGGTGGGGCAATCAACAGCTCTATCCAGCTGTGGTACTTACAAAACACAATGACCAGTGTTTAACACATCCCTAAAGGTGAAATAGTTGTGCTTCTATCTTGTGAGTAACCAACAGATGCCTAATTGTACCTAGGACCTGCTCTATAGGAGGAAAAACAGAGACAGTACTACAAACCTCGCCAACTAAGACAGGCGAGGCCAGGAAACCTATAAGAAAACTCACTACTGCCACTTTTTTTTTTTAAAGATTTATTTATTACATATACAATGTGCCTCCTGCATGTACACCTCCATGCCAGAAGAGGGCACCAGATCTCATTACAGATGGTTGTCAGCCATCATGTGGTTGCTGGGAATTGAACTCAGGACCTCTGGAAGAGCAGCCAGTGCTATTAACCTCTGAGCCATCTCTTCAGCCTCCTGCCACTTTCTTAAACCAGTGTAATCTCTAACTGCATTCTAAATACTTGTCCTTATACACACAGCCAATGTAGATCAGATAAGTTTCTTTTAGCAGCAGATAGAGACCACTATACGAAGCTACAAACTGGTTAAAATGCAGAAAACTGACTGTGAGGTGCCCAAACACATCTCTAACACTACCCCTGTATCTAAGACTAAAGGAACACAAAGGAAGAGGAAGCAGAAAGAGTCTAAGAGCCAAAGCACCAGGACATGTGCTAAGAGATTGTGTTTTCAATATATAGGTCAGGGAAGCTACACTCATGAAGTCTCAACAACATGGTAACTAAATAAAGATCAGAACAATGACACCAGTTGACATGATAATATGAATAGGGGAACTCTTACAGGGCTTCACCCTTAGAGGAGGAACTCTAGGCAATTAAAGACTACTAAGAGGTAAAATTAGTAGTTACCCAAAACCATGTGGTCAGCCCTACAAATACATATGAGAACAACATTAAATGGACTCAGTAGGTTTATATACATACATATATGTGCGTATATATGTGTATATATGTACACATAGAATAACAGTAATAGGTGAAGAAAAAGATTCTTTTATAAGTTGCAATTCATAGGCAAGAAAGTTACAACAGAAGGAAGTTAAATAACCTGTTTTACGTCACAGTTAAAGAAGCCAACAGTCAACAGAAATTTAAGCTCGGGAGTCTGCACTCTAAATCATTGTACTCTGTGTATCAAAGAACAAAATGAAAGTTATCTAAAGCCACAGACGACCAACTGGCTAATTGATTTACCTTTCATTTTCAGTGATGACAGTTTCAAGCTGTAGTTTCATCTCACCCATGTGTTTCTACAAGAATAAAACACGGTGTAGTAATACATTTTCGAGACAATTAGATCTCCATTTAGTACTCAATTCACATGCAAGCAGTCAGACTTTTGGATATTTACAGATAAAATTTATTCATTACATGTAACAAGCAGTATCACATGTAGATAGTTTAACAATTATACCAAACATAATAGAACAGTCATTTTTCAACAGATTGTAAATAAATAAAAACATTTTATGCAACAATTGAGAAATATTTAAAAATATATATTCAAGAAAACAAAAAAAGATACACTTCATTATACTAAAAATACCAGTTGAGTTGGGCATGGTGGTATATGCATTTAATCCCAGCACTTGGAAGACAGAGGTAGGTAAATATTTGGGAGTTTGAGGGTAGCCTTGTCAACAAAGTGAGTTCCAGGACATCCAGGGCTATTACACAGACAAACCCTGTCTCAAAAAAAAAAAAAAAAAAAAAAAAAAAAAAAAAAAGAAAGAAAGAAAGAAAGAAGAAAAAAAACCTAACCAACCAACCAATCAAAAAAACCAGTTGATCACTATACCTTAAATTTATATCTTAATTAATTCATCTATTCTGGGGAAGCCCATATCAATATGTATATTTTCTCCTATTTCAAAAGGTAAAATGGGAATGGTGAAAAAAGAAAATTAAGGTCTTCTTTAGCACTTATTCACTCTCTACCTCACCACCCTTAGTAACTATCTGAACTTTGTTCTAAACAGTGTTGCTATGGTAAACAGACAAGGTTTATTATTTAGCAGGTTAGATGATTTAAAAACTCATTAACTAAAATACAATGAAGGTTATAATCCATACTGTAAAGAGAATGAGATGAAAGTTTCACTGATTTTCTCTGAGGTAATAACAGAGAAATTATTAGCATTTCAAAGGGAAAGGAAGAGGGAATTTAATAAAAGCAAACTGGGAAAAATAAGGAGTCAGTTTTCAATAAGAGCTGGTCATGGAAATACATGTTTAAAACAAAGGTGCACTCAGCTCAAAATACATCCATCAGTCTTGATTGGGTACTCTAGGGTGAAGGAGAAGAGCCAAGCCTGAAGCCAACCTGGCAAGAGATGTGCGAACAGGCAGCTCTCCAAGTCTGTCTCTCTCCCACTCAGAGAGGCTCAAAGCAGCTTGGCTTAAAAAATCACTAACCACCTTTTAATATGAAATTGGCATCAAAGCTGAATTTTTCCCAAGTTCCGGCTAGGCCAGGATTTCAGTCAAACTAAAATGAATTAATGTACTACCAGATAACTGAGTACTGATCATATTTGCAGAGACAGTCTCCCTTGAAGAATATCCAGTACTGCAAATGATTATATAGAATACTTATATATTATATATAACATTCTTATATAAGAATATATATATATATTCTTATATAAGCATATTATATAAGTCACATCAAGAACTTTACCATAAAATACTTGAAAATATTTAATTATTTGGAAGGAAAGAAAATCTACACAGTAGATTTTCGATCTTATATCATCAAAATTTCCCTACTATACATGATTTTGGTGGGGTGCGGGGGGGAATCTTTATACATAGAATTACAGCATGATTTTCCTGTTTTGAAGGTGTACTATTTCTTGGTCACATCTGTAATTCTTTTTTCTTTCAATGTGTTAGATTTTGTTGGGTTTTTTTGTTTGTTTGTTTTTGTTTTGAGAGTTTATGCAGTCCTGGCTGTTCTGAACTCTCTATGTAGCTCAGGCTGGCCTGAACTCATAGAAATCCACCTGCCTCTGTCTCCTGAGTGCTGAGACTTACTAAAGGCACTCACCACTATGCCCAAGTATATCTGTAATTCTTAAAATTAGCTCTACTTATTAACTATATCTATGCAAGCAAAGATGAACTATTCTTAGAAGTAGATACCAACATCTTTCTCTCTCTCTCTAAAAAAATATAATACTATTACTATCATTGAAGACTCTTGGGCTTTTTAATGTAGTTTCTTCCTATATCTAAGTCAGTAATCACCCACAGGCAGTAAGAACATCAGATGAGAAATTTAAGGCAAGCACTTCAGGAAAATAGCTCATTAAAGAGACACAGGAACCAGATAGGTGATAAGAGGTTTTAAGAGAGTTTAATTTCCAGACAACTAGCTATTCTGGAACAACAACTGAAGTACACAATACATCATCACAGCAACTCAGAAAGTGCATTCAGCAGAAACTTTAGATTTGTTATTCCTAAAACTAAAACACCATTTACACAAAAAGAACTTCTGTTGTTCTTTAATTGCTTATCTAAAGGAAAAAAGACATTGTTGTGGTTGGTTTAAGTTTAAATGGCCAAAGGCTAAAAGAGACATCACAAAAAATGGGAAATGAATTAACTTAAGAATTGTCTTAAAATAATATAGAATCAGAATCTGGCTCTACCCTGTCACTTTATAGGTTTGTAAAGAAACAAACTTGGAAATATGCTGTGGTGCACAGCATTATTCAGTGAGAGTACCGCTGGTGCAATCTCTAGGCTAACCCACGGGAACCACGAGTATTCCAGTGGAGGAAACCCAATTTGTAAAGCTTTAGAAATATTTGTCTTTTGAATATAGTTGCTGTCATTTCTCTAAAACCCTTGTGATGTCATTCATAATGCTCCTTTTTTCCATAGTGGGATTCGTCCCCAAAAAACCTCAGCAGTGTATGAATCGATTATTGGGCATAATTCTTTTCTGTACTGGTGACTGGATGGCCTTTCCCCACACTGTGGGGCCCTGGTGTGAAAGTATTCCCTCTGTCAAACCTTTGTTCTTATAGTAGCCCCAGAGAAAGGAATTCCTTTGCACCTGGGCATCAGGGGTACAAGCACCCCACCACTTAGCCCTGGGCTGGAAGCTGCAATCTCCTGATTTTACTACATAGTTGCAGCTTTTCACCTTGATCCAGTGCTAAGAGAAACCCTTTAATCAGCAAACATTTGGTGAAAATGTTAAATGTGGATCAAGTGCCATCCATTTTCCTCCTGTGGTTTACGCTGGTTGCCATGGTTACCACAAACGCTGTGTGCTGTGCTCTCAGCTACCTTGGAAGTAAGCAGAAGTGCGCAGAGAAAAAGCAGCATTGCGGTTTTCTCTTTTTTCTACATTTATAAATTACAAACTTCTAGATTACATAACTACACAAATGTAGTTAACACACAACGTCCCTCTCCCCCCTCTTAGAGATCATAGCTCCTTCCTCTATTTACCCTTTTCAGATATGCCTGGGTGTTTCACAGCCACACTCCCTCTGAGACATAAGTAAGCTAACAGGCACCCAAGCTAACAGGTATTTGTTTTTGCCAGCCTTATCTGTCTTGGCCCTAAGAAATGCATGCCTGGTATCCTTACTATTGCCAAAGAATTGTTAATTGTGACTGTGTGGAAACCTTGTGTTTTACAGTTTATATACCCACAGAGACACAACTAACAGACACAAGAGAATATGGAAAGAGAGAACACTGGAACTATATATGGCTGATTCATTCCTTTCATCATCAGACCCCTTCAGCCATTTTTCACTTGCTGTAAGTGTTCCTTGTGGATGATAAAGGTTTAGGGGGCTGGCAACCCAATAAACCTCGATAGAAATGAGAAGTCTTTATGCAAAGAAAATATCTAACTTTATCTTTAGGAGTTGAAAGCATTGTGTTCTCTTAGTAAAGGTATATACCAATCTATTAATTAAAAAAATTAATACTGTAAAAACATTAATTTAGCTCTCTCTTGTTCCCTTAAGCCCTGGGATTTACCAGATATTCAAAGGCCTATATATATTAAGGTTGCGTATAAAATGCTCCTTAGGTTTGAAAGCTTATGTTTAGAGGTTGGAACTTGCAAGAAGCTTGCGTTATAAGGGCTCTAACGTTATCATCAAATTAATCCATAGCTTCATGGACAATTCAGAGACAGCCTGTCACCAGCATATGCCCTCCAAGCGCTTATTTAGTCACAGCACCCTTCTCTCGCTGCTTCCCAGATATCATGAAGTGAGCAGCCTCCTCCAGTGTTCTTCAGCTATCACATTCTCTCTCTTCTCAAAGCCAGGTAGCCTGGACTGAAACCATTTGCCAAAACCCACCTCCCTCCTTTAAGTTGATTTGTCTCAGGTATTTTTAAGAGAGACGGAAGGGCGCCAAGGCTTACTATGTGCTACATTTCAAGGCACAGCACAGAATCTCTTCCTCTGAGAATATCAGTCTCCAGGGGTTATTTTTATACGAAGCTACTGTGCTTTCTCACATTTGCATCAAATTAACCCTGCTTTCTTTACAATTAGTGAATTGATTCGGGGTCTGGTATCCAAGCCAAATACAATCATTAGTATATTCAAGCTCTAATAAGGAGGAGCCACTGTCAGCAGGTGGGCTTAGCCCGACACTCAGAAGTTCTGCTTAAGAAATACTTCTAAATATTTATCTGCCATTTGTATTTCTTCCATTTGAGACCTGAAGCTTATTTGATTGGCAGCTTTGTTTTTAGTGTTTAATTTGTACAATTCTTTATACATTTTAGAAAGAAGCAGTAGAGGCAGCAGCAGCAGCAGCAACTTTAAGAGAAGACAGTGAGAACAACAACAGCAAAAGCAGAAAAGGAAACACTAGGGCCAAAGTGTATAGCTGGGAAAAGGAGTTAAGGGAAAGTGCAGGTACACATGGAGGGAGAGCTAGGAGCTATAGCTAGGAGAGCTAGGGTTTTCCTACATACATAAAAACAAAGCATGTAGGAAAAGCCCATATCAAAACCTATTACTTTGTAAGATAATTTTAAAAATAAAAACTAATTTGCGCGGGGGGGGGGGGGGGGCGTTGAGACAGGGTTTCTCTGTAGCTTTGGTGCCTGTCCTGGAACTAGCCTCCTGTAGACCAGGCTGGCCTCAAACTCACAGAGATCTGCCTGCGGCTGC
The DNA here is from genome assembly GCF_018167655.1 of Microtus oregoni. Taxonomy (NCBI): domain Eukaryota; kingdom Metazoa; phylum Chordata; class Mammalia; order Rodentia; family Cricetidae; genus Microtus; species Microtus oregoni. The sequence goes on along the minus strand of NW_024543069.1, from coordinate 32,652,003 downwards.
CTCCCAAGTGCGGAGATTAAAGGCGTGCGCCACCACCACCCACCAAATAAAAACTCTTTTATAAAAATGAAATATTTATACAGTTTTTCTGGTATCAGAAAATTTGGGAGGAAAGGTAAAAGACATTTATTTCAGTTCAAGGAAATGAAATGTGGGTAACTGAAATAACAATCCTGTATTATTTTTAGTTTTTCACGAGCCTAGTCTCAGACACCCTGAGACAGATCTGCCTATAGACAGCTTCCTGAGCTTATTTCTGTTATTCTTAAAATAAACATCCACTAGTAATAGAAAAACATGTACCAGAATCTAAGCCTATACTGGAAGTAGGTTAGTATTATCTTATCTAAAAGACACAAGACAAAGGCATTTGGCAGAAATAGATCTAAAAATGGGGAAAACCATTCTGCAAATAGTGATAACCATGGGTAGAATAAGGGTAAGGTATGAAAGGCTATGAGACAGTTCTGAGCACAGAGATACAAGCAGATAATAATGCAATCAGGACACAGCTCCAAGCTTCGAAAAGATGTCTCTGCCAGACCGCAAGAACAATGGAATATTGGGTTTAAAAGAATACTGAAGATAATGTCTACCTATACACATTTAAAAATGAATGAAACTTTCATATTTTCTTCTCACAGTAAAACCACACAGAAGCTTAGTGATTATGACTTCATACCTGGTAACAGGTCAGCTGTCTGCTTAGTTCTTCCAGATGTTTCTCATACTCAGCAATAAGAGGAGGTAAACAACTGTAGGAAAATACAGAATTAAATTACAGTATATTCAGTTCCATTTACTTTAAGATCTAACAAGTAAAAGAAATCCCAAAATAGAAATTTGTGCTTAGTAGGAATCAATAGTTTGCTGCTTTCTTAACCTTAGCACAAGTAATATTTTGGACTAAAACCTTCTTGATTGTGTGGAAGGGGCAGGAGGAGAGGTCTGAGCACTGATGGATAACAATTAGCTTCTCTGGCTTCTATCACAGGAAGCCTCACTTTCCAAAGGGTTTACTTGTAAACAAATCAAAGATGCTCCCAGATAGTACCGTCTTTTCCTGGGGGCAGGCAGGGAAGGTAAGATCATCCTCCATTATAATCCAGTTTTCTAGACTCCACCAATATTTTTATGAACTCAATAGCATGTCATTAATGCTTAATTACAGCAGACCATAAAATAAACATCCCTAAATTAAAGGAACTTTTTCAAAGATCAAGCAAGCAATAGTATATCTGATAATACTTTACCTTTGGTCTTCTATTGAGTTTACGAGTATGTCACCTCTGCCATCTTTGGACATGCTGGTCTATAAAAGAAAATAGTCATTTAAAAATGTTTTCTCAAATTATTCTAGTTAAAATTGAAACAAGTCATTAAAATTTTTATAACTTTATAAAAAAAACTTTACAAAAAAAGAAGAAAGAAGAAAGCTGATTTGCATTTGGTAAATTTAACCATGAAGGATAAAAATTGGCCAATTAGAACTATAAAAAAATTTCTATTAGATGAACTATCTACCAACCATCAACACTATCATTATTTGTGGTGAACAAAGGAAGCTTATGTTACACTCAGTAACAGTACAAGGCTGTTTACTATCGCTGTTAAAAGTTCTGGTGAGCACGGTGTCGGGAAGATTTAAGAGCTGAAGAACATGTGGCACTATTATTATATACAGATATTTGGCCATGTACCCACAAAACACCACAAAATACAATATATGTTAGAGTAAATTAGAGAATACACTAAGTCCTAGAAAGAAGATAACACTCAAAAGAAATTCAGTAGTTTTCTCAAACACTAACAGTCATTTTCTTTAATCTTTGAAAACGATTTGCATACTTTCTTTTTAATACCAACCTTTTTACTTTTGAAATTTTTCCTAATATTTATGCTCATATATCATCAGTCAAGTTCTACTCCCTTTCTTCTTTTGCTGAATTTAATTTGCTCTTTTTCTACAATAAATAAATGCAGTTCCAATGTATGAGTTTAAAAGTATTTATTAATCTTTCTTCTTTCTGAGGTAACTGTGGATTCACATGGGATTGTAGGAAATAATGACAGGCAAATTTGGGCAACTTTCCTCAATGGAAACGTTTTGTTAAGTCACAATATAAATATAGACATTCCTTAGCTTAAAATGGCTGACAATTTCATCTGAGGCTGAAAACGAGAAAAGCTAACAATGCATTTTATACACTGCCCTATAACATGGTGGCTGAGGAACACATGCAAGGTATGTTCATACTTGTGATCACACAGCTGGCTGAGAAGTTGGGCCCACTGCTGCTGCACTGTAGCACCTATTAATTCAAGAAAAGATGTGGATGTGTATCACTTTCACATTAGCAAAAGCTGCAAGCTTGTGTGTAAGCTACTGTCGCCTGGGGACCTTCTGTAGTATAATGACATAACCAATACAGAGGTACTGCATACATGAAGATAAGAAAGTTTGCATCCTGGGCCCACCTGGCACCTTCTGGTGCTGGGCAGATGGGGCACTGTTATGGTGAGGAAATGTACGGTGTTATGGGGAGGGGAACAGAACGGGTCACTTCCTGTGGACACAGGCGTATCTGAAGAAGTGACATGATGATATCTGGGCCTGGGCTACTGCCCATGCCTAGGTTCATGCCCTGATGCAGTCATGGCCTGTGGTCCTTGATACCATGAAAGGAAGAGAGGATAGGGCTATACAGAGTTAGCCTCACACCACACTGCTGCAACACTAGGGAGAACTGGTCCTGTCCCTCATCAGCTGAAGACTCAGAAGAGAGGGCCCGGACACCTCACCTGGGCAGCACAGTAGAGCTGACACTGTTCACAGGGGGTTCTCTGTGGGGGTTGAGAACGGGAGAGCCGACTGCACCCCTCTCATCTGCCACGGGGGCAGCACGGGTGAGGGAAAGATGCCCTCCTCTCCTCACCCCTCGACACCTGCAGCAGGTGGGGGACATGACCCAACTCTTTAGGAGAACAAGCCCTGTGCCTCACCCTGAGATCATGACAGGGGCACAGCTGGTACTGCCTCTTTTGTCTGCAGTGTGGTGGTGGGACGAGGAAATGTGCTCCCTCCCCCATCCCATACTATCTCCAGCTGGAGAAGAAAAGCAGACTCGGCACCTTGTCTGGGTAGTACAACAGAGCTGATCCTGTTGACAGGGCACAGATATGTTGCTGGAGAACACGAGCTTGGGAGACCTGGACCTGTCCCTCATCTGCCAAATGGCAGCATGGGCTGGGGAGAGATGCCTCCCCCACCCCAATCAATGCCTGAGGCAGGTGGGAGAGCTGTGGTCATTATTCATCTGTCAAGTGGCAGCATGGGCAGGGAAGAGATCCGCCGCCTCTGCCTCATGGGAGAGCTGGTCCAGAGGTCATAAAGGCAGGAGAGCTATCCCTGCCCCTCATTGGCTGCAGCACTCGGGAGTGACCTCTATACCGCGCCTGGACAACACAGTAGAGCTGGCCCTGAAGATGTGGGTGTGGGAGAACCAATCCTGAGGTTGTGAAACCACGAGAACAGACTCCACCTCTTGCTCACTGCTGCAAGGGGTGACCTAGCCAGAGCAATGCTGGAGAACTCACCCTGGTGGTGAAGGGGAGAGCTTGCGGACTGACCAACCAACCCTGCCACTGCCCAGGCCTGGAACTGAGGTTAAATGTTGACCCACTCCGAATCCACCCCATCTGTGATCTGCTGGCACACAGGTCGGGGTAGGCAGTCCTGCAGACCCAGGGCTACAGGATGTCCATGACACGGCAGCAACAGGATGTGCGGGACAAGTCCCAGTCCTCCTTTCCATCTGCATGGGATATTTCTACCCTCCCTTTACTTTTAACTTATAAGTGTCCTTTTAAGCCACAGTCGACTCTCTTATAAATAGCATTCATTTACTTTGTGTCTTATGACTGGAGAATTACTTCACAAGTAATTACTGTCAATACTACTAATGCAATCTTGCTATTTTCTGTTTTGAAGTTCCTTTGTTCTCAGCTTCTTTTGCTTTCTCTCCCTGATTAATGACTTCTATAAAAAGTATGTTTTGATTCTTTTCTCTATCATTTGTGTATCTCCTAAGTGCTTTGGCTTTGTATTGAGCACGAGGCATGCATAAAACATCTCAAACTTGATTCAGAGTAAGTGTTTATAACTGACCTTTTAGAATGATGTACAAAAAGTTTGTATTGTTATTCTCTTCCATACAATTAAAGTTTCCAAGTCACAAATTATTGTTTTTATGTTGTAGTAATAAGGGGCAGCGGAGCTGCGTTCCCAGCACCCCGGCCGCCTGCCCGGCTTATGCCCCGAAATAACAACACACAAACTGTATTCATTTAATCACCACTTGGCCCATTCTCTTCTAGGCTAATTCTCACATATTAATTTAGCCCATTTCTAATCATCTGTGTTGCGCCCCTAGGTGCGCTTACCGGGAAGATTCTAACCTATGTCCATCCTGGGTTGGAGCTTCTTAGCGTGCGTCTGCCCAGGAGCCAGGAGCATGGCGTCTCTCTCAGGCGTCTGCTCCCGAGAGGACAGTGGTCGAGTCTCTGAGCTCACTTCCTCTTCCTCCCAGCGTTCTGTTCTGTTTACTCCACCTACCTATGTCCTAACCAATAAAATGGGCCAAGGCAGTTCCTTTATTAGCCAATGACCTTCCTCCATCATTATGTATTCTTCAGGAAGCAATTGTAGTAAAGTTACTTTTAGCATTTCTGCCTTTTAAGTTCTACACAAGAATTAAAAGTGACCTAAATATCACATTCCCAATAACAAAATATTCTTGTATGTAAGTTTTACTTTCATAGTTCAACATGGAGACAATCAGTGCTTTTTTACTTCAGCCTAATGAACTGTCTGTATCAGTGTCGCAGTTGGGGAGTTATGAAGTCTCCCAGCTATTCTTTATCTCTTTTATTTCTAACGGACAGTTTTGACAAGTAAATTCTTGGTTGATAGTTCTGTTCTACTTGAAATAAACCATCTCACTCTACCTGGTTGATATGGTAGGATATAAGGGTAGATTACTGAATCTACGTAGTAAAAAAGATATAGAAATTATAGTATAAAAAGATAGATTATTGAATCTTCTCTGAAAAAAAAAAGCTTCTTGCAGGCCCCATGTCAAAGTCAGTTGTCTCCTGTCATTGTGGACAAAACTCCTTTCCAGAGCAATTGAAGAACCTACTGCCTACTGTAAAATACCTTACTCTGTTTTAAAAGGTTAAAAAAAAAAAAAAAAACAGGAGAAACCATGAATAAAATTGATAAAGGTTTGATATGAATCAAGAGACTTCTTGATTAGAAGAGTTGATAGGTCACCAATCAGGGGTGACCATTCAATCTAAACTAACTTATATGACTAGTAAATGCTTTTTATTTGATCAGATATAACTTGCCAAAAGAGAGTCTCCCCAAAATTATGGTTGGGGAAGGTTTTGTTTCTGTCTTTTCAGGAGAATAAAGGTATTCAGCTAAGGAATCAGAAGACCACTTGACAAATGAGACATCTGAAGAAAAGGGACAAATTATCCAGAAAAAAAAAATGTCCCAAGAAAAGAGTAAATTGACCTATCACATTTCCAACAGGATAAAATTTCATAAATCTTTTCAAATGTTTGTTTCTTCTGTTCTCTACAGACATATAATACAAATAGTCTTTTTGTAGTCTCAGTCCAATTAAAAAAATTAAAGCTGGCTTTGGAGTTGGAATGTAGCTCTCTCCTTCTCTAAACCCAAGCATGCTTGTTAAAGGAAAATCCAAAATCTTTGTCTCTTGTCAGAAGAGACAGTTGATATGGAATAGAAGAAGAACCAAATTGAGGAACTATTTTATTGCTACTAATCTCATAATCCTTTGGTTTTATTTTAACTCTTTAAAGCTTTTCTTAAGGTATAAATATTCACAAAACATATAAGATTTATATAGACATTTATTTAAAAATATTTAAATATATATTAAATAAAATTAAAATATACTTAAATATAGGTATATATATATGTTTTAATTTTTTTCATGATATTAATGGTTATATAGAGTACTAACTAATTCTAGAAAAAGGCTTCATTCATTTAGTTTCCTGTATATGATTTTGGGTTTGAGTCTATATAAGTTTTCTGCAGTGAACCATGACCATGCCTGACAGCAAACTCTGAAGTTTCCAAAAGGATGATGGGATCCCATAATTATGACGATTTCACTAGGATGATGATAATACCACTAAGCCGAAAAACACTACCTAAAGATAAGCTTTGGACTACAAACTGCTCAGAACAATTTCGAGATGGCTAGTTAAGATGGTCCAGCCTCACAGAATACTCTAGCCAGGACTTGAGACAAGCCCTGCACTTTCCTACTACACAGAGACTGGACAACAAATGATAACTTTCCCAGGTCTTGAAAACTAACCCAAAATTTTTCTTTTCAGGATCCCGTAAAGATGCTGTCACCCCTAGACAGCAGAAAGTAAACTTAAGAACATGATACCCACATTCCCAAGAGGTAGGATAGGTGGGTTTTGGTCATTCAATTGGTTATGGATATTTGTCATTGTTTAGAGTGGTTGGTTCAGGTTGTTATTGGTAATGGTCAAGAAAAAAGCTGAACAAAAGAGTTTAAATTCAGGATTCTTGTTTTGAAAAGAAAAAAAGGCTGTAATTATGATAGGATATTAAGGTACATTATTGAATCTACTCTAAAAAGAAAAAGGGGTAATACAGAAATAGGATAAAAAAGTAGATTATTGAATCTACTTATAAACCAAAATAGCAACTACTAGTTTTAAATATTTTACATTGATATGGATTTTTGCATATAGATACAAATTTAAGATTATTTTTAATAGAACATACTGTACATATGTTTCTAATCTTGTTCAAGGTATTGTACCTATACAAGTCATTTAACAATGTAATGCAAATTTCTAGCCCTTGAAAGTTATTATTACCAACTATTTAGGATAGTAATGCAGATTAGAAATTAGTTACCTATTACAATCAAACTTATAGTCATGTTAGGTATATTTTCAAGATCAAACAGATATAGTTTAGATAAATGGGTCATCTTCAAACACTTCAGAGATCTGAAGAATAAGGCATTTAAGATGTCTTAATAACATGGGTTCTTTTTTAAGACAGTGAGACATGTCTACTCCTGGCAGCACCAATCTACTTTGGAGAAGATGATGGACATCAAAGAAACTCCACATGGAGTTTACTTTCTTTGTGGCAAAAGTAGCTGCACCGTTTGTTATTCAGTTCAGAATGTGCTCTTGCCTCGACTGCTGACAGTATGCTGTGCAAACTGGATAAGCAGGACACAAAAGAGAGTGACTGCCAAACCTTGCCCAGACAAGCAGGACAGTCCTTCAAAAATCCTGCTTCATAAAAGTCTGTCAAATATTCTAGTCCTATAAGCCCAAAATGGATGCCCCAATGTTTCAGAGGAACCTTGGGTGACTCTCCAGGCAGCCAGATGTTTCTGTCATTTCTTACATTTTTTGGGCCGCTTGCTTGTACAGGAATTCCTGCTTACTCAGTTAATACTATTTCCTTCTCAGGTCTCTGAGGGAGTTGAAGACTAGACAGTTATAGTTTTTCTTGTTTACCAGACTCAGAAAAGAAATTCAGTAAAGAACTGTAAAGTGTATAAGGTTGAGAGATATAAAAAGATAGTTTTTTAGAATAAAAAGTAAATCAGGTACAATACTTTGGACTCAACAAGATAGGATATATAAGTATTTTCTCTGAATTTATCAAATGCAAATGGACTAGACATTGTTGATGTACTTATTGCCTGTATATATTCTATATATTTATTGTACTTATTGTATATACTTTTTCTTATATTAGTTATAAACTTTTTTATTTTAGACAAAAGGGGAAATATTGTGATATTTTTATTTGTGCTTTAACCAATAAAGCTTGACCGAAGATTAGAGTACAAAGCTAGCCACACTAGTTAGCCATAGAGGCCAGACAGTGGTGACATACACTTTAATCCCAGCATTCTCGGGACACAGAGGCAGAGGGATCTCTGTGTGTTTAAGGTCACCCTAGGCCACCCGAGGTTGAATCAGTCTAAAAGAGAAACAGAACAAAGCTGTAGTGGCTTACACCTTTAACCCTAGCACTAGGGAGGTGGAGAGGAATATAAGGCAGGAGGAGACAGGAGCTCAGGATTCAGTCTGAGGTTTCACAGGGATAGGATCACCCCTTTGGTCTGAGAATTCAGTAGAGCTAAGAACTGGTGGCTAGCTGCTCTGCTTCTCTGACCTTTCAGCATTAACCCTCGTATCTGACTCCAGGCTTTTGTTATTAAACCAATTAGATCCATACAACATCTCTGTTAAGGAATTCGCTTACAATATTATGAAGTTTAATTGTTATACGGTGAGTCATTGTCTAATGTTGCTGTTTTCTAAACTCTCTGAATACAAAATTTCTGAACATTCAATTACAGCATATCTTAGATAAACCATTTTGGGGTTGAACCTGTTTTGGAAACATATAATCCTGAACGTCTAGATTTCTCTCAGGTGTCTTACAAGTTTTTGTTAATTCTTCAAGTAGCTTTTGCAGTTCTTTTATCCTTCTCCTGAGACTCTCACAAATTTGCATATGATTTTTCTTGGTTGTGTCCCATAAATGTTTTCTTCATTTTCTTTTTTATTCCTCTGAAAAGACAATTCAGGTGTTTCCAAGTATACAGATTACTCCTATTTTAAGTCTGATGTTGAAGACTTACTACATTTTAAAAATCTTATGTATTGTAGTTTTTAACCTCTAAAACTTTCAGTTTGTCTTTTTGTATATTTTGTTCACTTTTGTTACACAGATCCTTTCTCTAAAATTACTGAGGTCCCTACTGGCATGTTCCTGTTGCTCTGAGACCACTCACTCCAGTCTCACTCCCATCCACAGGTGGAATTAGGCTGTCTTGAGGGAGAGCTGATGTGGTAGGTGAAGCAGTTTCACTACAGTGGATGCCTCTAATCTCCAACTTCATTTAGTTTTACTTTGTTTTACAGTGTGCTGTAACTTCTCTATTGGATTCTTAGATTCTTAAAAAGGGACTTAATATTGTCTGTGGATGATTATAAAAATCTATGTACTATACAGAGATGATGCTATAAAATTCTCATTCCATCTTTTTGCTCATTACCTACTAGATAGATTTCTCTGAACTGCAGAGTCTCCAAAGTTTGTGCACCAAAGGGTGACAAATGTTCAAATGGAGAACGGGTAACCTTAGAGAGCTGGCAAAGTAGAAGACCACTAAGTTTTACATTGGAGAGGGAGACTAGATGGAACACAGCATTCTCTGGCTCTCATACCCTGCCCAGCAGGAAGAAGCTGAGGCAGCAGTATAAACTGCTGAACCTGAGTTCAAGGCTCTCAGTACTGCTGGTAGCGCCAGAGGCAGCAGTGAGATGGCTCCAGAGGCCAAGCAATCTGAGAGCCACGAGTCTGTAAACCACTGGCAACAGGACTGGCTCCTTGCCATGGGTGCTGAGGGCTATCATCTGCTATGTTCTCCACAGCCTGAGCTCTGTGCTCCTTAAATTTATTAGCACATCAATACCTGCCTACTCCCCAGGTCCCTGTTCCTGCTACTTCTCCTGCCCGTCTTCTACCAGGCCCTATGTCCACTAGCTTCACGACTTACTACTGCTCCTTGTTTTTGCATCTCTAGAATGCTCCATCTCAAACAGTAGCCTCCTCTAAAGGTAGTGCCTGTTTATAGTGCTCTTTGATATTAAGAGCAATGCAACTGCCCTCTTCTCCAATGCTAGGCTACCACACAGCAGGAGCCACTGCCACACCAAATCCCACAATGGATTTAAGGTTCTCAAGAGCTGTAGGTTTTTCCTGTGGTTAGAACTGCCAGTATGCCACTGGGACTTCCAGACACACTTTCTACTTGCAGCTCCAGCCCCTCTACCCTCCCATTCCACTTCTGGCGCTGAATCTGCAGACTGTGTTCCACTTTTCCCCATGCTTCATAGCTGTTACAAGGATAACAAATCCCCGAGGGATGAAGTACACATGGTCAAGGCATGGCTGCTAGAAAGGAGACCAACACTCATTTTATGTTCTCACATCACCTCTTCTCTCACTACTGCAAAGTGCATGGTGAAAAGCAAGATGTGTAATGGAACTCTGGCAGCTATGGAGGACTACACAGGACAGAGGAGGCAGAAACAATACTCTGCCACGAAGATTAAGAACAGGAATCAAGATCTGTTATATGATTATAAAAACTGTACATGTAGAAAAGAACCTACACCTGCTAAGAATTAACGCAGGGATATTTTGGGATGATAAGGGGAGATGTGTCCCTCACTGATTTGCTACCTTGAGGTTTTCAATAATTACAATCATGATGCGTATTACAGACAGCTCTGATGGCTGTCTGCAGCCATTGCTGTGTTACTGGTAAAAACACATTCAGGATCAAACCAGCTATAGCTTCCAGCAGATGTGCTGCAGTAATGTCCACGGAACTGCTGGAGCTTCAAAAATCTGTCTTTGCTGCTGTTATCACTTAAATGAGCTTTCAGACCTATGTTGTAAGATATTTATCAGAATAAATTCACCTTGCTGATAAAATCTAAAATTAAAGTAAATCTAAAAGTAAATAACACCTCAGGAAGAAAACATTAAAAATCAATGTATATTATTATCTGTGTTAGTTAATGCCTCAGTCATAATTTCTGGTTTTTTTTTTAATTGGGGATATAGGAATCAAACTCAGGGCCTTATACATGCAGGACACATAGCCAGCATTCACAGGGTTTTCAATATCATAATTTGTAAGAACTGAAACAGTTATACACATCTTGAGAAATCACTTTAATATGTTTCAAAGCATGAATGAATTCCCATTTTGGACCTCAGATACTTTAACATATATAACATTAGCTCCAAAGATAGAAAAAAAAAAGCAATTTCTATGGACAAAGAACTTACTATATACAGTTAGCAAAATCAAAATTTCCTGTACAAGACTCAAAGCTATAAGCAAAATTTTAAAGATTACAGGCAATTTCAAATGTTAACAATTCTAAGTAGAATTTATATTGAGTATTTGTATTGACTGCAATCAATAATTCATAAGGAAATAGATATATTTACAACCAAATTTCAATCTAGTTTGTTACACTTAAATCATTCCACATACCTGCACAGTTGGGTCTTGGAAAATATGTTCAATTTGATACTGCCTAAGAATATGACTTAGGTTATCATCTGAAACAAAGGAGAAAACCAATTTCAGTAAGTCTATTTGGCAAAACAAAGAAAACAGCACCTACTATCTAAGGTAGCCAATGAAAGATTTCTAGTCTCTGAGATTGCGTCTCATAAGATGAATCATCAATTTCAGCACATCATTTTGGAATGTAAAATTAGGTCTTTTTAATATTCATAAGCCAAATAATAACTCCCAAATGAATACAGAACAGCTACAAAGAACTAATCTTTTCCTTTATAAGTTTGAATTATCAGTCTCTTCTGGCAGAAGTGGAAACATATTCTCCATTGTTTTTTGTTCCCACTTCTAACACTAAAAAGGATTGGGAAGGTACACATCATATCTATCTTCTCTATTTCCTTCCTTCATTTTTGAAGACAGGGTTCCACTCAGGCTAATCTAGAATTCACATGTAGCCCAGGTTGGCCTGACTCAGGGAATCTTCCTGTCTTTGCCTTCTGGGTGATAGGACTACAGGCATGAGCCACCACCACTCCTGTGGACCAGTCTTAACGTCACCTGGAAAGATTACCCATTCTATACTGAGGAGAAATTGTTGGATACAGAATCCAATTTCAATGGGAATGCCATGAGACCATGAAAAAGATGGCCCAGAATGAAGCTGAGCTTTCACTACTGTGCCACATCTGTATTCACATCAGGAAAAGACTGGGAACGCAACATGGCTCAGCAGATAAAAGCACCTGTCATCAAGCTAGACAACGTGAGTTCAATCTCTAGAACCACCCCCTTCTGTTGTACTCTAGCTTCTGCCTACACCGTGTAGGCAAACAGGCATGCATGCCTGCGCGCACATGCAATCATTCACCCCACGCCATGCATGTGTCCAAGTACATGCACAAATAAATAAAAAAATTTAAGAGGGGCTAGAGAAATCATTCAGCAATTACAGCACTAGCTGTTCTTCTAGAGAATCCAAATTCAATTCCCAGCACACTTATGGTAGCTCACAACTGTAACACCAGCCTCAGGGAATTCAACACTCTTTTGGTCTCTACCAGCAATATACACATGGCTAAACAAAACTTGCCAATTAAAAGGTATTTAGAATTCATAACTATAATGATACACACTTACACATACATGTTAATAAGTTAGGATCAAAGGGGTACTCCAGAACTGGGGTGGGGGTAGATGGAGAAATGGGGTACCTTTTTGTTTATGGATCTAGGTCAAGCAGACAACTAAGGGAAATTAATTTAAACTCATTCACTAAAATCAATTAGTTACAAGTGAACTGTAGACATAAATATAAAATAATAAATTGGTAGAAAAGAACCAAGAAACACTTCTAAAACCTTAAGACTTAAGGTTATATAATTAAATAAAAAAAAGAAAAGAAACAAATATTTGCGGTGGTTTGAATGAGAATGTCCCCACAGGCTGACAGGATCTGTAGCCTTGTTTGAGGTGTGTCACTGGGACGGGCTCTGAGGTTTCAAAAACCACAGCTATTCCTATTAGTGGGCTCTGTGTGTGTGTGTCTGTCTGTCTTGTGCTTGTTGATAAAGATGTGCACTCTCAGCTACTGCTCTAGCACCATGATTGCCTGCTGCCAGGTTCCTCACCGTGCTAGTTATAACCCTCTGAGACCGTAAAGCCCCATAAACCATCTCTTCTATACACTGCCTTGGTCATGGCGTCACATCCAAGCAAATATGAAAATAAGACAACATTTAAAATAAAAATACCAACAAACTGGACTATATTATACCACACTTATTAAAAAGAACATTGAGAAAATAAAAGCACAACATAAACAGAAAACATTTCTAAGATCTATATTGGTCAAAGATAGTGTATCTAGAATAAAGAACTTCTAATCAGCTGAGAAACAGAAAAAAAAGGTTCAGTATACAAAAAAATATTCTGAAGAGTTCAACTAATAGCTCAGTAGACACTGGGAAAGTATAAATTAAAACTAGCACAAATTAAAATTCAAGACTGTGCAAATAGGGGCTAACAGGGGAGATGGCTCAATCAGTAAAGTGCTTGTCTTTCAGGCTAGAGACTTGAGTTCAATACGCACAGTCCACATAAGAAAAGCAGGACTTGGTGAAACACCCTTGTAATTTCAGGGATGGGAAGGTGGAGACGGAAAATCCCTGGACTTCCTAACCAATCAGCCTAGGCTATTTGGCAAGTCCTAGTCCAGTCAGAGAATTTGTCTTAGAAAAAAGAAAGAAAAAAGATAGGAAGAGAAAGACAGAAAGAGAGAGACAGAGAAGAAGGGAGGGAGGGGAGGGGAAAGGGGAGGGAGGGAACATCAAAGGATAGCATCCTCTGGCCTCCAAAGCACAGCTCTGCAACCTCACAGAGAACTGGTGATTATGTGGAACAAACTGAATTTCCATACATTGCTGATGGGAGTTTAAAATCAATAAACTTTAAAATTAAATATAAACACAATTCTTGCAGTATAACCAACCAAAATGCATGCAACTGGGCACAAGAACCATAATAACAACAAAAAAGTAACAGTAGTATTCCTAGTGGCCCATTAACTGGAACTATCTCAGATAGCCACCAAAACAATAGAAAAGTGATGAATTAAAAACGGCCAAGTGTGTATGCAATTAAAATGAACTAATTCTAGTATATATGATGATACAGATAAATTTAACAATATCATGAACGATGACACACAGAGGAATACATGGTTCATGATCTTACTTTTTAAAACTAAAACACACGATAAACAAAATTAAGGAATAAAATTAAAGAGAGTGGTTATCTTTCACTATTTTTGAGGAAGAGGAGGGATTAAGTTTTTTGAGGTCCTAGCCATTCCCATTTCTTGACCTGAATTGTATTACAAGAATTTTTCACTTTGCAATGATGTACTTGGCTTATTTGTTTTCTTTTGTGTATGTTATGAATGCACATAAATATGCAAATGTGCTAACCATTTGCTTTTATAAATTTTAGAGACATTGGTGGTATCATGTAATACTAAGGTTTATTAATATATCACTTTCTTTTAGTAAAATTCAAATCTACTAAAGAAATCCTCTTGTACATAAGATGTAAACTAAAGGATTTTTGAAAAAAATAAAGATTTATTGTATCTTGTTTGAGGCCAGATCTTCTCAGAACAAAACAAACAAAAACAAATGGAAGCCGTGAGAAGTAAATCAGATTGACAGAAGCCAATGTGGAAGAGCACAGAGACAGATGGGAGGTTGGACAGCATCATCTGCATCTCAGCAGGTGCTGAGGCTAGAAGGACAAGCCACACCTTTACCTAGCACACAGGCTGTCATCGCTTCACACCAACCTTACAGTTAATTCCATGCTCCTTTTCCTGAATACACAAATTTCGAGAATGCTTTGCTGTTTGTTTGAGAATTTCTGCTTCCACTCACCTGTCTTTTAATAAACTACTATTCAGTTTTCAATTCAAAATAAATTCTCTTACTTAGGGTTGCTAGTATTTGGAACTCAATTTTTATCTAAGAATTATGGTGCTTTTTTTTTTTTCCCTAAAAGTCATCTTCTAAAATTCAGATATCCCACCACCAAGCAAAACTCACTCAAGCAATTCCTGTCTCACATCAGATTGTGGCCATACTTATAGATCTTTATAGAATGAGGCTTTTCCCACTTCAAACCTACGAAATGACGCTATTATTGTAGTGTCGTGGTGTGTGTGTGTGTGTGTGTGTGTGTAGAGGAGAGGGGAGGGAATAAGAGGGAGAAAGAGAGAGAGAGAGAAAAAAAGGGAGAGAGCGAGAGACCATTTAACATATACTAGTTACCATGTCAAGGGCTTCATCTGTAACGTTTCAATTAAGTCCCACAACTCTGCACAGTGAGGGTGTTCTTATTCACGAGTGAAAATCAATGGAAACCAAACCAAAGGCACAAACCGGAGGTCAAGGATTTTGCCCAGGATCAAACTTAGGAAGTATGAGACCGAGGTAATATACTTACAGACACAAATATAGAGATTATGTTCTTAACCTCTGGTCTATGATGCTCCCGTTAGTTTTTCAAATCTCTCAGTCTTCAATCTTAACCTCCATCCTCCTTAGGCCACTTCTTACCTATGATGACCGCAGCTAACTGAACTGTACTCCTCTATAAACCTCTCTATCCTGTTCAAGGCAACCTTGCTGCCTTCAAACACAGCAGACTTCCAGTCCCTTCAACGCGGCAAATACTTGGGATACCTAAGCCGTCCTGCTCAGGAAACACACATTGATGTCAACTCTGTCCAAACGGCATGCCCTCTGGCCATGGTTTAATAACGGCGTAATGGTCAATGTTTGTTCAGCGCCAGGTGTCAGACGCTATTCTCCCTTACATCCCAATATTTACCCAATAATTCCATCAACTCTCCTTGGTAACTGATGCAAACGAGCCAGCAGCTGCTGCCGCGTCCATGTGTTTATGGGATTTATGTTATCTCCCTCTGCCAATTACGCGCTGGGAGAACAAGAATATCTTCACCCCGACATCAGCTATATTTGTTTAGCCCTTGGCACGTAATAAAACAGCAGCTCAACACACATCTTTTAAACTAACGACCAGAGCAATGCCTGCAGGTCCTTTACTGCAGACTTGGAAACTCTTCCTGGCCATCAGCGCCGTGTTTCTTCGAGCACAAGAGAAGCAGCACAAACCTATTTCGGATCTAGCCGACTACTATGCACGCTTAAGGAATGGACGCGTATTTACCAGCTGTTCTGCTTCGCAAAGTACATACATAATCTCAGGTGCATCACCGAGCATTTTGTGAAGCGGACCTCTTTGCCGTTTTCACATATTTCCACGCTGGGATCCAACCACAACCAAAACATATTAGTAGGTCAACGACAGCGACATTGCACCATACAGATGAATTTGCCATCAGGGAATAGGGCGCTTACTTTGGTCTCTCAGTAAGTCGAATTCTGTGGCCATTTCGAGATTTTACTTTGGAGTTTTCATCACCTTTATCGATTCCTCGCGGGGGTGGGGAGGAGAGTAAGATTTTTTTTCTAAACAAACAAACATAAAAACAGCCCCCCCGCTGTGAGGGCAAAGGAAAAGCTAAGGGGTCGCCGGGGCAGCCGAGCCCTGGCGCGGAGGCATCAGCATCCCACTCACGCGGCGGCGCAGCCCGGCCCGCAGCTCCGCCGAAGGCAGGCGACGCGCGTCAGAGTCCGCTCGCTCGGCTGGACCCGGGCGGGGGAAGGGGCGGCGGGGCGGCCGGAGGGCGACGTGGGCACCGCCGGGCTCGGCCGCCGCGTCCCCGCGGGGCTGAGGGGCGACGCCAGGACAGCGGGAAAGCCCGAGCCGCCGCCGAGTCCGCTCGGCCCGCCCTGCGACTTTGAAAGCGGTGCCCCGGACCGTTCCTTGGAGACGGTGACGCCGCGTCCGTCATCACGCGAGCGTCGTAGCCTACGTCATCGCGCTGCCTGAGGTTCCGGCAGGCGATTGGCTATCTGTCAGGCGCGGGGCGGATCCCTGAGCGCGCTAGGAGCTGAGTCCCTCGCTTGGCGCCTTCCGCAGTGCCGTGGCGGGTGCCTGAGGTAGTGTGGCGCAATTTAATTTTATTTTTCTTTCTTCCTTTCTTTTTGTAGGAAAACCGAAAACAGTGACAGGAGCAGGCACTAGATAGATATTTTTGTTGCTCTCCGAGTCTTGGTTTCTCAGACACTAAGCGTCCGTAGGGCGTGTGCAGGAAGGAGGGCTGTGGGTCCTGGGGCTGAGGTGTCCCCTCAAGTCGGCTTCGAGCTTATCCTTCTAGGTCTGGGAGTAGTGAGAGCTGTCATCGGATATTTAACCCTATCACGTAATTCAGGATTCAGGGAAGCCTGCAAATCCTGTAGGTACTTCAAATCTAAGGAAGGATAACATTTTGCAAAAGAGTAAAAAAAGCAAAATTTGTATTGGTTGGATAGATTCCCATTCCCAGTTTTCATAAGTGATTCTGTGTGTTTGAGCCCTAGAGCTTAAAACACACACACACACACACACACACACACTGGAGAAAGTGATGGCAAAATAAGTTTACTTGTAGCTTATCACTGGCTTTATAGAACCTTTTTAATTGATTATATTGTTTATGCATTGAAATAAAGTTTCATTACATATGTCCTGGTCCTGAGATGGCTCGGCTTGATTAAGAAGTGCTTGCCTGATTTAGGATTCCCGGCACCCATATAAAAAGCTAGGCAGGGCCCTGTATGCCTTTAATACCAGTACTAGGGAGGTGCAGACAGAAGGTTGGGGGAAAAGGGGTGCTCTCTGGCCAGCAGCCTAGACAAATCGAAATATTCCAGGGTAGCGAGATACTCAAAAAGTAAGGTCAGGTATGTTAATAAGATTTTTCTGTGAGAAAATACCTGGTGGAAATAAAGTTTTTTTTTTTTTTTTTAGAATGACATCCCCACCTCAATCTCAGTCTATACACAGGTGCAAACACACTCTCCCACAGGGACACACAAAAAACAAAAGTATGTTCTGGGTGAAGTTGTGTAGGGCTTTCAGTTGGATGACTTAAGAAGTAATCATAAAATACCATAAACAGTGTTTGCCTCGTTCCTCTGAAGAGACTAGCTGTAAAATGTGTGTATGTCTGTAGCAGTCATACAAGGGTTTAACTTAACTTCGAAGAAGTGAAGATTGGACCTGGTCTTGTTTTCAGTGGTCATAAACTTAACATAGTAACTTACACTGATTGTGCAGGCTCCACCTCTTCAGTGTAGAGTACTTTCTGATGGAACTTCTCACTGCCTCTCCTCAAAGAGGAGTTGAAATAAATAGATTGCTGTGTTACATATTTTATTACAATCTCAGTGGTTTACAGTTCAACTTCAAATGTGTTTATTGTTCGTAATGCTGAGCTATCCTTCCCTCTCAAAATAATAGAAGTAAACTCCCAGACATCAACGGTATGATGAAAAGCCTTCGAATGTGCGATTGTATGACCTCGAAACATTTTCCCTGACAACGCGGGTTTGTCAGTTCCAGAACTCCAAGTCTCTTCCCCTAGAACGTGTGCTGGGTGGAGCCTAAGAGGGGGTCCTCCTCTACAACCTAGGCCAGAGACCACAGCTGAGCTAGAAGGAAGAGACTCCACGCCTGTGCTCTTGGTAAGTCCTCTCATCTTCTCTTTAAAGTCTGTCAGACGCTGGTACTGAAGACAGTTTTCTTCCCCCGCCTCCAGCTGGCATGCTTCCTCTGACTTCACTTACTTCTCCATTTCTTTTAGAAGTGTGTGCTGCAGTGCAGCATGCAAACCAAAAAAGAAGTATGTGCTGTAGGAAAGGGATTTTATTTTTGTAAATAAAGGAACTTGGAATTTTTCTTGGAGATTGTTTTATAGAAAAACATTCTTTAAAACCTTTCTTTTAAAGTTTTAAGGTGGTTTTTTTTTGTCTTCTAAATGAATGTACCACTCTTCATTTTCATGTATAGAAGTTAAAACAATTGAATTTTAAAGTGTCAATTGAAGAAGATGAACTAAAAGTGAAAACTACAGGTTAACAACATTGTTTTAAGAAAGCCAAAGCAGCTGATAGACTGGAGTGGATGGTGATCACCTAGTGAGACTGGAGTGGATGGTGAATGTCTAGTAAGATTAATTCTGACTCTGTAAATGTTTCATCATAGTGCTAGTTAAGCATTAAGAGATTTATCCTTAAAGTGGACTCTAACATATTCTTAAATTATTCATTTATAATTTCTTACTGTCATGAACTCAAAAGGAGGCAGCAGCTCAAACACGCAGACCCACACTCCCTGTCTTTACACTGCAGTGTAGTAAACTTCAGACTGTTAGAGCGGCCATTCCAAAGCCATGGACCTTCATTCGAGGTTTTACTCCTTCACTGTCTATTACATTTTTATGCATTTCTCTACCACACACACACACACACACACACCCCTATGACAGCTTAGGCTAGAAAAATAAGGAGCGTTTATATTCTTGGATGACTCATGTGTCCTTTTGCCGGCATCTGTCTTATCTCTTCCCTTAGTATTATTCTTTGTCTCCTTTCTGAATGTTACATAGGAGCCACACTTACAGCTGTTTCCATATATACATGTATACATTAAAGGCCGTTCACATATTTACACATATACATTATATATGACACATGCCTATAATTAATATGTTTGTACGGATACATGCATATTTCATAATATTTCTTTATTCTTTAAGAATGTTATATACACATATAATGAATTTGGTCATACTCCTCCCCCTAACTCTTCCTAGAGCCGCTCCTGCCTCTTGGGCCCCTTCTAACTTGATGTCCTTCTTTTTTCCCCCAAATAATCACTGCATCTGGTTTGTGGTTCTAATATACTCATGCATATGGGGTCATGACTGGATCTGGATCAATGTACCAAGAGCCACATCCTTAAAGAAAACTAGCTCTTCTCCCAGAAGCCATCAGCTGTCAATTGCTCCTCAGCTAGGGGTTGGGGGCATTTGAGTCCCCATCTCCTTCATGCTGAAATATTGTATGTGTTGATTGTAACATGATTTCTAATTGTTCTTAATAATAAAAACCTGGAGTCAGATATTAGGGGGTGAAAGGTGAAGGATCAGAGAAGCAGAGCTGCCAGCCTGTAGAGGTTTTACCTCTACCAATGCTCAGACCAAAGGGGCGATCCTGTCTCTATGAATACTCAGACTGAATCCTCAGACCGCATCTGAACTTTTGTCTCCTCCCGTCTTATATTCTTCTCTCTGCCCAGCCATATCACTCCTGTCTCCACCTCCGTAGTGCTGGGGTTAAAGGCTTGTGATCCAGAGAACTGAATCACCTTTGTGTGAGCTCTGTATTTCTTTTAGATAGATTCAGTCTTGTGTAGCCCAGGGTGGCCTTGAACTCACAGAGATCTGTCTGTCTCTGTCTCCTGAGTGCAGGGATGAAAGGTGTGAGCCACCACTGCTAACCAGTGGCTTAACTCTACATTCTGATCTTCAGGCAAGCTTTATTTGTTATATTACAAACAAAATATCACTAGAGTTGATCTTGTACAGGTCTTGTGCACACAGCCATAACTACTATGAGTTCATAATTACAGCAGTCCCATCATGTCCAGAACACACTGGTTTGCTCCTGTATTTGTGACTTCTGGCTCTTGCAATCTTTCTATCTCTTTTCTTTAAGGGTGTGATTTAGATGCCTTATTAATACATAGCTTTTTAACAAGACATTGATGTAACCGGCACAGTGTATTTCTTCTGCTTAAATGTGTACACTCAGAATTTAAGTTGTAGACATCAGAGCAGTATTCACTTGACATATAAATAGCTCCTACTTCAAGCATTCTCGCTTAGACTCGAGGTAATAAATACATATGTATTAGTTGTGTGGATCAAACTGGACCAGTGCAGTGTAATAGAGAATGGCAGGGAGGGTTACACCAGGTGAGGAGGACCATGGATAATTAAGATGTCTATTTCATTGTTCTATGTGCAAAGAAACAGAAAGACAGTAAGGTCTTAGGAAGTGGCTAAGGGAGTTGAGAGGAGGTTTAGTTGTCTGTGAGCTTATGTTATCTTCAGATTGTTAAGAAGTCAGCAAGATTATACAATGTAGTTAGAAAATAGATTTTTTTCTCTATAATATATTCTGATCACAGTTTCCCCTCCCTCATCTCCTCCCAGATCCTCCCCACCTCCCTACCCATCCAGCTCCATCCCTTTTTTCTCTCTCTCTTTAGAAAACAAGCAGGCAAACAAACCAAAACCAAAAACCAATAACAATAAAAAAACAGAATAGAAAAACAAGGATAAACAACAACAACAACAAATAAGAAGTTTGAGAAGCGTGTGCGCGTGCACACACACACACACACACACACACACACCCCTTCCCAAATACCGTTAGGTTCATTTTGAGTTGGTCATCTACTACTGGACATGCGGTCTGTCCTTGAGAGTGGTTTGCATGCTCAGTGAAACACCAATGGAGAAAACTAATTTTTCCTTTCTGTGCAGTTGTCAGTTGGTTTTTGGTTAGGGATGTGAGATCATGTCCACTACCTCATCTCAGAGCTAGTACCTTATCCAGCTTGAATCTGTGCATGTTGCCACTGTCTCTGAATTTATGTGAGCATCAGTCCCTGTTGTATCTTGGAGGCTTTGTTTCCTTGGTGCCTTCTACCCTCACTGGCTCTTACAATATTTTGCTTCCACTTCCATAAAGTTCCCTAACTCTGAGGGAAAAGGTTTGTTGGAGACATCCCTTTTAGACTGGATGTTCCAAGAGCTCTCACTCTCTGCATATTGTCCAACCTTGAGTCTGTGTTTGTTCCCATCTACTACAAGTGGAAGGTTTTCTGGTGATGGCTGAGTGAGGCACTGATCTATGAGTATAGTAGAATGTTGTAAGGAGTCACTGTATTTCTTGTAGTATTTGGTTTGTTCTTTGGTCCATAGCCTATTTGGTACTTTGTTCTTGGCCACCCAAGCAGGGTCAGGTATGTGTTCTATCACATGAAGTGGGCCTTAAGTCAAATCACATATTGGTCACTGCCTCAAGCTTTGTGCTACCATTGCCCTAGCATATCTGACAGGGAGGATATCATTGTAGATCAAAGGTCGTGTGGCTGGTTTCATGTTTACATTTCTCTTTTGTTGAAGATGCTTGCTTTTTTCCAATCTGTATTTCTGGCTTCTTTATCAAAAAATGAGGTGTTCACTGGTATGTAGATTGATGTTTGAGTCTTCAGTTTGATTCCTTTGAAGAGCCACAGGCAATCAATGACTGTCAAGAGAGGAAGAGTTATCTTCCTCAGGGATAAACTCCCTACTTGGTTATTCAGTACCAAGTAGTGAGCCCTAAAAACATGTATGAATATATAAGCAACACTAAATAGACTCAGCAGGTAGGATTTATATATTAATATGTATGCATTAATGTATCAATGATTAAAGAAAAAGAAAACAAGAGAGAAAGAAGAAGAAAACAAGAGATATAATACATGAAGGTAGAATAAGGGCTTGAAAGTAGAAGAAGGGGAACATTGAGGGGAGAACAAGATATAGAGCAGGGAATTGAAGATGATCAGCATATAATATATACATGTATGAAACATCATAATAAAACCCATCAATTGTACAATAATAAGTGCTAAGAAAATGGAATGACATTTACAGATAATTGATATACACACATATAATGTTGCCATCTTAAAAAACAAAGTTGTATACTAATGAGATGGATATGTTTATTTTTACACAAAGGATTAATCTTGGCTAAATATGGAAAATACATAAGCTCACATAGTTAAGTACATTTACAATTTTTCCAGTGAACTTAGTCATAACATTTTACAATGACTTTTGCATACCACAAATAAACAGCAACATCAAGATTAAAAGTCATAAATCTTCTTGGCTCCATGATTTGTCACAACCCAGATGGCCTTATGACTCCTAGGATCCTGTTCTTGTCATTCTGTTGCCTAACTGTCTCTTGTTAGGCATTGCAATTTTCAAGTAAAGGGCAGTGCTATATGTTGTTAACAAGTTTGTTTTAATTTGCTTCTTCAGATGGAATTTAAAATTGAAAACACTTGGGATGGTTTTCCAGTGAAGCATGAGCCAGTGTGTATCAAGCTGAGCCCAGGGGACAAGGGCGTGAAGATGGAGGTTAGTGCTCCATTTTTCAATGATCCTCCAGCTCCTCTTGGAGAACCAGGAAAGCCTTTCAGTGAACTGTGGAATTATGAAGGTAGGCAGAAGTATTGTATTTTATTAGAAACATAAATCTTTTTCTAATAACCTCTCAGAGAGCTATTATTTTATCTCGCTGTTAGGAAGTAATGTGCTTTTGAACAACTGACGTTCAGTTCCTGATCTTGACCATCTGTCATTCTGACTTTGCTCCCATTACAGCGGGGCTCCAGCATATAAGCAGAGCAGAGGAAAATGGCAATCCCAAATCCAGATGCTTATATTGCTGCCACATTTCCTTCCTTTCTTACATCATATGCTCTAAAAAGAGATCATGTTCTGTCTTTTAAGACTATTTAAATCACCATCTCTACCTTACAAGCCTCCTTAATGGGAATTTTAGGGTGTGTTACTTACTGGAGAAACACTGTCAGCATGAGATTTAATATTTACTTTCTGCTGTCAAGTAATCTCACATATCAAATTAAGGCCAGAAGACATTCCAGGAAATTAAATGCTTTCAGGTTTGTTATCCGACCTTCTTGTACTATATCCTCATCAAATCGCAGGGTTCTTTCTGAAATACTGTTCTTGATGCCATCCCCATAGATATAAAACACTGCATTACAGAGAAATTGAGAATTTACCCCAAGATTTCTCACTCAGTGTATTGGCATTTATTTACTTGGTTAGCAGAGAGCCTTTCTTCTAAGTAAACTCTTTTCCTAAGTCCATGTTTCTCTTTGAAGCCATAGTGATCTGTTACTTCTCTAAATGAAGCTAATGCTCAAAAACCCCTGAAATTAATAATAAAAATCACCATTTACAAATAAACCAGTACTTTTTAGTTAGTTTTAAAAATTAGTTTAAAAAAAAACATTTCCATGTTTGCGGAGGTCAGGGGACTTGTGGGAGTTGGTTGTCTCTACCCACTGTGTGGATTCTGGGGCTCTAACCCAGGTCCTCGGGCTGGGTAGTAAGCACTTTGCCTGCAGCTACAACACTATCCCCACCACTCTTCATATCTGTTGTGATGTTGTAGACAGGTAGTCACTGGTACAAACATGCACATACATACACATGCTTAAATCTCATGTGCATACAGTTCATTGGCTCATACATTGAGTTACTGCTCTATAACAAGCCTGAAAATAACATGGAAGTCTTGTTATTCCAATACATATTTCACTGTCTTTGATTTTCATGGCACCATTGTATTCCATTACATGAAATGTATGCATTCTGTAACATACCCAATCAGTTTTGCTGAATAATAGTGGCCTATTTATGTACCAGAAAATATTTTTTGTGTAAGAAGAGATGTATCATTTCTACTTTTTTGAGTCATACCACGATGGGTAGAAGTGTGCTTAACTTCTTTTTCTAATTGTCTGATTTATTTCCTTGAAATAAATTCCAAGAGGAAGATAACTGTGCCTGAGTCCATCTGTGCAGACATGTTCACTTCCCTGTGGTCTCACTATCACTAGGCTTTGTATTTCCTACCCGCAGTAGTATGATGATTTAAAAAACTTAGTAATTCACTTTATATTAGAAAAGAATAAATTATTTACTATGTAAGCAAAATAAAATTTCCCATGTTCTGTCTATTTTCATAAGTTGTGGAAGCATTTTTCTTGAATGATACAACTGAGCAGTATTTAGAAGTTGAACTTTGTCCGTAAGTATAAACTGTTTATCTTAACTCTTACTGAATAACTTGAACATGCTTGTTTTCTAGTTATAAATAGTATGGTTGTAGTAAAGCTCACTAGGTTCAGCTAAGTAGAGGTCATATTAACTGGAGTCAGTTTTAAATCTTGTTTTTTGCTGTCTTGTACAATGCATACCTTCAGAATTTATGTTTAGAATATATATTTTACACACACACACACACACACACATACACATATATATCCTACATGTTTGAGTGTATTATGTTGATGTGATTTTTTTGGTTTATTGATATAAATGATTTTGTAATAAACTTTATAATTTATTAAAAGTAGAAAAAATTACTATGAATAAATCATTACTTTATATGTTTGCACCGTGATATATTAACTATTTAGAAGTAAAGGGACACTTCTGATCCCTACCGAAGACATTATCTCTAATTCACAACCACATGCAATGGAAAAATTAGTTTTCTTCAGTGGAATCTCAGTGGGCACACAAACTACACTTAAGGGCAGTCCTCAGGCTCAGCAGTGACTGACACAAAGCAAATTCAATGGTATTTTTGTAGGCTTTTTTTTTTTTTGGACTCCTATTGCTTTTTGAGGGCATTTTTTTTTAAATCTTACTTGTCTTTTGCTTGTGTGTTATGGTTTCTAATTTTGTGTTTTTATGGGTTTTGTTTTTGTTCATATGCGTGTCTCTGAGCATGTTGTGTGAGCTTGTGCTCATGTGCACACATGTTTATTCTGGTCTGACTTTTTTATCTGCCTGTTTGTTTCCTGAAAAAAGAAACATCTAACATGGTGTTAGATGGGTGGGGGAGAATCTACCAGGAGATAGAGGAAACTGTGTTCAGAATATATTGTGTGAAAAATTTTATTTTTAATAAAAATAGGACACATAAAGATATTACTAACTTGCAGCAACATTTCTTTTAGATTCTTGAAGATTAAACTTTAATTTTATGTATTATATAATACTATATTCATGTATTTATTCATTTAGTCATCAATCATTCTTTTGAGCACATAGTGTACTGTTTTTGCATTTAATGCCAAGAAGCTAATTTAAATCGTACCTGAATTTTCCAAGAGTCACGGTAAAAATATTACCTTTGGAATTTTTTTATTTTTATTTTTTTTTTATAATTAATTAATTAATTAATTGTCTTCAGACACATTTTCACTGTATAGCTCTAGCCAGTCTGGAACCCTTGGGGACTAAAGGTGTTGGCTGCTACACCCAGCTGTCTTGGAATTTCTTCGTTTGTGCTTACTTGGGAATATTTACTTGGGAACTTGATTTACATGGTGACATACTTCTATTCCTCAGTAGATGTAAACTAAGGAAACTTACATTTACTTGTTATCTAAATTATAGCATGCTTTTAATACATGAGATGTTTCTATATTGCTTATTTATTTTAGATGTCAGTTAAATATTTCTCAGTATCAGTGTCCAGTAATATTTATTCCTTTGTAAACTGACAATTGAACACCAATTAATCTTTACAAAATTTAGATTCCCATTTGTTAGTTGTTTCTTTTTTATTTTGTTTTGCTTTTGCTAACTCTAACATGAAAAAAATGCAGTTATTTGCAATTCGTTTTTTGCTTTGTTTTGTATTGTTTTCTGAGACAGGCTCTTACTTTGCAGCCCTGGCTAGCATGGAGTACACAAAATTCACCTGCCTCTGCCTGCAAGTGCTGTGAATGAAGATGCACGCTACCACATGAAGCCTGTTATAGTTATTGTTGTTGTTGTTAGTATTACTTGGTTTTTCAAGAGAGCATTTCTCTGTGTAGCTTTTTGAGCCTGTCCTGGAACTGGCTTTGTAGACCAGGCTGGCCTCAAACTCAGAGAGATCCTCCTGTCTCTGCCTCCTGAGTACTAGGATTAAAGGTGCGCCACCACCGCCTGGCTGCCTGCTATTCTTTTTTAAAATCAGAATAATTAGATATGTTTTCATGTTATCTTCCAACTAGCATGGCAAAATATTTTATTTAAAGCTACGATTAGTTCTTATAAAATATTAAGAAACATAGAAAAGTTTTAGCTATCATGTGCTGACTTTTGCCCCACAGATGAGAGAGAAAGCTAAGACAAACATTTCTAATTTGACTGAAAGACAACAAAGAACTTAGATTTACCAAAACTCTCAAGTTCAAGCTTAGAATTTGTTTTTAAAATTTGTTTTACATTTTTGAAAAGCACTTATTCATTTATTTTAGATATGAGTTTAGTATGTGTTTGTATACATAAGTGCACCATGTGTAGCATTTGAAGGTCAGGGGACAATGTGCAGGAGTAAGTTCTCTCTTTCCAAGTTCTTGTAATTGAACTAAGGACATCGGGCTTGGCAGCAATCTCTACCTGCTGAGCCATTGTTCTGGCTCCTGCAGTTTTCTTTCATTAGATTGTATCAGATTATTTTCATGAAGTGGCAGTCTAACATTGGATACATGGAAAAAAATAGTTTTTCATTAAGAAACTACATGGTAGGGGCTGGAGAGATGGCTCAG
Organism: Microtus oregoni; assembly: GCF_018167655.1. NCBI lineage: Eukaryota > Metazoa > Chordata > Mammalia > Rodentia > Cricetidae > Microtus > Microtus oregoni. The sequence goes on along the minus strand of NW_024543069.1, from coordinate 32,624,884 downwards.
TGGTTAAGAGTGCTGCCTGCTCTTCCCGAGGTCCTGATTTCAATTCCCAGCAACCACACGGTTGCTCACAGCCATCTGTAATGGGGTCTGGCGCCCTCTTCTGGCCTGCAGGCATACAGACAGAATACTGTATACATAATAAATAAATAAATATTTAAAAAAAAAAGAAACTACATGGTAGCCATTGTGTATAAAAGTTTTTAAAATCAGCATCCTCAGGGTAGCTTGGTTTGTGTACCTCAGAATAGTTAATTATCAAGAATCGCGGTTCTGCCTCAGGCAGTCAATTCCTATCCTGCTTAATTAAGAGCTAGAGAAGCAGCAAGAAGAACACTGTTTTAATTTGCAAGAAGTTTTACGAATTCTAGGATCTTCCTAAAGCCCCATAAAAACATAAAATTAATCAGAGGATTTTAAAATGGAAAGCGTTACTTCTCTTCTGTTAGAGTACTTTATTGCAGAAAATCCTCCCTCCAAAAGCTCACAAAGGACCATCTGGGTGGAAATGTTTGATAGACTTCCAGAGGCAGAAAATTTACTTCTCGTAAATACATGCAATCCATTGCTTCTTAAAGACTTCGATAATCCCACTTATTCATTCCCATTAGGATTTCCTTTTGAGACTCTGTTGTTGTGCTTCTTTTTGGAGATGTGGCATTGGTGCCTGAACAAATGGTAGGAAGCTGGGAAACAGGTGCAGACTATTCAAGGATAGCAGTGTGAAAAAACAGCTATAGGTTAAAATCTGCGCCTTGTTGACTAGTTTTGGCCAATCTATATTGTACGTTTTCTGTCTTCCTAATGGACCTCAAGAACGTTTCTTACAGAAATAACCTTTAGTTAAACTACTAGATAAAGACTGGAAATCAGCTCTAGCTTTCCTTGGCTGCTTCAGTTGTTGCAGCTGTTTTTTATTTTAAGCCGTAAGTATTATGATTATTTCTTTCTTCATACATTGTGTTATCTAACCAAATGAAGTATTTTATATAATTTCCTATCTAAAGAATGTGGAAATCAAGGGTCAGTGAAATTGTGCAGTGGGTAAAGAATATGAAAAGTAGTGTTAACCAGCAAAATGTTATGATTTATCAGCAGATGTTTAGGAAACAGTAATTCCAAAGTTGCCATTTCTAAATAGTGTGAGACACTGGCTCTCCCTATCGTTATCCAATATTGTATTGCATTTTTTGTTTATTTGGAAATTTAGCTACAAGCACATACGTTACAGATAGAGAAAATCGTAAAGAAGATAATATTATTTTTCTTGTAACAAACCATAGAAATGATCCCTAAAGGTATAGTCTTAATATTGTTTTTCTTTAACACTCATGAGGAATCTTAATTTTGACAGACATGGACAACATTTAGTTCTTTTACTCTCTGGAAGAAGAAATATTTGGAAAGTGAGTAAACAAACATATGGGACCAAATCCTCTAATGCACAGCACGTGTACCTGGTAGTCTGAACTTGCCTTTTATGTCTCTCCTAGAAAGAGCTCGAGTTATCATTCAAAGTGTTCAGAGGGGAGACCAACTGGGAAGGCACAGCTCTTCTTCCTTGGAGTTATTTTCCACCAAATGTGACAAGATTCAACTCATTTGCAATTCATGGATCAAATGAAAGAAGAAGTTATGAAGCCCTTTACCCCGTGCCACAGCATGAACTGCAGCAAGGACAACAGCCTGATTTGTAAGTAAAAAATAAGTAGAGGTACATTCCAACTACAGAAGCTGTTGTGACCACAAACTCTGAGACCTGCCTGCTTCTTCCTCCCGAGTGCTGGAACTAAAGGCTACCACCACCTGGTGGGAGTTAGTTCTTGACACTTGGTAGTTGATGATACGTGTGGGCACATACGAAAGGCCCTGTGTTCCCTCATTCACCTCTACTTTTGACCATGATCGATTATCTCATTACTTTCAGCAAAGCACTTAGTCTTTCATGATTATATAAGAAGAATATTAATGAGTGAGTGCACATCAACTGATGCTTGTTGGCATACAAAAGAGTTTCACACTAACCCGGAATGGAGTATAACAAAAGTTTATTTATCTAGGGGTAAACTCACAGAAAGAGTAGCGATTTGTAGTTCTCTACATGCGCTGGGAACTGGGACCAAATTTAGCAGCCAAGAGGCCCGCACATGCTTTGTGGTCTGCATTTATAGTATGTGAAGCTGTGCCCAAAGTGAGCCTGTATCTTAAAGGCTATTGGATGAAGGAGTTTCCATAGCACCTCCCCCTTTTGTCTAAATAAGAGAGTTCTAAACCTAATACAAAACAATATACAATAAGAACAAATATCAAGTATTGTCCAGGGAAAAGAAGAGGCAAAAACGTATATAAAAATTAGAATACAACCAGCATGCACAGCATCAAGCAAGAAATATATGCTAAATGTTTCTATAGTTATCCTATCCTAAGGAGTCTAAGTCTTATATTAAAAATGGCTTGGCTAAGTCATGAGAAGAAACTAACTATGACTTCAACCCAATCAAAGGCCTGAGAAAGAAAATAATATTACTTGAGTAAACAGGAAGTGCTATTATGCAGCTTTCAAAAGGGGCAAGAAATGACAGAGACAACCAGCTACGTGGGAAATCACCCACAGTATTATTTGCAATGTTGGAGCAACCGACTTTGGCTAAGACCTAGAGTAACTGACATCATTTTTAGAGGCAAGAAAAATTTTAAAAACTGTCTTACCCTGTCTTGGCAAGGTTTGGCAGTCTTTCTGCTTGTATCCTGCTTGTCCAGTCTGGACACTGTGCATTTTATCAGTGGTTGAGGCAGGGGCAGTTGAGGCCAGGTTTGCGAAGAAGAAAACAAGCTCTGAGTGGCGTTTCTTCAATGTCCATCAACCTCTCTGAAGTAATTGGAGCTGCCAGAAGCAGACATGTCTCACTGTTGAGAAAAGTCTAAGTTCTTAAAATATTTTAAATGCCATATTCTGTAGCTCTTTGAAAGATTTGAAGATTATCTGTCTAACTAAAGTAGATCTCTACATATCTTATATCTTTAACTAACATGACTACAAGTAATTATACATTACATTTTAAAATGAGCTACACAAACACAATACTTTAAACAAGAGCAGAAATACATTTACACAGTATAACAAAATTGACCTTATATTTGTATCAATGGACCAAAGTCCATACCAATGCAAAGTATTCATCTCTATATCATATCTCCCTTTAAATGAAAACAAACATTTATAAACAATCATTTTGGGAATTTGGGTGTAGTTTTCTACCAACCGCTTCCTACTGTTTGTTGAGTAAAGTATTTTTAGGGTTCACGGAGACCTTTTGGGGGAGTCTCACTCCATCAAACCACATTAGCCTTGAAGGAACCACAGGTTCTCATCTTCTGTGGAAGCAAAAGCGAACCTCTTTTCTGGAGTAACATATACTTAGATCAAATTTTGAAGTCAAATTTATACTTTTAAAATATGTTGGCTTAACTTAGCACCCCTCAGAATCAAATGATTCTCTGCAGTCAAAAAATTCAAAGAAAACACAATAATACGCATAATCCAGATTCTCTGTGTATTTTCCATCTTTATGTGGCTTATTTTTTTTACTACTTTAATCTATGATTGCCTGTACTCTTTTATATTACTTTTACTGTCTCTTTAAAGACTTATTTCTTTTTATAACTGTCTATTCTCTTTTTCCTCTCTCTCCCAAGCCTACTTACATTTAACACACACTGTGTCTCATTTGGAGGTCTTTTGTAGCAGCAGGCCGCTTGGCTGCTTGGCTTCTTAGTTTCCCAGTCACCCAGACCCTCGAAATAATCACAAAGAAATTGTATTAGTTAAATCACTGCTTGGCCCATTAGCTCTAGCTCCTTATTGGCTAACTCTTACATCTTAATTTATCTCATTTCTAGTAATCTGTGTATTGCCACATGGCAGTGGCTTACTGGCAAAGTTTCAGCATGTCTGAGTCTGGTGGAAGCTCCATAGTGTCTTTTTCCTCCCTTCTTTTTCCCAGCATTCAGCCTAGCTTTCTTTGCCTACCTAAGTTCTGCCTTGCTCTAGGTCCAAAGCAGTTTCTTTATTCATTAATGGTAAATCACAGCACACAGAGGGGGCTCCCACATCAGTCTTTTATGTCTGAATTGGTCCTGTTGTGTATCTGAAATCCTTTTCTGATAAGGAACATTTTAAAACAGTAAGCAGTGTGGTTGTGGCAGCCCTGGATGCTGACTTCATCCCTCCCCTCTTGTCCTTCCAGTATGGTGGAGGTACGTTTACTGCCACCTCTGGGACTTCTGAGCCGGAGTCGTGCTCACCGCCTCAACCCTGGGAAGCACCATGCAGCATATAAACCATTTTTGTCTGAGTAAAAGTTAAATCTGCCATGCAGCATCTGTGTATAGAGGCAGGAATCCACCATGCTCCCCTGCCTGTGCACACCCAGCAGACCCGATCTGGCAGGTTGCCCAGAGACTGCTGAGTTGCTGGTGTGCTCTCAGCTACTTTCCTCCTAACCCTGAGCAGGTGTACAAGGACCTGGACCCGAAATGGGTGGCAGACCATGTGTGTTGGCCCCACATTGGGCACTTTTGTAGATGGATGCTGCTCATTTATTTCCCGGCTTCTCAGACCTGAATACTCACACAAAAACTATATTAATTCCAACAATGCTTGGCCATTGATTCTAGCATATTCCTAGCTAGCTCTTGCATTAAATTGACCCATTTCTATCAATCTGTGTACTGCCACAAGGCTGTGGCCTACTGGTAAAGTTCCTAAAGTTCTGGTGTGTCCTCCTTTGGCAGCTACATGGTGTCTCCTTGACTCTGCCAACTCTTGCTCTCTGTCTCTGTTCTGATTTCCTACCTGGCTTTACTCTGCTAAGCCATTGGCCGAAACAGCTTATTAACCAATGGTAATAAAACATAGTCACAACATACAGAGGGGAATCCCACATCAGATACTGATATGGCTTCAAATTAATTTATGATCCTTTTCCTAAATATGGTGGCCATAGGGATCTGTGTTTTGTGATATGGCTAGAGGTGTTACGAACTCTTCTTTGTTACTAAAGATCTTGTACTCAGTCATATCTCTGCTTTTTTGGTTGCCTCATTTGAATATGAGTATCAACTACATTTCTAGGTAACTGTACTTGTGATAAACTTATTTCTTAATTAGTAAATGACATCTGCATTAAGTAATTTTGAATGACCTGTAAATACATGATGGAGACAGTGTGGCTTAGGGATTCCTCTTTAACAGTCATGTTATCTGTGGGGACTCAAGTTGATGCCCTCTAGTGGTTGTCAGAGGTGGTGTCTCCTGTGAGACAGCAGGTATTTAAGCCAAGGTACCTTCAACACTTGTCCTATTTTAGTCTTGTCTCCTGGCATCTGAATCTGTCATCTAGGAAGGACATAGATCTTATTGAGCCTTCTGAATGCTTCATGCATTGCTGCAAGGACTAGTCCCTTACGGAGGAAAACTCAGTACTTTCGTAGGGCAATCTTTGATTCCTGCTGTCTGTCTCTTAATGTACTCAGTGTGGTCAGCCCTGGGGAGTCTGGATGCTTAGCAGGGCCTAGCAAAGACATCCTAGTGGGCAGCACCAGGCTTGCTAGACATTCCTGCCTTTTAACCCTTAGGATATGACACCACCTTTTTTCTCTATGTTTAACTTCTCTTGCTTTTACTTAACTTCTTTTCCCTTCATTTCTTCTAGCAGATGCTTGCATTCTGCTTGACACACTTAAACATCTACTTTTTTGTCTTTCTCCCCAGTCCTGACTCTTTTGGCCTAGCTCTTTCTCTTTTTCTCTGCTTCTTCCTTCACTGTTGATCCTTAGCATCTTACTCTGGGATTTATTGATGTTACTCTAAACTGGTTCACCCTGGCCTGGTGCTCAGACAGGAATAGAAATCGAGGTGCCACTGACTGAAAGCCATCAAACCAAGGCCATGTGCCACTCTTCCTTTTCAGTTGCTGGTACCTTCCCAGGGAAGTATGCGTGCACACTGGCTTGGGAGGAAGGATGGCAGAGCGATTTCCTATAGCTCTGAGCTTTACAGAAGCATAGGTGAAAACCTTTCTTTGCGCACTAAGCCAAAAGAGAACACTTCAGGATAATAATGGTTTTTCTGGAAAGAAAAGATTGTTCCTCTTCTTTGTTAGTCTCCTTTACTTTGGCAGAGAAAGAACATGCATCTGTCTTTGTCCTTTGTTCACCAGAATTCATTAAAGTTTAAGAACATATTCAAGAACTTATGATTTGTTTACAGCTAAAATGATTTAGACTGTGTGTGTGTTTGTGTGTATGTGCGCGCTCATGCGTTTGTGTCCATGCAGATAGAGTCCCAAAGATACCTTCATGTGTTGTTCTTACGGGATACTGCCCACATCATTTGAGACAGGGTCTCTCATCGGCCTGGAGCTTACCACCAAGAACAAGCTGGCTAGCCAGTGAGCCACAGGTATCATTCTGTCTCTGCCTTCCCTGCATGGGGATTACAAGTGAGCACCACTACACCTGGCATTTTTATGTGTGTTTTGAGGATTGAATTCGTGTTTACTTAGCAGACACTTTACTGAGCCCCTTGAGAGCTGATGTTTACTTTTCCCTTGAGCCTTGAGGGAGCCATGTGTAGGACTGAAGAAGACTGCTTTGAAATATGGGTGAATGTTTTTAGAACCGAGTACTCGGTAGCTACAGTGAGAAAACTGTACACAGAGAATACATCTAACATTTGTTATTCCCTAAAATGGAGTGTTGTACTATCATCGATGTGACAAAACAAATAGTTCTATAGGACCACAATTTCACAAATACATAATTTACTTCAATTTCTTCCTTTCTTTACTTTTAGCCATCGTCTAGAATATTTCAAGCCTTTCAGTCTTAACACGCTGCTTGGAGAAGAATGGAAGCAGCCAGAATCAGACATGTGGCTAAAAGAGAGACCTGATGTGTAGAAGTGTAGTAGTAACCGAGCACGTCCATCATTTCTCCTCTGTGCTTTTAAGGTATTCTAATAAAATACGTAAACACATTTCAACAACAAACATTTTACCAGAGCTCACTGAAATGTAGCATCTCTGTGTCAAATTGCATATGTTAACATAGAAACAGAAACTGTGTAACATAAAATAATTTTTACTTAAATATCCTGTTTATCCATGAAATTAGTAGAAAACAGTAATCTCTTTCAGTTGATGAGACAGTCTACATCTGCTAAGACACCGAGATAGAAGAATTCTTTAACTAGATACCTTTACTGTGTAGGAAGGAATGAAACAGTCTTGAATTCTGGAAATAGAGTTGATACTTTTACTTACAGATAAGGACATTTTCTTAATGCTTCTAAGTACGATGTTAGAAAACTTCATTTGATTTTTGAAGTGCCACACCTTCCTAGTTGAAGATAGATCCCAAAGTACTAAATCAGTACCCCCTCACCTAAATGGATCATGCAGACAAAAATGTCAACAAAAGGAGCCACAGAGTGAAACCACACCACTGATCACATAGATACAACTGCAGTGTTCCACCAACAGCTGCAGAATGAGCTTGATGTTTTCCAGAATAAGACCACAAACACATTTGTTGCATTCCAGATGGCTGTAGCTGCTTGGGTTTTTCTATAACAGAATTTTAGGTCTTATAAACAATTCAGCCAAGTGATATACAACACAATCAGCATACATGCAAAAATAATAGCTTTTGCATACATCAATAACCAACCTGCTGAGAAAGAAATCAGGAAAGCAATTCCATTCACGGCAAAAAGAATATCTAGGAACAAGCCTTGTTCATGACTTTTCTCACTGTAGTTATGAGATAATTGAGAAAAGCAACTCAGTGAAGGGAGGTTTTATATTGACTCAGTGTGAGGATACAGTCCATCATGATGAGGAAAGCATGACAACAGGCCATGAGGTGGCTGGTCACCTTGTGTCTACTGTCAGATCAGAGAGGAATGTTGGTGCTCCGCTTACTTTCTTATTTTCATTCCACCCTTGGACCTTCTGGGTGTATTTTCCATTATCAAGCTTCTGTGAAGGAGTACGGCTCCTTGGTGATTCTAAGTCCAGTCAAACACATAGTGAAGAGTAGTCATCATATCTTGCTGAGGTGGCAAAAGGCTTCTATGATGAAAGTTGCAGAACACTGGAGAAAAAAGTTGAAGAAGACGTTAGAAGATTAAAAGACATTCCATGTTCTTGTATCCACAGATTTAGTATCGGGGAAATGGCCGTATGAAAATGAAATACCTAGAAGTTCATTTGATCACCTTCTAAATTTAAATTCTATTCTTCAGACAGTTAGAACAATATATAAAGTGTGTATGAAAACACAAAGACCTATAATAGGTAAAGATGTCCCAAGTATGAAGAACATTATTGGAAGTCTCCCAATATCTGATTTAAAATTATACTATAGAGCTGTTGTTATTGCAGCTCTATGGACCAGCACAAAAGCAAGCAGTAGACCAATGGACTAGAACAGAGGATCTTAAAATTATCCTACACAGCCATAGTTTTATCAACAAGTGTTGCTGGGAAAATAGGATATTTGCATATGTTAGACTCAAGCTAGATCCCCATATCCCACCCTGTACATAAATCAGCCCCAAGACCTTAATGTAACATCTGGAACATTAAAACTGATAGAAGAAAAGATAAAGAAAATGCCTCAAGATGTAAATATAGGCAGTAACTTCAGGAATATGCTCCATTGTCTCTGGAATAAAAGAATCGACAAATTATATTTCATCAAATTAAAATAAACTGTACAGGAAAGGAGACAGTTAGTGAAGTGAAGAGACAGCCTACAGCAGGGGAGAAAATCTTTGCTAGCTACTCTTCCCTCAGAAGCTTAACATCCAGCGTATACAAAGAGCTCAGAAAAAAATACCAAAGCTAAGTAGTAAAGCTCAATAAGTGAGCAGGCCATCTACACAGTTCTCAAAAGAGTTTGTAGAGCCATCTAATAATTATAAAAACTCAGTGTTTTTAGGTATTAGTTATGCAAGTTAAAACTGTATTGAGATTTCATCCTAGGAAAATGGATCTTTAATAAGATGACAAGTGCTGGTGAAGGGAAGGAGGAGAAGGAGCCTTTATTCACTACTCATGGGTATTAGCACTGTCTACTGTGAAAATCAGTATGGCGATTCCTCATCAACACTGAAAATAGAACTCCCATATGATCCAGCTCTGCTAGTTCTGAGTATATCCCCAAGGGAATCAGAATAACACAATGCAAAGGCACCTGTGTAGCTGTGTTCACAATGTCCAAGTTATGGCATCCATCTAGGTATCTGTCTAACTCATGATTAGATAAAGAAAACACACTCCAGACAGAGAGAGACAGAAATGACATACCATTCAGCCATAAGAAGAACAAAATTATGTCATTTTCAGGAAAATGGAAATAAATTAAGTCAGACTGAAAGATAAGTAACTCCTGTTTTTTCTTTTTATGAAAGTCAAAGAAAACATTTGAATATAGGACAAGAGGTTATTAGAAAAGTAGAACAGGATTTGAGGAGAAGGGAGAGATGGGGGAAAAGACGTGGGGAATAAAAATGTTTACAGTTGTATACATGTATGAATCTGCCAAAGTAAAAATCTGCAATTCTGTATAGTATATGCAAATTAAAATTTCTTGGTATAGAACTCTCAAATTTTGTTCTGTGTTTCAGAGCTTGCTTTGTAATAGATGTGTGAACTTCTGTATCATACTTAGTCCTTCTCAGCATCATTAGCTCAGAGACCAGACTCACAGAAGGTAAAGACACTTGCCATCTCTCCTCCCATTTAAAAAGAAAAGATTTATTTGTGTGCATGCGTGTTTGTTATTGTTTACATTCATGCAGAAGATCAGGAGGACAGAGGAGGACAGAAGAAGCCTAGGGGTCTCCACAACTGGAGTTACAAGCAGTTCTGAGCTGCCTGACGACATGGGTGTTGGGAATTGAACTCAGGTCTTTTACAAGAGCAGCGCGAGTTTTTAACCCTTTTCCATCTCTCCAGACCCTCTCCTCTTCTTTAGTAACAGAAGTTGAATTTTTAGAGGCTTTTCTTAGAAATGTTATTTACTCAAAACAATCCACCTCTATTTCCCCAGATTCTTTTGTAGATAATATGGCCATGGAATGGTTTGTGTCAGTGAGATGTACAATATACGTGATACATGTCATGTGCTGTATAACATTCTGATTAGTAACAGACTGCTGGTACTGCTTCCATAAAGTTCTAATTGAGCCGAAATGTGATACTTTCTAGTGATAACATAGCCATTGTAATATTAATGGCACAGTGTACTCTATGTTTGTGTTGATGTTTCTATAAAGAAACCTACTGAGCTGCCAGTTCTATTAAAGTGTAAGAACACAGTTGTGTACAGAACAAAATGCTTGACGATGATGGTAAATGACTGTGTGACTTGTTTATTCATTTAGCATACTGTACTTTTATCATTTTGGAGCATATTATTAAGATTTTTATGGTAGAATAATATGCTTTGTTACAGTAGCAACAGCTTTAAGCAGCTCATTTTTAGGGCATTTCTTGGTAGCATCAATAGGTCGCATCAACTGATACTATCTGAGTTTATGTAAGTATACACTATAAACTATTTAAAAATCAAATATGGGTGACATGTCTCTGAGAAAATGCCCATGGTATTAAGTGGCATGAAGCTGTTACGCAGTCTTAGGTGGGCGTGAAGAAACTTATTTCAGTCTGGGGGTTTACCTCAGTAGTAGAGTGTATAGCGAGTATGTGCAAGACCCTCTTTCGATCCCAGAATGGGGAAAAGAAAAATGTTGAAAGAAGAAAGTTTTTATAAAAGCTAAATCAGTACTTTTTTAAAAAAGTATGTGTGATACTGTGAAGACAACCCATGGAGAGTTTCATCAGAAGACAGAGGAAGCACAGTAGGGTTCTATATCACAGCTAGATTGTCTACCATCAGACTTGTTGTTACATGGAGAAAACCTGCCTAATTTGTTCACAAAAGTAAAAAGAACAAATAGCTCCCATACTTAGTCCAACGAAACTCCTAACTTCCATTTAGATAGAAAATGTAAGTTGGGTTCTCTTCCTAAATTTATACAGTTTCACTTAGTATCTCTCCTTTAACCTTGTGTGAAATGTGCTAGCCAGTTCAATGAAGGGACGATTTAGGAATAAGACAGGTATCATAAGGAAATGAATTAAAATATTTTCAAATGTATTATTTACATTTAAAATGATTATAATTTAAGACCTGGAGATGTGGTTCAGTGGTTGAACACTTACCCATCATGTCAGAAGCTCTGGGTGTAATTTCTAGCGCCATAAGAACATATAAGAAATAATAAAATTAGTGGCTTGACGGATGGCTCACTGGTTAAGAACACTCATTGTTTTTGCAGAGACCAGCATTCACATGGTGGCTCACACCATCTATCTATAACCTCAATTCCAGGGGATCTGATGTTTTTTTCTGGCCTCTAAGAGTACCAGGTACACACATGGTACACACATATATATGTACAGGCAAAACATTTGTTAATACAGAAAATTTGTTATAGTTTATAGAAAATGGAGGTATTTACAACAGATTTCTATAAATAAAAGTGATTTTAGCCCAATTGTATCAGCACACAGCCAATATATGAGTATATATTACATTTATGTCTATTATAAACAATTCATAGTTCAAAATTACTTATAAAATCAAAACATGAAAAAAATCAAGACTAAATGTAATTAAAATCAATATTATGAAGCTGTATTTTAATTGATTTGTAGATTCTGTTCAATCCCAGTTAGAAATGCTTAAAGATTTTTGTGTTGTCTGTTGGTGGAAGAGAGAGGAACTGACAGATGAATTTAAAATTGTATGGCAATAGAGAGGGATTAAAAATGACTTAGATAATTCTGGGAAAAAAAGGGCAGAGTTGGAGGATTTATATTAGCAGATTTCAATAATCTCTGTTAAACTTTGGTCCTGAACACAGAATCATATTAAGTTTATACAAATACATCAGTAATATAAATGCCATGTATTGGGAAAACAGACTTTGACTCCTGCTTAAACATCATATTCCAGCATTAATGTAACTGTGACTATTGAGACAAAAACTCATAAGATCTTTATAGATCAGGATGAGCATTTTTCCAAAAAAGTCCACAAAAGTCACTAAACAACAAGACAAATTGGACTTCATCAAAATTAAACACTGATGAAGCAGGGAAGTTTTTCAGTAGGGAAAAGTGTTTGCTGCATGAGCTGCTGACCTGAATTCAGTCCTCAGAATGGACAGACTTGAGAGATGGCTCAGTGGTTGACAGTTCCCGCTGCTCTTGCAGAACAACCAAGTTTAGTTCTCAGGTTCCATATTGGTCAGTTCACAACCACATTTAACTCCAGCTCAAGGGGATCTGACAACAGTGTGCCTCTGTAGGCACTTGTGTACACACACGCGCGCGCACACACACACACACACACACACACCCCAAAAAAAGTAAAACCTTAAAAATAAGAACTGGATGCAGTGTTGCACATCTGTAATCCCAACATTTCTGTCTATGAGGTGGTAGGCATAGACAGGAGGACTGGCCAGAGCCTTGTGGGTCAGGTAGCGTGGAGTATGCTGTGTATCAGTAGCAAGGAGAGATCCTGCCTCAAGGTGGAAAAAGAGAACCGATTCCCAAACATTGCCCTCTGACCTTTACATGTTTATCCTCACTCACAGATGTGAATGCATACACTTATACAAATGCATACAATAAAGAAATAAAATCTAAAGAAAAAAATTCATGCTCACCAATATCCTCTCTTAAGGAAGGGAAAAGAAAGCTATAGATTGGCAAGGAAAACAATATATATTAATAATAATATATAATAAACATACACATATATGTATGCATATGCAACAGAATGATTTTTATACAGAGCATATGGAAGACCTCCAGAAAACTAGAAAAATGACAAGGCAGTAAAAGAGCAAAGACTTGAGCATACATATACTGTATTAAAATACACAGAAGGGCATATATCGAAAGGCTCTTAACTTTAGTCATTGCCTTAGTCGGTGTTCTATTACTGTGAAGAGACACCGTGACCATGGCAACACTTATAACGGAAAGCATTTAATTGAAGCTGGTTTACTGTTCAGAGGTTTAGTCCATTATCATCATGGTGGGAATCATGATAGCATGCAGGCAGACATCTTGCTGGAGAAGGAGCTGAGAGGTTGGTTTTTTTGTTATTGTTATTATTATTATTACATCCTGACTGCAGTTTTACCTCCCCCTAGTCTCCTGACCTCCCCTTTCCCACTGATCCACTCCCTCCCCTTCCCCTCAGTAAAGAGTAGGCCTCTAAGGGACATCAATCAGATATGGCATAACAAGCTACGATAAGACCAGGCACACGTTCTCACATCAAGGCTGGAAGTTTTACATCTGGATTCACAGGCAACAGAAGAGAGTGTCAGTGGGCCTGGCTTGGATTTTGAACCTTTAAAGGCCACCCCCAGTGGCACACTTCCTTAACAAGGACACACCTAATCCTTTCAAATAATGCCACTCCCTAATCATTTCAATACATGATCCTATGAAGGCCATTCTTATTAAAAGTCCCACAGTCCTCATCAAAGAATTCTGAACTGAAATCACAAGATACCATGAAACAAAAGTAAAAACAGTGGGTAAAATTTTAAAAAACATTGTTGACGGATAAACAGAAAGCAGATTCATTGTGCCTTACTGGTTATCAGTCTGAGTTTACCGAGACAAAACGCCTAGCACACAGCATGTTACCTGAAGCAGATTCATTATTTAGGCAACAGGGGCAGCAAAAATCTAGGATTTATTTCAGGGTGGTCCCTAAAGGCTCAGGAGTGCTGCCGGGAGCTGAAGCTGTCACTTTTTCCATGTGCCTTTCTCTTGGAGTGCTTCCTGCTCTGGGCATTATACTCCAGGGACATAGGAATCACTGAGTTGAAATGTTTCTGGCCTCTTGTTTAGGATGGGCAGAGGCTTAACTACGACCTGATCTGGTTTAGCTATTCCTTCCTATCAATATGTTGTATTTCAGGGACAATCTAGATATTCTTGATATATATAAAGAAAGGAAAGAATATTAAGTTTGCTAAGACCGTCAACAAATATATGCCTTGCAATTTGTTGAGTCATGTCATTATTTGCTATAGATCCAAGAGAAATGAATGTATAATCTTAATTCATAACATCAGAGAGTTGTAAACAACTTTCCATTCACAAGACAATACAGAAGCTGTGATATGATTGGGATAATGGATGTGCCAGCTTTCCATTACTACGGCAAAATGAAAGGTACCCTAAGAAGAGGAAAGGCTGCTTTTGGCTCAGTTTCAGAGAGCTCAGTCCAAGATCACTTGGTGCTGTTGCTTTTGAGCCAGAAGATCAGTTGGGTGGCAGTGGCACACACCTTTAATCCCAGTGCGTGTGAGGGAGAAGCATGCATATCTCTTGAGTTTGAGACCAGCCTTGTCTACGGAGAGAACAGACTCCAAGCTACAAGAGAAATCCTGTCTCAAAAAAATAAAATTAAGGGGCTGGAGAGATGGCTCAGTGGTTAAGAGCATTGCCTGCTCTTCCAAAGGTCCTGAGTTCAATTCCCGGTAACCACATGGTGGCTCACAACCATCTGTAATGAGGTCTGGTGCCCTCCTCCGGCCTGCAGGCATACACACAGACAGAATATTGTATATATAATAAATAAATAAAATAAATATTAAAAAAATAAAATGAAGAAAATAAAAAACAAACTGTTTATGAGTGGGAAGATCATGGACGGAGTGTGTAATGAAGGAAACTTGAAACTTCTTAGCACATGAAACAGAGAGGGGGTCAGGTCCTCAGTGTTCTTAAGGGGAGGTTCCCAGTGTCTTTACTCCTTCCCACTGGTTCCCACCTCCTAAAGATTTAGTGACAATCCTTCATTCAACACATAGATCTTTGGAGGGGGGTGTATTTAAAATCCAAATGTTAATATAATATCTTTTTTAGAAAGGGAAAACTAAAAATAAAAGACTAATGATATCTGTAGCATCCTAGATGAAGCTCAAAAATGTACTTTTTTTTTTTAAAAAAAAAAAGGTTTTTTGAGACAGGGTTTCTCTGTGTATCTTTGATTCCTGTCCTGGAACTAGCTCTTGTAGACCAGGTTGGCCTTTAACTCACAGAGATCCGCCTGCTTCTGCCTCCCAAGTGCTGGGATTAAAGGCAAGCACTACCATCGCCTGGCTCAAAAATGTACTTTGAACAAAGAAAATCATAAGTAATTTTGGGACCCAGCCTGACCAAGAACTTACCACATAATTGTTCTAGTTACGCTTTCTTTGTTATGATAAAATACCATGACCAAAAGCAAGTTGGGGAGGAAAAGTTTTATTTTGCTTATGTTTCCACGTCATAGTTGATCACTGAAAGAAGTCAGGTTCAGCAAGGCTAGAACCTGGAGGCAGGAACTGGTGCAGAGGCCATGGAGGGGAGCTGTTTACTAGCTTGTTCTTCATGGCTTGATCAGTCTGCTTTATAATACAACCCAGGACTACCAGTCTGGGAATGATAGACACTATCTTCAGTAGGCTTTCCCCTCCCCCATCAATCATTAATTAAGAAAATGCCTTACAGCTGAATCTATGAAAGCATTTTCTCAATTGCCCTTTTACTCTAGCTTATGTCAAGTTGACATAAGATTAGCCAGCACAATAGTGAAGGGTGGTCTCAGTCATATAGCAGTCCTCATATTTCAGCTTCCCAAGAGCAAGGATCACAGGTATGAGTTATCATGCCCGGAAATTTTCATATTAGAATCAGTTATTGTCGTTGGGGGGGGGGCGGGGCTCAGAGGGTACAAGCTCTTTCTGGAAAGAATGAGAACCTAAGTTTAATCTCCAGAACACATGTGTCTTAGTTAGGGTTTCTATTGCTGTGAAGAGACACCATGACCATGGCAGCTCTTATAAGGAAAATTTAATTGGGGGTGGATCTCTTACAGTTCAGAGATTCAGTCCATTACCATCATAGTGTGACGTGGTGGGTAGGCAGACAAGGTGCTGAAGAAGTAGCTGATAGTCCTACATCATGTAGGCAACAGGAAATGGTCTGAGACACTGGGTGGTATCTTGAGCATATATGAGACCTCAAAATCCACCTCCACACTGACATACTTCTTTCAATAAAACCACACTTACTCCAACAAGGACTCACCTCCTAGTAGTGTCACTCCTTTTGGAGTCCATTTTCTTTCAAATCACCACAACATATAAAACGCCAGTTGTGGCCATTCCTGTAACTCTAGCTTTAGGAGTAATGAGCACACAGGAGGAATGCTGGGGGGCTGTCAACCATCAACCTCAGTCAAGTTCATCAAGAAAGCTATTCTTAAGGAAATAAAAAAGGGAGTGAGAGATCACCCCCCCCCCAGTCTCCTCCTCTGGCCTTTGTAGCTGTGTACACTTCACACATAATATACTACATATCTGCTCATGTAGTTGTAATACATGACACATTTATGTGCACCCATGTGCCTACCACATATGTGTACATGTGAGACAAATTGGCAGAGACATCAAAATAGTAGTTCTTTTGAGTAAGGGTAGAGGGTTCCATTTGCCATGAAAGGGTTAACTGGGGTGTTTGAACTGTTTTATACTTTTAGATTTATTACTTTATTTTTATTGTGTGTGTGTGTGTGTGTGTGTGTGTGTGTGTGTGTGATGTGTGTACAGGTGCCCCTGAGGTCACAAAAGGGCACAAAATCTGGAGTTGGATTTATAGGTGATTGGGAGTCACCCATGGGTTCTGGGAACTGAACTCCTGACCTCTGGAAGAGCATCAGGTGTTCTTAACCACAGAGCCATTTCTCCAGACATTAGCCACAGTGTTTTATAATTTGATAAGATGATAACTGTATGAGTTGGAGTATTTGTAAACATTCCTCAGGTCATACATTAACTTTGTCTTAAGAAAATGAAAGTAAAACAAGCTAAAAATTATATATGTAGCTTTCTAGATGATGCTCAAAAACTTCACTTGAGCAGAATAAACCAGAGATAACTGGACTTACATATGTCAAGGTTGCATTGAGTTTGCCTTTATCCATTGAACAATCAGCAGTGTTAGATAAAGGTGGCTTAATTCTCTTCATTTATTGAATATATTGTCAATATGAAAAAAAATCGCTGTGGTAACATGAACCTAACATTTATCAAAAGGACTTTATCTTCATGACTGCATACTATTGTGGCAGCGCTAAGTACCTTAGAAAAATTCAAAAGTGTTTTAAAACCTCACAATAACAATCACAATACTTCTTTAAACAAAATTATTTTTGATTCCATATAATGCTGTTTTTACAGGGCAAAATGTTGCTTCCTCTTTTTTTGTTTAGCAGTATTAAAAAGCCTTTCATTTTCTAGTGTTCTGAAAAAAAAGACTAATATAAAGCTAGGATTATGAAACAAATGGGGTTATGTCTTTTGAGAGTTGATGAGCTTTTATTTTTTATATTGGACATACCCTTTGATCTAGAGTAATAAACGAAATCTTAAAATGCATTTTGCAGGTTATCCAACATAATAAGAACAGGTGACCCCACATAGTAAGGGCAGGTGATCCCACATAGTAAGGGCAGGTGACCCCATATAGTAAGGGCCAGGTGACCCCACATAGTAAGGGCAGGTGATCCCACATAGTAAGGGCAGGTGATCTCATATAGTAAGGATACATGTTCCCACATAGTAAGGATTTTTTTAAATTCTGAAAACATCCCATTTTACATTTTGATTTGTAAAGGACTTTTATGATGCTTTTCTGTGAAATACATATTGTAAATGGAGCCTAGGGACAGCCCTACTAAAATAATCACTCCAGAGATAGGGACAGTCCAGATAGCAAATACCTCCAGCTTAAGTTACTTAGAGTGCTTTGTGCTACCTGTGTTCCCCAGTCAGTAGAAACATCATGGACTGACAGCTGTAACTCCTCTCTCCCAGCCTACTTTCTGATCATGGTCACTGTCTCTTGGCCTTGGACGTTGATGGAGGAAGGTCATTGGCTAATAAAGGAACTGCCTTGGCCCATTTTATTGGTTAGAAGATAGGTGGGAGGAGAAAACAGAACAGAATACTGGGAGGAAGAGGAAGTGAGCTCAGAGTCTCGACAGCTCTCCTCCCGGGAGCAGACGCCTGAGAGAGTCGCCATGCCCCGCTCCCGGGATGAAGCTCCGACCCAGGATGGACATAGGCTAGAATCTTCCTGGTAAGCGCACCTTGGGGTGCCATACACAGATGATTAGAAATGGGCTAAATTAATATGTGAGAATTAGCCTAGAAGAGAATGGGCCAAGCAGTGTTTAAAAGAATACAGTTTCTGTGTAATTATTTTGAGGCACAAGCTAGCCGAGCAGGCGGACGGGGTGCCGGGGAGGCAGCCCCGCCGCCGCTCTTATTACTACAGATTGGCGCCCTACGTGATGGACTAAACCCACTTAAAAAACCTGAGAGGGCTTAAAAATAAGGGAGAGAGAGTTTAACACAAATTTTCAGATTTTTGCTGTTTGTTGGTGGCGTGCTGTAGAGAGATTTCCTGATTCGGCAACAGTAGCAGAAAAAACGCTGTGTCATTTTAAAGCGCGACTTCCTGGGGCTGTGCCGCCATTGCGTTCTCTGTCTGGCTCCTGTGGGAGACAGAGCTTTTGAATAGAGCATTTGGAGTAAAGTGCTACGATTTGTTTGATGGCAACTAGACTCGCTGTGTTCTCGGGTCTGCTCTGCTTGCTAGAGGCAAGCAAGCGCCTCATCTAAGAGAGGCTTCCTGACTCAGCTTCAGCTGCAAAACCCTGCAGCTCTTAAGAGGTCCTGCTACGAAACACTTAAACGGTGTTGACGAAAAGCTGAAAGCATGCTTTTCGGTTTTCAGCCGTAGCAGGAAAAAAGCTGCGCCGTTTAAAAATGCCGGCTTTCTGGGCCATCCTGCCAGGGCAAACTCTGACTGTTTGAGGCAGGAGGGCCAGCTACCGAGAGAGGACTTGAGTGTTGTCTGTTGTAGCTCACTTGCTGGCAGGGACCTTGAAATGCCATACAGTTGTTACAGTAAACATGGCTACAGCCTGTATATCCGCCATGAGGCTGGAAAGCTAAGGAATGGACTGGATCTAGCTGGCAAAGCCACGCCTTTAGTCCTACTGAGATTGCTAGGTAAATTAAAGATTCATGTGGTCAGAAAAAGAGAGATATACAGTAAAGAGAGATTCAAAGACAGAGAAAATTTCTGAATGGTTTAAAGTGTGTTAAAAATATATGCAGACTAAAAGTTGAAGTTCTTAAAGTAAAAAACAAAAAAAGGAAGAGAGTTGTTGTGTGTGGTAGCACACGCCTTTAATCCCAGTGCCTAGAAGGCAGAGGCAAACAGATCTCTGTGAGTTCAAGGTGTAGTAGCTTACACCTTTAATCCCGAATGCCTGGGAGGCAGAGACAGGCGGATCTCTGAGAGTTCAAAGACAGCCTGGTCTACAGAGTTACTTCAGGTCAAAGATACAGAGAACCTGTCTCAAAAAGCAAAGAGTTAAAAGTAAAAAAAAAAAAAAAAAACAAAATGGAGGTTAAAAAAAAAACAAAGCTGCACAAAGATGGAAAATACACAGAGAATTTTGATACTGTATGCTATTATGCTCTCTTTGAATTGTTTAAATGCTGAGGAGAAACAGATGCTAAAAGATACTTGTTTATAAATGCTGCCGAACTAATCCAACATAGATATTTTGAATTTGGATCTAAGGATATGATACTTTGGAAAGGAGTTTCTTATTTTGTTTTCACAGAGGATGAGACACTGTTCATTTCTTCTATTCCAATTTGGTATGATGGACCACGTCCTCCTGAATGGTTCCTGTGCACGCCTTCAAAAAATTGCTTCACTCAACTGCCGACTGAGATGAAACTAGCACACAGGTTATACCATGAAAGACCTAATTACCGACGCCCCCATTCAGCAGGAAGCAGTTTGGAGAAAAAAAACTGCGCCCATATTCCCAAATATGGTTTATAAATGTTCTTTTACATTTAAAGGGGGATATGATATAGATATGAATAATTTACATTAGTATAGATTTTGCTTTATTGATAGAGATTTAAGGTCAATTTTGTTATATGTATATGTATTTCTGATATTGATTAAGGTATTGTGATTGTGTAGTTCATTAAAAAATGTAATGTATAATTAGGAAATATAAGTTGTTAATAGATAATCATAAATAATAGTCAAGTTTGTAGTCATGTTAGTTAATATTTTCTAGATGTGCGTAGATATATTTTAGATAGACATTCTTCATGTCTTTCAAAGATTACAGAATAGGACATTTAATGTTTTAATAACTGAGGACTTTTCATGACAATGAGACACTCTGCTCCTGGCAGCACCAATGTACTTCAAGAGGAAGATGGGCATCGAAGAGGCACCTTATGGAGTTTGATAGCTATTTGGGCAAGAAACTGCTCTTGCCTGGACTATTGCATAAACTGGACACAGAGAACCCGCAGAGAGAGGACTACTGAACTTGCCTAAGGTGAGATGATCTTTCGGGGTTCCTGATTCATGAAAGAGTCTGCGAGACATTCTGCAAGACACAACAGATAGTGACTGAACTGACTTTGAATTTTCCTGCTTTATGGAATGTCTGCTGGATAGCATGGGCCTGAAGGCTGAAGATGGATGCCCCAATGGTACAGAGGAACTTTGGGTGACTGTCCAGGCAGCAAGATGTCTCTGTCATTTCTAGAGTTTTAAAAGTTGCCTTTTTCTTGTTTGCTTAGGTAGTATTGTATCTTTCTGGAGTCTTTGATGGAGTTAAGAATAGTTAGTTATAGTTTTCCTTAGTTATGATAAAGATTATTGTAACTTTTACTTGATAACTGTTTTGTTATATGTAATTTTGCTATGTTAAAGTTAAAGCCTTTTTTTTTTTGATAAACAGAAAAAGGGGAAATGATGGAGGAAGGTCATTGGCTAATAAAGGAACTGCCTTGGCCCATTTTATTGGTTAGAAGATAGGTGGGAGGAGAAAACAGAACAGAATACTGGGAGGAAGAGGAAGTGAGCTCAGAGTCTCAACAGCTCTCCTCCCAGGAGCAGACGCCTGAGAGAGACGCCATGCCCCGCTCCCGGGATGAAGCTCCGACCCAGGATGGACATAGGCTAGAATCTTCCTGGTAAGCGCACCTTGGGGTGCCATACACAGATGATTAGAAATGGGCTAAATTAATATGTGAGAATTAGCCTAGAAGAGAATGGGCCAAGCAGTGTTTAAATGAATACAGTTTGTGTGTTGTTATTTCGGGCATAAGGTAGCTGTGCGGGCAGCTGGGGTGCTGGGGACACAGCCCCGCCGCCCTTATTACTACAGGACGTGTTAGGTATTTCTCATTATTTTTACAATTGTTTCTGTGATGTTATCACCAAGGATAAGTTTATTAACTGTCGTCATCATCAGGATTTAAAATAACTTGTCCAAGACTGAAAATTTCTATAAAAGCAAATTACTATTCACACTATTGATATTCTTTTACTATTAATAACTCAATTATTCTCTGTCCTATTTCATCTACATCTGTACATTTTATTATTTATTATATATATATAACTTATTGTTATATATGCTGATGGAGGCACATATAAATTAAGCTCATAGTTTTTCTAAAGCTAACTTTCCTTTCTGGCCCCCCAAATTTCCTAAGTATCAGATCTGTAGGAAAGCCAAATTCTAGGAAATTGATGTTTACACAAGCTTTTCTTCTACTTTATGTTTTAAAGAAATGCACACATATGTTATGCCAAGTGGTTTGAAGAGAGGCTAATCCCCCACACACTACAGGACAGTTGCTATTTCTGAATACCGATACTCTTCCTAGCAGTACAAGTGCTCTCTCCCACGTGCCTTATTCCCTACTCTAGAGGTAGTCACTGAAGTCCACATGGCCCACCTTCATCTTTGATTCCCAGAGAGATTCTTTTAACTGAGTGTCACATAGGTAGTTCTCTATGGTTTAGTCATCTAGAGCAGCCTGCAGACTGTAAATACATAGCAGATCCTCTGAGACCAAGAGCCCAATTCTTATCTCATTGAAAGCTTAACAGCTGTTAACTCTGCCAGATTTTCAAACTTTGCCCTTCTCTTTTTTTCTAAAGTTTTCTTTTGTATGTGCATTCTTGTGTGTGTGTGTGTGTGTGTGTGTGTGTGTGTGTGTGTGTATGTGTGCATGTGTATGCATGTGTGTTCATGCACATTTAAGCATGGGCATGTTGTCGAATGTTATATTCTAAGATGTCCTACATTTGTTTTTGCCGTGGAACATTTGTTTAATCATGCAAAGATGTGTTGCATTCTTTTATGTTGCCTTTGTTTAACTGTGAAACTGTGTTAACTTTCCCTGTCTTAAACACCTGATTGGTCTAATAAAGAGCTGAATGGCCAGTAGCAAGGCAGGAGAAAGGATAGGTGGAGCTGGCAGGCAGAAAGAATAAATAGGAGGAGAAATCTGGAAAGAAAGGATCAAGGAATGAGAAAAGGAGGAGAGAGGACATCAGGGGACAGCCACCTAGCTACATGGCAAGCCATGGAGTCAGAAATAAAGAAAGGTATACAGAAATAGAAAAAGGTAAAAGTCCAGAGGAAAAAGGTATATGAGATAATTTAAATTAGGAAAAACTGGCTAGAAACAAGCCAAGCTAAGGCTAGGAATTCATAAGAAAGAATAAGCCTTCATGTTTGTGATTTATTTGGGAGCTGGGTGGCAGGCCCTCCAGAGAGTAAAACAACAACAACAAAACAAACAAAATGCGCATGTACCAGAGCATATGCGAGTGGAGACCAGAGGTCAACAGAGGTAGGGCTCTCATGGAACCTGGAGTTTTCTGTTTTTTCTAAGCTGGCAGGCCCTTGAGTTTCTCACCCCTGAAATCTACGTGTCACTGCCCCTCCAGCACTGGGGTTAGAGATGTCACTGCTCTACCTGGCTTTTATACAGGTGCTGGGGATCCAAACTCAAGCCTTGATGCTTGTATGGAAAGACTCTACCCTCTGAACTATCTCACAGTCCCTCCTTGAGGATTTTTTTTTCCATTTCTAAGACACACAATTTGTCAATTTCCAGACTCAAACCAGGATCTCCATCAGTGCTCTTGGTCTATGCTTTGCTTCAGTCAGGAAAGAATCGCATCGCAGAGCCTGTGGGGGAAGGGAGGCTTGGAGGCTTCACGGAGACAGCTTCAAACTGTTTTTATTGTAATTGCTGTTTATTATTTTCTAAATTTTGTTTCTTTTCTTTTTTTAAAAAAAATTCACTTAAAATAGATTTACATCATTTTTCCTCTTCCCAGGTCTCTTCTCCCCAACCCCTCCCATGCCCCTGACTCAGAAATTGATAGCCTCATTTTCTCTTATTACTGTTACATATATAATATATACTATATATATACACATATAGATATGCTCAGTATATAAATACAATCTGCTGAGTGCATTTTGGTTGTTTGTGTGTATATGGCTTCAGGGTTAACCACTTAATGATAGATTCCTAATATACGGGCTTAATAAACCAGCCTGGGAGAGGCTAGTTCTCATCCTCCCAGCAGTCATAGTTACCTATCACTGCTAATCTAGAGTGCTTCCCTGTGAAGTTTTCTCTGTTCCGTATTAGCATGTCTATTGATATTGCATGATTCTCGTCTTGTCTGTGCAGCTATTTCTAGATGAAACTGTTTCATAGCAGTCTTCCTTGTGTTCTGGCTCTTACAATCTTTCTGCCCGCTCTTCTGAAATGTTCCCTGAGTCATAGATGGAGAAGCAATGACATAGTCAGCTTTCGTGGGCAGTATTCTCTTCTCTGGTGCTGCGCCATTCGGCGCTGATCTATGTAGCATTCCTCTGTCAGAAGGCTTCACATGCTGTCCCTGACAATACTCAAGGTAGACTGACATATTTCTATTTGCTTGTAGAGACAGTTTTACCAACACCCTGCAACATCAATTATCTTTTAATGGACTTCAAAGAGCAGCTATTTAGTATTTAGGTAGTTTTCAAACCCCTAACCAAGGAGAACATTGCTGGGTAAGCCCCGCTTGATTGCTCCCCCAGCCTTTCGATATTCATATGCCCTAGAACTGGTATTCTAGTGTCTCCTGAGCAGCTGGGTCATGAAGTCATCATGGGGTTTCCTGTACCAACATTCTTGTAAGTCTTTCAATGCTTTTATATCCCAAGGACTTAAAATAACATTTAAAAAATGACCTTGTGATAAAGCACAACACTGCTCTTTTAGAAGTAATACGATTTTGTCAAAACTCAAATAGCACTCTTAGCTCTGAGCTTCACACAGGCTTGAAGGCCTCAGAGAGAGGATGACTCATTTCTCAGTCTAAAGAATAGCTTATGTTATTGCAAGAATTTCTCAGATTGAGATGAATATGGAGCCTAGCTGGTTATTTGAATCCTTAACTCGTCTTGACCATAACACCTCTTCTAAGGATGTAATTAGCTCGACAGTGTCAATATCGTGCAATAAATTGCTCGTGATGGTTATTCAGGGCAAGACACTCACTCTCTAGACCACGGCAACATGCCAGAAAATTTACACTGCTGTGCTAACAGTGAGTGGACACTGATTTTATACCGTGGATGCATGCCTGGAAATCGATAGAAGGCACTGCCCAGTGCAGAGAAGCATCATTCCTTGCCTCTTCTACTTCCCATGGTCTCCAACATAGTATGTACACTGGAGGCAATCAGAGAAGGCCTCCTCATTTGGTCCTTGGCAGTATGTTGTGTATTTTCAGTAACTACCTAGATTATGTGGTAGCTCAAAGAGTAATTACAAAGAGGGTTAATAGGAATCAAACCTTCCTCTGCTATTTAATTAGAACAATGATCTATTGTTGCCCTATTACCCAATGACTCATGAAATTCTAAACTTTCTAATTTATTATAACCAATTAAAATGGAGTAAAGAGTCAGTTTAACCATTATCCTTCATAAAGACAGTAATTTAGCACTGAGGGGGGTATTTTACTCAGTGAACATGTATACTTTTATTTTAGTGTGTGTGTGTGTGTGCGTGTGCGTGTGCGTGTGTGTGTGTGTGTGTGTGTGTATGTGTGTGTGTGAGTGATTGGGTTAGTATGCTTGTATGCCATGGCAAATGTGGAGTAGATGGACTGTGAGCTTCTGGCCACTTTTCTCTCTCCAGCTCCTATCTCTACATAGGATTGCTGAGATTACAGATGGGCATTACTATGTCTTTTTATGTGGGTTCTGCAGACTAAACACAGATCATCATGTTTATGATTTTCCCCACCAAAGAATTTCCCACCCTCAGGCTCATTTTTATGTTCAGAGAATCACAGTGCATATATACTAAGTTTTAAAGACAAATGTCTCAAAATTAACTATTAACATTTTTCATCATAAACAACCTTAAATATACTAAATACATCCTGTTGAAAGAAACCTATAGGTAAAGGCTTTTCTGCAGCAAATATTAATTTGTTTGCCAAGATATTCGTCACAATCTGACTTACAAGGATGTTTGGACTGTTCCTTTCCTAGGATATCCACACACGAAAGAAGAAAAATGGATCACTGTTGTCTTGTATTTGTCAGCTCTCTGTTACTGTGACAAAATATATGAGACAGTCAACTTAGAAGGTAAGGCTTGTTTCGGAGCTTTAGACCACAGTCACTTAGTGCCATTTGCATTGGACTGGTGGAACTGTAGTGGTGTGGATATTCCCTTGTGTGTTTCTGGTTTCAGTCCTAATTCTTGGCTAGTTCCTTACTTAATTATACCATAAGAATCAGATTCCTCAAGACTCAATATTCAAACTTTTACTTTCTGCACATGAACTGATTTGGTTACCTCAGACAATATGGTGATTGAAAATACATTGCATATATTAATGATTCCCGACTATGTATCTTAATCTTCTTCTTCTTTGCCAGAACATCAAACCTTTTGATAATGCCACTAAGTTATCAAATGAGCAATACATATTTACATGTCCAAAACCATATACTTAGCTCCTATCCCTTATCTGCTCCAAGTTTTCTTAGTTTAGTAAATGATAAAATTTCCTATAGCTCAGAACATAAAGCTACCAATCACATTTGTATGCATCTTTTTGTGAACATTAATTTCTCTTTGGTAAATCTAAGCTTGGACTCAGAGGTCATTTCTTCTCTTTATATTAAGCAGTGTTTCTTTATCACTCAATGGCTCTTTCTCCTGCCAAGGGTTTTCACAAGAACAGGGCATGGACCACTTCAGTATAAACCCTATAATTTCTGTAACCTCTGTTGGTGACTTTTGGTCATAAAACTGTCAATATAACCTGTCAGCAAAGTGATCACTTACATACTTCTGAGCCCTTAATCTTATTTACACACACACACACACACACACACACACACCCAGAGAGAGAGAGAGAGAGAGAGAGAGAGAGAGAGAGAGAGAGAGAGATTGAATTTTGGGAACTTCAGTGTAGGGCC
Source organism: Microtus oregoni (assembly GCF_018167655.1). NCBI lineage: Eukaryota > Metazoa > Chordata > Mammalia > Rodentia > Cricetidae > Microtus > Microtus oregoni. The sequence goes on along the minus strand of NW_024543069.1, from coordinate 32,598,316 downwards.
CACAGGTCTACCTCTCCTTCCAGGGTTCATATTGAGGAAAGCTTGCAGTTTCTGGCAAAACATCTGTTTGTTTCTGTGCTCCCTCTGTCCTGATGGTTAGCTACAGGGGAGTTGTTTGCCCCATCTTGAGCCTGGTAATTTCCCACCTGCCTGGAGGATTTCCACCCTGCAACAGTTAGGTATATAAGGCTTTCTCTAAGCTTGAATAAATGGCATTCTGCATTCTCTCTTCACGAATGACCCACGTCTCTTGTGCTCTTTAATCTCCAGCCCCTTGCCCAACTCGTGAACTGCCCCACAGTGCAGGTGCTACACTTGGGAACTTTCCCCTTTTCTTCTATAACCCAGAAGTCAAGACATTCAGAACTATGCACATAGTCTAGTTATGTTATGATTAGTGAGACAGGAAAATACATTTTCACAATTTCCTCTCATAAAGTAGAAAAATGTAAATTAAAATCTCACTAAAGCAGTTGGCTCAAACATGATAGAGTGAAAGAATGAACATGACTTCATCTGCTAAACATGTAAAGTTTAGTAAAATTTTCTCTATGCATGTCTTTCTTGCTCTGTTTCAAATTTTGAACTTCATCTTGTCAGTCATCTACCAATTAAATGATGAGCTCCTGGGAGACAGAATTATGCCTGAATAACACCTTCCCCTTACAACCAGGAAGTCTTGCAAATAATTTTGAGAAAATGTAAGATATATAATATAGTTCATCAAAATGTACAATATATAACTATTAAATACTAAAGACCAGAGGCTTGTTGTACTAAAAATGTTTTTAAACTTATGCAAATATATTGATAACTATTTTTTTATTAGTAAAGTTCTCATTATTTTTAGAGAATAGTGAATCTCAAAACAATAATAATTATTTATATATTATAAATTACCTTCTGACTTAGGCCTTGTGATATTGGTCTTATCATGTTCTGACTACGTGTTTACCACACGTCTCTCATGTTATCAATATACAAATGCATCCACGGACAGTAAATATTATTAATCATAAGCTGAGGGTAATTAGAGAAACTTAGTACCATATCTCGATAAGAGATATAAAAACAAAGATTATTAAAAATGAAGGTTATCTTGATCCTGGCTTGTATTATAGTGTACTGCAGAGGCTCTGATGGATATGCTTTTGCTAAAACGTATCTGACTCATTTTTGTCATTTTCTGAGTCCTGTGGGGAAGCAGCTATTCATTAACTGATGTGTAACATGAAGGAAAGAGAAGGCACCTGATGACCCCCTAGACAGTTCCAGCATGAGCACACAAGGCAGGTAGCTGCTCCTCAGAAGTCAGGAGAAGGCCCCTCGCAGTCCCTCACAGAGCAAATGAGAAAGATCGTTCTGGAGTCAGTGGGACAGTGGGAACAGATGGAGTCTGATAACTGCTCAGGAGGAGATGACGCCTGGACATAACTGACTTCCAAAGAAGTGGACCCATCCACCGGTGAACGCCAGTCTCTACAGATGCAGGAACCAGAAGGGCCAAGCTCTCTAGACCCCTCCCAGGAAGGACCCGCAGGGCTGAAGGAAGCTGCTCTGTACCCACATCTCCCACCAGAGGCTGATGCTCCACTGATCAAGTCGCTCTCACAGATGCTGTCCATGGGCTTCTCTGATGAAGGTGGCTGGCTCACTAGCCTTCTACAGACTGAGAATTATGACAGCGGAGCTGCTCGGGACGCAATCCAGTATTCAAAGCATCCTCCGCCATTGTGACAGTGCTTGTGCCCAAGCCCCGTGACCCATCCTGTTTGTGTAGTAGTTGCATCTAGTAGAGAAGCAGGGCCTCTTTAGGGCCAGTTTTTTGGCATTCTTCCAGAGCCTGCAGGTGGGAGTGTGTGAAGCCTTTTAGGGCGGTAGGAGAGCTCCAAGAGCGCACGTGCTGCCGCCTGAGAACAGAGCCAGGTACTTTTGGCCGAGCGTCCTCTGCCTTCTCTAAGTCTGATCTTTTTTTTTTTTTTTTTTTTTTTTTTTTTATTGCGAAAAGAAGAAAAAAAAACATAAACAAAAAACAAGTTTCCACCTCCTCCCAGCCTCCCATTTCCCTTCCCCTCCTCCCACCCTTCTCCCCCTCCTCCCACCCTTCTCCCCCTCCTCCCACCCTTCTCCCCCTCCCCCCACTTCTCTCCCCCTCCCTCTCCAGTCCACAGAGCAGTCCGGGTTCCCTGCCCTGTGTTAAGTCCTAGGTCCTCTCCGTCCATATCTAGGAAGGTGAACATCCAAACTGGCTAGGCTCCCACAAAGCCAGCACATTAAGTAGGATCAAAACCCCCTGCCATTGTCCTTGGTGTCTCATCAGCCCTCATTGTTCGCCATGTTCAGAGAGTCCGGTTTTATCCCATGCTTTTTCGGTCACAGTCCAGCTGGCCTTGGTGAGCTCCCCGTAGATCAGCTCCTCTGTCTCAGTGGGTGGATGCACGCCTCGTGGTCCCGAATTCTTTGCTCATGTTCTCCCTCCTTCTGCTCCTCCTTGGGACCTTGGGAGCTCAGTCCAGTGCTCCTGTGTGGGTCACTGTCTCGATCTCTATCCATCACCAGATGAAGATTCTATGATGATATGCAAGATATTCGTCAGTATTGCTCTAGGATAGGGTCATTTCAGGTTCCCAATCCTCAGCTGCCCAAGGAACTAACTGGGGACCTCGGCTTGGGCACTAGGGAGCCCCTCTAGGGTCAAGTCGCTTGCCCACCCTAAAGTGGCTCCCTTAACTAAGAATTGTGGTTCCGTGCTCCCCTATCCACCTTTCCTTTATCCCAATTAGCTCTATCTAAGTCTGATCTTTGCCAGGGAGCTGCAGAAGCGCAGGGCACTTGCTCTTGCGCCAGCATTGCACCGGCAGTCCAGAATTCCTGCCTGATGACCTTCTGTGTTTTCTTTGTTAAAAGTTATTTTCAACAAATAAAAACAATAGGTTATGAAAAAAGAATGATTATAATTCTTTTTTTGTGAAGATTCTGCTGAGATTTTTACTTTTTATCTCATGTTTATAATAAAATCAGCCCAATAAATGTCTGATTTAAGACCTAGAAATGGAATATGTTGGCAATTAGAGTGAATACTTCTAATTGTTAAAGTTTTACAGAAATACTGATTTATTGTGGATTATTTTTGAATGGTTGCTAAATTGGGGTAACTTTACCTGGAGTACCTCTGGAAACTTCTAAAATAATTTTATTCCGTAAGACAAGAAAGAGGGCAGCAAGAAGGTGGCAGATGGTACATAAGCACTGGCTGCTGTGATCCCTGAGGAGGAAGCTAGGTTGCTGGAGAGCAGCAATGTTGTCGTCTCTTCTTTTTCTTTTAAAGACTTTTACCAAAGAACATGTATGGCCTTGGGCTGGAGAGGCAGTGGGGGTCTACCGACCTCAGACTTTAGAGTGCTGGGTGTTTTAGATGGTCTGGCTGCATTTCTTTAACTCCCACCCCCAGCCTACCCTTTAGCTACAAGTGACTTCATTCTTTCTTCATCTTGATTGCTCCCTTCTTCAGTTTACTTTTCCATCTTCGACTTTTCAATCTACTGTTCTTAATACTAACCACCAGTTTTGCTCTTTTATTTTTAGTCCATCACTACCCATAGAAACTAATACCTTATGGCACACTATATATTCCTGTTTCTTTATTACTCCAAAATTATTAGAGTAGAGGAAATTGTTAATTGATTACCAACTGGATCTTCATAATGGGTGCTTCCATCAGTTGTGGTTGCTTTTTCAGTTAGTGTTCTGATTTTGGAGTACTGCTGGAAATAGTCAAATATCTTGAACTTAAGCTTACTGTGCTACACCCCATCTAAGTGGGGAATAATAATGCTTTAACCTCACCTGATTCAAATATTGCAAAGACTTCAACTGAAAAAAAAAACACCCTGGACTTGTGACCCTGGGTTCCATAAAAAAGCAGGTTGAGCAAGCTATGAGGATCAAGCCAGTAAGCAGCTCCCCTCCATTGTCTCTGCCTTAGTTCCTGCCTCCAGCTTCCAGTTACTTGAGTTACTGTTCTGACTTTCTCTAAAGATGAACAGTGAGATGGAAGTTTAAGCCAATTAAATCTTTTCCTCCTGAAGTTGCTTGGGTCATGGTATTTAATCACGCCAATTACACACAATTAAACACATGGTGTTTAATCACACCCTAATTAGGACAGCCATGTTCATGAAAATAATTATCTCATGTTTTCTATAATTTGTGGATCCTAGCTTTTGTGGAAGCATATACTTGTATATTTATACATATGTACATATAAGACATAAAAAGAAAAACAAAAGCTTGGGAAAGAGAGGATATAAGTTGGAGGGTATGAGGAGAGGTAGAGAATAATATGGCAGTGCATATGATCAAAATACATGATATATTTGAAAGAAAATGTCATTATGAAACTCATCACTAGTGTGTATGTGTGTGTGTGTTTGTGAAGCATAAGAATATTTGGTTTCCGTAGGCCTTTTGCTAGTGAATAGTTGACAGAAAAATTTATAACTCTCTAAATGAAGTCTCTGGCCTAATGACCCTTGTACTGGAACATCTAAGCAATGGCAATGGCTTCAACAACCTTCTAGCGCATTGTCCGTCTTTTCTCAGCCCTCTCTGGAGAAACTGGCCACAGGAAAACTGGGACATTGTAACCACCGATGCTCTCTATCCTAGGATATTTGCCCATGATTGCATTTTCTTCACCTCACCCTTTCCATTCCATTCCCACTCACTTTCCTTTGCTTCCCACGACCATGTACAGAGCAGAAAAGCTTTAGCTTTCTTCCTTTTGAGGCTGGAGGAACCAGCACAATTCTACCAATCTCACATTTGCTTTGGGGTTAAGCTGTTAGGCAAATTATTCATCTTTCTCTTCTTGAAAATTACAAAATCAAGAAAATAAATTCTTTTATAAAAATATGGAGTTAGAAATAATCATTATATCCATGAATACTTATATTTTGTTGTATAATTTTAACATTTAAAAGGTCAAAAGCACTTAATTTGTAATATCACTACACATTTTTGACTGTTTTACTGAAATGAGAGAAAGGATTAAGTTTGCCATCTTGAAGAATGTTCTTCCCATTCTGCATAACCTAAGATAACGTCTGCCTCTTTAATCACTCTGGCATTGGGGCAAAGGGGATATGTTGGAAGGACAGTCAAATTTTACGTGTTAGGGATGAGCTGGTGGCAAAGAGAGTGCAAACATTATGCTATTCACATTGTAAATAATGTTTCCTTAACGTCTTTGTCGTAGCTCTAATGGCACAGTAGCTGATTCTGCCTCCTTTGACCTCTGCTCCCTCTTCCAGGGACTCCTTGCCTTAGGTCATCAAGCATTTTCCTGCCTATTAGTACAAAAGCTTCTTCCGAGGCAAGGCCAATGAGACTGTTCAGTTTTGGGATTCATGCTGGTCCTCCTAAGAGTTACAATAACATGGAATCCTAGCAAAGGACTCAGCGAAGAAAATCGTGGAACTCTAAAATTAGCCAACAACTTGTTCCTGAATGTTGACTATATATTCATAAACAAATCCGTCCTAATTTAATGTGGAGTGTTATAAGACTTTACATCTTGCCCTAAAGTCTTTGTGAAAGCGTGCAAGAATTTGCATGACTTTAAGCAACTTTGACAGGTGCCACTATCTGAACACTGTCAATCTGCTCAAATTGTTGCGTGCTTAAAAGTAAACATTGGATGCTGAATGCCCACTGTCAGGATTTCCTAAAACAATGTCTAGAACAAAATTTGCTCCTTTTGTTTTTTGAAATACATTGTTTCTTACTGCCTTTTACCACTAGATGGAAGAAGCAGGTTAAGAAAATGATATTTTTGGTGCTTCCGTCAACCCTGCCCAGAAACAACCAGAACATTGTGTTTAAAACAAGGGTAGTATCAGAAGTCTTTTACTTATTTTTTATTGCAGTATTATTTTTTATATGAATACTGGACCTAAGAACAACATTTTCAGAGATGTGCTTTCTTTTATGAGTTTTAAGAATTATAAATTTCAGTAGTAAGAAAAAAGAACTATTAGCTGGAAGACATATAAAACCATATTTAAAATGTTAGTAACATGTGTACCAGAAAGTAATTCTTAGTAATTGCTCAAGGAAGTATGCCCCCATATGAACATTAAACCACATTCATTCAATTATTCATTTATGTCATAGGTATGTACCAAGCAATTTGCGCATTGCAGATTCAAAAGATATACTGCAAACCACACCATGGATGACTTGGGGACAGCTCCTCTTTATGATTTGCTTCATTCTAAAAAAGGAAGTACACATACGTTAACGTATATTTTAAAATTCTGAAATAGGTAAATACTAGAAATACATACAATGTTTGGATGTACATGCTGGGTGGTGATGGTGGTTTGAATTGTTATTTTTTATCTGAGAACAGCACAGCACAGATAACTTGCTGAAGAAACCTGAATTAAAATGGACCCTCTAAGCCGGGCGGTGGTGGCGCACGCCTTTAATCCCAGCACTCGGGAGGCAGAGGTAGGTGGATCTCTGTGAGTTCGAGACCAGCCTGGTCTACAAGAGCTAGTTCCAGGACAGGCTCCAAAACCACAAAGAAACCCTGTCTCGAAAAACCAAAAAAAAAAAAAAAAAAATTGACCCTCTAAACAAGAGGATCCAGGAATAGCATTCCAGTTTAGAGAGGCAGAAGGTGAAGGTACAGATATATAAGTAATGACAATTTAAAAATATTGAAAGATGAAAGGGCAATATTTTAAAAGCAATTTAAATATTTTCATAGAGAAGGCACTATTTTTTAAATTGGTGATGCATACAGGAAATGTTATAAGCTAAACACCTTGCAGAAGAGAACAGAGGATACTGGGGACAGCAAAACTTTCACTTGGAAATGGAAGCTCACTTAGGATGAACTAGCCAATTCTAGCACCCACCTGACGAATACCAGTATTCTGTCAAGGTGCGGGCCTTCTGTGCATGTGGGTCTGAAATTGACAGGCAGATTTCATAGGGAATTATTAAATTTAGACTTGCAAAGGCAGCTTCTGGGGGCCTCTATCCTTAATTATTGCTTTCATGTATGTCTTATGCAAGACCTAAGTGGCAGCTGTCATTTAACTGCAAGGAACCAATATTTAACTATTAAGGCCATGCCTCATACCACCTACTGCCTTAACTTATAGTCTATTCGTACGATCATTCTGTTCCAGCCACTGAAGGTGATGGACCTGAACCCTGGTGTTATGAGTGGCTATAAAATTATCCAGCTTTTAAATTCAACCACAGAATTTGATTTTATGGCAACCAGTGGAACTGTAGCTACAGGTTAACTAAAGATCGTGAAGTAATATTTCCTTTTTATAATTCTGAATTCACTGCCTTGTAACTTCAGAGATCACCTTGTTCTTCTGTGGGACAAGCTTTAGAGTATTATAATTTTGTATAACTCAGTGAAGATCTTGTAACTGTTTCTTTTCCTAGTTCAGATTTATATTATCCTTCCCGTATTGCATAGAAGTTGTTAGTGTTTTAATTGCAACACACAGACGTATAAGAGATTTTGAAACTATGTAATATTAAGCTTCTTTTCCTGCTGTGTACATACCTGTAAGTATGATGAAGCTAAAATTATTTTGCATCTTATTATGTAAAAAATACTACGCATTTAATTCTATTTAAATTACATGTATATGTGATACTATGAAGGATTACTAGGCTACACCCAAATAATCACATACATAATTTCTTTTTAATATAATTTTATTACCTTGTATTCTTTTGAAGCAACTTCGTGTTCAAGGCCTGGGAGATAGCTTAGCAAGGAAACCATTGCTGCACAAGTCTGAGGATCTGATTTTTGGCATCTATAATCCATGGTGGTAGGAGAGCACCAACTCACACAAACTGTCCTCTGTCCTTCACGTGTGTACCTTGGAAGGCACTTGCACACCCCCATCCCCACACCTACCCGCCCACCCACTCACTCACTCTTCGCTCGCTCACTCACGCGTGCATAAAATTAAACATTTAAAAAGTAGCTTTGTTTTCATTAGTATGGATGCCTATTTTTACAAACTCAAAATAATAATTCTAGTGATTTCTAATGTATCTATAAATGGTATTAGCCATGCGTGGATCTCATTAGGTAGAGAAAGTAATTCTGTTGTGCTTCCCTTTCACACTTTCTATGATTTTTTTAATATTCTTATTTTAGTCTTTGAAAATCTCACATATATGCAATATATACTGGTCATATTAATCCCTCCAACTCTTCCTTCCCTGGCATATCTTCCTCCTTTCATATTTGTGAAAAGTGTTTTGATTCTCTACAAGGGGAATAACACTAGCTAGGCTTTAAGCTTTTTCTACCTACAATTAAAACACTTTTAAAATCATGATTCATACTAATATTATATGTGAAATGTAACTTTAAATATGTTCATTAGAAGGATAAAGGTTGAATGTGAAAATTTACATGAGTTATGAATCTTTTTAGGCTTCTGTATATATATAGCCAAGGTAAGCTTGAAAAAAGGCTGAAAAAAATGTAAAACACTGTACTTGAAGTGAAACAACAAGGAGTTTCAGTCCCATTGTCAAAACTGTATGTTTACTTTGATTCTATTGACTCAATGTAACTGTGCAGTTCTTTATAACTCTTACAGATGTGGGTAGTAAAACTTAGAAATAAGATTCCCCAATTCCGGTAGGGCTCCTCCGCAACTCTAATGTGCCTTGGTTTCCCATTATTTTCACTTGAAAATCATAGGTGATTTTCTTATAGACATACTGGCTTTAAAAAGAAATGCATTTTTAAAAGGTTGTACCTTTAGCAAAGTATATACCCTTTAAAAGAGTGCTGTGGTTCTCCTGTAGATGTTAGAACATCTGTTCTGTTACTTGTGGAAGAACTCTGTTACTAGGAAGGGAACTAAGTTCTTCTCAGTAAACCCCCTTTAAAAAGCAAACAACTAGGCTTCTCAGTCAGCCCTTCATGTCAGCCATGTTCAGAGAGACCGGTTTTTGATCACATGCTCCATCAGTCTCAGTCCAGCTGGCCTTGGTGAGCTCCCATTAGATCAGCCCCACCGTCACAATGGGTGGGTGCACCCCTCGCGGGCCTGATTTCCTTGCTCATGTTCTCTCTCCTTCTGCTCCTCATTTGGACCTTGGGAGCTCAGTCCAGTGCTCCAGTGTGGGTCTCTGTCTCTATCTCCATCCATCGCCAGATGAAGGTTCTATGGTGATATGCAAGATATTCATCAGAGTGGCTATAGTATAGGGCCTGTTCAGGCTCCCTCTCCTCAGCTGCTCAAGGAACACTGGGTTTTGATTCTACTCCATGTACTGGCTTTGTGGGAGCCTAGTCTGTTGGGATCCTCACCTCCCTAGACCTGGATGGAGGGGGGAGGACCTTGGACTTCCCACAGGGCAGGGAACCCTGACTGCTCTTTGGACTGGAGAGGGAGGGGGGGGAAATAGTGGGAGCGGAAGGAAAATGGGAGGAGGTGAAAATTTGAAATAATAATAATAAAAACACAAAAAGCAAACAAATAAATACCTCACAGAAATCACTTCCTCAGGTCAGAGTCTGCGCTGTGTAGCGCTGCATCACATGGGGATATTACTGAGGTTTAAGCAGTTGAGTGTTTCATAAACCGTTAAGCCTTTTTAGAAAGGGGCTGACATCATCATGACATAAACACTTTAACACCTACCTGCATGTCTAAGACTGTGTGATGGTCTCGTTTTGCTTTTGTACATAAGCTTTACATATAATAAGGATTTTAATAAGTTAGGACGCTCTCAAGAATGTTTGTACTTTGAATACTAGAATTTAGAAAAATACGTGTCTTGTTCACATGTATTTATTTTATTTTATACATTTTTGTTGACATTTGGTGTTTCTAAGCAATATGAAAAACAACTGGAATTTTCTACATTTTAAATTAATGTTATTTTGACAGTTTGAATTTTTAAAGGTGTCACGGTTTTCTGAAGCATGTATACTACCTTAGGAATGCCTTTAATCAAGTTAAGATATTAAAAAGAACATAATCTGTTTATAAAGAAAGGAAAACAATACAGACACAATACTTTAAAATTATACACAAAATATCCAAGACTCTTCTGAGGAAAGCTAGCTCAGTAATAGACACAATTTGAGAATGTTTAGGAGCTAAAGAGCAGTGTTCCTGCTGAATGGATGGCATTTCGAACTTTTTTGGATGCAAATTTTTGTTTTTTATGATGGAATCATTTTCTGAGTGCTTAAGCAGATATAATTCAATGCTTATAGTAATTTATTTTTGAATCTAAAGTTTGCTCCCCCCTCCATCAGAATCACTTTGGTTAACTTTCTTTACATAATGTGAAAGAATTATTGAGACAACATGAGTGTATCCAACACTAGGAGATTCAAGGAGTATTATGTTACAGAAAGGGAATAAAAAGTTACATTGAATTGTCTTTTATTTTTTAAGATCCCTTTCTTTTACAACGTTGGATATGAACTACTTGAAATGAAGACTGTAGCTTTGGAAATAAAAGCTTACCAATGAACTTAGGGAAAATTAGGATAGAAAAATACATTTTAAATACAACTTCAAGTTTCTTGGGGTTCTGTTCTTTCTTATATGCCTCAAAATAGTTTTTCAACAACATTAACCTCACCAGCAAATTCCTTGCTCAATTTCTCCCAGTGTTGCTCCTGGTCCCAGCATATGTTGTAATTTCAGCCTCCTGATCAGCATCCCTTCTGTAAGCATCTCTCCTCCCAGCACTCCTCATTCCCCATTGCCTCTTAGGCTCCATTCACATCTCCGTTCTCTTGGCTTTCACATGGCTCTGGGATTTTGCTCGTGCTATTTCTTCCTATTGTAACGCACTCATTTCTGGTTTCATTCCTAGATGTCCTGTGAAGTCTTTGCTGGCACTCACCACTCTCCCCATCCCAACTATCTGTGCTGCATGCTGATAAATCTATTAAGGACTTCTGTGAAGGCGTTTTCACACTTTTTCCTGCATTGCTGTGTTTTCCATTAGACTACAAGCCACTGGAAGGTAAGGAAGACAGTTCCAATATCTACTCTAGAAAAGTTTTTGGGTATACAGTGAAGTTTTGCTTTATTAATTGATTAGTGCTTCCTAAGCACCTGATGCCTTACAATAAGAACAACTTTCTCATGTACTTTTGAAGGCATGCACAGAAGTCAGTGACTTCCATGGGAAGCAAACAATGAAAGGCTATTGAGGATGGGGAGATGACTCACTCAGTGAAGTTTTTTTATGTGCAAGCATAATGACTTGCATTTGAATCCTCAGAACCAAGAGAGAAAAAAAGAAGTGGTAGTGTGTATTCTATAACTTACTGCTGGGGACACAAGTGGATCACCAGAGCTTTCTGACCAGCTGGACTGGTCCATAACCTTGAGTTCAGTGAGAAACCCTGTAACATGAGGGCTAGGCTCTTTGGGGTTTCTGTCCCACCCGGTCCCCCGGCCCTTTAGTCCCAGAAAAAAAATCACACAGAGAGTCTACATTAGGTTATAAACTGATTGGCCCATTAGCTCAGGCTTCTTATTTACTCTTATAACTTATATAGCCCATTATTCTTATCTATGTTAGCCACATGGCTCAATACCTTTTCCAGTGATTCAGGTCACATCCTGTTTCTTCGGTGATCTGGGCAGGACTGCGGAAAGAGCTTCCTTCTTCCCAGAATACTCCTGTTCTCTCTGATCCGCCTCTACTTCCTGTCTGGTTTTCCTGCCTATACTTCCTGCCTGGCTATTGGCCAATCAGCGTTTATTTAGAACACGATTGACAGAATACAGACAATTCTCCCACACCAAAACCCATCACAAAAGATAATGTGGAAGGGGATAAAGAGATGTTTCAGAGGATAATGAACTTGATGTGCAAACATGAGTACCCACAAACATCAGGTTCAGTAGTTTATACCAGCGACAGAATAGGAGGATCTCCAGAGCTCACTGGGCAATCAGTCCATCCAAATGGTGGGCCCCTGGTTCATTAAGAGACCTTGTCTCAAAAATAAGGTGGAGATCGATAAAGGAAAATGCTTGATATCAATTTCTGGCCTTGATTGGGTTCATGTATACACCACACACAACACACTCAAGATTGGGTGGAGAGAGAGTGACCGTTAAAGGAAGTGAACAGTGTATGAGCGTACATGTGCCCACGCGTCCAGTTGCACACATGCACACCTATATGCTACACTTATAAAAATAAAAGGAACCAAAGAGATGCCTCTTTAGTAAAATACTTGCCAAGTGAGTGTGAAGGCATATGTTTGCATCTTTAGAACCAAGGTAAAGCTGTCGTGTGGGTCTGTAATCCCTGTACTCCTATGGTGAGGTAGGAGGTGGAGATAGGGGATGACTGGAAACTCAGGGGACAAGTAGACTGGCATATGTGAAGAGGTGAGCACCAACAATCTTCGACTCAAGCAAGGTTGAAGGTGAGAACCGGCACACATGGTACACATAATGCAATACACACATAGAAACATACACATAGCATACGCACATATCACACAGAGAGGGGTGGTGGCTGGGACTTAAGGTTTACTAATGGATGAATCCTCAGCTCCCCCCAGAGCTCCAGAAACACTTTTGAATATAATCTGCAAAGATGATAGTAAGAACTATAGACACCATTCAACTCAACTTCTCTGAAAGTAGAGCCCTTTGTCTGCATCCTATGCCAAATTGACCACCTGCATTTAATGCTTACCACCTGTGGGCATTCAGTGGCGTTAGTATTTCTGGAAACTCACTGTGAAGCAATGGAGACAGACTATTTATATCAATAATGAATAAGTTGCCTTTCAATAACAAAGGTTTTAGTTTAATTACATGGTATTTAAAAACATTTTATAATAATATTGTATATAAAATCATCACTTACTTCAGTATTAGGCTTCCCTTCTTTGGTTGTGACCCTCTACTAATATTTATTTAGTTTTTCTGAATTAAATGTCTTAATATGATGCTTGTTTTTAATATGCAATTGTTGAATTTTTCTTTTTCTTTTGAATTGTAAGATGGAATAATACCAAGAGGTTGAACTCCGCCCATGAGATTCCTTTCAGCGTACAGCAGAATGTGTTGGTTGCTTTTGACTAACTTTCTAGGTACTTCTGAAACCACACAGATGACTGGGGTCCATGGCAATGCTTTAGGGTGACCCACTTCCTGATTCAGACTCATCATGGGAATTAAGTGTCCTAGATCTCAAAATGGCAGTTAGCGTAGCTGTGATAGGCAAAGTTTTTCATATTTGTGATCCTAACTCAATTTCATTAAATAAATCACACACACACACACACACACACACACACACACACACACACACCTAAAAGCAACTGGATGTAACCATCTTAAGCAGATTGAGCCAGGCTCAGAAAGACAGATGTTTTACTCTCATATGTCTTACTAATTTTATACAGATACATAAACCCATATAAGCATGTATCTCATAAAAGTAGAAACAAAGCTGCCTACAGGAACAAAGGAGACTAATGGAAGAGGAGAGAAGCCGGGGGACTTGGAAATGCAGGGAATGCAAGGAAATTGTGTATTTTCATAAAATGACTTTATGTAAATACTACTATGTATGGTGAATATACAAGCAGTGAAAGTTAAAACAATGAAAGAAATAGTTTTTTATCTAAAATATCCTAATTCATTAATTTCTTTAAAATCTTTATAATAAAGATTAGTTTAGACCACAGGTATACAATAATGGGATAAAATGGTATAAGTTCTTTCCTTATTGGGCTTCTATTTAATGGGTTTATTGTGCAGGGGTTATGGTTGTATTGTAAACAATCTTTTTCCTTTCTCTTTTGAAGTAGGGTCTTGAACTTTTCAGCCTCCACGTACTGGGATCTGGTATCCCAGACTCAATGTGTCACTAATGCAGTTTAGAAAATGTATAGCCTGTTCTATGCAACTGGCTTATAACTGTTGCTCATGCAGCAAGGTATCTTTCGCAAGTTGCATGCATTATCTTACTGCATCTTCTACTGAGAAGAAGCACTATTATTCTACTTATTTTATAGCTGAGGAACCTGGGCATAGTATATTACAGGCAGATCAGATTCTTTCTCACGGCGAAGCCCACATTCTTAACTACAGCGCTGTGTTCTTCCCATGCCCAGAGCATTGGGACATAAGAGAAAAAGCTCGATAGATGGTTACTGAATGAAAGTATTTCTATTCACATTGCAATGATAGCTTTGTGTTAGGTAGTAGAACGCCACAAAGATGGGTGAGCTATAGTTCTTTACTTTATCTGATTTAATTAAGCTTACTAATAAACTGGAGACAGCCATTAACTAACTTGTTTGCAAAGTGGCAGGATTCTGGGTATAAATATGAGCCTGGCAAAAGCCAACAGACAGCCTGTTATAAATTAGGACAGTAAAATTACTCCATGAGTACAACAAGAATCCATCAAGAAGTCTAAAACTGCTGTTATAAATGATGAATGAAAAGTGTTTTCAATTCTAATTAAATTAATCTTGAAGTCATGAGACATAATTTTAATTTTTGTGTTCTAAATATCAATCTTAATCTCTAAATTCTTAAACATTTTGTTTTAGTTTTTTTTTTTAAAGGATGAGGCCATCTGAGATATTTTTATTTTATAAAACCTATAGCATTTTGTGCCTCAACTTGGTATACCAGACTTTTTTGACTCCCCAAGTGAGCTCTTACCTCCTCTGAGGAGTGCACAGGGGTAGGGTGGGTTGGGATGGGGAAAGATGGGAGAGCGGGAGAAGGGGAGGGAGGGCGAATGGGAGTTAGTATGTAAAATTAAAAAAATTTAAATAAAAAAGTTAAAAAACATAACATATTCTAGATATTCCCACTTCATAAGCTATTCCTTGAATATGAATTGTTCTGATGCCTGATGAGTTTCTGCCCACATTCTGCATTTTCCAGTAAAGAGATAGACAGGAGAATCTGTGGAAATGCTGGCAGGGCCAGTATTGCTTCTATGGATATAAAGATGGTCAGGCCTTTGATTTTCTTCTCTCAAAGAGACAGAATGAGCATTTCATCAGTATATGAAAATTACTGTTAACACCTCTAAATACCTAATAGTTTCATAACATTAACTACTCACAACAAACCGCTGCATATATGTTGCTGGACAAATTTGCTTTGTCTTTGAAAGGTTGTTCTGGAAGACAATTTAGTTTTCATACTGGAAGGATGAAGTTTGTGCATTGGTATTCATTTTCAATCATTAGGAAAGTGAAGTACAATAGAATAAATAGAATTTCTAAAAGCTGTATATTTTAATTAAACCTTGGCTTTAGTCTCTTTAAGTATATAGATATCTCAGTCTAGATTCTATGCCTACAAAGCCCAGATTACAGTGTTATATTATATGACTTTTACCTGGGAATCAGTTTCTAGCCAACTCAAATTGAAAGGGCAAGGCAGATCAAAGAATCAATTTCGTGCAACCGAGTTGAACAAACAATGAGTTCATTAGCATTGATTGCATTAGCATATAGCTGGATTACTTTCAGAAGTATTGGTATTAGGGACTCATTCAGTTGCCTCACTTAAAGATCCACATCAGCCTAAATGATGACTAACCAAAGTTGCATCACTGGAGTTCCCTACACAAGTGGAAGGCAGCTAGCTATACCACTGAAGGTCTCCTCAACACAGGGCACTGAGTAATGCCTATAGAACTGTGAGGAGAGGGTGAGGATTCATAGGTATTGTGAGTTTCCTGAGTCTCATTGATTTCAGTAATATGATGACTAATATGTGAACCTACTGAGCCTCTTCCCTTTCTCTGGGTGAAAATGTTTCAGTTTGGAGAAAATATTCATACAACATAGAGCCTTCATTCATCTTGGCCAGTTATCATCTGTGTACCATGACTCTAAATCCCCTAACTTGCCATTCATACATGGGTCTCAGTGGCTTCAGAATATTAAAGAAAAAAAAGAAATCCAAGGAAAGAAACAAGCTCAGAGTATAAAGTTGTGGACAGTGGTAGAAATACAGTTTTTTTTTTAGCTAAAATCATAACTTGTTTTTAAAAAGTAATACACCACTAAGTTCCTTTCCAACTCTAGAAACAAAATTCTCAACAAGTACCACATAGCTTTAATCACTGTGATTCATAGTGGTTGCACTCTCCCCTAGAGAGTTTGAAGAAACTCTCTTTATATTTTATACTTTATAAAATATATTTTATATTTAGGAGGCTAGAGAATGACAGAGAAGGTGCTCAACATCTATTGCTTTAAGGGAACTCACGGCAGACTTTAAATCTGTGAGCAATGACATTATCAATTTTGTAGTGCAAAGTATTCCCAGTACTATTATGGCAAAGTGGTAGACTGTAGAAAATTAATAAAACCTAAATATTGAACATAACGAAAGAGCAAGGATTAGAAGAAGAAAATAATCTTAAGGGGAAATCCTAAAGATTGACTTAGGGGTTGTCTTTAGGAGATTGAATTCCTAAATCAGTATTGCCCAGTAGAATTTCCATGACAATGGAAAATGTTCTGTGTGCTCTCTATAAAATGCTAGTCATTAGTCATGAATGGACTTTGTTTTTGTTTTTGTTTTTTTCATGGAAATGCAAGTCAAGACAACTTTAAGATACCATCTTACACCTGTCAGAATGGCTAAAATAAAAAACTCTCCTTTGCTAGAGAGGTTGTGGAGAAAGGGGTACACTCATCCATTGCTGGTGGGAATGCAAACTTGTGCAACCACTTTGGAAAGCAGTGTGGCGGTTTCTCAGGAAATTTGGGATCAACCTACCCCTGGACCCAGCAATACCACTCTTGGGAATATACCCAAGAGATGCCCTATCATATGACAAAAGTATATGCTCAACTATGTTCACAGCAGCATTATTTGTAATAGCCAGAACCTGGAAACAACCTAGATGCCCTTCAATGGAAGAATAGATGAAGAAAGTATGGAATATATACATATTAGAGTACTACTCAGCAGTAAAATCAATGACTTCTTGAATTTTGCATGCAAATGGACGGAAATAGAAAACACTATCCTGAGTGAGGTAAGTCATGAATGGACTTTGAATAGTTGAAATGGGACTAGTATAACAGATAAACTGAATTTGAACTTTACTTATTTTAATTAATTCATTTAAAATAGCCAGCTAAGGCTAGTAGCTAACATATTGGACAGTGACTTCCAGAGAAGACACAATACACAGACTGTGGTGATGTTTTCAGTTTTATTTCAAACATAATCACAAGCTCATTTGTTATAGTGTTTGAGAAAATATAAATGCAATCAATGTTTCAGTTATGAAAAGTGATGAAAGGAATGTAATAGAGAATATAAACATTGCATTACCTGAGAGCAATGTATAATATATACTGCTTGTTTAGTATTGTTAAAATGTATGTGTGTGTATGTATTTCTATTTGTATATTAAAATAAGAAGAAATATTAACTGACACTAAGTTATCTGATATTATATGTATATATGGTTATATGTACATATGCTGATTTTAATATAACCAGTGCATAAATTAATATATAATACAAAGATAATGATATAGTCTAACTTTAATGTAGCTAGTGTTTGTATATTAGTATTTTGGAGTCAAAATACATTAAAATTGATGAACAATATATGTACAAAAGTCAACTCCAGAATATGTGAATAATGAAAATTAATGAGTATTTTCAAAGTGTGGTGATCTTATGCACATTTATCATTGTCTATCAATAAAGGTGAGTTCAGAGTAATTATGGTAGAAAAATAACAGAGGGGATGGTAGAGAGATATTAAAACAGTGCCTGTGTCTTTTGGGAAATGGGATCGTGATTGATAAAAGTGTGAGGTGATGATGGAAGAAGGAGAAAATAAGTCTAAATTTTATCATTTCAAATTAGAACTGGCATTGACGAATTGATGCCTGCTCTCACTAATGAGGATTTGTTTTGTTTAGTGTTTAAATAATGGAAATATATTGGTTAACAATAGGTAAACTTTTAAAGTACATCTATAATAATCACAATAGATTTTCCACAACAATTACGATGAACATTGAACTCACCACTAACTACAAGCTCTAATGGTTAATTTCTGTATGGTTTTGGAATAAGACCCACGTTCCCCATATTCAGTGTCCTTAACTGAATTAGGGAAAACAGAACTACTCAATTCAAAGGTTTTCAGAGAGGATAAAATGATGCAACGAATGTCAGGCACTTAGTATAATCTTTAATACATCAAGGAAGCCTTCCAATGGCAGCTAATATTAAATATTGATGAAAACACTTATAAGGGACAAGAAACAACATTTCAAATACCTGTGGTGTGTTTTAAGAATGACGATGAAAATATACAGAGGAAAATGCATAAGCATTTAGGGGATACTGTCACAATACAGGTCACACAGAGGGTTGGAAAAGGGTGAAACTTCTAGATTGGAAATGAGATCATTAGAGATGTGAAACTAAATTACCATAGATAATCTTAGAAGGAAATGATTTAAATGGAGAAAAATCACGCAAAATATGCTTTATGGAGTAGTAATGAAGCCTGAGTTGATGGGAAGTAGACATGAAGAACCTCCTTGGCTGTAGAATGCTCACATGCTCTTAAGAGTTTCTGAGCACAAAGTAAAGCTAGAATAGGAATCGATCAGGATTATGGAAGTTTTACATGCATACAGAAGGGGCTTATCTATGCATGTTTTTCACTTTATGTCCCAGTGTGTGGAAAACACAACCTCAGTGTGTTTGAGAACTCGTCACAAGATTCTGCAACACAAACAAAGCCAGACAGGTCTAGTATTGCACTGGGAGAGGCATGCTCACAGATGATGGCAAAGCTAGGGCATCCCTACAAGCCAGGCCAGAAGGCTGCTGGGTGGGACTGGATCCTAGCGGGGACGTTTCTGCTTACTCGCTATCTGTAATAATATCAAAGATAGCAACACATCTCTGATGCTGATGGCACCAGCATCCATTCATAAAGCGCCACACACACTGTAACAATGCTTTTGCCTCCTGGGAAACTATGTGGGAAAAGCAACAGGATTGCTCAAGGACAGGTGTGGTGGTTGTAGCTCCTGATGGCTGTGCTCAAATCAAGCCGGACCCCTACACCCAGTTATGAGAGAAACAATTTTAAGTGAAAAATCATAGATTAATAAGATAGTTTATACACATATGTGATGGCAATTTCTTTCTCAACATTTTAAAGGATTTAATTTGGTACTTGATTCCATTCCTTTCTTTTGGTAAATTAAACATAACATTAAAAAGGATTTTGTGCTTTGAACATTGTTCTTTGCACCTTAACTATGCCTGTTTTATTCTAACCCGCATCTTTAACATTTAATTCTATTCATAGTTTCCTCAAATCTATCTCTATGGACCCAAGCTATCTAGAAATCCAACTTCACATAGTTAGTGATATGTACTAGATGTAGTTATCTGGGTCTCCTGTCAGCTGCTAAAATTTAATTTTCGGAACTGAATCAATTTTCAGCTTTTGGTGGTAACTTCTTGAAAGTTGCTTGAAAGCTTGGTGTTAACTTCCTAAAACTACAGTGTAATTTTCTAAATCAGACGAACAAGAGACTTCTGTTGTCTTTGAGTCTTCCATCTCTCTTGTCTGTTATATCCAATCAATTGCCAAGCTACACCACTTTTTGGAGTTCTATTATGAAGCAGTAGTTTGGATAGACCTACAATGCCATGTCCTAATGACTGATTCCCTCTTTGCCAAACTATCAGGATACTGTGGACCTTTCAGATGAGGCCCCCAGAGCAGTGGTTCTCAACTTCCTGATGCTATGACCCTTTAATACAGTTCCTCTTGTGGTAACCCCCAACCATAAAATTATTTTCATTGCTACTTCGTAACTGTAATTTTGCTACTCCTATGAATATGTAATATAGATATCTGATAGGCAGGATATGCAATCCCTGTGAAAGGGTTGCTTGACTCCTAAAGTGGTCGCAACCCACAGGTTGAGAAATACTGCCCTACAGGAAGGAAGTTTAACCTTTGTGGAGTATGATTTTGGATTTTAGAATCTTAGCTCCTACTCTGTGTCTGCCTGCAGCCATCGTGAGGTGAGCAGTTTTGTTCCCCAGCTCACTCTCTGCTGTGGTATTCTCGCTTGCTGTTGGACAAGACCCAGAACACTAGACAACTGTCCAAAGACTGAAACACCTGAAACAACGAATCAAAATAAGCTTCTGTTCTCTGCTCGTTGGTTATCTTAGGTATTTCAGTAGAGTGATGGAAAGTGGACCACACAAGCAGAGATTGTGGGAAGATGGAGAAAGGAAGGGTACATGGACCCAGGCAGCAGAAGCGTTCACATTATCCTCAGCCTTTTGAAAACAACAGCATTTGAGATTCTGCTCTCAGGGTAAGTTATCCACTGTGCAGCTCTGTTAGCATCACAAGGCTAACAGTATCTCTGTAAATGTCACTGAAGAGCTCAACAGACTGTAGGCGCTAATCACATACGAATGGGACAAGAGAAAACCAATTTGCTTTCCCACACTCTGTTGTAATGCATTTAGGAAATGGCCTAGAAAGGAAGGGTTGGAAGAGCAAACTCAGTCTCGTTTGTGGCACAAAATAATGAGCAGTGTTGTATTTGTTACCTCCTTGCTTTTTGGTAAGTGCAGGCTACATTTTTTTAGGTGTTTCCTTAAGGTGCACTTCTGGCATTTCAAGGTGAAGTTATGATCATTTGTCTCAGGTTTTGTTCTCCCTTTTGCCCCTCAATGAATTGATAACAAGATAACAATATAGTCAGGCCAATTAACACAATACCTTTTTTTTTTTAAAAAAAAAAGAAAGAATAGATTTTTGCATCTTGCCTTACTGACAAGTTTGCAAATTGCTAATCTTTGCTCCTTTCTCTCCCTTCCAATACTTCACGGTGGTAATTAAGGACTGTAAATTTCACTTTATCATTTGTGTTTGGAATACTAGCATAAATCATAGTAATAGCACCGTTTATTTCAGTAATGCCAGCTTGCCTGAAAATCACTTGTAAATTGGTTCCATAGATGCACCCCCATCAAATTAATCAAAAAGCCACCTGCGTATATTTCCTGAGCTTATTTCAAAGGCTTAGTAACAGCGCGGGGGAAAGGCCAATGCTGACCTTTTCATCTTTATTTATTTGTAGATTCTGAATAGCTCATGCGTGTGTTTTCACTTAGGACCTGGGTGCAGCCAACTGAATGTTCTATATAGTAGTTATTTCTTAAAATATGACTGAGACTTGGGTTTCAAATAATATACTTGTCTGATGGTCCTACTGTGTTCCACATACAGGAAGCATAATTTTTGACTAAGCATAACACTATATATATTTTACAGCTGTGGCAAGCAATAATTTTATGTTCTCAGTTGTTGTTGTTTTTTCAGTTGAGTATAGTAGATTTCAATGTTGTGAGTCAGGCTGTACTAACGTTTTCTCTTATATCCAGTAATGTGATTTTGTTCTTAATATTTGCAGTTTCTATGTATTTGTGTGTGTGCACATGTGTGCCATGGTGGGTGTATGAAAGGCAGAGGACAACTCTCCCTCCATAGTGTGATTAATGGGGATCACACTCAGGTTTGGTGGCAGGCAGCTTGCTTACTGCGCCATCTTGCTGCTCTGAGATAAGTGATGTTGCTGTGATGATGATATATTTTTTTCTTTTGCACTTTCCTATGCTACCTGGAACAATAATGAAGAAAGTTCCAATTCCAGTTGATGAGTGGCTGGCCCAGGACCATCTTTACATAAGAGCTTAAGCCAATTTGAGTATGTTGAACTCCTTTTGAAATTTCCTGACAAAATATACCTATGTGTAGCTTACCTCTAATTAACCTTTGAAAATATTCGGTTTAAAAAAAACAAAGTAAAATGTAATAAGATAAAACAAAAAACAACCCATCGAAGTTGAACAAGCAAAACCAACAAAAGGAAAAGAACCAAAAAGAAGGTATTATAAACAGAGATCCACTCATTCATATGTTCAGGAGTCCCATAAAAAACAAACCACTAAACCGAAAGATATAATACACATGCAGAGGACCCGGCACAGACCCATACAGGGCGAGGCTCTGTGCTTGCTGTGTCAGTCTCTGTGAGTTCATATGAGCCTTGTTCGGTTCATAGAGGGCCTTGTTCTCCTGGTGTCCTCTATACATGCTGGCTCTTACATTCTTTCTACATCATCTTCCAAAGGTTCCCTGAACTCTGAGGAGAGGGATTTGATAGAGACAACCCATTTAGAATTGTGAGTTCCAAGGTCTCTCTCTGCATAATGCTTTGTCGTGTGTCTCCTTGTTAGTTCCCATCTGCTACAGGAGGAAGCTTTCTCTGATGATGACTGAATAAGGCACTGATCTATGAATATGGCAGAATATCATTAGGAATCGTTTATTGTTACCTTTTTTTAGACCCACAGTATTTGTTTTTACCCTAAGTCTTTGGTTTCTCTGGTCTCTGGCTCTTGGTCACCCTAGCAGTATTGGGAATGGGTTCCATCTAGTGGAGTAGATCTTAAGTCAAATCAGACATTGGTTGGTTACTCCCAGAAGCTTTGTGCCACAGTTACCTTAGTATATCTTGCAGACAGGACACAATTGTAGATGCAAGGTTTTGTGGTTCTGTTAGAATTCACATTTCTCTTTTGGTAGCTTTCAGAGTACCTTCATGTCCCCAAGACACCAGAATGTTAGAAGATAGCGGTGAAGGTTCTATGTAGGCATCAACTTACTATCTCTGTGTTCAATGGGTTGTGTGGGTGTTGTCCTTAGCAGTGGGCCCTTGTTATCCATTTGCAGAGAACAACTTATCTTGGCAACTACCTAGGCTGTTTGGCGATTTCCATGGGACCCTTTTGGCCAACAACACGATTGGATGTAACCCAGTCCTGGTACTAGAAGCTTTGTTTGGTGACAAGAGATGGCCAGACCTGTTCCTGTCCCCCCTTGCTACAAGTTCACCCATAACCTTTTGTATTTCCCTGTCACAGGAAACTGTGTGTCCTCCTTAGATCTACCGTCTTTCTCAATCTCCTCTCAGAGATTTGAGTTTTCAATGTAGATGTCTTCCATCTCCTTAGGTTTATTCCAAGATATTTTGTCTTTGATGATATTGTAAATTGGAGTGTGCCCATGTCTCTTTCTCAGGGTGTCTATTATTGGTAGGGTGTTTTTGCTTGGTATATAGAAAGGCTACTGATTTTTAAAAGTTGGTTTTTAATCCTGTCACTTGGCTGAAATTGTGGGTTGCTTCTAGTTTTCTGGTGGGACTTTTAGGGTCTCTTATGTATAACTATATCATCCTCAAATAGTAATAATTTGACTTCTTTTCCAATTTCTCTCCCATTAAATTTCTTCTTTTACCTTCTTACTCTGGCTGGTGTTTCCAACACAATATTGAAAAGGAGTGGGAATGGTGGACAGCCCTTTGGTTATTTTTCATATTTTAATGGGATTGCTTTAGGTTTTTCTCTATTTAGGATAATGTTGGCTGTGGGTTTGTCTTATGTAGCCTTTATTATGGTGAGATATGTTCCCTCCAGTACTACTCTCTTTAGGACTTTTATCTTGAAATCATGTTGGATTTTGTCAAAATTTCTTTTGCATCTATTGAGATGATTATTTGATTTTTGTCTTTAAGTTTATATGATTTATTATACTAATGTATATATCCTGTATTTCCAGGATGAAGCCAATTTGATTATGGTGGATGACTTTCTTTATATATTCTTGTATTCAGCTTGCTAGTATTTTATTGGAGGTCTTTGCATTTATGTTTATCAGGAATATCAATTTGTAGTTTATTTTTGTTGTTTTGTATTTACCTGGTTTGGCGTTAAGAGTACTGGCTCCATAGAACAAGCTTAGGCCATGGAAAATTATCTTTTTCCTTCAACTATGGCAGATAATTTTCCTGGGTACAGTAATCTAGATTGGGAGTCATGTTCTTTTAGAGTTTCCATTGAGAAATCAGGTATTATTCTGATGGCTTTTCCTTTATATGTGTTTGTTCTCTTGTAGCTTTCAATATTTTTATTTGTTCTTCATATTTAGTGTTTTGATTATGAAAAACCCACATAGGATGTTTGTCTTTTGGTCTTGTTTAGTTGGGGTTTTATATGCTTCTTGTATCTGTATGGCTATGTCCTTCCCTAGTTTAGGGAAGCTTTCTTCTATGATTTTGCTAAAGATTTGGTCTATGCCATTGATCTTAGATTCTTTTCCATCGTCTATGCCTGTAATTCAAACATTTGGTCTTTTGGTGATGTTCTACATTCCCTGTATGTTCCTTTCCTGTGCTTTAAGCTTTTTCTTTTCCTTTTTTTTTGTCCAGATTCTCCTCTTTATGTTTGAATTCTGATATCCTATCTTCTGCTTGACTCATTCCACTTGTAAGACTTGTAATTCCACTTGTAATTCCTCTTTGTTTTCTAGTTGGGCTGTTGGGTTTTTCAATTCCATCTTCATTTCAGATTGAGTCCTCTCTAACATTCCCAATCTCTTTTCAATTCAGTTTTCACATCCTGAATTATTTTCATTATTTTGTATTCTTGTATTTTCTTGAATATCACTCAAGTGCTTACTTTTATTTTCTTGGTGTTCAATAAATGTTTATTTATGTCTTCTTTAAATTCCTTAAGGATAAAGCTTATGATTATTTTTTAAATTCTGTTTCCTAGGATTTTAGAGAATACTTCTATAGGACTGGTTGTTTTGATGAGTGACATGCTGTTTTGACCATTCATGTTTCTTTTATTTTTACAATTTAACCTGGGCATGTGAACTTCTTTCTTTGGTTGTATCTGATGTGATAATCTGGCCTTACTTAGACTGGCCAGTGCAGGAAATGCATAACCTCAGCAAGGTCAGGTAAAACTTGTGCACGGGCTGTTTAATTGGACCAAGGAAAAATAGCTTTGAAACCATATGACCTTAGCTAGTGCTGGAAAAGAATGTTTGCAAATGAAGAGGGTTCGTGGTCACAGGTCTTACACTATGCACATGTGTTTGAAGATGGCACCAGGCTGGGGAAAGAGCAGGGACAGAGAACTGACTTACCCAGGATATGTGGCTCATGCACTAAGAGGACTCATAGATTGTGGGTCTAGAATTAGGCTGGTACTCTTGTGGAGAAAAAGATCTGGGAAGCAATGGATTAAAATGGAGACTGTGAAGTAGAGGACTTGAAGAATGACAGGTTTTAATTAATTCTTACAAGTGTGAATGAAACTAGTCTTAAAAACATCTGAAAGGATTCTCAGACAGTAAATATATATTGATTTGTATTTAGGTACATATTTATATATATCATTTATATTTAAATATTAAGCATTTGTAAACATTTAAATCAAAGCATGTTTCATTGTATTATAGTAACCAATTTTACTGTGGTAATGTAGGAGAGAAAAAATTAAATTTATTTTAGCCACGAGAATATTTTTCAGTGTTTTTAGTCCATAAGACTTCAAAACATTTAATGTATTTCTTAACTATAGATTAGCGCTTATTTTTGCAATTAGAACTGAAAGTTGAAAGCCAGCACATTTCATTTATCAATAAGCCTGTGATTAACTGATAGCTAAGTTCTCAAAAACGCTGGAATAAATGATCTTTCTTTCTACTCTTCTCACCTCTGCTCTCCTCTAAAATAAATCATTTCCAAGCTGTCAACAAGGATGAGAAATTTCTAGCTAAAGACCTTTCTTTTCCTCCTCTAAGGCCTTGAAAAAGGGGGCTTAGAGTGAAAAGTGTCATAACTACAATAGTAAGTGCATTCTAGCAAGAATAAATAAAATGGCAAAGCCTGACAGTGAAGAATACGGAGAGGAATTCAAGTGACTAAACCTCAAATAAAGGATTATCCTTGTTTGTGAGAAATCTATTCCAGGAAGAAACCGGTGCAGCAGTCTCTGCATACAAAAGCAGCTGTGCAGACTTGGGTCTTCAGGGAAACTGCTGCTGGGATTCAGAGTCCTACAGGGCAGGAGTTGCCAACAAGCCAGTAATAGGCACCTACCTTGGCCTCTTGCTGTACAGTTATTGGGCACTGAATACACCATTTAGAGAGCAGCTGTCCTAAATCAGTGACATTCATCCTGTCATTAAAAGAAATTTGGTACTATATTTTTATAGCTCTATTAACTTTTATAATTTGAATTTCTACTTGGAGAAAGGTGGAAATAAAGAAAACTGGGGACCGTGAATATTGTGAAGTGGTGCTAATTACATAAAAATACCATGGCCAGTGGTGGAAGTAACAGCGATAAAGTGAAATTTAACAGCCTTGTCCACTTTAGAGTCAGTACTATGAGATTTTCTGAAGCCTTAAAGTGGTTTGATGTTACCAACTGTGGTATCTGCAGAACATCCAAACTTGGATCAAAGTGTCAACATGTGAAAAAGCTATGTGCAAGCAATTGTTACTGTTAAGTCACATGCTACTAGATAAAAATGTGCTCATCAATAAAATCAATTTTTTGAAACAAAGTTAATGAAATGCATTCATTCATTTGTTCATTTTTAAGCATTTATTAAGTACTTCCAATGTACCTGACTGTGTAGTGGCAGAGAATAGAAACTCAAACATAAAGGCCTTTGCTCTTTTGAAACTGTGCTGCTAATTAAATATGTTCTTCTTTTCAGCATGTTTTATTAATTTAGTTAATATTTAATCATTTTTGTAAAAAATTGGATTTGTTCTAATTAAAAAGTTTTATATGTATGTATATTTGTATATTATGTTTGTATGTATGTACAGTCTGCCTGTGGGTATGTGCATGTGAGTACATATGTCCCCTTTGCCTGGAAGAGGGGACTATATCTCCTGGAATAATAACAGACACTAGTGAGTCACCCAACATGGTCACTTGGAACCTACCTTGGGTCTTCTGCAAGAATAGCAAGCATTATTAATCACTCAGCCCTTAAGTCCTCCAGCTCTTCTCCATTTTTTGAACATGATCTCTTTGTATATGATGTAGACATCTCTGCCTCTGTTTTGTAATACAAAAGCAAAACAAAGAATTATTTTCTCACTAGAAGTGCCCTTTTATAATGTTAAGTGGGCATACCTAGGGACAATACAGCCCTGCCTGCTTACTCTGTCCAGTCCAGCTTGATGGAGGCATGTTTGCTGCTTCTGAGCACCATGTACATTGCTCCAATTTTAGGCACAAAGTGGGTCTTTGTTGTCATTAAGCAGGTTGTAGCCCTCTATTCACAAACCTCATTTAAATGCTTGTTGGCCAGATCTCCTTAAATAGTCAGAGCTATTTGTGCTGGAAAACTAGGATGCTGATATTTTGAAACCGCATTTTCTTTTTCTGCTACTGCTGAATCAGGAAGACCTCTATTACAGGAGCTGCAGCATGCTGCCAGCAAGCAGATCCCATCCCCCCCCCCAAAAAAATGGGGCATAACTTTGTTTTTAGTGTCTAGAATTTCTTTTCAAGCCCTTTCAGGTTTTATAAGCACTTAGCTAGCACATGTTGGAGCGCCAGTCTGTTGTAGGAAGCCAATTGTTTGTTCCTGAATGCCCAGGCTCCAGAAATAATCATTCAGAAGTTGTATTAATTAAATCACTGCTTAGCCTATTAGCGCTAGCTTCTTATTGACTAGCTCTTACATTTTAATTGAACCCATTTCTATTAATCTGTGTATAGCCACATGACTGTGGCTTTTTGGCAAGGTTCTGTCCAAGGTCTATCTCTGGTGTGGCTACATGGCATGACTCTGACTCCACCTTCTTTCTCCCAGCATTCAGTTTAGTTTTCCCTGTCTAGCTCTATTTGCCCTGTCAGGCCCAAGACAGATTATTAATCAATGGTATTCACAGCATACAGAGAGGAACCCCACATCAACACTCCTCTGTTACTAATAATTACATATATGAGCCTATGGGGGGCCATTATCTTTCAAACGACCACAACCTACAATATACATAAACCTGTGTATACATATACATATACAATTTAAGTGAAATTTCCTGTCTTGTCTGACAATGCTCCCTCCTCTAGAGCTATAGACTACTTATCTAAACCCACCACAGATGTGATAAGTTCTTTCTGAGTTGCTGGTTAGGGTGTCCTAGAGACTTACAAAGATTTATAGGTTATTGCTGTGGCTCTTGGTTGCCCCTCAGAAGTGAGAGGTAAGTCCTATTCACTAAATGTGTCATAGATTTCAGAAACAGAGACCAGAGGATCTGACCTGACAGCTACCTCCTTGAGGTTGTCTTTCATGATATCAGAAGGTTCTATACAACCTTCCAGTAGAGGGAAGCAACCAATAGTTCACACAGCTACGACAGCTATAAACCACAACAAACCAGCATTTTATGATGACCATAAAGGCATAGTAGTGGTACCCACACTTTGGTAGTAACAAGCAGATCTCTTATAGAACTGAAGGCCCAGTGAACAAGAGGGAAATCACACCCAGTATTGGAAACCTAGACAACTACCCAGGATTAGTAAAGTCAGAGATTTTTGGAGGCAAATCTACCACCACCAATTCACTAAACCTGCATAATTCCTAACTATATTCTAACTATTTATCTTTATACCCACAAATAAGTATCATTCTCATTCTCTCATCCAGGAAAATTCTTTTTGTAACAGTCAGAGACCACCAGAAAACCACAACTGATCAAATTAATCAAAATGTAGAGTTATAGGGTACAGACACAACTGGTACATCTACAACACAACTCTTGCACCTAAGGCCCAGGGATCATCGCGTAAGAGGGAAAGAAAAGACTGTAGGAGCCAGAGGATCAGGGAGTATGCAGTGAGGTTATGTTTCCTAGAAATGCCAGAAGCTCTACATGTGAAGTCTCACCAATATGGCTGCCTAAATATGACCTGAATAAAGAGGATAGCATAGGCATGCAAACAAGGAAGGGGAAGCTTATGAGGCCTCATTCCTGGAGAAAGAATACATCATGAAAGCGGGAAGAGTACACCAATTGGTTATTCAATATCATATGGTCATCCTTGAAAATGTATACAAATAGCACTGTATGAATTGAGCATGTTGTATTCATATAGGAATATACACGCATGCATGCTCACACATATATATGTAACAACAGTTAAAAAAAGAGGTCATGAATTTGGAGCAGAGCAAGGTGGGGTGTATGAGAGTGTTTGGAGTAAAGAAAGGGAAGGGAAAATGATGTAATTTTATTAACACCTCAAAAATATTTTTAAAAAGAATGTCTTTTTTTTTTTTGATTTTCGAGACAGGGTTTCTCCGTAGCTTTTTGGTTCCTGTCCTGGAACTAGCTCTTGTAGACCAGGCTGGCTTCGAACTCACAGAGATCCGCCTGCCTCTGCCTCCCGAGTGCTGGGATTAAAGGCGTGCGCCGCCACCACCACCCAGCTAAGAATGTCTTCTTTAAAGGATAGATGTCACAATTCTTTTCAAGAGAACTGTAAATATTATTGTTGAAAAAGCAAGACAGAAGTCTATTAAAACGTGCTGAAACCATTAGTTTTTTTGGTACAAGATGATCAGTCTGACATGTCACTTGATATAACACATACATGCTCACACAGGCACATGCTCACATACACACAGGCTGACTCAGAGACGATTCACTTCACAAAAAAATTAAGAGTAAATCTGATCTTCAGGGTATTGTTCTTGTGGTTAGAGTGCCCTCAGGAGCCAACATTTAAGGGGAAATCTAGAGTAACAGAAAATGTGGATGTCATAATCATAAGAATTCTGTTTAATAGAACCTGTCTGTAGGCACTAAAGCATATTGCTGGAGAAACAGTATGTCCTATATTGACTCTGAACAGATGCCTGCTGTGTGCCTACTAAGTTCAAGGCTTGTAGGAGTCAGACTTGCCCTTAATGTTCAGATTCAAGAGATCCTGAATTCACACTAGGAATTTATTTTTTATGAGCACTTTGGGTGAGTTTATTCAGACACAGTTTCTTTTCATTACTTGAGAATTTCACATAATGTATTTTGATCAACTCCACTTTCCCCACTCTCCTCAGACTCCTACCCTTTCCCCCAATACTTTTCTATGTTGTCATTTTTAAATATACTCAGTCTAATTAATACTACCATTATGTACATGGGTATAGGGCCTTGTATTGTGGTAAGGGTAGCTACCATGGAACACATACCTGAAGAGAACTAACTTCTCCTCCAGCAGCCATCAATTGCCAATAGCTTTCCAAATAAGAGGTAATGTGAGGCCTCTTGTAGCATGAATTCTAATTGCTGGATCTTCTCAGTCAGCAGCCTTGAAGCCATTCCAGATGTAGAACTCAGAGGAAACGACAACAGAGATGCTCTGAAATGTTGAATCATCTGGACCCTCTGAGCCCACTGGAGATTTTTCAAGAGGGCTTCCTTGATTAAAGCTGATTTTTTTTCTAACCCAGAGTAAATCCACAACCTCTCATTTCCTGTGGAAAAAAAGCATAACATCTTCTCCAAAGTAACATATCTTTTCACTTAAATTTTGTAGTCAAGGCATTTTCAAAATATATATGTTGGCTTAATCCAGCAAATATCAAATGTCTCTTAGCAGCTGTTATTCCTTCATCAACAGTCAAACAATTTAAAGACAACTCAATAACATATAGTATCCAGACTCTGTATATTTTCCATCTTGACGTGACATTTTAAAAATTACTTTACTCCTTTTTAATGACTTTACTATTTTAAAACTATGTATTTCTTTTTATGACTGTCTATATCTTCTCTTTACTTTCCCAAACCTATGTACATTTTTAATCAAACTGTTTAGAGTTTTTAATTTTTTTGTCTGAATCTGCATTTACTGTATATATCTTTTTCTGACTACATGAGTCTTTAAACTGCTAAGCTGTATGGTTAGGACTAAAGTAGTGGCTTTGGTGGCTGGTTCTACCCCAATCCTTGGTTTCCTGAGAGGTTAGTCTCATGGCAGAGGTACTTTTACTGTCAACTCTGGGAGCCATGTTACAGTCCCATCCATCACTGGGAAGCTGTTAGTTCCATGCCGCCACCAAGTAGCATGCCATCCACTGCTCATAAACCCCCTTTAATTATTTGGTAGCAGGACCTCTTAAAAGAGCCACATGTTTTTACCCCTAATGCTGAAGCCATCTCATAAAGGAGCACTGCTCTGCTTGCTGCTAGCAAGCAGAACCCACCCAACAAAAAGCTGTTACTAAGAAGCTGAGTTTGACTGTGTTTTTGTGTGTTTAGAATCGTTTTTCAAGTTTTTTCAGGCTTTATGTGGAAATTTTAGCCCTATGTTGGAATGCCATATGTAATATAAATTCTAATTGATCTTAATAATAAAAACCTGAGTCATATATAGGGGTAAATGCTGAAAGATCAAAGAAGGAGAATAGCCAGCCATTAGTTCTTATCTCTACCAAATCCTCTGACTAAATGGGCAACCTTATTTCTAGGAATCCTCAGAACAAATGCTGTCCCTACAAAACCTCAGACTGAATTCTGATCTTCTCTCTCTTCCCACTTTATATTCCTCTCTCTGCCCAGCCATATTGTTTCCCTTCTCCTCATCTCTAGTGCTGGGATTAATGGTGTGTGCCTCCATTGCCTGGCCTCTATGACTAACTAGTGTGGCTAGCTCTGCACCCTGATCTTCAGGTGAGTTTTATTTGTTAAAGCACAAACAAAATATCATGACAGCCTCACCCATCTGTGCTAGAATTTTGTCTGGCTTCGTTTATTCATGTCTTGTACATACTCTCATAGCTGTTTTCAGTTCATGTGCATAGTGGCTCTGTCATGTCCTGATGTCCTGAAATCACTACCTATGGCTCTTACAGTCTCTCTGAGCTATCTTTTGAGATGATCCTTGAGCCTTGGAAGTTGGGTGGTGGTATGATACATATATAATTTAGGACTCCACGCTCTCTTAGTTTCTGCACATCGATCAATTGTGCATTTTTGCATGCATATCTATGTTGGGAGCCACCTTCTTGGAATGACTTCTACTGCATTCCTAGCTGCAACCAGTAAGTACTTTCCAGGATAGGAGTGTGAGGATTAAAAATGTTAAGTAGGAGGAACAGAGATTAAAAAGAAACACAGAGACCCAGAATAGTAAAGGGAGGGCAACTCAGCAAATACTGAGTACTTTATTCGCCTGTGTTTATTTTGTGTATGCTTTTATACCCCAATACAAAAGTGGGGAAGTGAAGCTTGATTAATAAAAGCTCAGAGTCAGTAATTGGGGTTCAACCTGATGATCTGAAAAGTAAAACAGCCAGCCACTGGCTCTTACCTCAACCTCAGTCTGAAATGGTGATCCTGCCTCCCAGAACCTCAGAATGAGACTGTGTTTCTGAGAGCTGTCTCCTCCCATTTTATAATCCTCTTTAGGGCTGGAATTAAATGTATGTACCAAGATTATGAAAGGCATACACTGCCTAGTTTCTACAGCAACTAGTGTGGCTTCTGGGATTAAAGGTTCATGTTATTATGACCACTGAGAATATAGGTGTGTGTTACCTACTCTGGTCTGACAGGCTGATCAGTGGGACTGTTTTACACTCAAATCTTCAGGCAATCTTTATTAAAACACAATTGAAATAACAGGGAAGAAGACAAAAGAATGATTTTACATGATACAAAATACAATCATGATAGTTACTTATTTTAATACTTGAGATGCCAAGTCATTAATTCCTGAGAAAAACATTTGATGTTTGAGGCAGTGAACCCACCCTAGACCAAGTATCCTGTAGGCATCCACTTCCTAAGTCAAACCTCCTATTTCAAAAGAAGGAGCAGAAGTTAGCTTAAATTAGAGCAGATCTACTCTCACCACACCCTAGGCCAGGTTATCTTGTTTTGTAGACTACTTATTATCAACGACTTTGAAAGAGCAAAAATAAACTCAAACTCTCAGACCTTCATAGAAGGAGGAACAGGCTCACATTTTTGGGCTTCCACAAATCTACTGCCAAAGAAACTTTATGAGGGTTGAGAGATCCACTAATCTATGGGTATAAAAATAAATATTTTGGATGTAGTTTAATACAATGTTTTTTTTTTAGCAGAACAACAGTATCAAAATTTTTCCAAAGGCATATGACCTACCTATTCATGGAGTATGATCCAATTAACAGTACCAGGTTTGAATTCTGTTTTGTGGAGTGATGCTTAAAAAGTGGTTGGTGACTCCCATAGCATTCATGCCATTATTGCACCAGGGAGAATTTCTTATAAGGAAATTTATTATTATAACTCACAGGGTTTAAAGTGAGGTTAGATTGTTGGTTACTTTTCTATCCTAATAATATTCAAATAGTACTTTCCAGGACTATAAAATCTAGTAAGACTGAAGACTGTAGGTTATTACCAGTTTTATGTTTTATTAAAACTGGGTTTGATAAAACAATGTGGCAGAAAATTCATGGTGCTAAACAGTAATAAGCACACAGTGATGATGTCTTCCATCTTGTGTTGCTGATTGTTGGAAAACTGTTGTGATTTTATCCAAGCAACTGATGATAGAGATGATGCTTCAGAGGGAACATTGAAGAGTTACTCTTTGAATAATGAACTTCTGCTCTTGCTGTGATAAAAATTTAGCTTACAGAAACTTCAGAAATACCTCAGGTAAATTAAAAATGCTTTTCTAAAAACAAACAAACAGACAAACAGTAGCAACACCCCCCCCAACTTCTATTCAGCTACTTAAAGAAAGATTTTTGACGTAATAGAATTATTCATAATAAGTCTTTAAGAGATTTGTCTTAGAGTTTTGATGGCTGGATCTTAGCATGGATCTTGAATCATGACTATTTTTTAATTAGGAAAAATTAAGCAATTGTTGCAGTTCAACAGGGAAAACTGGTGTAAGGTAGGAGGATAGCATGATGACCAAACTTGGTTGTCACCTTGATACACCTGGGAGGAAGAAACCTTAACTGAGGAATTTCCTCCACCAGACTGGCTGGCATGTACACATGCCTGCAGAGCTATTTCTTGATTAATGCTTGATGTGGGAGAACCCAGTTCACTGTTATCAATGCCACCCTGAGCAGGAGGTCCTGTGTTGATAAGAAAGCTAGGTGAACAGCCATGAAGAGCTAGCCAGCTAGCAGCATTCTTCCATGGCTTCTGCTTTCGGTCCTGCCTCTATATTTATGTTCTGCTTGAGTTTCTATCCTGGTTTCTTTTCCTGATTGAATGTGATGAAATAATCTTTTCCTCCCTTAGCAGCTCTTGGTTATGGTGTTTTTGTCACAGCAATGAAAACTCTAAAACAAGAATGTAAACATCATAAAAATTAAGGATGTTAAATGAACCAGTTACTGATCCAGTAAGTGGAAGTAGATATTTCAATGATTTTTCCCCCAATTTATCACATGACTGGATGCTCCTTTAGCCAAATAATCAATGTTAAATGTATTCAGTAATTGCCAATATGCAAGATAGACTCAGATAGACTCAAACTATTGCTTTTTTGACCACCTAGAACAATGGTCTTCTCAAGCAGAAGTGGCTAGCAGATGACAAATGTTACTTATTTGAATAATTAATTGGTAGAGTTGGAATTCTGAAGATTAATAGATATTTTACAGTGTTTTTAATAAATCAAAATTAGCATCCTGCTCTCATGGAAAGAGGCAAAGGGATTTAGAATTTTGCCCTAGGAATCTGTTGATATTCAAGAGTCTATGAATGTAACTAGGATACAAGTTCCATGAGGGCAAGGACTTTGCTTTATTTAATAATATATTCTGAAATTCCTTGGAAAAGTACTTGTTTACTGACTCATGGAGACATGTGGGTTCAGGAATTAACATATTTCTTGGTGCAGCAACAAGTTAAGTGATGAGGAGAAGGAAGATGTTTTATTTAGACCTTAAAACTATATGGCACCTAGTGAACTCAGTTCTTCATTCTTATTGAAGAAATGACTCTCCAGACAATTAATTATTGTAATATTTATTTATTGTCATACTTCAAGAGTAGTCTTAGAGGGTTTGAACATAATGAAGGACATCCATAAGTTCTGTTTTGAAAAGATGTCACATAAGTTACTCAAGTTGGTTCTTCTAGTTTGATTGCATATAAGACTCCAGTTAGTGGATGATGATTCTCAGTTTCTATTTTCTTGAATTTGAAAGATAGGTAACTGTTGAAATCTTGGTGGAGTTCTACCAGAATTTCCCTGAATAAAATTCCTGGCACCTTTTCTTTTTTCTAGATGCAAAAATAAAGAATTTAGTTCTGGTACTGGCTGGCCAGTGGGTTTTCTTTATCAGAGCCCCATAGATTTTATTGCCTATGACTCTCTTCACAGACATTCTAAATTGTTTTGTGGAGAACATTGTTGCAAAAATTCCATACAAATTTTAAAATTAAAGTGTTTTGATTTTTTGGGGTTGGAGTTGGGAGAGCAGAAATGGTAATTTGGTTCTCGATCACAACTGTTTTCAAAATGTGCAATATTAAGAGTTGGATTGCCAAGGATTCTGCATGACTTAGGTCAATATTACATTCTTCATTAGAGTTGACAAGGTCGCCTTATAGAGTGAGAAAGAAAAACTAGAGAGAAATGATCAGAATAAAGAATCAAATATTTATTTGGAATATAACTACTGTATACATCTTCATTGCTTTATTCCTTAATAAGATTAGTAAAATATAAACTTCTTTAAGAAGGTAAAATTTCTCTTAGTAAAAACCAAGAAAAGGTTGGAAAACTGATGAATTAGTAAATAAAGTCAAAATATAGTAAAAATAACTAGCTTCTGAAATCATGAGAACCATTAAGATTTAATTCAAGCAGTGAGAGAGATAACATTGGGGTTCTCCATGACTCTGGTAATATTTCTTGAAAGAAGATGATGTGTAAAATATCTCTAAAATTCTCTAGAATCTTAATTTACCCTCAGGAGATCAGAATGAGCATTAACAACCGTGATAAGATTAGGCCAGATAAATATATGTAGCATTTTGGTTGTTTTTCCTCAGAGTGTCAAGCATGAAGAACTAAGGCCCAGGCCAGCTATATTATTATACTCCTTTTGAAAGTAAGTTGTTTGAATAAATCGAATATGAAAACTACTGTCTTACTCAAGACCACAGTGTTTTAATAAGTAATGAAAGTGCAAATGCAGTGATTTCTTAGTGGCATTAGTAATGAATTATTAACCTAAGAGAACACATTAATGAAAGCTTGCCTTACTAAAAAATTACATACATTTTGTTGAACTTAAACCTTGTGTTTTTGTTTTTGCATTGTGCTTGATGGATGTGGAATATTCCTTGACACTCTGATAGGTTTAATAAAGAAGCTGATTGGCCAATAATTGGGCAGGAAGGGATTGTGCAGGAGAGTCAGGCTAGAAGAAAGCTGTGAGGAAGAGGGGCAGAGTGAGAAGAATTGTCAGCAGACACAAGGAGAAGCAAGACGGGCACACTGTGCTGAGAAAGGTACCGAACCCTGTGGCAAAACATCAATAAGAAATATGTATAATTTAAAAGTAAGATTTATGTAGTAACAAGTCTGCATTATTAACTGAGCATTTGCAATTAATATAAGCCTCAATGTGTTTATTTGAGAGCAGCTTCCAGGACAGGAAAATTCCACCTACAAATTGCTGTGGGATAATTCTTTTGTGCACTGTAAAGATTTGCCACTCATATTGGTTTAATAAAATGCTGATTGGCCAGTAGTTAGGCAGTGAGTATAGACGGGGCAAGAATTCTTCCAAGAAGAATTCTTGGAAGAGGAAAGGCAGAGATGCAGTCATAAGCTAGATACAGAGGAAGAAAGATGAGAATGCCTTACTGAGAAAAGGTACCAAGCCATGTGACTAAACATAGACAAGAATTATGGGTAAATTTAAATTATAAGAGCTATCTAGTAATAAGTCTGAGTAATAAACCAAATAGTTTATAATTAATGTAAGCCTCTGTGTGTTTATTTGGTACTGAGTAGTTGTAGTACCAGGTGGGACAGAAACTTCTATCTACAACAAATGGCACCCAATATCCAGGGCTTCATACATCCACATAAAGCCTGAAAAAGCTTTTTAAAATATTCTAAACACACAGAAATAGAACCAGACATAACTTCATAGTCTTGTATTGCTCATATCTGTGGTGAAACAGAGGCATATCCTGGCAATTTCTAGTATTCCATGAGCTAAGCCACATGGCAGGCTCCCACAGTCTCTCACATGGGCCATGGTACATAGAGATGTCTCCCAGCTCGGCACTGTGTGGTGGGTTTCTGAGTTTTGTTTATGCAGACATGAAAGATTCTATATAGGCAGTAAAGAGAGATTCAAATGAAAGAAACATTTAATGGTTTACAATGTATTTAAAAATGTTTGTAGGCTTGGGAGATAAAAAGAAGGTATAGGTAGTCATAATATTTATATATGCATGTATGCCATGCCAGCATGGGCTAGAACCAAGAGTCTCACATGGGCTGGAACCAAGAGTCTCAGCGGAGGGTGTCCAGGTTGAATGAATACACAGAGCACGAGCTTGAGGTGGAACAGCTTCTCTTTATTGTCTGCTGGGCTGGTTTTATAACATGGCACCAAATGAGGAGGGGGCTGCGAAGGGACTGTAACCTGACCCTGGCAGGGATCAAGGACCTGTCACCATGCACTTAAAATTCCTTCCTTCCCCGCTCCAGGAGCAGAGGGAATTTATTATGTTTTCCTTGCAGATAAGCACCTCAAATGGGGGCAGGGATATCAACTCGGGGCTGCAGTTCCCACACATGTATATTTAAAATAATAAAGTGAAGTCCTTAGAAATAGAGTAAAATAACATAAAATAAATAAGTTTTATAAAGATGCAAAATATTGTATGTTACTGTCATTGAGTTTTTTACCTGCTGAGAAAGAAGGAACAATAGCTGCTAAAGACATTTGATTATAAAAGCTGTTAGATTAAATCCACCTATATATTTAAAAATGTCTTGACTTCAAAATGTAAGTCAAAAGATATGTTATTTTGGGGAAGAGGTTATGCTTTTATTTCCAAAGAAAATGAAAGGCTATGGATTTGTTCAAAGTTAAAGATGGTCAGGTTTGGTCAAGGAAGACCCTCTGAAATCCTCACTACAGACATAAAGAAATAAACCTAGAAGAACTACAAGACATATGATGTATATTTTACCTGTTCAAACATAAAACAAAAGATAGTTATTGGCTGACTTTTATAATGTAGCATATACTTATATTAATGCAGATATGTGTGTTGCCTTTAAAAGTTTATATATTTTCAGAACAAGGGGATGAAACACCAATGAAAACTGAATGTCCAGGTGATGCAGCATCTACAGCAGCTTCATGGCTGCTGACTGAGATGATCCAGCCTCACAGAACACTCCAGCCAAAACCTAACAATTATCCTGATTTTCTCGAAGTTCCTCCAAAGACGTCAGTACTCCTAAAGAACAGGAAGTAGTCTAGAGAGTAACATTCACATTCCCAAAAGATTGTTTATGGATGTTCGTTATCATTTAAGGTTGGTTACAAATTGTTATTGGTCATGGTCAGGGAAAAGGCTAAACAAGGGAATTAAATTCAAAAATCTCTTTCTAAAGGAAAAAAGGGGGATAAGTTATAGAAATGATAGAATAAAAGGTAGATTATTGAATCTACTTTAATCTAAAAACAGATATTCATCTCAAAATTTTTCACATTGATATGGATTTTACTTTATTGATACACATTTAAAGTTATTTCTGTTATACTGTATGCATGTTTCTACTCTATTTTGGGGTATTGTGCTTATGTAGCTCATTTAAAAATGTAATGTAAAATTAAAAAAAATAGAGATTAATAGCCATCTATAACAGTCAAACTTATAGTCATATTAGGTATGCTTGCAAGGTCATAAACAGATATATTTAGATAGACACATGGTCCTCAAACATTTCAAATATCTAAGGAATATGGTATTTAGTATGTTTAATAACCTATCTTTTTATGACAGTGAGACATGTCTGTTTCTGACAGTACCAATCTATTTCATAAGATAATGAGCATAGCCGGGCGATGGTGGCACATGCCTTTAATCCCAGCACTTGGGAGGCAGAGGCAGGTGGATCTCTGTGAGTTCGAGACCAGCCTGGTCTACAAAGCTAGTTCTAGGACAGGCTCCAAAGCCACAGAGAAAGCCTGTCTTGAAAAACCAAAAAAAAAAAAAAAAAAAAAAAAAAAAAAAAAAAAAAAAAAAAAAGATAATGAGCGTAAAGAAACTCCACATGGAGTTTGTTTTCTTTGTAGCAAAAGATAGCCACTGGCCAAGAAACTTCCCTTGACTTGATTGCTACCAGTATGCTGTCCAAAGTGGACCAGCAGGGCACTAAAGAAAGCAACCACCAAATTTTGTCAAGACAAGGTAGGACAATCCTTCAAAATTACCTGCTTCTCAGAAAAGTCTGTCATATATTCTAGGCCTATGGACCAAAGATAGATACCCCAACATTATAGAAGAACTTACGGTGACTGTCCAAACAGCCAGATATTTTTGTTAGGTAACATTTCACCCTTCTGGCATTTTTGATGAAGCTGAAGACTGAATAGTCATAATTTTTCCTTAGTTACAATAAAAGCTAAATGAAGAACAAAACGTTTGACTTAAAAAGATAAGATAAATATTAGAGTATTTTTTCTAATTTTGCCAAATACAAATAATCTGGATATTGTAGCTATAATTTTTACTTGATAACTTGTAGTATGAAGCTACTTGTTCATTTCCCTGCTGCCCAGACTCCCAAAATAACCACACAGAAACTGTACTAATTAATTCACTTCTTGGCTTATTAGCTCTAGCTTCTTATTGGCTAGCTCTTACATCTTAATTTAACCCATTTCTATTAATCTGTGTATTGCCACATGGCTGTGGCTTACTGGCAAGGTTCCATTCAGCGTCTGTCTCTGGTGGGGCTACATGACTTCTCTCTGACTCCACCTTCTTTCTTCCAGCATTCAGTTTAGTTTCCCTCGCCTACCTATATTCTGCCCTGCCAGGCCCATAAGATAGATTCTTTATTAATCATTGGCATTCACAGCATATAGAAGAGAATCCCACATCAATAACTATGTTTGTTTTTTTTAAACTTATTTATTTATTTATTATGTATACAATACTCTTTCTGCTTGTATGCCTGAAGGCCAGAAGAGGGCACCAGACCTCATTACAGATGGTTGTGAGCCACCATGTGGTCGCTGGGAAATGAACTAGGGACCTTTGGAAGAGCAGGCAACGCTCTTAACCGCTGAGCCATCTCTCCAGCCCAATAACTGTGTTTGTTGCATATAATTTTACTATGCTAAAGTTAAAACCTTCCTTTGTCATTTTAGACATATGGGGGAAATGCTGTAGAATATTGCTTTACACTGTGTGAATATATGTCACTGTAATTGATTTAATAATGAAGCTGACCGGCCAATAATTGGGCAAAAAAAGATTGGGCAGGAGAGTCAGACTAGGAGAATGATGAGAGCAAGAAGGGTGGAGCCAGAAGGGTCACCAGCAGACACAGGGAGAAACAACATGGGTATGTTGTGCTGAGAGAAGGTGTAACCCACGTGACAAAGTGTAGATAAGAATTGGGGGTTAATTTAAATGCAAGATTTAGTTAGTAACTAACCTGAGCTATCAACTGAGCATTTACAATTGATATAAGCCTCAATGTGTTTGTTTGGAAGTGGCTGCCAGGATGGGAAAACTTCACCTACACTTAATACATTAAATTCAATCATTTTAGATCATGTTTTTAAATTATTGCCCAACTATGAAATAAGACCTATGCTTATAATCTAAAATCAGTGTTACTTGAAACCAGTTCGATGGGGTTGTACGTCTTCAGTGGGAGTGTTTTCTACTTGATATTAATAAGAAGAATTTACACAATTCACAAACCCAAGAATGGGAGAAATTGTAGAGCTCTTTATGCAATACCTGTAAAATCTTTGAGAATGGACAAAGGCCTAATTGTAAGTTTGCAATAATAGTTGAATTACAAATTTGCTTTCGGTCTGTAGTGATACGGAGGCCTGTAGAAGTGGCTCAACTCTATCTTGACATAAGATCAGAGCATTTGAGACTATTATTGCTCCTACAAGGTCAAACAACGAAATGTTTGGCCTAAAGTGAAGTTGTTGTGTGGTCTTGCCTAGATAGCAGGATGTTTGGCCTACTGGGTGTTTTGTTCCAAATAATAAGATACTTGACTTAGGGCATAGCTTTTGTGTGTTTTGAATATTAAAGAAGTAGTCATTCTTGTTTGTTTCTCGTATCATGATGAAGAAAAAAAGCCCCTTTGCCTTCCCCTTTGACTTGGGGTATAAAAGGGTTATTAAAAAATAAACTTGGGGCAAATTCAGTATTCACTGGAATGCCCTCTCAACTCTATCTTCAGTCTCTCATCTGTTTTTTTCCTCAATCAACACTCCCCTTCTCAGGAATGTATAGATGATTTGACTAGACCTAGACATAGTGAGTGACAGGGGTGTGAGAGGAAAGAGGTTTACAACACTTTCCTATGTTTTAATACCCAAGAAAGACTGTCACTGCTAGGAATAAATATATCTATTCAAAAGCAAGGTCTTGAAAAAACTTACTATAAAGCACTTTCTGTGTATAATACGTAATCAACATGAATTAACAAGAGCTGAAAATGCCAATGGATAATTGTTGACTACTGTATATTAAAAAACATACAATTAAATATGCTTCATCTGCAAGACAGCTCTGGGGGTAAAAGTGATTCCATAACAAACCTGATGACTTGAGTTTGATAATACCTGGAATGCATGATAAAAGAATCAACTTCTGAAGTTGTCCTCTGACTTACATAGACACACACACACAGTTACACACATTCATTTCACTCACACACACTCACATACACAAATTTTAAATAAAAAAATTAGAAGTTAAAAAATATGTCAGGTAACTTTTATTTTATGTTTACATAGCTTTCTCAGTCCTTCAGAATTCCAACCCCAAATCTAAGTGTAAACATTTATGATTTATCTTTGAGAGCATTCTCTGTATACTATATTTTATGAATATTATACTTTATTTTTGTTTTGATATTGTACATTATGGAGGATGTTTTAAACATTCACTATTTTTACAGGGTCTCGAAACTAATGATATAGTTATAAAATTATAACTATGTAAATAATTGAACTGTACATGAATTTTCACAGGAGGTAAATATTTTTTATATGGGATACTGTATATAGAGTCTCACAAATTCTAGGTGGGTAGTGTACTGCCAAGCTTTATCCCCAGCTTTGCTTTTTATGCTTTTAGAGTTGAACAGTTCAACTATTTAGAAAAATTAACAGCTAATGGGAGGTCAGTGAAGACACCAGCTGATTTGTGTTCACTAGGGACTCAGTGCAGTGGTGCATGCTCACTGCTTGTTCTTATGTACAGTGTGGGAGTGCTGCAGCTGGCAGTGTCAGCTTCAGGGAAAGCTCAGCTTCACCAGTGCAGTATGGATGGAAGTACTTGGTGTAATGATCTGTTCTGTCCCTTTCTTTTCTTCTTTTTTTTTTTTAGAGGCCAGAAGCTAGTTTTATTTATTTATTTATTTTCAGGTGGTTGAGATACACTTATTCATATATAGAAATTTCAAATAATAATAAAAATAAAAGGTATTTTTTGAGTGGTTGAAACAGCATAAAAATAGTGACAGAGCTGGTCATGAGAAGCAAACATCTTTCCTTCTATGTTTAACTTTCCTGTATTAAATAAATGATAAGAATTTAGGTTATATATATTTTATCTTATTTTTTTGCTGTAACATTCTTTTATATATTTTTTCTTTTTTTTTAAATTTATTACAGATTTCTGTCTCTTCCCTGCCACCGCCTCCCATTTCCCTCCCCCTCCCCCAATTAAGTCCCCCCCCAGCCCGAAAAGCAATCAGGGTTCCCTGTCCTGTGGGAAGTCCAAGGAACCCCCACCTCCATCCAGGTCTAGTAAGTTGAGCATCCAAACTGCCTAGACTCCCACAAAGCCAGTGCGTGCAGTAGGATCAGAAACCCATTGCCATTGTTCTTGAGTTCTCAGTAGTCCTCATTGTCCGCTATGTTCAGAGAGTCCGGTTTTATCCCAGGCTTTTCCTGTCCCTTTCTTTAAGAGACAAACCACGCTCACTCCCCTCTGCCCCCGTCTGCTGAGACAGGCTGGTCTTCAGCTTCTAGCCTGAGTTCCCTCTCTTTTCCATCTCCCTCTTGAAGAGGCAGCTTCTGCCTCTCCCCACTTCTCCCCTTCCGCCTTCTTCCTCTCTCTCCTCTCTCCCTCTGTCTCTCTTCTCTCTCTCCCTCCCTCCCTTCCCCCTCTCCTCTTCTCTTTCTCCCCCTTCCCTTCCATAACTCACTTAATAAATATCCAACCTCACTCTGCATGGCGTTGCCTATCCATGTCTCTGTCTCTTGCCTGCCACTGCATATCTCCCTGCCCAGGACCAGCCACCGCTCAGGGACCTGCAGCCATCCCTGCTTGGGACTGGCTGCTCTCAGGGTTCACTGCCTGCCACTACATGTCCTGTTGCACCACTTTGGGACCTGCAACGTTTCTGCTGCCTGCCGCCACTGGGGATCCTGCAACATTTTTATTAATCCATTATACTTGGTATATAGTATTTGGTGTGGATTGATAGTATGTTTTGTGGTGAAACTCACAAAAGTGGAAATTACCAATGGGACCGAAGAGGGTTTGGTAATTGCTTGCTGCACCTTCCATTTCGACCATCTTGACACAAATGAACTGCTTATATGTATTTTTGGTGTGTTTTGAGTTAAAAGCACATGAGATATCATATAAATTCTATATGTGGGATTATAATCATTAATTAGCAGTTGAAACATAGCTTCTCATTGAGTGAATTGCTGTAGTGAGTCCTGTATACTTTATATAAAAAATTGCATATTAATGAAATATAACAGTGCTATAAATACTTTAAAACTTTACAACATATATATGTATTCTTAAAGAAATTAAAGCATATGTACAAAGTATTTTCTCCTAATTTTTTTTTGTATTTATGAAGACATAAAGAGACACAGTGTGTACTGAACACTTTACATTGAATTTTATTCTTGGTGTGACTGCATGCCGTCACCTTGAGTAGCTTAAGCCCTTTGCTCCGAAGTGGCAGATATGGGAGATCACTGAAGCAGTCAGAT
This sequence comes from Microtus oregoni, assembly GCF_018167655.1. Taxonomy (NCBI): domain Eukaryota; kingdom Metazoa; phylum Chordata; class Mammalia; order Rodentia; family Cricetidae; genus Microtus; species Microtus oregoni. Next base: position 32,554,072 of record NW_024543069.1, on the reverse strand, counting down.
CACAGCTCCAAGATCCTCCTTCTCTTCTGAGAACTTGGGCTTCAGCTGAGGAACAAAGGCTGACAGAATAGAATGCCCTTTCTCACTGCATTTTGGCCCCAATAGGATGGCTAAAGAAAAAGGCTTGTCTGCTACCCTGTAATTAAGACACAACGCAGTACAACCAGTCACTCACTGAATGAATATACCTTTCTCTGTGTTTTTGTACATTACGGTTCTTTGAACAGAGAAAATGTTTGCTAAGGTGCTCTTTCCCCCATTAGCATGCCTTCTTAGCAAGTTTTCCGTATCAGAAACAGTCCTTTAGAAAATTAGAACAGAGTGTAAAATCCCAGGGATCTCTTGCACAGGCTGAGACCTCGTCTAGAAAGAAGAGCCAGTGTAAATTTTGCCTTAGGTGATGTCGCGGGGCTATGCAAATACATGGAGTTGAACATCACACTTCTCGTCGGTGCTACACGCCAGAATATTATCTAATTTCCAAATGAGATGACTTTCTTGGCAGCTACTGTATGTAGCTCATCTGTTGGAATAAATGTTAGCTGAACTGGAAATATGTTGAACAATTTTGGTTTAAGAGACGAAGGTAAATTTATTAAGCCTAACTGTGTTAGGCATTCATAAGGTTCAGGCTTATCTTCTGAAGGCTCTCTTCTTTTCTTTGTTCCACACCGGCAAACTTTGAACCCTCTGAGGAACCATCTTAAACACTGGGCCACTGGAGTCCCTTTGGAGGCCGTCAGTTTACGGGAGGTTTCTTCTCACCTTGGTCTGTGCTGAGAGAGCAGTATAAGGAACACATAGCCGTGCACCACTGTGGCGCCGAACTTCCTGTGTCCTGCAGGAGGAGGATTTGCGCGAATACCAGAATCTCACTTCCTCTTCTCTATTGCGGTGAAAATAGTTTATATTGTTTACAAACTGAATATTTCTTTAGTTAAAACTTGCTTTGGTAGCGCCACAGTTAGTTTATGGACTATAAAAAGTAAATAATTTTGGTCATTTAAAATTTTAAATTTAGCGGGCAGTGATGGTGCATGCCTTTAATCCCAGCACTACTGAGGTGAGGCAGGCTGACATCTGTGAGTTTGAGGCCAGCCTGGTCTACAAGAGCTAGTTCCAAGACAGGCTCCAATGCTACAAAGGAACCCTGTCTTGAAAAAGCAGAACCAACCAACCAACCAAATAAATAAATAAATAAATAAATAAATAAATAAAAATTAAACTTTGTAAAAGTTAGCGTGTGGGTTTCATTACAAAATTTTCATAATATTTGTTGGTGCTGCCCCTTCAGAGATCTTCTTCCAATATAGTCCCCTCCTTTCACGTCACATAACTTTCCCCCTCTCTCACCGACTTTCACTGTCTCTTTCTCTTGCTCGCACTCTTTTCCTCCCGCGGAGGTATCTTTATTCTCTCCCGGTTCTTTGTCGGTTTTGTGGTTAATAAGTCCTCATACATACAAGTACACATAAATAAAAATTAAAATCTAGGATCTGCATATGAGAAGAAATAAGCAGTATTTCTTGTTCTGAGCCTGGCTTACTTTTTTTCTAACAAAACTCTTTAGTTTTACCCATTTCCCTGCCAGTGCCATTATTTCATTTTTTTTTATGGCTGAATAAAAATTTTATCTATGTACATATCTTTTTGTACTTGTCTATGGATGAACATCTGTGCTAGTTCCTTTTCCAAGCTACTGTGCGTAGAACAGCTAGCTGTAAGCGTGGCTGTGCAAGTAACTCCCAAAAGCAGTGTAGCTGTGCCATGAGGTTTTTGAGAAATCTGCGTATGACTTGCATGGTGGCTGCACCAGGTCATAATCCCCACTCCCACTCCACCTCCTGCAGTGAATAAAGGTTCTTCTTCCTCCACACCCTCCCAGCATTTTTTATCCCATGTTTTCTAGATGCTAGCCATACTGACTAAATGAAGGAAATCTTAAAGTACTGTTAATTTGTATTTCCCCACTGGCTAAGGATATTGGAGACATTTTTAAATAGCAAAAAATAAATACTCTTAGCAGAACAACTAAACAATGATAAGAGGAGCACATGAAAATTTATTGATATTTCAACTGCAGGTAAAAACGTTTGTGAAGTACATAAGTCCTGAAAGAATGGATAAAACATGAATAACACAACTTCTGAGCACTTACTATGGAAAGTTAGCTAGGTTATAAATTTTAAAATTGCCAACAATTCAAATTTAAATGTGAAAGCATGCTATAATTTAGAAACATGGTACAGAAAAAATTTAAATGTGAAACCAGCCCCCCTCCTCCAGATCATCCACTTTCTTGGCTGGAGAGAAAATAGCACTTTCTTACGTCCTGATTCATCAAAGCTAAGTTTTCAGATATCTTAGCGATTGGATGGTGGCCACCAGTTTCCTAAGGTTCTCTGTGGGCTGCTTGTCACACACTTCCGTAAGCGGGAATTTGGGAACTTTAAATGAAAGTGTATCAAGTTTTTTTTGCTGAATGTTATTAACTAAGGGCCTCTGAATTAATTTAGCATCCAGGTCTGTTCTCCCAGCCACAAGCCACGCTGTCAGGGAAACTTAATTACACTTTAAGTGGGATGCAAATGAGTTGTGACACCGCATCATTTCACATGAAAGGTTCATTACTTACATTAACTCGCACAGCGCCTGCTCCAGAGCCTAGACCTCATTACAATATTCTTGGGATTATTTTTTTTTAAAAAAACATATTTAATGCAAGTAGGGTTTTAACTTTTAATAGCCTGTTTCTTTCTTAATGCCATTTAAGACTACATATGTTCACTTTATTAAATGATTATGAGTTGAACTTCCGGTACATGAATGTATTAAAACTGAAAAAAAAAGTTCTAGTCCATATCTGCCCTATTACATGTCTCAAGGCCAGATCATCCTTTAAAGTTCCATTTTGGGCATTCCTTTCTTAGTGTACCTACATGTGATTTGAGACAGAAAATTAACAAGCCTTAAAATCAGAAGGCTAACAACTTTATTCCAAGACTTAAATAGATTTTTCTGAGCATAATTGAGGTGAAGAAATATGCAAATTAAATAAAATAACTTGTTTCATATTGATAGGTTAAAACCTTGAGTGACAGAGATAAATCAATTTGCGATTCTCTGAAAAAGTGTTAGAATAGGTACACAAAATAAGTTTGTTCCCGCTTTGATAAAAAAAAAAAAAACAGGTAAATGGTTCTGGAGAGAGAATTCACTTTAGATTTATATCTCTATCCTCTGATGTAGTGATTAGAGACTTTTAGAAGAAATTAGTTGTTTCTTCTTAACATAATCAGCCACCACAATCAATCAAGTTTTTGACAGTTATTCTCAATTATATGCAGCAGGTAGGAAAAATGATAATGAATATTTATTGAGCACTTCTTATGCTCATGGTAAAGCTGTAAGTGCTTTGCTTATATAAGCTCACCACACACACACACACACACACACACACACTCCCGTGAGACAAGTACTCAGTCCTTGTATTATGCATGCTGAAATTAAGAGAGGCCTTGAGGAAGCTGTCCAACGCTACGGCCCACACGTGTGAGAGAGAGAGTTCCGTGACACTCTAAATAAAAAGCCTGTGACTTCAGAATACTGCATATATGCTGTACTGCATGACTGGATAAGAAATATTTATATTTGTTAAATGTAGCAAGAGAATTTTTTTAATAGGCGAATTGCGAAACCCAGCTAAATAAAGGTGGAAACTAGATCTTTATTCTGTTCATCGAGGAACATGATTAATATCAGCATATGATGTTTGCATAGTGACATAATTCCTAGAGGTCCAAATCTGTTATTCAATGTATTGTAATATGCTAAACACTAAACGCTGTTTAGTTTTAATTCACAAAGCTGTCTTTCCCCACCCTTATAAGAAGCTCCTGATATTTATTAAATCGGAGAGCTAGACAGATGTGTAAAGATTAAGTAAATTCTGCAACCTCAAAATTATGGAATATATAGCCACTACACTAAAATTTAAGGGATGGAAATTATAGTTAACAAACTGATATTTTGGTCTTTAAAAAAAAATCACATAACATTCAAAAGCCAATTTTATTCCTTTCTTTTATATTATGATCAGTATTTTTAGGAAAGCTGATCCTAAACTGAAGTTACCAGGAATGTCTCACTGACTATCTTCTTTCTTTTCCTCCTTCTGTCCATCCCTCCCTCCCCACCTTTTACTCCCCCCCCCCACTCACATTGTGCTTGGCTTTGAAGCTACTCTTCATTGTAGGCTCTCTACTGATAGAACTGGATCCTGTAGGCATTACTCTACTGATAGAACTGGATTCTTTTACTAGCATGTGATTTGCTGAGCTGTATCAACCAGGGGCACTGGACAGACACTGTAAAGGGAACAGTTTCTGTTTCTAGGACTCTGGTCCCCTCTCTGTTTCTACTTCATGGTTTGCAGTAACATATGAAGTGGGCCATCCTATTGTACTACTTTTTACCAGTGCTTGATAAGGTTACCCTTCTCGCCCTGACTTAGTGATGTCTCATTACCATTATGAATAAGATGAACCCTGACTGAAAAGCAAAAAGCATTAGCATATAGGAGATAGATGATATTTTGGAAGACAATTAATCTAATTTTGCATTTTTTGCAGGACTCCTGAGAAGATTATTCTGTGTTGCTAAATTTTTGCTTTTTTTATGCCTTTGAGAATTTTATAGGTTGTATTTTGATGATATTCATTCCCCTCATTTCTTCCCAGATACACCCATACAACGTACCCACCCAACTTTATGACCTTATTTTTATTAATAAAATTTATTTATGTTTGTATGTGCTTTTCATGTCATGTATCTTGATCACATTCATTCCCCATTACTTCACATGTGACCTCTGCCCCTGTCCCCTGCCTCGAATAAAGCAAAATTCAGGAGAAAAAAAATGAAGAAAATAAAATGAGAAAAAAAATTTAAAAAAAAAATGAAGGAAAGGAATTAAAAATCTCGGAAGCTGCACTGCGACCCAACCAGTCATGCCGTATACACCTCTGTCCTTACATGTATACTTGCGAGTGTTTGTTGCAGTGTGTCGTTGATCTGGTTCGAGGTCCCTGATCTCCACTACACATTTGATGCTGGGTAGAGTATAGCTAGGTAGTGAAGAAAAATGCTTAGAAGAAATCCCACATTAGTTCAGAATTGAGAAATAGATGTTTATTTATTTAGGGGTAGACTTACAAATCAGAATCCTCTGCTTGAACAGAGAACAGAAACCGAATCCAGCATCCAGAAAGAGAGCAGATGCATGCTCTACATCAGCATATATACTATAAGAGGCCACGCCATAGTGGGCGGGTAACCACAAGCTGTAAGACTTCCTACAGCAAGGTGGGGAAAAGAAAATTGAATGCTGGGAGAAAGAAGGCAGAGGGAGGAGAAGCCATGGAGCTGCCGCCAGAGACAGACACCCTGGAACTTTGCCAGTAGGCCACAAGCCTCATATAAAATAATAGAAATGGGTTGATTTAATATGTAAGAGCTATCCAATAAGAAGTTAGAGCTAATAGGCCAAGCAGTGATTTAATTAATACAATTTCTGTGTGGTTATTTCAGGAGTCTGGGCAGTTGGGAAACAAACAAGCGGCTTCCCACTACAAACTGGCGCTCCAACGTGTGCTTGCTAAATCCACATAAAACCTGAGAGGGCTTGGAAAGGAATTCTATACACTAAATAACGAAGTTTAGATACATATTTTTTTTTTTTTTTGGATGAGCTCTGGGCCTCCCACTACAGACATGGTGGAAGGAGAGAACCAATTCCTACAGGTTGTTCTCTGGCATCCATACATGTGCTATCATATATGGGCTCCCACACATACAAAAATAAATAATAAATGATAAATAAATGAAATGTAGTAAAAAATATTTTCAATGCAAGATTTGGTTTTCTATGTCTGATCTTCTACTACATCCTGTCCACAAGGCCATATTTGTGGTTCCTCAAGTCTAACATGCAAAGCCATATAGTACCATAAGCCTTCTTTAAATGACTGTTCTCTTTATGAGTTTCCTTTCACCACAGATATGACTCTAATCTCCTTATAAACAACTTTCGACATTCTTACTATATCCTGTACTGTTATTGCTTCATTGAGGTTTTAAACTGTTGCTTTAATCTTGAATATAGAAACATTGTTTGTAATCTTATGCCTCATGAAGCCCTTTTAGAATTTAACAAGTCAATAAATATACACTGAATTCCGAAATAAAATGTGCAATTCACGATGGGAGTTTTAAATAAACACAGGTGGTGTCATCATTTCAAATATAAGCTCTCAAAGAAAAGACAAAGAAAATGTTCCTGAGTGTTCCAGCTGGTGGGAGTCAGGAACAGTGCTCCCATTCTTAGGACCCCCAAGTCCAACTCTTCCATCTGCCCCAGGCATTGATGGGTAGAAAGAGGGCTTCTTTCCCCCACTCATACCACCTCAAGAGAGATGAGAAATGGGGGCAACTCTCCCATGCTCACAGTTTCGGGGCTGGTTCACCCACACCTGCTCTAACAGGGTTGCCCCATTGTGCTACCCTGGCATGGGTGAGCCTCGGGAGAGCAGGCCCTGCACCTCGACAGGGTGGCACAACAGAGCCAACTCTGTTAGTGAAGGTATGGGTGTGCCGGGCTCCAAGATGTGAACATGGGAGAGCTGCGCCATTTCTCATCTACTTGTGGCAGCGTGGACTGAGAAAAGAAGCCCTCCACTTGTTCACCAATGCCTGGGGAGGTAGGAGAGCTGACCCTCTGGTCATAAGAGTGGGAGAGCTATCCATTATAGTTATCAGCTGCAGCACTTGCGAGAGCAGGCCCTGCGCCCCGCCAAGGCAGCACAACAGATCAAGCCCATTAGCGGAGGTGCGCGTGAGCCACCACTGAAATCATGAGCACAGTCCGGCTGTGTTCATTTCTCATCTGGCAGAACAACCCTATAGCTGCCCAGGCCAAGACCCAGGGTTCTGATTTGACCTGCCCCTAGGATCTGTCGGAGCATGTGAAGGGACGTGAGCTGCGGACCCAAAGGTGCAGGATCTCCACAACACATTAATACCAAACACAAAAATTGTTTATTTTGACTGTCTTTTATTTGTGCTTGGGCAGCTTCATATCTGTGTGTATCTTTTTCCTGGCAAGTCAGTATTGTAGCATTCAAGCTGTACGGATGGCAATGTAGCAACTTCAAACACTATGAGAGTTCGGAAGAATGTTTTCAGTCAGTTTAAACTTGATTTCTCTATGTCCTTTAACCCGAATGTGTTGTATCTTCAGTATTAAGATCTTACTATCTAGTTAAATTGGGCAACAAAGAAAAAAGCTCTGTTATTTAGGGATTTATAGAGAAAACCCATGCGTGGCCCTGAGATTGTTTTCTGTGCTTCCAGAGGAAGCATTGTTCACTCAACCAGAGTCCCAGTGTTCAAATTGCTTATAAAGTTATGTATTTTAAATTAGCTAATACATATATTTCCAAAGGATTCTTTATAATCCTTACTTTTGGTTAACTTTACTCCCGTCCCCTTTAAACATGACAACTTGAAAATGGCGGCAGAGAAAATCTAAGATTAATATGACATGGCGATTGTGACCATTGCAAATAAAAAAATAAAATGAAGTTAGAGTTTAGATTTAGAGTTCCCTAGTTTCTTAGAATGCTTTTGACATTGATAAAGCCCAGTTTACAGTGACCAAATAATTTACTCCTGTCCACTTGCGTCAATAGCTCAGAAGCTAATGCTTTTGTTCCCTAGAGTTTTGATGGCAATACGTTAGGCTTCCCTTTTGCTAGATTATAAAATTTGACATAAAAGGCAACTGAAACCGCAGTACTTGTTATCTTTAACAATACATTTTCATTTCAGTTTTCTTCATTTCATGCGCATACAACTTTAAATTTCAACAAGTGACAAATTGCAAAAGATGACTGACAATGGAGAATGCACCAGCGTGGGTCTTTATTGTTTCACAGCTCTGCTTTCGTACAGCCACAGAGCACAGATGATGCGTCATTAACTATGACATCTGCCCAATTTGTCAAAAAGATCCTGGTGCTCACAGCACCATTGGACTTGGCATTCTGCTTCCGCTCAGCAGCCCACATCTGAAAACTTAATGACTCTTTGCCACTGTAACAGTGATAAAAAGTGTGAATCCTACCACTGGAATCTCAGGAATCTCTGACTGTCTGTCTGTCTGTCTGTCATCTCTGACACAAGGTTATTCTATGTAGCCTCGGCTGGTCTGGAATTCAGCCTGATTTCCAGTCACAGAGATTCACTTGCCTCTACTTCCCAAGTTTTGATATTAATGGTGTCTGGCAACATGCCTGACAGAAGGAGATTTTATTTTTCTTATTTTGGACCTTAGAAAATCTGTCTGATGATTTTCTGATCCGTCTGACCTCTCTGGAGGGCAGGGCAATGCACACTGGACTTCAGGCCTGCGAAACGGCCCCATGTGCAATCATCACTGTTCCGTTCCCAGCCTTTAATCAGTTCCTTCCGTCTCTCACTTCTGGGGAATCCTATTTTAAGATGATTTTCTCTTTTGGCAAAAAATATCACACTCCCTCACAGTCGTCTCTCCTAAAACAATATCTTAGAAAGCAGACTTTGGAGGAACTATTATCGCAGAAATGAGTTTCCTTAGCCTCTGGTTACTTTTAGACTCAGACCATTTTAAAATATGCCTAAGTAAAAGCTGTTCTGGCATGCAGCACCGAAACTGAGATTTGTGAATCTGGGATGCAGAATGAACAAAGTGACAGTATCTCATAGCTGATTTTTTTTTCTCAAATGCTTATGGTCCCATACACTAAGATGAAAAATCAGTGCAATTGGGGGGAAAAACAATGGTTTAAAACAGTTTGGAAGAAAGAAAGTATCCCAATAAATCATCTGTCATCGTGGATAATGGAATACTGCATCATCTCCTATCAGCCAGAATGAAGGTTAAAACACTGCTTGCTCCCTAAACTCTGTGATCTTGCTGGCATATTCAATAGCAGATTCCATCACGACTGTCCCTTTGGTAATGGAAACGCTTCTCTTTTCTGTAATTGTTTGTAATTCCTGAGAACTCTCAGGGAATGCCATCTTCTTTAATAAGTAATACATCCTCTGCCGAATGTGTTGAGACTGAGTATAACAGCAAGCCAGAAAGAGATCTCCTTTTCCAGCGAGCACAAAATACTGACAGAGCATTTCACAAATTATTTAAAACACTTTACATTAAAAGAGGGAGTTTAGAAAAGAAAGGTTGTCTTGCTCTAAAAAATGGTAGCTTTCAAATACGAGGGCATAGCATTGAAAACTTAATTTGAAAATCTTGAGGTATTCCCCCCAGGCCATTATCAGCACCAATCTGTCACTCAATCCCACCATTAGCTCTGGTTTACCTCTTGACTCCAATCATCTCTTGGTACTTTTTGCCTCATTCCCATCTTTTTTTTTTTTTGAAAATTTTTGAAGACTTTATTTAAGTGACAATTGTACATGCACTTTATTTAAAGAACTGAAATACTCTTTTAAGACCATTGCGGAAACATCAGTCTGCAGACACTCTTCCCGTTTTCTTCTGCTCAAGGAGTGAACTCTCACTTGATTATTTAGCTATTAAATTGATGCTCCTAATAAAACGTACACAGTGCTGAATTTGGTTGTTCTGTTTCAGTTGCCATCTCTTAATGTCCCACTACAGGATAAAGCTATAGTGCTCCTTTCTGCACCTCTCTGCCATGTATTTATTCATGTACATACACACATTCATATATATGCATTCATAGTATATGTATTCATTACATATACATATGTATTACTGACACCTTCTCAATGGAGTTATATTTTGAAATTGAACAAATGAATATCCAGAGATTTCACAGTGATAGCTGGGTAGGCTCAAAAAGCCACGATAGAAAGCTACATGTTACTTTTTCTGTATTGTTTTTCCTTTTATCGCAAAGAAACATGTCATTTATTTGGTTTATTTTTGTTATTCACTGAACCTTCTTAAAAATAAATTTCAACCCCTCTATGGTTGCTCACATGATCATTATTAATATCACTCCACAAATTGTGTATATTAATATCACCCCATAAATAATTTTCAAAAGATTTAATTAGTTTTATTTTTTTTGTGTATGGGTGTTTTTCCTGCATGTATGTTGGTGTATCATGTGTATGTCTGGTGCCCAAGAAGGGCAAAAGAGGGTGTCAGATTCCCTGGATCTTGAGTGGCAAATGGTTGGGAGTCAACATGTGGGTGCTGAGAATTGAACCTGATCTGTTGGAAGAGCACCCAATGCTCTTAACCAATGAACTAGTTTTTGGGGACATCTCAGGTTGCTCCCATCTGCACTGCTTCCCTATACATTTATTACTCTCTATAACTTGATAGTAAGGCCACATTGCTGAAGACATCACTTACTTATCTCATTGAATGTAGAGAAGTCAAGCTGGTGCCCAGCTAGAACTTCCCCTGTACTGACTAGCATTCTTGGTGCTGGAAGGTACTCTTCATGCCACAAAAAGAGAAAGGTAATCATCAATTTCACCAAGCTATAACCCTAAAACCTACAATACGGATCTTCTCACAAGACAGACTGCTGCAGCAGTGGCAAAACGTTATGGCAGTAACAAACCACTTACTGATTAGGTTAAGGCCCACTCCACGAGCTAGAACCCATGCCTGAAAGTGGCCAAGAACCTGAGACTAGATTGATCATGAGTCTCAGGGAAAACCTAATACATTATTCTACTAAAGTAACATAGCAATTAAATGACGCCTAGTGACATATTACTGTACTCGTAGATCAGTGTCTCACCCAGTCCTCATCAGAGGAACGTCTTCCTGCAGTAGACGTGGACTACGTAGAGACGCACAGCTGGGTAATGTACAGAATGGAAGCCGTCAGAGCATGCAGTCCTAAATGTGAAAACCGCTTTCCTTAAGGTTCAGTGACTCACATGGAAGTGGGAGTGAAATAGTCTAAGAACCAGATGACTCCAAGGACAGTGCCTTCCAGATACAACAAGACTGATAAACATATGCAGTGACAGACACTGTGGCAGCATGTGCAAACTACACAGGTTCAAGATGGTTCCATCGCTGAGAGGGGGAAGTGGACACAGTGTCCCTCTCATAACTAAGAAGTTATTTGCAATTAATACTTGCTGGCAAATAGAAAATTATTTTTCGCTAATGGAGTGTCATTGAGGTATTAAATACACTTCAGGGCAGGCTCCATGTCCAGGCAGGAGTAATTGGCCAAGGACACAACTCCATTTGTGGTGTGTGTGTGTGTATTTTTTGTCTTATTGGAATTTTTTGCTGTTGTTTTGATTATCCCTTTTTTTTTTGTTAGAAAGACGGGGAGAGATCTGGGGAGGGGAAGTATCATAAAAATATACTGTATGAAATGTATTTTAAAATAAAAAGAAAAATAAATAAAAATAGCAAAAAAATCCACCTGCTTCAAGTCTTACCCAAGTGCTGTAATTTTTTTATAGTTAATGATAGACTCTTTCTTTGTAGCTTCATAATACTTCATTGTGCACTAAAACTTAGATGGGCAGTCAAATTTAAATGAAAGTGGGTGGAGCTTTATCCAAGCCCAAGTGCAGGCCGTCTTCAGTTCTTCCTGAGCCACTTGGAACTACGGCAAGTATGTTGGTGTGGTTCTTTGTTATCTTCAGTATTGGATAAGATATTGAAGTAGGGTTGTCCTCTCCCTCAGCAAGTTATGTTTGTTCAGACACTTTCTACCTTCCCAAATATGTGCTACTTTCTTCTCTTATCTTGCTATTGTATTGTCTATTCTGAGTCTCCTTTTGATGTGAGATTCCCCTCTGTATTCTGTGAATGTTATTGGTTAATAAAGGACTGTCTTGGGCCTGCACATGGCAGAATAGAACTAGGTGGGGGAAACTATGCTGAATGCTGGGAGAAAGAAGGCGGGGTCAGTGAGAAGCCATGCAGCCCCGCCAGACACAGATGCCAGAAGTTCACCCCGTAAGCCTCATGACAATACACAGATTAAGGGAGATGGGCTAATTGAAGATATGAGTTAGCCAGAAATATGCTTAAGCTATTGGCCAAACAGTATTGGAAATCATATGGTTTCTGTGTGATTATTTTGGGAGTCTGGGTGGCCAGGAAACAAACAAGCAGCCTACAACAACATCCTTCAAATAAAGGTCTCATTCAGCAGTTGGTTCTCCCATTTTACACTCAAACTAAATGTATGCAAAACTAATATCATTATTTTTCTACAGGCTTATTGCAGTTTTACCTACACACTGCTTGATGGGCTTTTTTTTTTTTTTTTTTTTTTTTGCCAGTGAGGTCCTCTTTTATTGGCATAACTTGATTTACAACTGGGAATCATTCTTAACTATACCTATGCACTTTGCTTGAATAATCAGTTAGTAAATTTACCATGTATGTGTCTTTCAGTGTGTTCTTTTCATTCCTCGTCCATTGTTTGACAGTCCCATCTTGGTCAAAACTTTCCATATCCATTGCTATAGACTTTTGTAGCAACCTAACTAAGTTCATACCTTCCCTTCAAACTCTTACATTCTTCTATTGATGTAAACACTCAAGAGATACCTACAGAATATGTAATTTGTGTCTTGTGTAGTGTACACTGGCAGTATTATGGGAAAAATAAATGGTTACTCTTTGTGTTAATAGAGAGCATAGTTTCCTGGTAAATGATTACATTTAGGGGGAATTTCAGAAGAGTCTGTCAGTGTTATAATGGGGGGCATAGCAGGGACTAACTAGACTTGTAAGAGAAGATTCTGACTTACTTTGGGATATTTGGAAATATTTCCCTGATGAGGTTTACTATATTTAGACCAAAAACTAAGATGTGCACTCCACATAGAAGAAACACCTCTTGCCAAAGATCTAGAGTGGTAGGTATACTGATGGACTGGAGGAGGCTCCATTTAGGTAGAGGAGGATGAAATGGGGATAAGGCTGGAGAGATGGTCAAGAGCCAGTCACTCAAGTTCTTTTTAGCACAGGTAGGGAAATTAGGAATCTTATTCTAAGAAAGCAAGAAATGGATTACTTAATGTTTTACTTTGCATTTGATGAAATCTATCTGTGTGGGGGGAATAGATTGAAACAGATTAAACTGGCAGAGGTAGATAAATTGTGACAACTGAGGTGGGAGATAGTGATGGCTTAGAGTAGGGAAAGGCAGTGGCGTGAGACTAGTTAGCTTTTCTGTGTAGTTAACAATAGATATGGAGGATTGAAGAACTGGGGGAATTAGAAACAGAAAATGCAGGTTTGATGGTTCAGTTTTTATTATGTTGTTTGAAGTGTTATTAGATATCTAAGAATATAGAAATATGTACTTGGGCATGAACACCCACCACATCCTACAGGATGGTACTGTGCTATATGTCTTGTTGAATGCCTAAATTCTTATTTATTTTCTTGTCTCTAATATGCAGGAGAAGGTACAGAGTAGGTCTTCATAAACATCTGTTAAGTGATGGGTCCGTTCTTTGTACATGGAAAGAAAATATTAGCTAAGTTTGAAATTCTCAGTGGAAACGGGTCAGATATAAATCGAGTCTAGTGGAAAACACAGCTTGATATTTTCCTATCCCTCTATTTTCTTTGGACAATATAGATTGACCTGCTGATGACCATGTTAAGCTACTTATTGCCTCTTCGTCACAAAGTCTGGGCTAATATTCTTTTGAAGACATAGGAATTGGATTTAAGAAGGAACTTAAACCAATTATGAGTGAGTACATCCCATGTTCATCTTTTTGGGTCTGGGATACCTCACTCAGGATAGTGTTTTCTATTTCCACCCATTTGCAAGCAAAATTCGAGAAGTCATTGTTTTTTTACCGCAGGGTAGTACTCTAATGTGTAGATATTCCATACTTTCTTCATCCATTCTTCCATTGAAGGGCATCTAGGTTGTTTCCAGGTTCTGGCTATTACAAATAATACTGCTATGAACATAATTGAACAAATGCTTTTGTAGAGAAAAGTTAGAAGGGAAGGAGGTCGGGCCTTGGGAAAACAGGAGGATTGGGATAAAGGAAGGTTGAACAGGGGAGCACGGAACCACAATTCTTAGTTAAGGGAGCCACTTTAGGTTTGGCAAGAGACCTGACCCTAGAGGGGCTCCCAGGTGCCCAAGCCGAGGTCCCCAGTTAGTTCCTTGGGCAGTTGAGGATAGGGAACCTGAAATGACCCTATCCTAGAGCAATACTGACGAATATCTTGCAAATCATCATAGAACATTCATCTGGTGATGGATGGAGATAGAGACAGAGACCCACACTGGAGCACTGGACTGAGCTCCCAAGGTCCCAATGAGGAGCAGAAGGAGAACATGAGCAAAGAAGTCGGGACCACGAGGGGTGCACCCACCCACTGAGACAGTGGAGCTGATCTATTGGGAGCTCACCAAGACCAGCTGGACTGTGACTGAAAAAGCATGGGATAAAACTGGACTCTCTGAACATGGCGAACAATGAGGGCTGATGAGACGCAAAGGACAATGGCACAGGGGTTTGATCCTACGTAATGTGATGGCTTTGTGGGAGCCTAGCCAGTTTGGATGTTCACCTTCCTAGATATGGACGGAGGGGGGAGGTCCTAGGTCTTACCACAGGGCAGAAAACCCTGACTGCTCTTTGGACTGGAGAGGGAGGGGGAAAGGAGTGGGGGGAGGGGGAGAAGGGTGGGAGGAGGGGGCGTAGGGTGGGAGGAGGGGGAGGGAAATGGGAGGCTGGGAGGAGATGGAAACTTGTTTTTTTTTTCTCCTTTTCTCAATAAAAAAAAAATTAAAAAAAAGGAGCTTAAATCAATAAGATTAACAAACAAGCTGGAAACGTAAAACCCGTCACTTAAGAATGTGTGAGGTAAAGAGTGTATTGACAATTCTAGTAACTAAGCAGATGGATATTGATGGCAGAGCCATTTTGAAGTGAATAATCACTGGTGAGTATATTGACATCAGTTGTAGGAGCAGATATTCAAATGTGCTATCTAGAGTGCTATCCTTGGCCCTGATATCAGGGCCAAATATTAGTAATTATTAATACTATTTCTCTAATGCGTATTTTGAGCTTTGAAATACACTTGTTGGCTTCACAGAGCAGTGAGCCCCTGATGGCATGAGCTTGGCCTGTGATTCAGAAGTAAACTTCTAGAGAGGACGAGCTTCAAGTGGTTTTGTTAAAAACAAGCATATAAATGGAACTAGATCCTCCAGTGGTTTAGGAACATCTTGGGTTTTTTTAAAAATGCTTTTGGAAATGTGTGAAGTTTTTAAGACCACATATTTTATAATCTCAAGAGTCTTCCTGGTTTCTTTTCAGGGGAGAATACAGGTTTTAAGAGAGGAAGAATAGGCAAACGCTCATCTGTAATTTTGACTCTCAACCTGTTAACGTCTGAATCTGTCGACAATTGGAGCTCTGAGGATTCCAGTCTGAGGGTATATCCTTCCTTCAGAAAAAAGGCTTACATGTAGTGCTCAAGGAAATAGATGGTATTAAGTGTCTGGGAGCCAGAGTAGCCCATGGCACAGAGCTTCTGGGTAGCCAGATTGTTTTCTGAGATGCTTAAAAAGTCTGCATTTCCCTTCTCCCCTTCTTGAAGAAGAAAAGAGCAACATGATGCTATGTTACCCTCTTCATCGCTCATCAGCTTCTAGGCGCTGTTTTGAAGGAGCTGCGTGTGCAAAGAAATGAAGAAACCATGACTGCTACCGCACAGCTACAGTGTCTGTCTCTCTCAATGCACTAATAACTAATACTTTAAAAAAATCTATCATCTTTTTACATTTATTTATTTATTTGTGTGTGCACGCATACGCACACGCGTACACATGTATGTTGGGGAATAAAGCTCATGCCATGGTGTGCATATGAAAAGCAGAGGACAACTTGAGATAGGTCAATTCTATCATTTATGTTCCCGAGATTGAATTCCGGTGGCAAGGACTGATAATTACATCCAAATCGGTAAGTTTGCCAGAAACAGCAAACATTTGATGTACTCTCTACATTTGCTCATTGTTCTCAGGGCATCAACCAAGAGCCAAAGGAACTCCTCCCAGCAGTTCAGAGGCACTGTAATGTGGACCAAGCTCCATGGTACCTTTCCCGTGACGTCGTATTTTAGTGGAGCATGGAGCTAAATGTGGGAAAGCAGCTTACCAGAGTGAACAGTCTACCATGGGAACCAGCCTCTGTTTCTCTTAAAAGCAAACCTTATTTCTGCAGACACAAACTATACAATAGCAGAATGGCTCCTTGGCACTAGTGAGCATCACTATCGCTGTACGTCACTGACTCGTGGTGGATGCTACACATCCAAATAGATGGTGAAGAGAATAAGATAGAGAAAAAAGGAAGGGTGAAAGACAAAGGGATGAAGGGAGATAGTAAGGGAGGGAGGGAGGGAAAGAGACATGAAGGGAGAGAATGAGGGAGAAGGAATAGTTAAGAGACAGTTTAATAAGCTGATTTTTATATAACAATGGCTATCAGAAAACATCTTTAAAATATGGAAATGGCCCAGTGCAGCAAACCTAACTATAATTTATCATACAAGAAGGAACCAGAAAGGAGAGAATAGTAATTTTCATTCTAACGCTTCTGTGACTCCAAAGCCAGCTTTTATTAAGAAGAGTTTTTAGTTATTCACAATATTCATTCTCCCTGAAATTAACAAACTCTTTAGTCCTCAAACTTTTAAATTCTCCCTGTTCTAGCTGATCACTTTGTAGTTCTGTTCTAGAAAAGCTCAGAGTAAATATTTCTCCCAAATTATTTCTCCTGGGCGAAAAGAAGAGAAGGCTGATGGACTATGGGAGCTGAAAGACTTGCTGGGTTCTAGGGCAAGCCTCAGAATCTTTTCCAGGCTTTGAAACAATAACTACCCAAAGTGATGATTGTCACACAGGCTACATTTGAAATGACTCCTTCATGCACACTGGACCTTCTGCAGTCCAACCATGAGAGGAACTCATATCCCCATAACCCTCACATTTTCTGAGCTGCTGCACTGAATGTCAGAGCAGACTGACTTCAGAGTCCCCAGGTTTAGAAACAGACGATTCTATCAAAAAACCATAACATTCAAAGACAGGAATGAAGACAAATACTCCTCCTCATCTACTTTCAAATTCATGACCTCTTTCTTTTAAAAGTGTTATTTCATGCATATTTTATTTATATAAACACATATATTCCTAAATATAACCAGTTGAGTACTTAAAATGTTCCTTGTATGTGTGTTTTCAGAGAAGGCCGCCCAAATGTAAGCTGAACAAAGATGACACCAGTGGACGCACCAAGATGGATGGAGAAGTGCCCATGAGGCCTCAACCCCACACAGAGAACTACAGGCAACTGAGTAAGGCTAGGAGCAGAACCGCGTGGCCCTCCCTAGGGCCAAGTCCACCAATTGGCTGTCCAGTAGCAGGTTTTGTTTTAAAGCAGATGGGAATGAATGTGCAGCCATAGATTTTGGCTAATCATTAGTTACCTGATCACAGAATAATGTGTAGGAGATGGAAATGTCTCTGAATCCAGTAACATACATTAGCAGTTTAATTCTAGAGGCAGCTCCGGTGATCCTCAGAAAGAAGTGCTGCAGCTTCCTCTTGGCTTTCTTATTTACTTTTTGCCCTCTGCCCTAATTTTTCCTTGGGTTTTAACAGAAAAGGAAAAAGTCCTTGGTGTTCCTTCAAAGGGAAAAGAAAGAACTGTTCATGCCCCAGCGAGGAGTGTCAATCTGTGATCCATGCCCAGTTTCGCTGAACTCCTGAGTCCTGACTTGACCCGACTTCTCAGAACACCGTATTCAAAGCTGAGTTTCTAAGAGGAGCGGCCTTCTTTACACCATTCGCTCTCTGATAGCTAAAGCAGGCACCAGGAAGTTAGACGACGACTGTCCCATCTGCTGTGCTGAGGTCACCAGCCTGTGAGACAAAGAAGTCACCCACCTGCCACATCATCCTGGAGATGGGAAGAGAGATCTCAGCTGGAGTTAGAAAGCAGTCCTTAGGTTAGTTATCTGGGTGGATATGAATCTGCCCGCCTTTTAGGGCCGATCTATATCTAGCAGACAGCACTACTACATAAATAGTAACCTCCTGTTTCCCTCCCAGTCTGGTGGCCGCCACCCTTTATCCTCTGGTTTCTTTGCCGCCCTGGTCTCCGCTGAGTGTCTTCCAACAGTTGCTTATTTGGTTACTGGCTTTTCCTGCACTCTCGCTCATAAGTTCAACAAGGACAGGCTTTCTTTTTATCAGGATCTTCTGCACATGGTAGGTAAATGTTTGCTGAATAAGTGGACTGATTCTGTTTGCCTTGGTGAGAGTGTTTAGAGTATGGCTCAAATGTGTATTTGAATAAATAAATAGGATTATCCTAATAGTTGTTCCGTGTAAACACCTGTAAGAATACATAACTGGAGGTAAGTGATGCATGAGGATAAGATTCAAGTATGAAATTTTAATGTTACTTTAGCAGAGAATATTAAAGTGAGAGAGGCAGGGGCCGTCTCAATGCATTAAGCCATTGGAGGCACAGAGAACAACACACAGCATGTCTAAGCAAGAAGCTCCAACTATAAATTATCTTGCATGGTGCTTTGCTTTGAAGACAAAGCCCGGGGATTATGGAGAGGAAGAGCACACCTGCCAAAGGAAGTTCATATATCTGTTTCCTACTCTGTTATTAGCAAAGGGAATCACAGTGGTTTGTTGCCTTGTTCAAGTTGCTTTGTGTATGTGAAATGAAATTTTAGGAAATTTGTTAGAAAAAGAACAGACGTTTTCGTTTTCTTTATTATAATAACTCGGTGCCAAGACTATAATAAGAATGCAAAATGGAATACAAACATCCATTTTTTATCAGAAGTTATTCTCTGGGAGAGGAAAATTGTGATTTTTTTCAAATTTAATAGTTCTTTTTGAAGAAACCATTTGTGATATAATTCAAAAGATATTGTGTCATCAAACTTGGCAATAAAATGGAAGATAACTAAAAGGCAGCTTAGTGTATTCATGGGATAAAACAGTAACGTGTAAAACAGTATCTTTGGAAATTCTCTCAGTAACACATTGTAAGTGGGTGAGAGGCAAGCTGTAGCAGTCTTGGGTAGGTAAAGCACCAAGACATTAAACTGCAAGTCATTATGAAGAAATAAATACAATTTTACTATTTTGATTTCTGAAGCAACTTAATAAATATTACAGATTACTTCAACTTCCCATCCACACTGACATACTTTGCCCATATATGAGGGTTGGCTAAGGAATGTTGAGATAAATCGTATCAATTGAGCAGATTGGAAAATGTGAGGAAGTGAAGCAAGGTCACACGGAAATTTCGTGTCAATGTCAAAGTAGGTAGTACTAAGGAAGAAATGAGGGTATGGAATCTGGGAGGTGGTGATGAGCATGGCTAGGGCTGTTAGGGTTTATTCATGTTGGATCCTGATCATGGTCTATGGATGGAATGGATTAAATATGCCTGAAAATTCTAGACATTAGAATTCTCCCCCCCAAGATCTCTTAAATATCAGGAATTATAATAATACTTATTAGGTTGGTTATAGTTCTGTTTTGAACATTCACTATAATAAAACATTGAAGCATTAATTTATAAAGAATAAATTTATTTTTGATAGTTCTAGAGGCTAGGAACTGTGAGATTAAGGGGCCAGAAGCTGCCATGGGCTTTCTTGGTGAGTCACATCATAGTGAAAAGCAAAAGTATAAGAGGCAAAGGTGTGCGTATGTGTCCAATATTTCCCTTTTTGTATACTCATGATAGTGAGCTTATTTAACAACAGTAGTATTAATGATTCACCCTGTTCTCAAGGAGCAATCCGCCTGCACTGGGCTAGACCTGCTTGCTCTGTTTCACTGAAGATTCGAATTTCAAAACACACCTGTATGGGGAGGCATTTGGACTACAGCATATCTTTATAAAATTTTCTGATTCTGATTCATGGTCTTTGAAATCTTACTTAGAGTTTTACAATTATATAGAAAATACACCCCACAAGTCATAATTCAGATTTAGGAGTCCCAGAATAAAATCAGTTGAGGCTGGAAAAAAGGTTCGCTTGTTAAGAAATTTGTCTTTCATGCAGATGGTCTAGGTTCGGTTCTCAGCACTCACATGGTGACTCATAGCCACTAGAAACTCCAGCTCCAGGACATCTAAGGCCTCCGCCTTCCTTTTTCCTTCTGGGTGCATGTGCTGCATGTAAATTCATGCAGGCGCACACACATATACACAAAATAAAAATAAGTACATCTTTAAAAATATCTGCCAGGATACGTTATCTAGAGCTATTGAATACTATATTAGGCTCAGAGGTTCTCTATGTGTTATAAAAAGGAATAGAAGAATTAATATAAACAGAAAAAAAGTAACTCCCACAGTTCCAATAATGGCGAGATAAAGTATCCTTAGAAAGCCTCTTGCACATATTGAGTCTCTCAAGGCTGTTAAGAAAAATCTTAAGAAGAGTCTCTCCACCTACGCAAAATAACTCCAGTTAGACCAGATTAGACCAAATAAAAATGCCCATGTGTAATGAATGCAATGCTCTTGGGTAGACAGGAAGGAGCATGGCCAGGGAAGACACAGAGGGAGAGCACACGTAAAACCTGAAACCATGTGTTCCTTTTTCTGGTGTGAGCCTAAATAGCCTGTGGGCGTGGTCCTGACCCTCCCTAAGGAGGGGTCAGTGCTTGGAAGGCTGGGAGTTAGAGTCCGGATCAAGGCAACTCCCAGGCCAGGGGCTGGGGTGACACTTCCAACCCAATATTACATTCCAGACTCTTTGGATATAGGGGTGTTAGAGCGCTGGTTTCTCTCTTTTGACCAAACAAAGGCAACCAACAATGATTACAGAATCTTCAGCTTATTTATAACATCTCTTAGGAAATCTAGACAAGAATTCAAAGATTAGAGCTCCAGAGCTTCTTGTCGAGCACCGTGCCCCCGTGTCTGCGCTCTGTGCTCTGGCACCCAATTCGCGAGCTTCAGGCAAGGGGGCTAGAGGTTAAAATACACAGACACACACAGACAGAGAGACAGAGACACGGATCATCCTTGAATTCCCTAAGAATGCTACCTTTACTGTGTTCAGGGGCAGATTATATAGAGATAGCCACGCCCCAGCCAAACCCACCAGAAACCACTCTCTTGCCATCAGGAACTCCTGAAGGTCTCGTGCTCAGAGCAGCTGTAGACACTCAGATCAGGGGATTACAAGAAATTCAGGATCTGGGGTCTCGCTGCTCCCAACAGCTTCTGATTAATGCAATAACTACACAAAGTATGGGAACCATACTTTACCTCTTTCTCTGGGTTACATCTTTCCATTCATTAAAAATTAAAATATATTTAAAAATAAAGAGTCAAATGGTAGGACTGTTTCTTTTTTTTTTAAAAAAAATTATTTGTTCTTTGGAAGTTTCATATTTATATGATACAATTTGATGATATCCATCCACCAGCTCTTCCCTGTAACTTCCTCTAGTGCTCACTGACTCTGTCTTTCTTCCAACGTCAGGCCCTCCTCTCTCTCTCTCTCTCTCTCTCTCTCTCTCTCTGTCTCTCTCTTTCTCTCAGTATAATTATATACTATTGATAACCCCCCACTGAGTCCATTTTTCTGCCCTTGGGTACATGGTTGTGGAGCCACTCAGAAGTGCACAGGCAAATCAACAAATACCATGTCCCCAAAGGAGACTGAGTCTCCCCTCCTCAGACACATCAAGGGCTAATAACTCCTACACCAGTGGTGGGCTTGTTGCTCATCCTTGCTGGGAATTCAGCTTTCTTGATCTTGTCCAGGTAACCAGAGCTGTTGTGAATCAGTGTGTGCAATAGCCAAGGCCTGCTAAGAAGTCAGCATTTCACAACCTTCTTCTCCATCTGCCTGTTTGTACGTTCTTCCTGCCCCCTTTTCTGAAATGTCCCCTAAACATCACATGAGGAGAGGTTAGCATAGGTGACCCGTCCGTAGCCCAGAGCTCTTAGTTCCTCACATGCAGCGTGAGACTGCCTTGATGGCCACAGCTTTGCTAGTGTTGGGTGGTGCTGACCATAAAGAGAGTTAGGACTTATTTTGGTTTACTTATCTTAGGTATTTGTGATGTGGGAGTGTCATATATCAATCTGTTGATTTCATTGGTTAAGCAATAAAGAAACTGCTTGGCCCTGATATGTTAAAACATAGGTAGGAGGAGTAAACAGAACAGAATGCTGGGAGGAAGAGGAAGTGAGCTCAGAGACATATGACATGCGATTCAGCTCTGACCCAGGATGGACGTAGGCTAGAATCTTCCCGGTAAGCGCACCTAGCAGTGCTACACAGATGATTAGAAATGGGCTAAACTAATATGTGAGAATTAGCCTAGAAGAGGCTAGATAGAAATGGGCTAGATAGAAATTTAAATGAATACAGTTTGTGTGTTGTTATTTCGGGCATAAGCTAGCAGGCGGCCGGGGTGCTGGGGATGCAGCCCCACTGTTCATATTACAACATATTTGCAAAACGTATGTGTTAAAATGGTTACTTCACTTAGTATTCTTCTTATGTTTTGAAGTTTAGCATTTTCTTTACTAAATTGCCCTTTTATTTATTTCTGACCATTTTGATCATAAGACTGGTTATTTATTGGTCAATAGAAAGATTTTGTGTAGTAAGAATGAGTGGTTGTTGAGTTGTTGCTTTTTTGTTTTGTTTTTGTTTGTTTTTTGAGACAGGGTTTCTCTGTGTAGCTTTGAAGCCTGTCCTAGAAAGAATGAGTTTTATACATACTTCTTACAGAACCTATTTGTTGGTTGACTTTATGGGATTTTGTACTAAGAAGAATTGTTTTATTTTGTTATAGAAAACAATTATAGTTATTTTCTTCATGGCTTCTATGCTCTTTTATTGCTTAAGGTTTTTCCCATCTTTAAGTATATTCTAAAAACCATACCTACAGCTTTTAGAAATACACCTGACAATGTTTGTAGTTTAAGTTATTATATATTTTAGTTCCATGTTTGGATTCTTTGTTCTCTTTCATTTATCTACTGCCTATTCCTACACCAATATTATATTAATTTGATTGATGTAATTTAGTAATTTAATTACCAGTTGGGTATGATGTTATTATCTTATTTCTCCTCCCAAATAATGATATTGATCTTACATTGGTTCTTCCACTTGAAATTCACAGTTTTCCCTGTTTCTTAGGAAATTCATCAATGGTTGCATTAAATATGGGCTCTCACTGGGGACAACATCCAGGTTTTGGTGTAGCTTTGCTTCTCCCTTTCCTCAATCTTTAGTGTACACCTTGTTCTAAAACTTTCCCTAAGGGGTGAGAGGTTCTCTAGAATGTAATAGCCATCGAGTTCTTGGTGCTTCAACATTGAACTAAGTATGCTAATGTTTATGTAACTGATCTGATAGGTTAACCAGGGAAAACGGCAATGAAGACAAGGAGCGAAACAAGGGAGAAGGCACACATTATCACCTGGCTGTAAGCCTAGGAAACTGAGCACATAGAAAAGACTGGACAATCGTAGACCAATTGGTTCACTGTGAAGGTGGCAGCAGGGTGGTGCTCATCTCTAGGCACTTCGATGCAACTGAGGTCAGAGTTCATGACCCTGAATCACTTCAAAGAGTTGCAGGTTCAGCTGCAATAGCTTGTCAGGGGAAACAATGCATCACGTCACAGCTTTGTTCTAACTAGACTGTCCAAGAGCATCACAGAACTCTGCAGTCCTTTGTAGCATTCGCTTCACCTCCCTGATTAGCAGGAGAACAAGGTTTCTGCACTGTAACTTGGCCTTACATGTTCAACATTATAAATCCAGTTATCATGAAAACAAGGGAAATGGTTTAATTTTTGAAAAATTGACAGAAAAAATTCTTCCATATTTCCACCCGTACTTGCCGTATTATAGACAATATTTCCACGTTCACATTTATGCTTAAGGCCACACGCTAGCCTCCAAACTTCCATTAAGGTCTACCACAGACCATTTTTTAAAAAGGCTGTTTTATCTTACATAGTAGGTTTGGCTTACAGCATACTCATAATTGTGTGTGTGCTCTATTTGGTATGCTAGACAGCCAAGATTTTCTGCTAATATTTTGGCATAAAAATAGCTTCAACGCTTGATTAACCCAGAATTAATGCCTACTTAATTAATCTGAATGTATTTGGTGGGCTTTGAGGGTCAAAGTAAGTGTTCATTCTTTTGCTCTTCTTCCCTCCCTCTCCCTTCCTTCCTCCCAACCTCTCTCCCCCTTTCCTTCCCTTCATCCCTACCTCCTTCATTCCTTCCTCCCCTGACTCTCCTTTTCTTTGTGGTGTGATGATTGAACTCAGGGCCTTGCCCAGGCCAGGAAGGAGCTCTCCTGCCCTAACCCCTAGTCTTTCATTGTGATTGTAATTGCTTTCAAAGATGAAGCTCAGCTAGGAAGGGTTCTGGCTGTAGGTAAGAACAAAGTATATAGAAAAGTCTATTTTCAAAAAGCTAAAGGTAAGAAATTTTAGAGAAAACCATAATTCAAACATGATAAAAATCACCGGGAAATAAGCACCAAGTGCCACAGGCATAGAAAAGGTCACTCAGTTATTTTGTGAATCAAGACAGAGACTGAAGGTTATGATCAGAGATGCCCGAGGTTCCAATAAGTCAACGGGACAGTTGGGATGGATTCCTGGACAGTTTAAAAACAAAATATATCCTAAACGACTGGAGGCCATTAATGGGATGGTTGAGGATTACGCAATGGGGGCTGCTCACTCTCTCTTTCTCTTCAGATTTCTCTTAGCAAACCTCAGCCAGTGCTTTCATTGCTTAAGATGACAGACTCAGCCAGCAGCAGGGGCTGTAGAGGAGGGGGATGGGAAGGTGCTGGCCCTTTGGGGGTATCATCCTCACCTTGATCTGGTTAGAGACACTAGTCACCGTATCACTCCTGGAGCCCATTGCAACCTCTGTTCCCATCTTGCCTTATACAGGGTCTTGCTTTTCCACTTGTCTGTGTCTCCTGACTCCTGCAGTCCCCCTCCACAAACCTATCTCATGGAAACATTGGTTATGGCCAGGTTTCCGTGGCTGCAGCTAGTCCCCTTAAGAAATGAGACTTTTACTTTGAGTATCTACAGCATTATTGGTCTAAATCTGTGTATGTGTTGTGTTTGTAGATGATTAGACATGAGGTGACCTTGACAGTCTGAGAAGTCCAGGGAGAAGTCATATTCGACCAAGCGAAAATTGATATAGCACCTTTATAAGTTCTTCATTTACTGCTCTAATGGGTCTATGAAATTGATATCACAAATAGATATATGTGATAACACTCAAAGGAAGGAAATATTCAGGAAGATGTTTAATTAATGAAAACTAATTCCTTATTGGATGTCACGTACACATGAACACTTTTTTTTTGAGGAGAATACTGGAAGATTCTATAAGTATTTATGTTGTGAATCTTAGAAATCTCTATTTTCCTTTACTGGGCAGATAAGATGGGGGTCCATCAGAGAATGCCTAAGGGAAAAGCACTTCTCAGCTTAGGACATGATCTGCTGTGCTGCCGGTGCAGTGGAAGACAGGCTTTTCTTGGGTCCTGACATTAACATATTAATCTCCTGCCTGTAACAAGAGGAACATAGTTTGAGGACCTGCCCTTTCTTATGCCATGTGTGTGATGAGATGTAGGTTTATTATCAATAAGGCTGGGAGTGGCCCCTTTCCTCCCTCATTCAACAGGGCTTAACTTCAGGAAGTCCCTGCAGCCGGCAGAGTTCTGGAAGGAGTGTTTTCTGGATGACAGCTACGGGCCTCATATTTTCGACTAATTGGCAGTGAGAACTGGTTTATTCTATGCCTTTGGCCTGCTGTTACAAAAATGGAAAGAAAAGTAGTGCGAAATTTAAGAATGGGTAATTTTCCTACTGGCTAGAGTAGACCACTGTATAAAGTAAATTTGAGTTCAATCTTAGCTTTATGGCAAACTTTTTGTAATGGCAAGATTAGGGAAGTTATAATCATCAATTTATACCACTCTTATTTGAGGTCTCAAAGACTACAGCTGTAGTCATAGAGCCCAGAGATTGTTCTGGTTTGAAGCCAGTACAGTCCACTGGAAAGGTTGATAAGAGTTGAGATTTTGAACATGGGCTCAACAAAATCTCAACTCTTATCAACCTTTCCAGTGGACAGGCTCCAAAACCACAGAGAAACCCTGTCTCGAAAAAAAAAAAAAACCAAAAAAAAAAAAAGAATCCCTTAGAAATATATGTTTTGGTTGCATTTCTGTTGTTTTGATAAGAACAGCAAAAAAAAAATACTTTGAAGGAGGGAGGGTTTATTTGACTTACAATTTTAAGTTCCAGTCTATTATTGAGGGGAAGCCAAAATAGCATTGACTTTTTACAGTCAAGAGCAGAGGGAAATGAGTGCATAAATGATGTTTACCTTATTCCCATCTAGTTTCCTCTTGTTCTATACAATTCAGGACCCTGGGCCCAAGGAACGGTGCTATGCACAATGGATTGGTCTCACTATACCAGTTAATAATCAAGTCAATACTCACAATCATGCCACAGGGTAACTTGATCTAAAAAATCATCAGGTTGGCATTTAAAACCAGCTATCACAATATCTGAGGGCTTATTCTCTTGTATTGTGTATTGTGAATGAATTTTTTTCGGAGTACTTATCATTGAGGATTTATATTAAATGTAGGAATATAATATTCATATATTGAATATTATCTGCACAAAAATGAGTTGTGCAGCCACCAAAATGTGTATTTTTAAAATCAAACATATAATCAAAGCCAACATTCTTTCTTCCCCAAATCTTTATTTTTTCCTGTACTTTAACAATGTGAAGTGCATCTTAAAATTCATGCCATTGAACTTCCAGGCACTTGCTCATGGTTAAGAAGTATCCCAAGCTGGCTGTAAAGAGCATTTTTTCCTTCTAAATATGAGATCCAGGGGGCCTGTTTCAGCAGCAGCCACCTTACAGAAAGAAGCTTAGAAAACTTAAAGGTCTCAGAACTCCTCCAGTTTTAGGATATTTTCTACAGAAAACACCGATTTCTGCCTGCCTTTAGCCTTTTCATTCTGCACATTTATAGTCACTACCAAATGGAATTTTAGTGTGTTACCACCTCCCTATAGAGAACCTGTTCACAAAGAAGGTTTGGATTTATAGTTTTCTAAGCTCACTAATGAAGATCAATCCACCACAAATGCTTTGGATTGTTGCAGACATCAGACATTGTACCAAACTATTTTTCGATTATGTTTAACTCTGTGGAAATTAGAAGGTTTATTTTCATGGGGTTTCTTCTGATTTTGGCATTTTGTTAATGAACTTCTTATTTTCAAATCAGTAATAAATGGCTGCAAAGAGTGTTCAAGATTCTTTTTTTTTTTTTAATCTCCGAAGCTGGGTTTTTTGTTCTTATCATACCTTTGAAGATTCCAAAGCTGTAATAAGCCTGCAGGCTGGGCTGCTCTCGTCATCCGTCAGACCTTCCTGGAGATGGCAGCAGAGTACGCAGAAGCCGGCTCACTGGCCACACTGCATACACAAGATTAATGGGGCTGTGCCTTTCTGGGAACCGCTCTACTGAAATGCATCAGCCTCTTCTGCTCCCAGTGACAGGGCAGGTAGAAAGGGAGCTGATGTATGTATTAATTTGATTTTTAATTACATTGGGTAGCTTCCAAAAAGTCCTGTTCGCACTGCAGCTTTTGTTTTCCACCCCTGTCCTCCCCTCCCCCCGAAGCTTCTCCTGTCTGTGTTTGTGTGCTGTTCTAATTTCTTTTCTGGTGGAAGTACTGCGAGATCTTCAGAACGAAAATCTTGCGAGGCCTTCATTTTATGGATCCATCCATAGCATTTGTTATCCTTCCTTCATTTTCGGATAGCTATTTCTAATCTTGTAGCACACTGCATTTCAATCCCTCTGGGTTGTCAGATTTTTCGAATCTATAATGGGATGATTAACTGGCAAGGCAATACACAGCCTAATAACAGATTGCAAAGGACATCATGTTAGACATTGTAAAAGCCCTCTTTATTCCAAAGTATACATCCAATAATACCCCAGAAGACATGAGTAATGAGCATTGTTCCCAGAATAACAGGGACCCCATTGCTTTGGAATTTGGGCAGAAATGTTATTAAACTGAAAAAGAGAGAACTTCGTTGTACTGAATTGCAACTGTTGGTTTCAATGCTGAACTTGTTGGTCAAGTGCTGTTGCCTGGGATCAGTGAAAGCTCATATAAGTCCAAAATATGTCACTAGTTGCGTGGATCCTATAAGAAATTCTGCTTTGGAAGGAGCTAAACAAAAGACTTTTTAATTTAAAGATCCACTGTTATTTTTTTTTTTCAGATAAAATGTGTAACTGTCTCTTGAGAGTGTTTTTGAAGTAAAATGTGCTTTTAAGATGAGAGGGAAGAGCCCTGTGGATGATGGGTAAAGGTTTCTAACCCCTGTGGATGATGGGTGGAAGTTTCCAACCCCTATGGATGATGGGTAAATTTTTCAATCCCAAATTGAGCTGAGGAAAGTAACTGCTTTCCTTACTTTTTCAGACACTAGTTCAATAAAATGAACTGATAAAATTACTATTTCTGGTTAGATTGTCCAGCTAGAATAATGCATTTTTGTTGCATGAGAGCTTTTTTTTTAACTGCAAGTATCCCCAGGAACATTATTGTGTATTATATAATATGGAAATTCTGATAATTGTGAAGATAAACGCCAGTCATTTCTATCTGTTCACTTGTGGGAGGGAACTTGGGCTAAGGGAAAGGATCACTGGGAGAAAGGCTTCCACTCAGCTTCCAAATCTGGTTTCTTTTTTAGATGTTATTATTTAACTCTAAAAGATGCTTTGTGGCTGGGTGAGGGCTTCTGTAGATACTAGGGAAACATCCTTGTGGAGTAATGTAATTACATCTATTGTAATGTAATGACAGACTTGCACACTTATACATGGCCAAGTGGTAGTGGAGGCGCATGCCCTTAATCCCAGCACTCAGGAGGCAGAGGCAAGCGCATCTCTGAGTTCTAGGTCAGTCTGGTCTACGAAGCGAGTTCCAGGACAGGATCCCAAACTACACAGAGAAACCCTGCTTTGAAAAACCAAAACCAACCCAATGCAAACCAAACTAAAACCAAACACACACACACACACACACACACACAAAACCACAAGAAACAAACAAATAACTCAAATAGAATGGCGAGATAGATACACTTAAGCATGGACATATTCACTTTAAAGGATATGGTAATTGAAAGATAAAGATCCCCACTGCTTCTCTTTTTCCATGTTCTTTCCCCCTTGGAAATGTTTTAAGAGAGAAGACAGGAGAGCTGAATCCCCTACACGCGTGGAGGGTGTTTGCTTTAGTGTCTTTGAGAGGGGTGTAGGTGAGAGAGTTTTGTCGTGGGAAGGGAAAATGATCAAGTTTCGGGGGGACAGGGAAAGAAATATTGAACATGTTTAGAATAAGGAGCAGTTTGGAAGTTTGTGTCCCCGCCCCCCTTTAGCATCTCTTGAATGGGAGCTGCTGCAGGCTCTTATCTCAGTGAGAGCTATGCTTTTCTGTAAAGTTGCCAGGCATCAGGCAATCTTTTGGGTTCTTAAGAATGCTAACAAATTTGATATTCAACAATATTCCTTCGTGGAAGAGTTTGTATTTGTCTCACATTTTAAAAAATGAGGCATAAATGAGTTAAATAATTAAGAAAGGTAAAACAGTAAACAATATTGAATATGGTGTTCTGAGCCTATTCCTCCAATGACCGGAAACCTGCACTGTGGTCTGAAGGCCGCAAGTATCTCTCTATGGACAGTTCAGGGCTCTCAAGGTGGGAGGACCAGTGCTTGATTGAAACATGAAGGAAAATCAGCAACAGCAATGTCCAGAGTCAGCCCGGACTGAAGGCCCGGTCCATTTCCACCTGAAATAAACATGAGGCTATAGTGCCCAGTGAAGAGGCAAGCCACCTTGGTGGTGATTGAGACTGGACTCTCCGCCAGCCAGGCAAGGGGGCAGCCTGCAACTGAAGACGCCAAGCACACTGAATATCTTCTGGATGTCCTTCTGGATAACAGGCATGGCAAGCTAAACATGACCAAAATTAGACTCCTGACCTACCCCTCAGACCACTTCCCCCCTATAGTCCTTTCCATAGCAAGCCTGGCCACTCCATTTCCTACTTGTTAAGTCCTCAAACTCAGATTAACCTCCCACCCCTTCAGAATCTGGGCAGTCCTTGCTGCTCCATGGATAATGTCTCATGCAAATTGTCATCATGTCTGAATTACTGCGGTAGCTTTTGGAATGGTTCCCTCTTCGTCCTTTGATGCTCTCAATGTAGCAGCCAATCTGACTGTTCATCCCAGACCCTCTCCCTACACTAGCTCAGCGCCTTCCTGCTTTACAAAAAGAAAAGGCCACTATCTCAATTACAACCTACACATCTGACAACTAGCTCCTCTGGTCTTGTCACCGACACTTCCAGACTTGTCACTCAGCTTTCGTGATATCAGTTTTTTTTTGTTTCTACCTCCAGGGCATTTGAATTCACCTTCTCTTCCACGTGGTGTGTTCTGCCTTCAGCTTTCTGCGTGGCTAACTACTTTCTTCTCATCTCAATTTAATGGTTCAGTTAAGGGATTCCCTGACCAACCTATTCCTAAAGATAATAGCTCCACACGTCCAGCTAGTCAGGCCCCTTTCACTTCATGTATTCCCCTGGAACACAATATTGTCTAATATCCTACCATTTACCATGTATAATGTCCAGATTTATTATTGATTCCTAGCTCGTCATAAAAGCCAGGTGTTTGTTTATTTGGCTTTATTCATGATTGATTGCTGCTGTTGTTGAGGTAGGGTCACAGGGGCCCTAGGTTGCCCTTTAACTCTTTTACACACACAGTGTAGCTAAGTTTAACCTTACGCATCTGATCTTTCTGCTTCTGCCTCTCAAGTGCTGGGGTTATTGGTGTTTACAACCATGCCCATTTTGCAAAACTTATTTTAATCACCCCTTTCTCTTTGACACAGAGCCTGGCACATGGATATATACTCTATAAATGTGTTCTGAGTGAGTAAGTGGGTTCATAGAAATAAAAAGATTTGATATGCCTTGCACCTTAGTCTTGTGACAAGATTTGTTTACACTTACTTGTAAAATTGCAAGGATGATCACTGTACACTGGAAGTTAGCTTTGTCATCTAATATGACAAGCAGCCTGATCGATGAACAAACCAACAAGATGGTCTGCCATTTCGATGTCTAAGGCATTTAAAATACATAACATAAAATAAAAAACAGTTTATTGTTTGACTTGTCAGATTCATCTAGACACAGATCTCTCTCTCTCTCTCTCTCTCTCTCTCTCTCTCTGTCTCTGTGTGTGTGTGTGTGTGTGTGTGTGTGTGTGTGTGTGTGGTGTAGGTGCCGGCAGAGTCTAGAATCAGATCTCAGATTCCCTGCAAGTAGAGTTGTAGGTGCTTGTGAGAATGTTCTGGGACTGGGATATGGATATCCTGACAATACCTCTGAGGATCCCTTGGGTTAAATCAAAAGAATTCTCCCAACTTTGTCACTTCTTTCCCTATAATTCTATGTACTGATAATACAAAACCTATCATTTTTTTGGTTTGTGATACTCAGTAGCATCTGGGTTTACAAAGTACTTTTTTAAACTCAGACAAATACCAGGAATACAGCTTAAGTGACTTTATAACCTTTGATTAGTTTACCTATTTAATTTCTGTCTAGTCATCCAAGAAATAGGTATATAGATAGATATCATATTTAGCCAATTAGGTTTTAAAATTATTTGAAATATCCAGGAGATGAAGAGAATAAGAAAAAGGGAGAGATGGAGGGAGACCTCAGATTTCTGCAATTCTCATTATTCTTAAAATAGCAGTTTCTTAAATACCTCATTCTGGGGATAAAAAGGTGTAATGAAACAGGAAACACAGTGCTGTTTGAACCTGGTGTTTGTGAGAGACTAACATAAGAATGGCCCAACAGTATGAAGCCTCTGTATATTTCTCCAAGTCATATTCATTAAGATCTGAAGACCATACACATATTGGGCTCCTTCTAGGATAATGTCTCCCCCACTGTTAAAATTCCTCCAATGAAACCCATCTGTGAGCTTCTACAGGATGCTCATGACATGCATTTAAATTGCTCGTTGTGTTCCAGAAACCTCTTCTTCCTGCAAACAAGTGGTGACCTCTATGCTCTCCGTTCATCCAAGGGACAGACACTGTGCATCATCCCAGGCAGGCAGCCAAATGACGGCCACATCCTGTTCTATGCAAAAACACACATTTCCATTACACCAAGATAATTAGGAGAAGTAGCATAGAGGAATATGAGTAATTCCATCAGTAATTACAGCAATTACACCCTTAATTGCCATGCTACCTCCAGTGTCACTATATGTGTGTGTGTGTGTGTGCTAGCATTTTACAGAGAAAACACTCACATATTTTATATTAAAAATGTACCTACCTGGTTGTGTCAGATTCCTCTCTAGGTTAAAAGATAATTGAAGTAAAATAGATTCATTACCACGAACAAAGCAAAATGCATTATACTGTTATGGTCATTGTCTTTATTGAGCTTTTTCAAGACACAATTTCTATGATTTTGAAAAACGTGGGAACAAAAGCTGAGGATCTAAAAAACATCATTTTGGATAGGGAGGAACTATGTAGGGTTTGAGTAGGGGAGGAACATGGCAGGGGGAGGGACTGTGAAGGGGAGAAGCTGGGGGGCAGGGAGCTGTGCCTGTTGGAGGGTCAAGAGGTAGGGGTGGAAGAACCTGGTAGGGGAAGAGCTGTGTATGGGAAGGTGCTAGGCAGAAGAATAAGTAAAATCCACAGGTCTTTACAGGTCAGTGAATTTGGACAAAAATGTCCAGCATTTCAACAACTAGAGACAATTTCCTCCCTTACCCAGGGTATTCACGGTCATATGTCATGCTGAGTTTACGTTGTGGTTCCAGTGGCTCGCAGAGTTGAAGATCCTTGCCTTTGCTCGTGAACCATGTTATCCTTGTGAAATAAGCATTCAAGCTCTTTCCTTTCTAAACTGAGTCAACTTTTAATTATAGAGCTCATTGACAGTGAGATATGAACCACTTGCGACATTCAACCATTGCGAAATTGTCTCCCAGCCTGTGTCTTGCTTTTTAATTGTTTTTTCTTTTTATTAAAAATTTCCACCTCCTCCCCTCCTCCCATTTCCCTCCCCCCTACTCCCCTTCCCCCTCTTTCTCTAGTCCAAAGAACAGTTAGAGTTCCCTGCCCTGTGGGAAGTCCAAGGTCCTCCCCCCTCCATCCAGGTCTAGGTAGGTGAGCATCCAAACAAACTAGGCTCCCACAAAGCCAGTACATGTAGTAGAATCAAAATTCAGTGCCATTGTCCTTGGCTTTTCAGTCAGCCCTCATTGTTAGCCACATTCAGAGAGTCCAGTTTGATCACATGCTCCATCAGTCCCAGTCTAGCTGGCCTTAGTGAGCTTCCATTAGATCAGCCCCACCATCTCAGTGAGTGGGTGCACCCTTCGCGGTCCTGACTTCTTTGCTCATGTTCTCCCTCCTTCTGCTCCTCCTTTGGACCTTGGGAGCTCAGTCCACTACTCCAATGTGGGCCTCTGTCTCTATCTCCATCCATCGCCAGATGAAGGTTCTATGGTGATATGCAAGATATTCATCAGTGTGGCTATAGGATAGGGCCAGTTCAGGCACCCTCTCCTCAGCTGCCCAAGGAACAAGCTGGGGACATCTCCTTGGACACCTGGGAACCCCTCTAGAGTCAAGCCTCTTGCCAACCCTAAAATGGCTCCCTTAATTAAGATATCTACTTCCCTGCTCCCATATCCACACTTCCTCCATCCCAACCATCCCATTCCCCCAAGCTCTCCCCATCCTCCCCTTCTCCCTTCTCTCTCCCCCTCTCCCCTTACCCTCACCCCACCCCACCCTCAAGTAGACAAGATTGCCAGGCAAAAATTGGGAACTTTTTAATTGTTTTGTGCTTTTTTTCTAACAAATTTTGTTTTGATGTAGTTACTATTTTATAAGTAGCACTATTTTGTTTCTTATAAAATAGTTTCTTGCTTCAACTAATGAAAGCATTCATTTTTTAGGTTTTAAAATCTTAAGAGTTTTAGCTGTAAGCACATGCATTTATAATTCATTTTGAATCAGTTTTATGCAGTGGTTGAAGGTGGAGACAATCTTCTTTTATGTGTTTTAAGTTACTCAAAATCTGTTGGTTGGCAAGTCTTTCTTCATTGATTCACCCCGAGCTTGTGTTTAAAATGCCAACTATACACACATGTGTCTAATTTGAAGACTATACTATTCCCATTGTGTATTTGACCATCATTATTCAATACTACACTCTCTTGACTTTTGGTACTATACTACACAGTATGGATTTTTAACTTACTGATTCCATGTTTTGCTAGTCTATACAGTTAACTCCTTATATGCAATTTGTTTATGAGTTCTAGTAGGTTTTCTGTAGACTATGATTTTTTTATCTTCATAATTAGTAACCTTACAAATAAGAACATCTGGAATTTTCCTTTCTAATCTTGATGACTTTGCCTTTCAGTTCCAATTACAGATTTCAACAAATAATTGAACTCAAATTCCCTCAGGAAAATATATGTCGATCACCCAAGTCCCTTGTTATTCCTCTAAAAAGGACTTCTAGAACATGCCTGATTTGGATGTACCATATAAATTGTCTTTGGGAATATTTTACTGAAAGAAAAGGTTCTTTGGGATGTGAAAATCTAGAGGGGGGTAATTCTGTTCCTGCTCTTCTGGATTCATTACGCCAGGAACATGAGTGAGGATGTGTTCTTTGATAGTCAAGGATTGAAATACACTATTACTCTGATTTCCAGCTCTCAGATTTCACAGTTTTACAAGACGTGTGCTTCATTGCTTTTCATATATCCCCAGGCCTGACTATCTTTCTCTATGTTTTATTAACCACATTCAATACAGAAGAAATTTGGTAGAAAATACTGAGGTTCATTAGGAATACTCAATGAAAGAGATAAGCGTGTCTATTCTGGGTTACACCTCCGCTTGCCAGATTCAGTGAGATAACTAAGTCAATCGAAGTGATGACTCTCCCACACCCTAGAAAAGGAAATTAAAAGTTGGAATGAAGCTATGTGTTTTGCCTGTGTGCTGAGATGCCTGTGTGTGTGTTGGGTGGGGGATGTCTTCAGATGCTCTTTCATTATCCTAGACAAACAAGCACTAGGCTTCTGTGTATGCACTGGCACAGCCTGAATTAAGGTGCATTGTTTGCTCAGTTAATGCGTGCTTTAGAGGCCCCATTATTTGCTTATAAAGCTCCGAAATCCCTTAGTAGATCCATCATCTTGGAATGGCAGCTTCGAGAGGTGGAGGCTGATGGAGTGCTTCCTCTGGCAACTGTGTTTGCCCTGCCATGGGCACAGCCCACAGAGAGGAGGCTGCTGATGGGTGATGCTTCTTTCTGTCACCCCAGTGATGGCACAGCCAGAAATAGCAGACAGCGTGTGAGGAGACGATGATAGAGTATGGAGGAGGCACAGAGTGACAATTACCCAGACTATGGCAGGCCTTCTCCCAGAGTGACTGAGAACTGGCTGAACCACCACTTACGGAGAGGCACAAAGTGGGGATCTTTTTATGTCATGCGTGAGAAACCCTCCTCATACTCAGCAGGCAGGGAAACTCTGCTTATCTCTCTCCCTGTCCTACTCACAATTTCCATAGGAATGAAAGGCAAGAGATATCTGTTGGTTTTTGCTGAATTATGGACATCTGGCTATTCCAAGTGCAGATATAGTCACACCTCCCTTTCCCCTCACTTCCAAAGGTTGTCATTTTGCAATCTGGGATGGTGGCTTTGCATTTGGAAACCTACAGGTATATTTAATATCTTCTTATGTTAAGAAGCATGACCTCAGAATAGCACCGCATATATTCCATGCAGATAAATGTTTTCTAGATGATATGGTTTGTATGTGAGATGGTCCCCACAGTTCATAGGTTTGAACACTTGGTCCTGAGTTGGTGGCACTGTTTGGGAAACTTGAGGAACCTTTACCAGGGGTAGCCTAGCTGCAGGAGGTGGGTCAGTAGGGGCAGGGGTTGAGTTTTGATCCTACTTTCTATCCCCTTTCTGCCTCTTGATTGTAGGCACCATGTGGCTCACACATCTGTTGCCTTCCCTTATACGATGGACTGTATCTCTTCAAACCATGAGCCCAAATAAGCCCTTTCCCCTCAAGTAACTTCCTGCCAGGCCCTGGATCACAGCAAGCAAGGAAGTAATGCCTGAGGTAATCAAGAATGTGGTTCCACAAAGCTAAATGTCATTTTGACATTAGGTGCCTTCTATGATGGATAGGAAACTGAAAACCAGGAAGTGCTCAGAGGAAAGCACTTTTGGTGTTTAGTTGATGTGTGTCTTATGATAGGCAACCCACGAAGTGAGTTATACTAACTCATCTCCCAATCTTGTTTCCTTCAATTCTGACTCTAGAGGAATCTCAAGAATATGGAGGCATAAAATCACGGGAGGGGTTTGAATGAAAATATGGTGACTAAGAACAGATATCTTACTCTGTACATTTTTGGAAGAAAATAATATACTTGATTTTTGCACATTTTGATGGAGCTAGTGTGTTGGAGAGTAAGTTATAAGATCAAAAGTTTTGAGAGGGTTGGCTCAATGTCTCAGTCAGTAAAGTGTTTGCCACACAAATACGAGGACCTGAATATGATCTCCAGCACCACAATAAAAGGATAGATGCAGTAGCACAGTTATAATATTACACAGCTGATGAGGCAGAGGCAGGGGAATCCCTCAGGCTTGCTGGCTAGTTAGTCTGTGCTATTTAGTGATTCCCAGATCCAGTGGAAAGACCTAGTCTCAAAAACTAAGGTGGACAGCTCCTGGCGAATGACACCAGAGGTTGACTTCTGCATAAACACGCACACACGCACGCACACACGCACACATGTGCACACACACGCACTCATGAGCACTTAGAAAAGTGTGACATACCAAGGGAATACATAAATGGACTTTCTCTATAACATAAAACTCACTGCTCAGAAGTACAAAGCAAGGCCTCGTCTGTGCCTGTGACAAGTCTCCCTTGAAGCTGTCCTGTTGCTTTCCTAAAGCTAAATTGCGGCATGGCCAGTGGGCAGGCAGAAGCGTGTGGGTTCCCATTGTGGACATATTCCATCTGAAGACCATTAAGAATCTGCTCCGTCAGCCCCGTGTCATTCTCATTAAACACTAATCAAAAGGCCGGGCTCCTCCTTTGCTGTGTCCCCTATGCCTTTTAATGCACCTGCAAATAAAACGAAAGGGACTGAATGGACTGAGGCTTCGACCGGTCCTCACAGCTCGGCGGCATGGTCACAAGTTGCTTCTCTGGGTAATTTACCAGGTTTCCTGCTGCCTGATAAAACACAGGTGCTCAGCCTGTCATCCAGGGCGATGATTTATTAGCTTTAGTGGTACCACAGACCTCAGGCACCAGGCACTAAATCAAGAGAATATATACGGAAATAATGTGTTTTCCAATGGCGACCCATGGAGACTCTTTAGCTGTGCATGCCCTCTATCCACCGTGGTTGGTTTCACCATTTCTCCTCATTATTTCAAAGCCCACAGGATTCACTTCCTGTCTTAATTTCTCCCCTACCAGGATGGCCTCGGCGCCGGCTCTATTGCTATAGATTTCTAGTTGATCCCTCGAACCGCTGAAGACTTCCAGCTAATGAGTAGGAGAGAGGGAACCTCAAAAGCTTTGTAGACATCAGGGACTCGGGATCTGGCTTCTGACTTCACTTTGATATAGTTACCAGACAACAAAACCTCCCATTGGCCTTTTAAATAACTCTCCTTTGAGGTTAAATATGTCCGGACCTTTATTTAAAATATTTCATATACTAAATTTCTCCTCCTGGAAACTTGTGAAGAGGGGGCCTGCTTTCGTGTTTCCATGATAGTGACTATCAATCA
This sequence comes from Microtus oregoni, assembly GCF_018167655.1. Classification (NCBI taxonomy): domain Eukaryota; kingdom Metazoa; phylum Chordata; class Mammalia; order Rodentia; family Cricetidae; genus Microtus; species Microtus oregoni. The sequence goes on along the minus strand of NW_024543069.1, from coordinate 32,515,876 downwards.
AAGTGACTCCTTCTTGATTATCAGAGCCCGATGAACATATTAGAGAAATCTTTAATTAGTATTAAATGCCTGCCAAACATGGAACAGGAAGAAAAAAAATCAGCCAGTCAATCAAAGTGGAAGCGTGGTGTGGGTTCTGAATTTTTAATGAAGGGACAGAGCGGAGCTGTAAAGGGAGTCTTTGGTAAGAAAGTAAACACAGGGAAGAAACTCCCACGGCCTGGGAAGCTCTGGAAAGAGCAGAGCTGTCAGGGGAAAGTCATCGATCTGCACTCTCAAGGAAGGTGATGAGAAGGCAGACACCTGTTATATCCGCCAGGTAAGGAATATAGAACTTAGCTTTTCTCTGATTGTCATTGCACAGCCCAGACTAAGACTTCAGCCTCCACGTGCAAACCTCACAGTCTGCCCTTTCCTCCTGACACAGATCATCCAAGTTTCACCCTCTACTGGAAGAACGGAGGAATTCAGTGGAGTTGTACCTGGTTTACACAACCAAAGAATATCCATCAGAGATCCGCCGTTCATTTATCTCCTGCTCATTGTTCATCATAATCACCACCATCATAATTTACCTTGTTGTTCTTGGTAATTTGAAATTACTACAAGCAAGTAACAAAAGTGTAAGAAATGTCTTTCCTTCCATTAAAGTTTTTATTGGCCAGAAGAGGTATGATTTATATCACCTAATCCTCATGGGCGGACTATTTATTATTATTTGTTTTTCAGCTTTATTAGTAAATCTATAGTGTTTAATTTTAAAAACTTGTTCAATGTTTTTGCTAAGCTACATCCCAGGGGAAGTGTATGCCCATTTCAAGCTGTAATTCATATGACCAGATCCCTGTAAAATTTTATACTACTTTATACTTTAATCCAACATTGATGAGTCTTCACTTCTTCCCATTTTCAGCAAATACTAATGAGGCAGTTTTCCAAGGTTATCAATTTGGAAAGGAAAGAATTTGTCTCACTGTTTATTCTAAGTCCTCCCGGTTATTGGTGAGACCGAACTCAGCTTGTATGAGACTGGCAGGATTCCTACAAGCATTTCTTCATTAGCCCTTTATCTCTTCACTGTCGAGCTTACTGTGTGCTGCTTTTATAATTTATATATCAAAACATTCTGTACATTCCTTTGTGACCTGTGGTGCATTTTAGTTTTTGCTTGTGTACATGCAGGTGTGTGTACATGCTGCGTGTTCATGCAGCCAGCCTTAGGTGTCGTTCCTCAGAAGATGTCCACCTTGTTTTCCTTCGCGATTTGGGAGATCTCCAGTTATGCTACACTGGCCAGCCACATGGCTCAGGGCATCTTCCCATCCCACGAGCCCAGCTGGGATTGGTGTTTTTTGTGGCTGCACATTTGTGTGTGTTAACCACTCTGCTAATGAAGTCATCTTCTCAGACCCTTTGAAAGTTTGCTTTTCAGCTTTATTTTTGCTATATTATGTTTAAATTTTCTGGGTAAAATTTTGGATTTGCACTATTATTTTTTCTTATGGATTTGTGTCATGTTTAGAAAAACTTCCTTCCAAGTTGAACTAAGCATGACTGTGGGTATCTGTTAGCCCCTCTATATTTTCATGATTTACATTTAATTCTTCGTTCCTAATTTGTGTTGAAGGCTTCCAGGAAAAGGCCAGTAGAATGCTTAATAGCACTGCCCGAGAAAACTTCAGGATTCAATGTCAAGTGGGTTACGTTGTTGGAATCGGTATCAGCTTCTGCTGGTTTTGTGCATAAAGAGGCACAAATATGCCATCCATTTTTCCATGAGTACCAATCTGTTTTCTTGCCCATGTTGCCCTCTCTCTGCATCTTTGCAAAACCCCTGGCCTTTCACTGCCTGTCCAGGGCTTTCGCCATCTGCTTTCCTTTGCTTTCTGATAGTCACGCCTTCCTGTTGTTGGCCTGCCTGCTTGATTCCTGACCTTGTATTTGTCTGACTCTCCAGGAGCTGTGAACCTCTGTCTTCCTTGTGTCTGCTTAATTCCTGCCTCACTGCTTCTGCCTGCCCTTTGATGCTCAGTCCTTCCGGATGCCGGTGTGACTAACTGCCTGCTCTCCTGTCTGCCCGACTGCCCTCCTGTCTGTCTGCTTGCCTTTCTGCAGGTTTGCTAATCTGCCTGTTTCTTATCTGTCTGCCTGTCTATCTCCTGTCTGCTGCCTGCCGCTATGTCTGCTTGTCTGTTTGCCTACTTGTTGGCTTATCACAGTTCAACTTCAGTGAATTGTTGGCCCTCTCTATTTCAAATTCTCACCACTTGAACCCTCTATATTATTTATTTTGGTTTTTTGTATCCATATCTCAGTCTCCTCACCCCAGTTTCTTTTAAGGTCTATGATTTTAGCTCATGACTAGGTGTCAATCTTTGACAACTGAGGGATGTGTGTATTCCTTATGTCCCTTGAACTTGCTTTAGAGTTCTGGCATCCTCTGGAGTGAACTGTCCAAATCTAGGAGTTTTCTGTTTAGTTCAAAGAACAGCCTGTCACTGAGGTGACACAGAAGCCTAGTCATGTTGTGCATGTGGCAGAGCCAGAGTTATAGTTGTGGAATGCCAACTTCATGATGGAGCCCAGAGGAGAGCCATCCAGGAGCCTAGGGCGTCAGCTCAGGGAGATCCAGCTGAGTCCCACATGCTGATCTTGTAGGTGGGAGGTTAGAGCCGTTTTTAGTTGCTCCTCTCCAGGGAAAGGCAGCAGCTTACATCTAGCTACCTGCTGGGCAGAACTGAAAAGCATAGCTTGGAGTGAATTTAGTGGTGACAAGGGTGTGAAGAATGAGTCTGCAAGCAGAACAGTAGGACCAGAGAGCTATTTAGAGCTGGATTTCATCTCATTCTAGTTAGTGTCTTGAACAAGTATTTGCTTCAGATTTACTTAAGTTACTTCAGATGGCAACAAGAAAACCCATACCTGTCTCATATGAAAGTAAATTTAGGAGCACTGTAACTCAATCAGGTAATATATGCAAAATGCTTAAAACAGTCAGGTACAGTAAGCACTCAATAAGTGGTATTTACCATCTTTGTAAGCAGTGTTTTATCAATAGCTACCTAGAGATGCTTCCTAAGCTTTTACATCAGGCCTGCTTTCTCAAAGCTCAGCAAAGCTGGCCAAGAATGTATTAGGTTGACGTTACGGGAGGTGCTTCTGGCAGTTAATCCAGTTAAAATGAGCCACAATTTGGTGCATTTGACCCCAGACCTAGAGTAGATATTCAATGAACAGCTCCAAGGGCTGAGACTCAGAACAGATGCGAGACACGCTGGGAACACAAAGGTCCCATTAGCAGCTCTACCACACCTATAATTCCTTTCTCTTCTGTCCCCATTAATGGAAAAAAAAAATGGGACATTGCATATCTCGATGCAAAACAAACTCTCACCTTAAAGGGAACCAGAGATATTTTATTCTGGAGCCAAATGTTAGTGAATGTGACTAAAGGATATGGGTTTAGCTTGCTTCAAATACCATATCTCAACATGGCAGGATTTTCATGATTACAGCGCCAAAATGTCAAAAATAAAGGTTCTTTTCTAATAATAGGCAGAACCTTCAAGTATGCAGGTTCCCCCAAGGTGGGGGAAGGAAATCCCTGCTATAGACCTCAGGTGATGACATTTTTAGCCTTTGGGTAGGATTTACCTAATGGTCATGAGGAGGGATGTCAGGTCAGATATAGAGGTGGGCAATGATGGCTAGGAACAGGGCAAAGACAATGAATGGCTAGGAACAGGGCAAAGACAATGAATAGCTAGGAACAGGGCCAAGAAAATGCAAGATAACTTGGCTCAGGACCTTCAACATTTCAGCTCTGTTCAATGACAGAACTTCTAATCTGTCATTCAGCCTTGTAGAGTCTTTAACCCAGATTTGAAATTTTTTTTGGAGGGAGTGGTTATGGGTTCGGTTTGTTCACAGACAAATTCAGTATGTTCCTAGAACATGGAAGAGAAGATGTGCACAGATGTGTCAGAAGGCATGTATTTTCCCTGTTCTTTGTTATGATGAATGCAAAGAGAAAATTTTGTGAGGAACAGGGACATTTAAAGGAGCAGTTAGTTATGCAATAAAGGCTTTGGGGACAAGCATTATGATCATTCTTGTTATATTTATTATTACTTAGGACTAAGTCAGAAGGGCCCAGCACAAACAAGGAAGAAGTTTATATGCTCTAAATTTTAACTGAGGAAATAGTCTAGGCAGCTCCCCTTATGGATCACATCCAGGGGAGGAAGTTGACATAAAGGCCAGCCTCCAGGAAGATGCCTGCTGAGGCTGTCTAATGCCTTAAAAGACCAGACAGGAAATGAACCCCTTAAAATGAAGAGCCTGGCATGCAAAATGCTAACCAGCTGTCTGGCAAAGAGCCCATAGAGCCAACGGTAGCAGGTGGCTGGAATGATCTAGAAGGGCTTGCTATGTGGCGTAAGGTGTATGAGGTGACACTTTCCCTTTCATTCTGTGAATATATAATTCAATTTGAAATCACTCACTATTAGCGCTTTCAGAATTGGAATTTGGGAGTAGTTATGGGGTAGGCAGATGAAATACAGAGTCCAGCCCAAGGGCGCCAGCTCACACCTTTATGTCTACAATAGAGTATAAAATAAGTGGAGAAGAAGCCAGTCTGTTGACTGAGTGGTAAAACTATCATCTGGTCTACAGCGGGAAAGAGGTGAGGGGAAGTTTTGTTAATGGTGTTAGTGGGATTGGGCTTTGGCAGATTTCATAGTGGACACCTGTTCACCAAACCACCAACTTCCTTGGATGAGTGGTCAGAGACAGGTGCTGAGCATCCGTGACTTTGTAAAGGATTGTCTCAGAGATGAACAGGCCCATTCTAACTATACCAGTTGGGGCTTCTGGGAAGAAGGAGCAGCTTCCTTTCTATTGAAGGGAAACAACGTGTTGAGCTTGAGTTGCTGCTAGCAATGCCATTACAGCCCCAGGAAAACCAGTCTTCCATAGAGGCCAGATGGAGAGACTGAAAAGGCCCTTATACTCTGATAAGAGTGATGAGCATGGGTCTTAGAAGCTCTGTGGGGTGAGAAGCAAAGCAAGTGATAAAGCAACATGTAGTCAGAGGCTGCTTGTTCGTTCCTGGCAGCCCAGACACGAAATAATCACACAGAAACTGTATTATTACAACAACGCTTGGTCTATTAGCTCATGCTTCTTATTGACTAGCTCTTATATATTAAATTAATCAATTTCTGTTAATCTGTTTATTGCCAAATGGTTGTGGCCTACCAATAAACTTCTGTCCAGCATCCAGAGTCTGTCTTCTGTGGCAGCTATGTGGCTTCTCTCTGACTCTGTCTTCTTTCCTCCTCTATCTGCTTGGAGTTCCTGCATTGCCATATTCTGCGCTGCAATATGCCTAAAACAGCTTATTTATCAGCCAATTGTATTCACAGCAAAGAAGAGGGAATCCCACATCACCTCCCCTTTTCTGTTTAAATAAAAAGGAAGTTTTTAACTTTAACATAGCAGGATTACATACAACAAAACAGTTATCAACCAAGAATTACAGTTACAATATTTATATCTACTTTATCTTTTATCATAACTAAGGAAAACTCTATCTATTCTTCAACTCCATCAGAGAGCCCAGAAGTGATGGAGGAAGGTCATTGGTAATAAACAAACCGCCTTGGCCCATTTTGATAGGCCATCCCTTAGGTGGGTGGAGTAGGCAGAACAGAATGCTGGGAGGAAGAGGAAGTGAGCTCAGACTCGATAGCTCTCCTCTCTGGGGCAGACGCCTCAGACAGAGGCCATGCTCCCCTCTCCCGGAGAGACACGGTGAAGCAAGGTCAGACACACTGAATCTTTCCCGGTAAAACTGGTGCTACACAGATTACTAAAAATGGGTTAGGCAAAATATGAGAATTAGCCCGTAAGAGGCTAGAGCTAGTGGGCCAAGCAGTGTTTAAATGAATACAGTTTGTATGTTGTTATTTCGGGGCATAAGCTAGCAGGCGGCCAGGGTGCTGGGGACGCAGCCCCGCTGCTCCTATTACTACACAGAAGGTCTTTTACTTATTGCCTAAGTAAATAGGAAGTGCATTGTAGGCAACTTCCAAAACTCTAGAATTGACAGAGACATCTTGCTGCAGGACAGTCACATAAAGTTCTTCTGTAACACTGGGGCACTCATCTTTAGCCTACAGGCTTATAATATCCAGAAGACTTTTCCATGAAGCAGGGCATTTCAAAGACAGTCCCACCTATATTGGCAGTTTGTCAGTCACTTTCTTCTGTGTCCTGCAGAATGTCTGGCAGACTCTTTCATGAAGCAGGAACCCTGAAGGAGTGTCTCATCTTTAGGCAACTTCAGCAGTCATTGTTCTGTGGGTCCTGCATGTCCAGATCATATAGCATACCATCAAGCAGTCCAGGCAAGAGTAGTTTCTTGCCCAAATGGATAACCAACTCCATAAGGAGCCACTTTGATGCCCATCACCCTCTTGAAGTAGATTGGTGCTGCCAGGAGTAGATGAGTCTCATTGTCATGAAAAGTCCTAAGTTCTTAAAACATTTTAAATGCTATATTCTGTTAGTCCTTGAAAGGTTTGAAGAATACCTAACTGAAATCTCTCTCTATATATCTAGAAAACCTAACTAACATGACTACAAACTTGACTATTACAGATGATTATCTATTAACCTATATTTCTTAATAATACATTATATTTTAAATGAGTTGCACAAACATACTACCTTAATCAAGAGCAGAAATATACATATAACAAAATTGACCTTAAATTTATATCAATAGACCAAGATCCATACCAATGCAAAGTATCTATCTCTATAGCATACCTCCATTTAAATATAAATAAACATTTATAAACAATATTTGGGAATTTGAGCATAGTTCTCTTCAAACTGCTTCCTGTTTTGTTGGATGAAGTAATTTTAGGGGTTTATGGAGACCTTTTAGGGGTCTTTTTCTATTGAACCACATTAGCCTGGAAGTAATATACAGATTCTCATCTTCTGTGGAAACAAAAACAAAACCTCTTTTCCACAGCAACATATCCTTAGACCTAAATTTTGAAGTCAAGATACCTTTAAAATATTTATGTTCGTTTAATTTAGCAGTCTTTACAATGAAATGTCTCTCTGTACTTATTCACAGTCACAAAATTTAAAGAAAACACACTAACATACACAATCCAGACTTTCTGTGTATTTTCCCTCCTTATGTGACTTATTTTTCTGTACTCCTTTAATCTATGACTGCCTATATGCTGTCTCTCCAAAGACTTTGTTTTACTTTATAAAGCCATTTACTTCCTTTTATAACTGTCTATGTTCCTTTTCCTCTCTCTCAAGCCTATGTATGTTTATTCAACACTATGACTTGTTTAGAGGTCTTTTACATCTGGATTTGTTTTTATTGCATGCCTATCTGTAATTTTTTTTGACCAGGAGCACTTATTTATTTATTTATTTATTTATTTATTTTTAATATTTATTTATTATGTATACAATATTCTGTCTGTATGCCTGAAGGCCAGAAGAGGGCGCCAGACCTCTCTACAGATGGTTGTGAACCACCATGTGGTTGCTGGGAATTGAACTTAGGACCTTTGGAAGAGCAGGCAATGCTCTTAACCACTGAGCCATCTCTCTAGCCCCCAGGAGCATTTTAAAAAAAAAAATGCTAAGTGGTTCTGCCTGTTGGCTCTGCCTAGTCCAACAGAGCAAGACATGTTCACTGTCTCTCAGAGCCGTGCATGCTGCTCTAACTCCAGGGTTGCAGCAAGTCTATGTCATACCATCAAGCAGTTTGTAACAAGCTGTTCACAAACCCCATTTCAGTGCTTGACATCCTGAAAGAGCCAGAGCTGTTCATGCAACTAACATGAACCATGAAGCCACCATTTTGAAGCTGCACTTTTTTTTGTTGCTAATTCTGAATCAGAAAGACCTCTCTTTAAGAGAGCCTTTAAGGAGCCCTTTAAGGAGCCATGATGCTCTTGCTTGCTGCCAGAAAACAGAGCCCATCTGAGAAAAAGAAAAGAGGCCACTACCAAGAAGCCATGCTTAACTCTGTTCTTTTGTGACTAGAATCCCTTTCCAACCTTTCTCTAGGTTTTACATAGATATAGTCAGAAACACGTTGGTGCAACAATTTGTAAGCAGAGGCTGTTTGTTCATTCCCAGCCACCCAAACCTGAAATAACCACACAGAAACTGTACAGTTACAACACTGCTTGACCTGTTAGCTCATGCTTCTTATTTGCTAGCTCTTATATCTTAAATTAACCAATTTATGTTAATCTGTGTATCACCATGTGGTTGTGGCCTATCAGTAAGGTTTCGTCCAGCATTTGGCATCTGTCTCCTGCTGCAGCTACATGGCTTTTTTTTTTCTAACTCTGCCTTCTTTTCTCCGCTATCTGCTTGGAATTCCCACCTTGCCCATTTCTGCACTACAATAGGCCCAAAGCAGCTTCTTTATTACCAATGGTATTCACAGCATGGAATCCCACATCAACTGTGGATGTATACAGTGAGCAACCAGAGCTTCTACACCAACAGTCCTCTCCACAGCTACTGGTCAGGTCTACACAGCATCTAGAAACTCCAGTGCACCCTTTGACTATTTTGGAAAAAGAAGTATTTTAAATTTATGCTTGTATTTCGTATTGATTTTTACTTTTGTAATTTAAAATATGTAGGGGAAATAAACTATTTGGTAATGATTCACTTTTGTTAAAGGTGATATAGTTTGCTGTGTCGGTAGCCATGTGTGGGCTTGACTGCATTGTCTTTATCTAGAATTTTCTTCTGAAGCAAGGTGTTGTGGGAAGAGCTTCAGAGACCATAGCCCACAGCTTTGAGCTGTGGCTTTGATGATGCTGTTGATAGCTTCTAGAGCTCATTTCTTCTGTTGTGCCTTAGAAATCCTTTCTCTTAAATGGCGTGGAATCACATCTATCTTTTAAGCTTGCTACACTCCCGGGATCTCAACCCAAATCAGTGCTCTGTCCTGCAGTGTTGACAGAGAGAAACGACTGAGAAAGGTTGATGAGGGGCTGGGTGAAGAGTGGTCACGCTGGGGATCAGGCCAAACTCTGTCTGGAGCTTTGCATTCTACCTTCTTAGGATTTACACTAATTTTTAAAGCTAATCCTGTTCAAGTGGGTGTGTGTTTCCTTTTTATATCCTAGTCTTTGTTTTTAATGGAGTTGGTTTTGTCTGGCTGGACTGTAAGTTCCCTGAAGGGAGGAATGTTTTTCTGGGTGTCATTTTCAGAGGAATTGTGGGAAAATAGCTAAGCAAGTGCTGCTGTGTAGACTGAATTAAGACCTCAGTGCTTACACATGCGTAGGGCAGCTCTGCTTTTCTTTCTGGGAAGCTTCGTTTTGCTTTTTACTATATTTTTAACATTATGAATTAGATTAAATGCTTATTGGAAGTGATTTCATAGATACTAGCCGTATGAAGTCAGTATTTAAAATGAAATCATGCAGTCCTTCTGCTTAGTAAATTGTAAGAGAAAAGAAGACTTTGGAAATAGTACTATAAACTACATATCTCTTGTTAACAGGAGGCTAATGAGCTGCTTGATCCCTCTGAACAGGTTTTGATCTTTCCATAAATAACAAAATAAAATAAAAGCTCCTTAATTAATTTTCCCGTGCTTCCTATGGATATACTTAATTTTATCAGGTACCGCACTCACACTGACAAAGAATCTGAGGAAGAAGCTTTCAATTCAGCCAAAGGGAGATGAGGGGACGGAAAGAACAGCAGCAATAACAATAACAATAAAAACAAGAAAAAAAATCACCCAAGTCTCCATTAGCAATTTGACGGAAGCAAAACTATTTGAAATAAATGGCCCCGCATGTCTTACAGCGCACCCTCTTTTCTTGCTATGCGTTAGTAGTAGCTCTAAGCAAGAGTGTGTGTAAATTACTGCAACTGTGAGGCAAGAGTGGAGAAGACAATGTCCCTTCCCTTTCTAGTTTTTATGACAAGGTCTCACATAGTACAGGATGGCCTCAGATTTGTCGCTCAGCTAAGGAAGACTTCTCATCTCGCTTCTCCCTCCTGAGTGCTGGATTACAGGCATGCACCTCCAAGCTTGGATTGTTCATTGTGTACTATTCGGAATCAGATCCAGGGTACCCTGCACTCCAGGTAGGCACTCTATCTGTGTAGCTGCATCCTGAGTCCTGAGGCGGATGTCTTGATGGGAAATATGAAGCGGAGAAGATAATGAGAGTCAAGTAGGAAGGATAGGAACCCAACTCCTCTTCATATTGGCATGGAACCAGACACAGAGCAGTGGGAGGGCCTCATAAACATAATTCACTGGAATGGGAGGGTGATAAAAGGCCTTTTTTGTTGCCTTTCGCGGAGATAAATTACACCCGAAGCTGCAGAAATCTTCCTCTCCAATTTCAGATTGAATGTGCCTGTATAATAAACATTTCTGTAACATTCGGCTTCTTTAACCTAGACAGCTCAATTAGGGCTGCGCGATAAAATACAGCTTCTGTGTACTTCGTGAACACTTAATGCATCTGAGAGCCTGTTAGCAAGAATATCACAGAAAACTGGTCTTGTCAAGTGTTTAAGGAAGTTGAATGGACATTGAGTTTAATAAACATACAAGCACATATGCATCTGTACATATATTTTTACTCAGAAAAATTCTGATTCTGCATGATTTGCTTATTTATTCACGTTCTCTTTTTGTGAAAAATCTTGTTTGTTATCTTTGCTATTTACTGGAAAATGATGGGAACACTTGGGAAAATTGTTACTTGTAGGGGCAGATATGCAGAAGCCAGGAAGTCTTTTATTTTAAAGATTGACTTATTTTATTATAGATACATAAATACCTTGCCTGCATGTATGTACACTTATTTCATATTTACCTGGTGCCCTTGTAAGTCTGAAAAGGGAACTGAAACAGGAGTTATAGATGATACGTTGCCATGGATGTTCTGGGAACCAAACACAGGTCCTCTGAAAGAGCAACAAATGCTCTTAACTGCTGAGCCATCCCTCCAGCCCCAGGAACTCTTCTTTAAAATAGTGTGTGTTCCTTGTACAAAGTAATGGGTTTCTGAATAGTACTTTTTGTTTAGGTTGCCAAGTGCTTTGACCATGTTCATGCCACATTGTCCTCTTCTGCTCCTGACACCCCTCCCCCAGCTAGTGCCCTCTGCATCTCCAATGTCCTGAGTGTTAGAGGAAACAAGCCATGTTTTCTCTTTTGGGGCCTGACTTATATCACCTACCTAGCATGGTAATCTCTAATTACATACATTTTATTGTTTTTAACAGCGGGCCAAAAGTCTGTTGTGTATGTATACTACTTTTTCTTTTTCTGTTCACGTGTTGATGGACTCTGATTCCATGTTTTCGAAGCCAAGAACTCTGAAGACTCATAAGAGCATGTGAGCCAAAGGCAGAAAGAACTAACTTAGATCTGATTGCTTGATTGATTTGCACAGTTCCTTTCTTTGGAAAACACATATTAAGGTTTCCACAGGATTGGCTCAGAGGATTTCAGAATGGTCTGCACATTGCACCGTGCACAGGGCACAGTCCACAGTCACCCACTATCCATATTAACACAGAAGCTTCTTCCAGACCACAGCTCCAGACTCTGTTAGATACAGTAGTGATACCATGCATGCTGTCATCATTTGATCCCAAATAGGGCTTCAGTGTCCCGAGGTCTCGGAAACTAGCCTCAGTTTTGCCCATTCCATTTTGGATATGCTTCAATTTTCATTGCACCTGAGGAGTGCTATCTTAGTTAGGATTACAATTTCTGAAATGAAAAACCATGACCAAAAGAAAGATAAGGAGGAAAGAGTTTGCTTAGCTTAGGCTTCCATATCACTGTTCCAATCACTGAAGGAAGGCAGAACAGGAATTCAAACAGGGAAGAAACCTGGAGTCAGGAACTGATGCAGAGACCATACAGAGGGGTACTGCTTACTGGCTCGGTCTTCATGGCTTGCTCAGTCTGCTTAGAGAACCCAGGACCACCAGCCCAGTGATAGCACCAACCACAATGGGCTGGGCTCTTCTACATTGATCACTAGTTAAAAAAGTGGCCTATAGGCCTATTTACAGCCAGATCTTACAGAGTTGTTTTCTCAGTTGAGGTTCCCTCCTCTCCAGTGGCCCTCGCTTGTGTCAAGTTGACATAAAATGAGCCAGCACAAGCATAGACTTCCCACTTACCAGCCAGAGGCATTCTCACAGTGCATCCATTTGATTGTAACTTAGATAAACATTATCATTTCATGACCTCAACTTCTGTGACAGATGATATTCTCCTGGGTCCCAGTTCTTTTTCTCTCTTTGCTTTCCTCATCCCACTCCGTGCCCTCTACCAGGTGTGGCTCTGCCCCAGAAGTCTCTTTCCTAGACACCTCTTGGTTCCATTTTTACTTCTCTTATGACACACCAATTTCTGCTTATATTATTGTTATTTATATGCCTGTCTACCCTCCCTGATTTGATTCTCTGTTATGCTTTGGACTAGCGCTGTTTATTTCACTCTCATTTTTTACATTTACCCAGAGTGTATTTATAAACAGGCCCTGCCATCCAAGAACAATGAATAGTTTATATAAATATATATGCTTTTTATACATATAATTCAAGTGTCTATAATAATGTTGTAAGAGGAATGGGTTGTGTTGTCTAGAATACAAAATATGTGTTATAGTGTGTTCACCACCACCACTCAAAAACCCCAGTCACCGTAGAACTTAAAAGAACAGCCTCATTAAATAAACCCAGAAAGTTCCAGAACATCAAAAGGTGAAAGATTAATTTTTAATGTTACACGATGTTTCTGGAAGTGGGTATTTCGGAGGAGCTGGATGCATCGCTCCTCTCCTGGATTCGTTTTGTCTTTCTGTAAAAGAGGAGGCGGGAGAAAGTACCTGATTCTTTCCCGTGCTTCCCAGGCTTGTTTAGCAGCCTTCAGATCCACCAGACAAGTGGGACTGTAGGGAATTCCTTGTTTGCACTTCTAATTGTTTCTTTAAATGTGACAGCAAAAATTCATTCAGAAAACTGCAGCAGATTTAGGAGATAAAATAAGGCCTCAGACGGCTGTTAGTAATACAAATAACTTGAAATGTTTTTGCCAACTGCATGTCAGCTGCAATTAACAATACGATGTTTATTTTGGTGCGGATGGATACCCTGTGTAGGCAGTCTCTCCATGTACAACAACAGCTCTTTTGTAATGTCTTCGTAATTGAAACAGCCTGTCGGGGAGAAGGCAGATGGGAGTGTAAGAAGTGTCCATGGCACAACTCTTTGAGGTCATAGAACTCATGGATGTCAACTCATCCCTGCCTGCAAGCCAGGGATGCCCCTTGGTGGTGGGGGAGGGAGTGAGACTCGCCCAGGAGCTTGGGCTACGATACCATACACTAACTCTTTGCCAGACTGCAGCAATTCTGGCACTGCCTGATTCATATGCAGTGCGATCGTGGGAAGATTTTGAACAAATATTGATTTGTGAGTATCAGATGAGTGTCACGATTCCCATTTTAGTACTCCCTTTTCTCACTCAGTATAATTTTTTTTTCTATCCTCATGAGAAGAAGTAAATAAGGTATGGGAATGTTGGCACAGTCTGAGGAAGCCAGACTAATGTTTTCTTCTGAACCACAGAATGTGTTCCGGTGTGTGTCAAAATTGCTTGGGTGCTCTGGTGTTTGAGTCCTGATGCTACTGAGCTTGTACTTGGTTTCAATAAAAAAGCAAAGCAGCATTTGCAGGTGTATTAAGGTGGATTGAAAAGCCAGTAGGCTAGTCCAATATTAATATGCCACCCTTCTCTTACCCTGCTGCTGTAATTCGAACCATGAACTATGCCTGAACTGGCAGCATCCCTCTTCTGATGAGGCAAGGCTTAATGGTAATGATTTTATCGCTTTTAGAGGTGTTCTTCTTCCTGTACTCAATCATCGCAAAGGCTTTGTTCTAACCATACACGTTAAGTGGTACTTTATCAGGAATATTATATAACGAGCCCATTTTAATTTGTCTGACAATTATGCAAACCACCATCACCACGGAAATGGACCAGCTCACTTCCATGGCAAAGACTCCAAGGGAAGTCGTCCTTGTAAGATCTATAAATAGAGATACTGCTTCTATTGGCTGCAAATAACATAAACACTACTACAGTACTTGAGTCTACTTTGTCATTCTTTGTGTATAGAACAAAAGAAATTCTGTCTGGAGGTTGATAGCTGCATCTTCAGGATACTGTCCAGGCTGGAGATGGAAGGGAACACAAGGGATACTGAGTGTGGTAGAAAGTCATCCCAGTATTCTGTGTATACTTTATTAACCACAAGGATACTCCTGCTGGCCTGGAATCTGGGGCATCATCACACAAGGTCAGATACAATCTCCTCTCTCTCTCTCTCTCTCTCTCTCTCTCTCTCTCTCTCTCTCTCTCCATCTTTCCCTCTGTCTCTGCCTTTCTGTCTCTCTCTGTGTGTCTCCCTGTATTTGTCTCTCTGTCTCTCTCTTTTGGGGTGTGTGACTGTTGTATGTGTGTTCCCAAGTGTGTGATGTGGAGGTCAGAGGTTAACTTTGTGAGTCTCCCTTGTTTTTGAAGCAGGGTCCCTTTGTGCTCACCTGCTTGGCTGGACTGGCTGTCCATCAGTCCACAGATCTGGAGTTACATGTGTGAGTCTCCACCCCTGACTTTTTAAAAATATGAGTTCTGGAGGCTGAGTTTAGATACCCATGCTTGTACAGCAAGCACCCAGTGCTCAGATCTCGATTTTGCATTGAATGGAAAGGAAATAAAATGATTTAGAGCCAACTGATAGTGACCATTCCACTTGCACATGATTTTGAAATGAGTGGGGACTGCTGGTCTGTGTTTCAGAAGCTTCAGTCTGTTGGACTGGGTATTCTCAGAGAGCAGGCTGGGCTGGGAACATAGGAAAGAACTAGAAACTGGAGCAGATTGCTATTTATAGTTCGCAGGCCAGTTAGCTGGGAAGTCAAGGGAACAGAAAGACTTTAAGTGACTGAAATATGACTCCTTCCTTATTTTCATCTTTTTTCCCTTTTATGCACTTTAGCATTATCCTTGATATGGTGGAACTTATAAAAATCATCCCATCGCCTGTGACCTGCCCTATGAAGACAGACACTCGGAGAAGATAGATAGCATTCAGATAAGCCATGCCCAAACCAACGCCTGCAGAAGAAAGGAAAGGAAGGAAAGGGCTGGGGAGAAAACAAAACAAAACAAAAAAAAAACCTTGACATGCCAGAAGATAAAATGTGCCCAGAAACTGATGCTCATAAACCCTTGCCTGGTTTTATTTTCAATATTTATTATTTCACTAAGATTACAGAGTCCTTGACATTAAGCTTTGTATTCCTAAGTGGTGCCCAGGGGAATGGTGGGTATGTGATTAATGACTTTAGGTAAGAGTCATTCATTGGTATCACAGCAAATTTTATGTTCCTACGATTATATAAATTAAACCAGCAATGCCATAAAAACGCACCAATATTTGTCTGAATTTGTCATAAACATCGCTATGTCATCAGCATACATTGTAATTCTTACTGCCCATGATTAGAAGCAATCCTCCCGTTTCCCGTGAGGATCTGATAACAGCTAACGGTGTTAATGCAAAAGTAAGTAGCTGAGGATTTTAGCTGCAACTCCACTGCAGATGGAGACTGATCTTATGTTTCCTGGGCACCCAGATCCAAATAATCACACAGAAACTATATTAATTACAACCCTGCTTGGCCTATTAGCTCAGGATTCTTATTAAGTAACTCTTACATCTTAAATTAACCCAAATTTATTAATTCCTGTGTATCACCATGAGACTGTGGCCTATCAGTAAGGCTCCGGCCACATTTTTCCTTTGGTGGCTACATGACGTCTCTTTGACTCTGCCTACTCTCTCTCTCTTTCTCTCTGTTCTGATTTCCTGCCTGGCTTTGTTCTGTCCTGCTATAGGCCAAAGCAGCCTTTTTATTAACCCATGGTAATAAAACATATTCACAGCATACAGAGGGGAATCCCACAACACTATACTCTGTTGCTTCAAAAAGTAGGCTTGTGTGTGTAGAACATTTTTATGAATTAAGAGGAATAAAATACCAACTGCTAATTCTTATTTTAAATTACTATGTTTCAATAGTGCACAGAATATATTTTATAGGGGAGTTATATATTTGTGTTTGATAAAAATTATACTTAAAGTGAGTTTAGCAAATATTTAGAATGGTCACAACACCTTAAATAAACCATGGCTGTAATCTTGACACATACAGTTTAGTTTATTGTCATTTAAATTACCAGTTTTGATCCTATAATGTTAAAAGAATAACTGTGAAAGGGCTCCCATCTTACAGGTCTATGTGAAATAGAAAATTCTAGAGGCTAGAGGGATGATTCAGGCTTAATGGTGCATACTGCTCTTGCAGAGGACTCAAATCCAGTTCTCAGCACCCACATCAGACAGCTCACAGCCTCCTGGAGCTCCAGACCTGGCCATCGGGCCTCTGTGGGCATCTGCACACATGTGTATATGCTTCTTCCCACAATACACGTAATTTAAATAAAATATACAAAAATGCCTACATATATGTACTGGCTAATTTTTATGTCAACTTGATATAAGCTAGGGTCATCTGGGGAGAATCTTTTTGTTCTTTTTTTTCTTTCTTTCTTTCTTTCTTTCTTCTTTTCAGATAAGTTCCACTTTTATTTTATCAACAGAAATTTGATTATAGGTAGGTATCCCAGACCTCACTGTAAGACTATGGATCATAATTCAAAACTATGCATATTCTATAAAATAGCTGGTTTTGAGTATCTCAGATACAAAGTTATTGACAAGAGAGCCTTTAATTACTGTCAATCCAGTGGATAGAAAACTACAGAGACTTCTGGAAGTGGGGACAGCAGTGAGCTGAACCTTAGTGAATGTTGTCAAAGGAGGCAGATGTAGTTGCAGAGCACCACTGCCTCCATGATCTGTGAGTCGTGCTCACTGTCATGTGCTTGTATGGCCGTGTGCCAGGACCAGCATCCTAAGAAGAATCAGCAGTCCACGAAACGTACATGGGAAGAAGTGTCATCAGCATCTAAGGAGCAATCTACGAGTTAGCCATTGTCATCACTTCAGGAAGCTTATGGAAGAAAGCAAAAGGTGATAATTTAATAAGATGCTAAATCAAACTCTGGTTGTCCACGAGGCAGAATGTCTCTTTTCCATCAAGTTATGTATATAGCAAAATTCTACACAGGGTCCCAGTAGGGATGTGAATACATTCATATACTTGGAACTAAATTTAGCCTATTCCACTCATCCCCAAGTCTTCTTTCTTTTCTTTTCTTTCTTAAATTTATTATTTTTACAGGCTCCAAAGCTACAGAGAAACCCTGTCTCGAAAAACTAAAAAAAAAATTATTATTTTTATTTTATTAACTTTTTTTCATTTATTTTATATGCTGACCACAGTCTCCCCTCCCTCCTCTCCTCCTGTCATTTCCCCTCCCATCTATCTCCTCCCTCCCCACTCACTCCTTCATGGACTCCCATGGACTTGAACAAAGCATGGCTCATCAACTTGAGGCAGGACCGAGCTCTTCTCCCTGCATCAAGGCTGGACAAAGTAATCCAGCATGGGGAACAGGATCCCCAAAGACAGCTAAGTACCAGGGACAGGCCCTTATCTCACTGCAAGCAGCCTTACAAAGAGACCCAGCTATACAACTGCTACACACATGCAGAGGGGCATAGGTTGGTCCCATGCAGGCCCCTTAACTGTTGGTGCAGACTCCATGAACTCCCATGAGTTCAGGTCAACTGTCTCTGTGGGTTTCCCTGTCATGACCTTGACCCCCCTGGCTCATACTATACCATCTCCCTTTTTTCAGCAGGACTCCCAAAGCTCGGCCCAGGAAGACAGAATCTTTTTTTTTTTTTTAATTGGAAGAAGGAATCTTAATCAACGAAATGCTTCTGTAGGATTGGCCTGTAGCAAATCTGTAGGGCGTTTCTTGATTGTTGATTAACATGGGAGCTCCAAGCTCTTGTGTGCAGTGCCACTTCTGGGCAGGCAGTTCTGGGCGGTAAGAAAGGCTGAGAAAACCATGAACAGTAAGCCACAGTAAGCCAGTAACCAGTGTTTCTCCCTGACCTTGGCAGCAGTTAGTTCCTTCTTCCCTGGATGAGGATCTACAAGGTGAAATAAAACTTTTTTCTTTTCTTTTTTATTCTCATGGTGTTTCATAGTGTTTTATCACAGCAGGAACCTTGGACTTTCTTTTTTTTTTGTCCTTTGAAGAACTTGTCTTTGTGGTAGAGTCACTTACATTTTAATTTTTGTATTTCTGCAGTTCCTACAACTTTGTAGCCATCTCAAAGATGAGATCTGTCAGTGAATATCCTAGCTATTCATTTTTTAGTATATCGAATGGTTCCAAAGTAATATATTGGTGTGTATTTATTTCATGCCAAATTGAAATATCTTGACTCTGCTTTTCTGGCCGAATATGGCCTGAAAGAGGGTTTAATGCCAGTAGTGGTTCCACATGCCCAAGCATCAAGGAGGGACAGTCAATGAAAGAAGAAAAGAAGACCTTTCTCTTCACTTTCTGCTTGGAGAGAGATTATGGACCAGGTTGCAGCAGAAAACTCCCAGTACAAGACAGAAGGTTCATGAGGCTGAGAATGCAGTTATCAAAGTTCAGTAGATCGATGCAGGTAGAAATTTGAAGCACTAACCTAGAAAAGGGAATTAGATGGAGACAGAGATCCAGAATTCTATGCAGGGATTTTCACAGGTCTTTGCTTGAATACTGAGTTGTTTTTCATAGCGTGAGACTACATTAAGTCAGGCAGTGAGAAACCAGTAGAAAGTTCTAAGTGACAGAATCTGTAGAGCTCACACAGGGTATAATAGATTGTGTTTTGAAAAATGACAGTGGAGAGACTTTTTCTAACAGTCAAAGGATTCATCTTAAAAACAGGGATTAAAATGATCAGATTGATATGAAAACATCTCCAGAAAACAAGACCCAACAGTCTTTAAAGAGAATCAAAACACCCAGATTTTGGACTACCTAGTAATCATGTCTGGCATTCAGTAAAAATTGCCAGTCACATGAAGGACCAGCGCATTGGGGAGAGGAAAACAGTAGAAACTTGTCTCGAAGTAGCAGAGAGAATTAAGTTTCTGACAAGAATGCTCAAACAACCACTAGAGTTCTTTCCAGGGACTAAAGGGGAAACAGACATTATTATAAAAGATATCGAAGCTATGAAATAACAACAATTCTAGGGATAAGCTGTGGCCTGAAGGGACAAGACGGTGTAGAATTAAAAAGAAATCAGAAACAATGCTGGGCAATGGTGGTGCATGCCTTTAATCTCAGCACTCAGGAGGCAGAGGCAGGCAGATCTCTTTGAGTTCAAGGCCAATCTGGTCTACAGAGTGAGTTGCAGGACAGGATCCATAGCTACTAAGAAACCCTGTCTTGAAACACACACACACACACACACACACACACACACACACACACACACGGCCAGAGAATGCACAGGTAAAAATAATCACAACCCAAAAAGAAAAAAAAATAGATAAATAAATAAATATCGTAGTGGTTTGAATGAGTATGACTCTCATAGGCTCATATATTTGAATATTTGGTCCCCAGATGGTGGAACTGTTTGGGAAGGATTAGGAGGTGTGGCCTTGTTGGGGAATGTGTGTCACTGTGGGGGATGGGCTTTGAGTTTAAAACGCTCTCTCTGCCTCATGGTTATCATCTCAGGATGTGAGCTCTCAAATACTGCTCCACTGCAATGCCTGCCTGCCTGCTGCCATGCTTCCTGCCACAATGGTCCTGGACACTGTCCCTCTGAAACTGTAAATTCTTCCTTATATATGTGACTTTAGTCATGGTGTTTTGTCACAGCAATAGAAAAGCAACTAAGACAGATATGAATTCAGACAGAAAAAAGTAGAAACTTAGTGGTTTGTGAGACAATATAAGAGTATATAAATAGTCTGTGGGGCTGGAGAAAAGACCCTGCAGTTAAAAGCTCTGGCCTGTCTAATAAAGAGATTAACAGCCAATAGCAAGGCAGGAGCAAGGATAGGCAGAGCTAGCAGGCACAGAGTATAAGTAGAAGGAGAACCGAGGAAAAAGAGGAGCAAGAGAACAAGGAGAGGAGGACATCAGGGGCCGGCCACCCAGCTACACAGCAAGTCATGGGGGAAAACCAGAGCCAGGACTGTGAGCTAGCCCTCCCCATCACCCACCTCATCTATGAACTGCTGGAACACGCAAAGGGGCTAGGCCTGCAGACTCAAAGCTGCAGGATCTCCATTACACAAGGCAACAACAGGATATCGGAGAGGAGTCCCAGTGAGGGCCCTGGATCTATGGGGGTGGCAGAAGCCAGAGGCCTCTAACCAGGCCAACGGCTCACTGCGATTAATATCTAAAGAAAAGATGTATGGAGTGAGGGTTTACTGTGCAGTTCTCTGTACCACACTACAGCTTCCATGCTGAGAATTTGTTTGTTTGTCTGTTATTGTTTTTGTTTAAAATTTTTATTTTTGGGGGTTGGTACAAGAACTGAAGGTAGATTCCAAGGGATGGGGAAATGGATAGGATCAGGATGCATGAGGAAAAATCCACAAAGAATCAATAAAAAGTTAAACTGTGAGATTTTACTTAGTACAAAGTGTTTTAAAAGTAAGAACCTGGGGGATGAGGATTGACTTCATGTGTGACATGGCACGATATTATTCCATGGTCAGCTATGACAGGATAAAGATGCATACTGTACAATCCCCTGCAGTGAGCAAGAACGGAAGAGAAAGGGATGGAGTGAAGGAGAGGATGAAGGAAGGCAAGCAAGAGAGGAGAGCAAAAGAGAGCTCACAATAGAGATGATACTAAAAACTGAAAAGCTTCCCACCAGCCTCAGAGCCGAAGACTAGCAAAGAAAAGCTCATGTCATAGCAGGTAAGTGCGAAGGACATAGCAAGGTGGTACACTGAAAACCAGTTATAATAATGACATTCTTTCACCAATTGGTGTAAGCAGTCAAGTAAAAACATTTATCAGAAAGGAGAGAAAAAACAAAATATCTCTAGCTGAAGAGTGAATCACACGATGCACAAGTTAGTATCACCAGGGAAGACAGAGAGAGTGCAGATATCTGTGGAGATACAGGAGGATAGTGTTTCATAATAATAAAACATCCACAAAGAATTTGTACAATGCTTTCTGTTTTTTTTTCAAATTTCAAAGCTTCAAAAGATATGAAGCAAAAAAATTAACGGAACTGAAAAAAAATTGGGAAAATTTCAAATCATATTGGATAGTTTCAGCATGTGTCTTTATAGTGACTAGAATAGTAAAATCAATAAGGGCATAGAAGGCTTTAGTTGGTTTTACTTAAATGGAGTTTATTGACCGCTACCCCACCTTTAACAGACAGCACCCTCTCTCCAAGCATAAATGGAACACTAATTAATACAGATAATATTATAATAAATAAAACAAGTCTCAGTTGTCCGGAAAGAAAACTCACAGCTTAAGTGACTTTAGGAAAAGTTCACCAAAGATTGGGTTTTAAAAAATAACAAAAACTCAAATCAAAATAGCACTATGTTAACTCTTTCAGATAATAGAAGTATCTTCTCCATTACTCTGTGTAGTAATATGGGCGGCGGGGCTGCATCCCCAGCACCCCAGCCGCTTGCACGGCTAGCTTTACCTGAAATAACAACACACAAACTGTATTCATTTAAACACTGCTTGGCCCTTTAGCTCTAGCCCTTACTGGCTAATTCTGATATCCCGATCAACCCATCTCTAATAATCTGTGGGCACCGGTCTTACCGGGAAGATTGTAGCCTATGTCCATCCTGGGTCGGAGCTTCATGGCGTGTGTCTGCCCGGGAGCGGGGCATGGCGTCTCTCTCAGGCGTCTGCTCCCGAGAGGAGAGCTGTGGAGTCTGACCTCACTTCCTCTTCCTCCCAGCATTTTGTTCTGTTTACTCCACCCACAGGGCCAAGCAGTGTCTTTATTGCTTAACCAATGAAATCAACAGATTGATATATGACACTCCCACATCAACTCTGTGATATTACCAATCTCCTGTTCTTATGAGAACTTGAAATATAGATGATAAAAATGAAATTAACAGTAAAGATACCCCACAAACAGGTGGAAAAATTCTCAGCAAAATAAAGGCAAACGGATCAGAGCAATGTAGCAAATGACAGTAAACCATGGCCAAGCAGAGTTTGTCTAAGCAAAGCAACACCAGTTCAATATTTTAAACCATTGAGACAACTGATCAGATTAACAGAGCAAGGGAGAAAAGACACATGATTATCTGAAAAGATAGTAGAAAAGACTGTGATATAATTTAACCATCATACATAGTGACTTTAGCAACTTAGGAACTATAAAAAGACTTCTTCAAGTTGGTAAAAAACAACCCATAAAAATCCATTACTAACACAATGTTTAATGGAGAATATTTTCTCATTTGGAAAACAGAAACATGGCAAATCACTTATTTTTCTATGATTACACTATGGGATATAGCTAGCATATTAATTTTTAAAAAGTAATCAAAATCTTATGCTTACAAAAGAAAAAATTAGAAGACATTAAAATACCAATTTAAATGGATACAATATCAGAGTATAGGACAAATAAAAAGCCAGTTGTGGTTTTATATATCAGTATCAAAACTAAAAATAATAACAAGAAATATAATGAGAAATAGCATTAAAATACAAGTAGCGATCATTTTTAACAATCTGTGAAAAATATTTACACCAAAACCAAGAAAAGAATGGCTACTGTTGCTACCACTATTTGATATCTTGCTAGTGATTTAGTCATATAGTTGGACAAGAGAAAGAAGTAAAAGACAACTAAATTAGAAAGAAAATAAATAAAAATATACACTCCATCAACTATAGAAGGGCTACTAGAATAAATAACCATTGTTATCAAAGTTCCAGGAAACAAGGCGAACACACAAAAATCCGTTGTGTTTCTGCACATTAGTAACAAGCAATGAATCACCCTAAGGGAAACCGTTCAATTTACAAAATAATTGAAAAGAATAAAATGCTTAGGAACATATTTATCTGGGACTGGGTAAGATTTTCACATTGAAAACTACAAAACATTGCTGAGATTAAAAAATAAAGGTCATATCAAGTGGGAAGGTGTCTCTTGATAGGTCTGTAGGCTTACTATTGCTAAAATTGCAAGGTTTCCCCAAGCAATCTTCAGAATCACTTTAATTCCTATCAAAATCTCAAAACGGTGTTCTTTTAGGATATGGAAAGCTAATGTTAAATTTTGGTTGAAAATGTTAAGAATCACCAGCTTTTATTAATAATCGAATCCCTGAACACCTATACCCCTCACGCTGCAGAACGCGATGCTGGACTGTGACACTCATGACCTCATGCAGTTAAACCTGAGAAACAGACGTAGAAAGAAAGAAAGAAAGAAAGAAAGAAAGGAAGGAAAGAAAGGAAGGAAAGAAAGAAAGAACTTAAACGTCTCAGAAGCCTCACCAGACCTGTGGTCAAAGGTTACAGGATTTTCACATCTTAGAATGGCGAGGAATCCTATTCAAGGTGCAAGAAAGTCAGGCATGCGCACACTCATCAAACCGGGAATGACTCTTCCGTCTGTGTCCTTGCAACCCACATATAAGACTCTGCTTTGTCATGGCGTGTTTGGATTTAGTGATTTAGAGGTCTTAGGTTGCAAGCAGGAAATGTGTCTCAGAGGTAAACAACACTAATTTTATTGACCTGAATTTGAGAATAGCATGACCTCCTTGGGATAGTCAAGCCAGTCACCTGCTAGGCAGAGAAGAATGCCAATAAGCTAACAGTTGCCTGATATGACAAAAACTTACAATGTTGACACCTACTGATTAAGCTTCTTAGCAATTTGGTGCCCACATGAGTGTGTGTGTGTGTGTGTGTGTGTGTGTGTGTGTGTGTAGATCAGAAGTCAACCTCACGTGTTGTTTCTCCGGTAACTTCTGTTTTCTTTGAGAGAAGGTCTTAACTCGCCATTTTTTTTCTTTTAAATTTTATTTAAATAGCATTGTTTTTCATTTATTTTACATTCCAACCCTCCTCTTTTCTGGTCCCCTCATCTTTTCCATCTACCTTCTTCCCATCCACTCCTCCTTCATCTCTATCCACAAAAGGGCAAACCTCCCATGGGCTTGCACAAAGCATCAAATTGGGGCAGGACCGAGCTCCTCCTTTTACCAATGGAATACCCATGAGGTAATCCAACATGGGGAACAGGTTACCAAAAGCCAGCTAAACGCCAGGGATAGATGCTGCTCTATTAGAAGCCTTACTAAAAGACCAAGCTACACGATTGTTACACACATGCAGAGGGCCCAGGTGGGACCCACGTAGAGTCCCTGACTGTTGGTCCAGCATCCAGGTACTCCCGTGAGCTCAGGTCAGCTGTCTCTGTGAGTTACCCTGTCATGAGCTCCTGGCTACTACAATCCCTCCCCCTTCCTTCCACAAGAATCTAGGAGCTCAGCACAATGTTTGTCTGTGGATCTCTGCATCTAGGTTGTTTCCAGGTTATAACTATTACTAATAATGCTGCTATGAAAATAGTTGAGCAAGCATCTTTGTGGTATGATTGTGTATCCTTTGGGCATATTTCCAAAATTTGTATAGCTGGGTCTTGAAGTAGATTGATCCCTAATTTTCCAAGAAACCACCATATGGATCTCCAAAACGACTGTGCAAGTTTGCACTTCCACCAGCCGTGAAGGAGTGTTCCCCTTACTGCACATCCTCTCCAGCATGAGCTGTCATTAGTGTTCTTGATCTTAGAATGACTTCTAATTTTACTTACTGAAAATACCCAATATTCTTGCAGTAGTAAAGGATACCCCACCTTATGTGTTACTCACCTAGAAAACACATGGTAAAGATATACACACACGTTTATATATTTTATAACTATAAGATTGTACACACATACATATATATGAATGAAATTATTAGTCTTACAAGATCATTATAAAAATCCTCCCATATGGTCATTTTAAGGCTGTAGATTTGTACAGTATGTAGTGGTAAGGCAGAGAAAGGAAAGCAGGAAGCCAGAGCAAGAGAATAAAAAAGCATGGATGCCTGTGCCTGCCTACAAAGGCATAGGAAGCTGAATCCTGGTGTTACTGCTTGTGCCTGCTGAAGACGAGCTGAGCTTGTACATGTGGGTGGACTTCCTCCTTTCTCTGCTTAGTTTCTTATTTTGTCTGAACCCAGAAGCCTATCCAATGGTGCCATTTGCTGTTGCTAGGAGATCCTCATCTTCAGTCTGCTGACTCATATGGCACCTTCCCAGACATTCCAGAAGTATGCTTTATTAATGTCCCAGGCTTCTCAATCAAATTGACTGGGTAAACAGATTCACAAGTCACCCCCAGACTTCTGTATAATATTCTCCATCACTGCATCTTACTATCAATTCTTTGACTACACTATCTTGGGTATTGCAGTATGGTTTTCGAGTGTGTTTTATTCTGTGTCAGGGCTATAACTTCTCTGGCAGACAAAGCCTTATTTTATAATTTTGTTAAGTTTTAGCTTGGAAGTCATCCCACAGAAGAAACTTCTCTGCCCACTCCACATCTATCTTGTCTTAATTACTGATTTACATGTTCATTGTCTCTTCAGTAGAACATCAGTACTATTACACGGAGGACTAAGCCATCAGGCTGCTTTAATAAAATGCCTTAGACTGTGTGACTTATAAAGAACAGACATGTGTTGGACTGGAGAGATGACTCAGAGGTTAAGAGTACTGGCTGCTCTCCCAGAGGTCCCAAATTCAATTTCTAACAACCAAATGGTAGCTCACAACCATCTATAATGAGATCTGATACCCTCTTCTGGTGTGCAGACATATATTCAGGTGAAACACTGTGTACATGGTAAATAAATCTTAAAAAAAAGAATAGAAATGTATTGATCATGATCATGGAGACTGGAAGTTCCAAGATTAAGGTAGAGTGTGGTGATGAACTTTTATAGATAAACTTTTAGCTCATTGACCAGAAGCTTCTTCTCTTGCTCTTATTCCTTTGGACCTCTTTTTGTTTATTTGTTTGATGTGGGATCTTCTGTAGCCTAGGCTGGCCTCAAATTATGAAGCCATTTAAAACCTTGAACTTCTTATCCTCCTGCTTCCATTCTCTGCAGTGCTCAGATGATAAGCATATGTTGCTAAGAATCAAACTCAGGGATTCCTGCATGCTAGAACGTTTTGTCAATGAGTCACGACTTCAGTCCTGGACCTATTTTTAAGGCCAACCACATTCCCTGAGCTAACTACTGCCCAAGGACCTCACCTCACCATCGTCTTACTGGCTTTGATTTCTACATAGGAATTTTGGAGAGATTCAAGCATCCTTGCCATAACGAAGATCTTCTTTGTGTTGTGTATCACTATATGCCCGGAAAACAACCTAATGCACGTTGTGGGATATTTCGCTTGCACTCTGACACTCCTGAGACAGACGATAGTTTGTTTTGTGTCAGAGGGTGGAGCTGATTAAAATTAGCCTTAGAGGTCTTGGAGGACAGAGGACGTATAGAGAGACCCAGGAAGCAGTAGGCTGGGACTTAGAAAGACTCTCAATCCTTTAGATCTAGGAAGGTGAGAGAGAGGAAGTCACTGGTTGCTTCGTCAGTACTTCTCTGATCATTCAGGTTATTGCCTTGATATCTAACTTTTTTTTTGTTGATAAGGAATAACCAGATAAATGCTTCAAATGCACACCATGTATTAAGTGCTATTAAATAATTGCTTGAGTGTGTTGAATGGTTATTGCCACCCTTTGGAGTTGCTGAAAACTAACTGTTTTGGTAACTGTATGTCTCATGTGATACACTGGACAACACATAATAACTATTCAGTGCGTTTTCTTAGTGAAACAATGCAAGAATAAGTGATATACATACACTCAGAGCAATGAGTAAAACTCCAGACTCACTGTCGCTAGTAATTATTATTACATCCTTTGGGTTGGAGAGATGACTTGGTAGTAAAGAGCACTCATCACCCTTCCAGAGGACCCACATTCAGTTTCCAGCAGACGTGCCAGGCAGCTCACAACCTTCTGTGACTCTAGTTCCAGGAGTCCCTGTGTCTCTGACCTCCCCAGACACCTGCATTCCCTGCGCCCATATTCACATACAGACACACACATCTCCACATAATGTTAAATAAATATAAATAAATCTAAAAAGATTACATTGTCACAAAATAGGAATAGTCGTTATATTGATAAATAAAGCCATCAAACATATAAGTACTTAAAACAGTTAGGTTCAGATTAAACTATGAAACCAGAATGTCCTAATTATAAGCTCTTTGAAAGCATAGCATGCTTTTGCGCTTTCTAGCTCTGTATCCAGTTTGTGTCTTCCCCTTCAACCGTGAGTAAAGAGAAAACACAACTGTTATTACAGCCTAACCTTAGAAGCTTTTCTTCCCAAGGCCAGTTGCCTTTGAGCAATCAGGAAATATGTTGACCTACATTTTATTGCTTCTCACTTTGTGGTTGTCATAAAAACAATATGGTCCTTCCACAGGCTGGACAAAGTGCAAGGGAGACTTCCTCCTCATTGGCTGATACGTGATGGGGGATAACACATTTAAAATTAAATGACTGTTACGGAGAGAAGATTCCAAATTAAGAACCACACAGGAGCACTGGTTGAGATAGTGCCCCATGCTGATTTGTTCTTTATGACATGTGTAGTGACGACCATAACCAATGTTTCTTGGTTTTATTTTACAGGATAGCAGTATCCCATGTGTGAGAATTTATATTACATCTCTCTCAGGGGCACAGTTTTCCCCCCCTTGAAACCAAATTCAAGTGTGCCCTGGGATTTCTTTGACTTAGAAGGCTTGAGTGTGTTTAAGAGTTTTATAGCTTCCAGGAGAATTTTGGGATTTTCTGAGATGTAAGCCTCTGATTCTGGCCCCTGTGTCTGAGAGCTTTTCCCCTGGCAGCAGAAGAGCACCCAGTCCCAGACCACCCTGCGGCGGCTCATCTGCTCTGAGGATTTATTATAATGTTTAAGGAATACAGGGTTCTGTGGATGAAATACACTTTTTTTTTTTGCTTCAAAGCATTAGTGACCGAGGTGACACTTTCTGGTTATAAAAATTGAATCAAACGTGTTTGCCACAATAGTGTGTCCCTTGTGATGTTCCCATACCATCTCACACAGCTGGCATATGCATAACTTAGTAGAGTATCTTGCAGATACAATCGGATGAACACGATGCAGTTGAAATCTAATAGCAGTTAACTTACCAAGTCCTTCACCACAGTATTGGCAGTAGAGGTTCTGGAAACTTCTCGGTGTATTTACCAATAGAAGTATAGTAACAGACCAAATCTTCCAAACAATTTAATCCTCTCATAACATTCTTGAAGGAAATTCTACCCTTCCATAGCATTTTTTAAAACTTGGTTTTAAGAGCAATTTATATAATAACAGCCTGAAGTGTAAGGGTGTGTCTTACCTGTGTGTTTCAATTCATTACTGTTGGTTTGCTGATGTTTTTTATATGAGTTCCATGATTATTTCACGTGTACCACACAAGGCTGTGCTTTCCAGTCTGAAGATGAAGGGGATGCTGTTGTTGAGCAAAGCATCACACATACGCACAGGGAGGTTACTGGCACCCTTCAGGAATTAAGGTGGCGACTGTCTCAACTTCCATATATCATTAATGTACATAAATGGTAATTTACTAAGGATGCTGGGTACTGTCCACCTCTGAATAGGCCTACAGTAAAATACTTAGAAACATTTTGTTCATATTTTACATGTGTCCTTCAGGACGGAGGAGGAACTTTTCTAGTCTGAAAGAACCCGGACAGTCTTTAAAGCATGAAATATATGAATAGGGTTATCTTCTATGTGGGTCAGAATCAATTTTTTGATGGACATTTTGATCATTAGAGAAGAAAAATTATATGTGAATAAATATTTAAAGACTCCAATATAGGCAAACGAGAAGATAAGTACCTAAGAAAGAAATTAGCTCTTTAATGAGAATAAACTAAAACAGAAAAGTCTCATCTCAGTTCATCTCTCCACAGTGCATTTGTCTTAGGTGTTGGGTTAGCAAAGTCTGTTTTGGTTTACTTTTAATAAAATGTTTGTACTGAACCCATAAAATAGTTTAGATCATTAAATAGCATTATCATACTTAATAATATCATCAAATATTTATTGAGTTTCTTGCATAATTCTTGGCATATGGGAACCATTAAACAAATGATTCTTGAATTCATTAAATTATATTGAATAAAATTAATTTTTAATACAGAAAGATAGCACCGAGGTGTATTCAGAGCAAAGTCAAACAATGCATCTAAAATTAAAATCTACCACGTCTATGTTTGCTCTAGACCACATTCTGTTCAGAACAGTTGTATTTTTGATACAACTATTGCCCGTTTTTGTTCTTTAGTATTAAAAAATAGACAAAAACTGTAGCCCAGGTAGTGTTGGAATTCACTATGTAACCTAGGCAGCCTTAAATACATGTCACTCCATCAGCCTGGCCTGAGTCACCATGTTTGGCTCTCTAGGTCAACTTAACTCACACCTAAGTAGAATGAAGAGAAGAGTTTGAGTTAGGGCCTCCTGGGTGCATGGCCACCGGGCCAGCTTCAGTATTTTGAGGAGTTGGGTAAGCCTCAAAGAAAAAGGCCCTTGGCATTTAGCATACTTTTCTTCTCTCTTCCATGGATTCTCCCCAAATGCCTTTCTATTGAACTCAAAGTCTTGGGCCAGTGCACAGTGTGATATGGTAAGCTCTGGTGGGCCATTGCATGGTGTGGTGGGGTAAGCATTGGTGGGCCATTGCATGGTGTGGTAGGGTAAGCTCTGGTGGGCCATTGCATGGTGTGGTAGGGTAAGCTCTGGTGGGCCATTGCATGGTGTGGTAGGGTAAGCTTTGGTGGGCCATTGCATGGTGTGGTAGGGTAAGCTCTGGTGGGCCATTGCATGGTGTGGTGGGGTAAGCATTGATGGGCTATTGCATGGTGTCGTGGGGTAAGCATTGGTGGACCATCACATGGTGTGGTGGGGTAAGGCACATCAATTGGAGACATTTCATCTGCTCTAGGTTTCTCCTACTAAGGCATCATGTGCATTAACTACATTATAATATTTTTCACAGGTATCTTGAAATCTATTTGACCACGGAAGCCCTTTTACCTTCTCCAATTAAGTCCTATTGGTATGCCAAGGACATAATGCTTCCTTCGGCAAAATTTGGACAACATCATCTGAAGCTGCTATTAGTAATATATACTGGTCATAAAATCAAGGTGAGGACAAAGAAAACAGAGATTTGTAATAGTAGAAAAAGTTGGAGAGAGGCCAGGAGGAAGAATGAGGAAGTGATGGGGGTGACGGTGACCTTCTTCATAATGTAGCAAGAGGTGGCTCGCTACTTCGTAACTCCTGAGGAGTACCACATGCAAATATTAGGGATTATTCACTGTCTGTGGTGATTTAGAAATAAAATGCATTTGAGTCAAGGATGCAGAGAGTATTAAGATAATTTAATTTGAAACATGAATAGAATCTATGTGAGATAAAACCAGAGAAGAAAAAAAAAGCACGAAGCAGGCCGGTGAATCAGCCCTTGAAAGACTGATTCTCTCTTTATTCCACCCCAAAATCTCCTCACTTAAGATAAAGCACACTCGATTACTTTGTTGATAAGCTTTCCAATTTTCCTAAGTATTGTGTCATAAAATTCTAAATCGCGTCATTTAAAATTTGAGCCTGTTTTCTCACGGCGTGAATGATTATGCAGCTCGTGGAATTTTGCCATCTCTCATCTAAATTCTTTAAGCCCCGCTCTTCCCCGGGAAGAGAGATTGAAGTTGTACTCTGAAGCTCCACTCGTGGCAGCAATATCTTCTTCACTTCTGATCCCATCGTCTTCAGAGTTTTCCACACAAGACAGGGAGAAACGCTGATTTGCTGGGGAGAGAACAAAAGGGGATTTTTCTGTAACGTCTTGGAGAAGGAGCTGGGCTCCTCTGAATGCGGCCGTGGTAGGCACAGAGATAGTTTGTGCGGATAGTTAATGATGGATAACTGCCTCAGTAGAGAAAGTCAGACAGCATGTGGGTTTTTTTCTATTCTCTTTCAAGTCAAGTTGCTAGTTAGAAAAGAGAGTCTTTATTAGCACCGGGTGCTTCTTTAAGGACAGCAAAAGCGGCTTGAGAAGCAGGTGCCCATGCTCAGAAGGGATTCTGGATCGTGACTTGGCTCCCCGGGTGCTTTTGAACACGCATGAAGAATGTATTCATCTACCTTCAGTTCAATAATTAATGTCGCTGTCCCTCCAGCTACTGTTAGAATAACAAATACAGGCGACTCCAGGCTCTAAAGGGATTTGACTGAAGAAGCTTTATCTCCTGTGTATTTTGGCTTTGGTGAGTGTATCATTATAAATTTCACAGCGACACAGAGCAGACAAACTCTTTTAATTTATGGGAAAGTTGGTGACCTCCACAAAGCAGAGAACAGTGGACAGTTGGGCAGACTATCTTACTGCATTTTCATTTATCATAAGAGAGCAAAGCGAGGCCGTAGTGATTTTTACAGGACTGTGGAACAAGCTCCAATCGTAAACCAGACTCTTGGCACTCTGAATGGGTGATCACTTTCCCTTCAAATCCCTTCTTATTCCATGTAGAGCTTGTTCCCCTGAGAGGGACCTAAGTCCAGAATATCTCCTGAATTCGAAGAAAACTGAAACTGGAGCATTTTCATGAGAGAAGAATACAGACAGACAGCCTGACAGACACAGATACACAGACACACACACAGATACAGAGACACACAGATACACATAGACACGCATGAATACACACACATGCACATGTACACTCACTTGCCTTAGCATGCATATACAGAACCATTTTCTTAGGGTTTTAGTGAACATCCTATTGTGGCTGCCATCCCAGAAGTGAGTGCTGTTGTTTTTTGGTTAGTTTTCCATCTTGAATCCTGCTTCTGTTGAGGATCAGCAGTGGCTGTCCACTAATCAACTTCTCCAATGCACATTCCATTGTGTAGAAGATATATTTTACTTTGTGTGAAACGGATATCTCAATCACACATGTAACATACAAATTTCTACCAC
Organism: Microtus oregoni; assembly: GCF_018167655.1. NCBI lineage: Eukaryota > Metazoa > Chordata > Mammalia > Rodentia > Cricetidae > Microtus > Microtus oregoni. The sequence continues at coordinate 32,483,552 of NW_024543069.1, read as the reverse complement.
CCATCATTTTTTTTCTGCCCACTTATTAAATTCAGTTTTCTCCATCACTTACATCTGTTGTCATTATGCTTGTAGCTTGACCTTTAGTCTACTCATCCTCTTTACTGATGTACAAGAAAAGAGTTTTCAAATGATCCTCTGAGGTCATGTGCTCAAACTGCCATTTGCCATTCCCCCCCCCCCCCCGCCTTCGTTTTGATAAAAGTGTCATGAGTCTTGGGAAGAGCAGCAATTAGAATTCAAACAACCTAAAGCCACGTGTGATCCACCTGCTGGCATGCTGATTCTTAAGCCAAGAAACAGTGGCCAAATTCACCAATTATGATTCTTAAGTACCTGATTAACCTTCTGCACCACATTTGCTGGCTGGAATGAATGCCGGGTCTTGAATTACAGGTAACTAAATCATGATTTCTATACACTTAATAACTATTCTAAGTTGTATTCTAGTCACTTATTTTCTCTATATATTGATAAATCTACTTTTTTTTTCTATTAAAGTTTTTTAAAAGTCTTCTGAATGGAGACAAATTGTCTCCTCTCAATTGAAGTAAATTTTGTCTCAAATATCCGTTGGGCTATGTGGGAAGACATATCCATTTATAAGTATAAAAACTAGCTCGGATGGAGTTCGGAGATAGTATCCTATACATTTGTGAGTATCTATTTGCAGATGAAGTAACCCGAATGCCAGCTAATGCGACATTGATACTTAAAGTTTTGTTGAAGCTCGCATCATCTTTTTTGTATGTTTCAATAAAAAAATCCTCAAAACCAGTTTTAAATCATAAGTCTGTATTTTTGCTTTAAAACAAGTTAATAGACCTGGTTTCAAGAACTCATAGTGTCGCTGGGTAATGGTGGCACACACCTTTAATCCCTGCACTCAGGAGGCTTAGACAGGCATATCTCTGTGAGTTTATGGCCAACCCAGTCTACAAAGGGAGTTTTAGGACCGCCAGGTGGTTACACAGAGAAACCCTGTCTTGAAAAAGGTAAAACAAAGAAAGAGACAGAAATCATAGTGCAATATCAATATGGCACAGTTGCTATGACATCAGTGACATTTAAGATTTAAGTAGGCCTCTTTGGCTGTTAAGTAACATTTGCTACAAAGAATGAGATGGATTATTTTGGTCGTCTTTTGTATGGGATTATGTATCCACCAAAGATATAGTATTTACTATTTAAGTATAAACTAGATGAATTGATATGATTACCAGAGTGGAGTCATTCACTCTGCATTATTGTCTGTATAAAGAGATTTATATATGCTGTGATAAAGAGAAACAGTTTAAAGATGTGGCAATTTCAGTAATAACTTGCTGTCTAGTTTTTTTTAAATCACACCTGGTTTCTAAAATATTTCTGCCAACATCCTGACAACCTGCTTCTACTTATTTTCGCTTTTAAACTTTAAAAGTATGCTTTTTCCCTCTATGTGTATTTATTGTCTCTCAGACCTCTTTATTACATCCTCGTCATCATCAGGATCAAAAAGGGAATTAACCATCTTGTGTTTAATTTACTCATTTTCAGCTGGAATAAATACTACTTACGGCTGCCTTCAAGTCCTTTCTACCTTACCCTGCTATTCTCTCTCCTTTTCACATAAACTCGTGTTTGAGCTCTGAGGATAGATCCTGTTATGTGGAAAGAGTCAATTAATTCACACTTTGATCTAATAAGATAGGTTCTATCCTTGGACAGGATTTATGGGCATGACTGTAAAGCCCCTCGCTCTAGCCTGAGTGGAATCCTCCTAGCCAGCAAATGGCTAGACACGTGGAAATCTCTGCTGATTTTCTACGTATGGCTTTCCTGCCTAGCAGGCCCCAATTCCATGGTGTAAACTACCCTTTTAAAAATCTAAACCGTGTTGAAAGTATTTCAGAAAATGCTTCTCCATACAGACACTGTTTTAATTGAGCATGGTGCTGCAGGCCACACGTGTTTGCTTTGATTGTCATCAGGTGGCTAAAAAGCAGGCAGTAAGTATTTTTTTTTTCTCATCTAAATGCCCGTAAAAGCTATTGGCTATCTCTGCTACAATACCAGCTGGTTGGAATGAATCCATTCTCGACAGAGTTATCAATCATATATACTATAATTTCACCCACTCATTCTGAGCAGAAATCTCAGTGAAGCCCCCTTTTTAAAAATCAGACCCAAAACATCCACTTTTAGTCTCTTCTGTGGGGGTATTTGGTGTACAGCGCCACAGCTTCCAATTTATATAGACTATATTCTGAAAGTCGATTTTGTAAGTCATGAATTCCCCACCAACATGGAAATCCTTGTTACTCTGCTTCCTCCTATTTATCGTTATTGCTTACTATCACACCCTGCTTGGTACAGAGTACATGTTAAGTAAAATTGGGGAATTCATGACTGAATGCAATGCTTATGTTGGAAAAACCAAATGCAATGTAAATAAGGGTGTTCAGTGTTCTCCTGTGGAATGGTGCCAACCACAAAGTCAGACACATGAATGCGCTGCGTAAGAAAGAACTCTGTCTGTTTTCCCCACACCGAGAAGATGAAACTTCTCTGGTTCTTGGAGGTGTCTTCTGCGGATCTCAGGCTCCTTCTCATGCTTCAGAAACTTCTCTGGTTTTTGGGGTTGTCTTCTGCGGATCTCAGGCTCCTTCTCATGCTTCAGAAACTTCTCTGGTTCTTGGGGTTGTCTTCTGCGGATCTCAGGCTCCTTCTCATGCTTCAGAAACTTCTCTGGTTCTTGGGGTTGTCTTCTGCGGATCTCAGGCTCCTTCTCATGCTTCAGAAACTTCTCTGGTTCTTGGGGTTGTCTTCTGCGGATCTCAGGCTCCTTCTCATGCTTCAGAAACTTCTCTGGTTCTTGGGGTTGTCTTCTGCAGAGTTCGTGCTCTTTCTCATGCTTCAGACTTTGCTTTCGTCCCCTCTGCTGGTCACTGAGTGGCTTCTTGTCCTTGCAGCTCTCCTCTGTAGTTTTATTGAAAGTACTGTTCCCAAAACTACAGAAAAGCACACCAAATATTTTTAAAAAGAGGGGAAAAAATCACAAAAGCCTTGCAGACTCTCTTATATAGTTCATAATTACTTTTCTGACTGTTCTTGACAAAGTAACACAGTGCTATATAAATTCTGAAGAATCTTTTCACTCTGATAGGATGATGAAAAACCTTTCCTCTCTGCAATGTAGGTGTTTAGACTTTGTTGGTACTAACCATGCTTGGGTAAGAGTCTAGAACTTTGTAAGTCTTCATAGACTGTTCCACAGCTAGCAAGCTTTCATGAAAACGGTGATCATTAAAGCCTGTTTGGGAACCCTGTTATGAACAAGAATGCAATTCTCTTTTCCTCCCACACCTGAGCCTTAGCTTGGTCTGTGCTGAGCTGATGGAGAATGGGCTTTTCAGAGGCCTGGAAGAAAGGTTCATGGGCTTCAGCTGTCTCCTTCAGATCACTGTGCAGCTCAGAATGTGTGCTAGCAAGAACGTGGAGGAAAGTGCAACAACCCAGCTGTATCAAGCCTCAGTTTGTTTCCTCACCGGCTAAAGAAGGCATCTGACCTAGCCATAGATGAGAGACTGAAAAGTGAGCCTCCCATCTGCAGGGTTACATGGCAATGAGTAGAGATAAGGGAAGGGGAAAGCTCTCACCGCTAGTGAAAAGCTACAGACAGTTAGTCACCTCTCCAGCCCCTGTAATTCTTACATAGCTCAGTTAATTCCTACAACTCTCAGATGTGGTGTGATGATTTTTGTCTTTGAAGGGGTACCCTTTCTTGACTCTAGCTTGCCCTCCTGCTGCCTATCCTCTTCCTTCTTCTCTAAATGCCAAAATTCCTTAGAAAAAAACTCCCATCGTTATCTCCATTTCTTTTCCTCTCAGTCTTTTGAAAGAATACACATTAAAACCAGAATTTTCTTCCCATATTGCCATTGAAAAGACCCTCCTCATAAACACCCTAGAGCCCCAGCTGGCAAAAACTGATGCTAGCTACTTGTTTTATTAGTTAGTCCCCGCAACACTGCTTCTCTGCACCTGTTTGTGGGATATCAGGATGACTAGCTTCCCTTTTAGTCTGCTGGCTGCTGTCTCTCAGCTGGACCCTCTGATTTCTCCGTTTTCTAGTCTCTTGATTTACAAGGTGACATCATTGGATCAACTGTCATTAAATAAAGTCAGGGTGAAGGTTTTCTGAACATGCTTCCCAGGTTGAATTGTTCTCATGTGCTTTAGACCTATAGACCCAACTATCCACATCTGTTCTGCAGTCAAATAAATGGCTCAACCGGCATTAGTAAGATAGAGCTACAGGATTCCCCCGCCCCCCCTGTCCACCATTCTTTATATGTGTCCCTCACAGGCAATGATTTGAAACCATCCTCTTGGTTAGATGCCCACTCAGCATATCTCAGACCAGCTTCATCTCTCTGCTGGATTGCTAACACCTTTGCCATAGTGTCTTTCCTTTCTTAGATTACTACAGCTTCTACTAGCCTAGTTCTCAGCTTTTTTTTTCCTGTTCTGTTAGCAGCAATGCACCATAGATCAATCAGAGAAAAATCATTTGAAAGTATTTACATGTTTATAGGACCATGCCATCTCCTCCTTAAATCTTTCGGCAAATTGTAGGCATTTTTCTGCAGCTCATGAATATTTCTTAGATGCTGCAATATAAGATGTAAATTGATCTAATTACTTTTTTTAGTTGCCAAACACTTATTTATTTGGAGAAGACTCCATGCTGTGGCTTTCTTCTGGACAAAGTGTAAATTGGCTTAGATTAATTTAGGATACCATTATGACCAGGAATATTTATCCTGATGACTTGAGGAGCTTAAATAGGCAGACACTCAAGCAGTGGTTGTTCTGTTATTATTACTGGGGCTTTTTTGATTTTGTCTTTAGGATGATATGCAAAAGGATATATAATTTCAAAATTACAGACTCATAAAGGAAGCAACATATAAATAAAATTCTGGTCAATGAACCTGACACCATAGACCATGCTATTTGTTTTTATTTAGTCTTTGAGAATTTTATACAATAGATATATAGTGTGAATATCACATGTATATTACACACATGGCATACAATATTATATATATATATATATATATATATATATATATATATATGAGAGTTTCTCTGTGTAATAGCCCTAGTTGTCCTGGAACTCACTTTTTAGACCATGCTGGCCTTGAACTCACAGAGATTCTCCTGCTTCTGCCTTCCACATGCTGGGATTTAAGGCATGTGGCACCAAGCCTGGCTTCATGATATATTTTGTCTATGGCTAATCACCTTCCAAAACTCCTCCCAGATCCAAATCCCTGCCCATACAATTGCATGCTCTTTGTTTAATCTCTCTTTCTCTGTCTCTGTCTTTCTCTCTCTCATTCTCTGTCTCTGTCTTTCTTTCCCACCCTTCTTTCAGCCCTGCAAATCCATGGAGTCCAGTTTGTGTTGGATGTCTACTCCAGAGCCTGCCCTGGAGAAGCCACACTATTTTTAAATTTTACTTTATGTGAACTTGAATAAATATATATATCTATAAATTCTAATAAAAATAACAGTGATGTTTATAACAGGTTGTAAAAAAAGTCAACTAATGGCATATCATTCAGGATTGCGATCTATTTGATCATGTCAGATTCTGGAATGTTTGAACAAAAAATGTATATTAGGGAAAAGTTACAATAGAGAAGCTGATTATTGGCTAAAGATGTTATCATATTAATGATGACTCTTAGTTGTGATTATTTTTTTTAAAAAAAATTAGGTATCTTGATAAATGCCTTCATGATTATTTCAATGATAATTTTTCTTCATGAGAAGAGACTTTTAGGTAAGAATTCAGACTTATTAATAAATGATACAACAACATTATGTTTTATGAGAAACTAATGATGAAATACAGGGATTTTTTAAGTTTCCTTTGTTTGTTGTGCTTCAGCAAGATTAAGTGTCTCTGAGATAATGTGGTGTGAACAAGCCTTGCACATGACCTGCATTCCAAGTTCCTAGTGCAGACCAGCAACTTCTCTGAGACGCAAATGTAGACAGCGTGCCCTGGACCTCCATCACCTTGCGTGTCCAAACAGCCCCAAAGTGAGTTGTGATGGGTCTGCTTTTAATATCTTGGAACAACTGGTCTCTGGAATGTCACAATTGGAGATTTCACGGTGTCATTGAAGGTGAAAGAAAACATGAAGGAACTTCGGGAGAATCATGCCTGTCTGTGGGACGTGACAGGACTGTGTGGCGGGTGAAGGCCTGGGGCTTCTGTGGTGCACTTTGTCAGGTTCGTCTACCTGGCTGTCGCTCTTGATCTTCTTCTAAACCCCAGAGACACATGCTCCTGAACTCATATTAGACTAATATCCCAGGTAGTTTTTATTACTTTAAACTTTGCTTGGAAGAAGAGACGATATTAAGCCTATCACTTTATTTTAAAAGTATTTGTCTATGACCATTTTATTCAGTAAGTAAATAATCTAATACTATTTATACTTAAATGTCTACACTAAATTTTATTTCAAAAGACAGGTAGTAAACTAATTGATGAAAGAAAATATTTAAAAGTATGGATGTGGGGGAATGGGGAGGTGGCTCAGTTGGGGAAGTACCTGCTATGTAGGCATGGGGATGTAAGTTCTGGCCTCCAGCACCCCAGTAAAACCTGGCCTGGTGTCAAGAGTTGGTAACTGTAAGCCTGGGGCTGGATAGTGGGAGTGGAGACAGGCAGATCCCTGGGACTTGCTGATCTGTCAGTCCATTGGATAGCCAACTCCAGACTTAGCGAGAGACCTTGTCTCAAAAACCAAGGTGGAAACACTAGCAACCCCTGGCCTCCACATGCACGTGGTCACCCCTATACCTACACACTTATACAACACACAAAAACACATGTATTTAAATGTATGTGTAAAATGGAGACATAAGTGTTTCGAGAGGAGACAGATGAAACAGTTCCATGGCTAGGCTAGTGAGGTGGCTTAGCGAATAAAAATTCCATTACATCTTAGGGCCTGAGCTGGATCCCTGGGACCAGTACGGTAGAAAGAGAGAAATGATTCCTACAAGTTGCTCTCAGTCCTTCACATGTCCACTGTGGCATGTATGTGCATGCAATCATGCAACAAAGAAATGTAGTTTTTTTTTAAATAGAAAAGAAGATACATGGGCTAGTTGTGGGCCAACTATGAACACATAAACTGGGAGACAAGATTTCTGATTATTAGACAGAGAGTAATATGATGAAGTTTAACATTGCTGAAAGGAGTAAAACCATATGAGGAGAGGCTGCTGTAGGCATCAGAGGTGGGAGGATGTGTTCTCATCTGAAGGGGTGAAGCCATTTCTTAGCAACACGCCAGGAACTGTGTTGTTTGACTAGGTGCTAAAGTGTGGTAAGAGAGTAAGCAGGGGTGTGACATTGCAGAGATGGGGTACCATGGTAAAGCTAACTCGAGAGTCTTTTCCTCGCAGACATGCAACAGGAAAGGAAATGAATGCATTTGTGTTGTGGGCTGCAGAACTGACTTGGGCAGACATTGACTCATGGTGTTGTATTGTCTCCCTTGGCACTGTCCTCTTAAAAGTTCCCGTGTCAGAGGGGAAGGAAACAGGAGGTCTGGGATGATCTCTGAACTATCAGCGTCTTGGGGTGAGCCCCTTTATTTCTTATCTGTAAGAAAAAATGCTTAGGTAGGATGATCTTTGAGGTCATTTCCAACTCAGAGCATTCCTCAAGTCGGTACAAAAATGAGCTGGGCAAGGGTGTTTTAGACAGGCAGGCTTCTTGGCAACTTTTATTTCAAGCTGCCCAAGTCCCCCTTTTCTCATCTCACTCTGGAAGGGCCGTGGCTGTCCTCAGGGACACTGTATTTTCTACTTCAGACCATCCAGGCCCTTAAGTGTGGAAAGCTGATCTAAGAGATTTCCCTTTTGGTTACTCCGCAAGAAGAATAAGTTACTTTTATTCCGTTATATAAAAACCCTTTGAGAGTAAAATGACTTTAATGTTTCATAGAGTCAAACAATTTTGAAAAGCCCGGAGAACATTATTCTTATCGTGACTTAGCAGGTGTCCCTGGGTCAGAAGATTCTCTAAATATTTAATACAAATCTCACAAAGATTTGTCTGCCTTTTTCTTTTAAGCCGGTTGCGCACTTAATGTTTATTAAGAGATACGTATGTATCTGAGTTTGTAAAACTCGGTAATCTTAATTTGGCCCTTTTGTCAGCATCAGCTAACATTTATTAGGCGCTTGCTGCTTCTGGGGTATTGGATTGTTCATAAGGGACTCAGTGTATTAGGTTTCTCCCCTCAAGAACTCTGCAATCATCCTTTCCGTGTTAAGAAATAGGAACTGAAGCTGCAGGGAACAGTTAACACCCAATGACACAATAGGTCAATGCAAGGTTTGCAATCTTTTATTGCCTTTGATACACTGCATTTATCTACATATATACAATTATCATACATTCCTTTACTTTCCTTTTTACTTAAGTGTGGCAGCCCTAGCCAATTTGCATATCAACCACCTGCTGTGGTATGCGCATCCCTGTAAAACATTATTCTACAATCTGGAATAGATCTAAAAGTACTGAAAAGTGAACACATCATTATTAACCTGTCATTTCCAATGGCGGCATCATAGAAATACAAACAGGAAGCAAAATGGGTGAACTGTGATACTGTGGTTCTAAATTAGCCCCTAATTTGCTTACAGCCTGGAGAAAGGAGAACAGCGGGAAGCCAGGGGTGATTTTGCTCATGCATGCCCTTGTGTTGCCACAGAGTGCAGTGCTGGGAAGAAATGCCTATTATGGAGTTCAAATTTTCCAACGGAATCTGGATAGACAAGTAGTTTTCTGCTTTTGTCTCAGGGGAAGGTACCATGAGGAAACGGATCTGTCTTCTGTTCAGTCTGTGCACGAGATATAACTATGTTGTTCTCAGGCTGTTGTGGGATATTTGCACATTATGTGAAGATGTATTGTTGTGATTAGTAGTATCTGAAGCTGAATGGTAAATAACTAGGCAAGAAGAATAGGCAGGGTTTCCGGAGAGAGAAAGGAAGAGGAGGAGAAATCTAGGTGCACTAGAGAAGTCAGGAGACATGATGGGCAAGATGGAAGCGAGGTAATGCCACGTGATAGAATGCAGATTAAGATGAATGGGTTAATTTAAGTTATAAGAGCTAGTTAGGAGCAAGCTTAAGCTATGGGCCAAGTTTCAATAGTTAGTAAGAAGTCTTCGTGTTGTTATTTGAGCTGGTGGTCCAAAGAAAAGTTTTTTTACACAAGACTATATCCAAACTAATAAACAAATATCTTGTCTTAGTCAGGTTAATATTGCTCTGATGAAACACCATGACTAAAGCAACTGGGGGGGGGGAGAGTTTATTTGCATAATAGCTGGAGGTTCAGCCAGTCCAACAATGTTCACCAACAGAAAGTCCATACAGTTATTCAGTCCATGAAGCTGGATGACTGAGCTGGTCTTTAGCATTTTCTGGAGTCCTGACGAAGCAAGTTCTAATACCAATGAAGTAATAAGCTTGCCATTGAGGCTGAAAGCAAGCAAACAGAGAGCAAGCTTCTGTCTTCCATGCCCTTTACATAGGCTCCCAGCAGAGGGTGTGGCCCAGATTAAAGGCGTATCTTCCCACCTCAAAATATCCGGATTAAATATGGATCTTCCCACTTCAAATGTTTTAATTAAGAAAACAATTCCTCATGAGTGTACTCACTTGGATGTGAGTTAATTCCAGATTGAACGAGAATAGCCAGCACACATTTCCAAGGGATCACCCTCCTAATACTGTGACATTCTTCTACAAATCATTGGTGAGAATTCCAATAGGCAAGTCCAATTGCCTCTTTTTTAAAATCCTTTCTGGCATAACTTTCTTTAAGACTCTCAGAAATCTTGGTCATTTTTTTTTTAAATTTTCACCTCTTAAAAGTCTTTTACACATAGAATATGAAACAAAGTAACTTTAAAAAGAAAGTAACCCATTAGGTTTCCACTCCATGGAGAAACCACTTCAGTATAGTTCATTTTTTTCTTTCAAAGCATATGACATTTTAAAAATGGTTCATATTATATATACTTCCTTAAAACTATTTTTAACAATGCAAATGTCACTTTGTAATAAATTGAGTATCCGTAACAGGTAACAATTTGTGTGTGTGTGTGCGTGTACATGTGTGTGTTCGTATGTGCAGATACATGTTCATATGTATGGAGAGGTCAGAGATGATTCATGTGTCACTTCTCTTCAGGTGCTGTTCACCTGTTTTAAGACAGGGCCCCTCACTGGCCTGGAGCTTGCTGATTAGACTAGACTTGGAGGCCAGCAAACCCCAGGAATGTGTATGTCTTCTCCTGTCCAGAGCTGAGACAACAAGCACATACTACAGCTGACTTTTGACATGTGTCTGAGGATTGAACTCTGTTCCTCATGCACTTTATAGATTGATCTGTATTCCCAGACCTGTAACTTGAACATGCCAAATCTGATACATGCAAAAATATAAAAATTTCTAGCTGCGTGGACTTCCTCTGTTTTGTTTAGTAGCAGAAACACTTAATAAGTAATCATCAAGCTATTCTTGTCTCTTCCAACTTAAAATTCAAATTCTTCACATCAGTCACATTCCAGTTCATCATACATCGCTGACCAACTGAGATTAGTTCTGTGAAACACGTTGCTAGGTGAGTTAGCAACTGTGCAGATGTGAAATATGCTTACAAAAACTAAGACGGCAGTGAACTAATCTGGTAACCAGAGGAGGCCGTATTGCAGGATGTCTGATCACACTGTGGAACCTGAGACTGAGCCAACAGCTAGTTGATAGGAATTAGCCATAGAGAGTATTGAGGAGCCAGGAAGATGGACAGACAGATGCACAGGAAGGAGTAGGGAGGGACTTTTTTGGTTTGGGATAGCTGGGGAGATGCTCTCTTGTTGGATCTCAAAAAGGAAAGTTAGCTGGTTGCTTCTTAGCCTCTCTGAACCAGCAGGTTTTCACTCCAACAGCTGACTCCTGAGTCTTTATTGGCAAAAGAATGCTAGAGACTAGTTAAAAATTACATTTGGTGGCAGTGGCAGAGCTGCTGCAAGCAGGAGAGGCAATTTGGCCAGACCGTGAGGAGGGGTGACGACCGCCACAGATGGAGTTAAAATATCAGTAGATTCAGAAGCAGCCACTAAGTCGACTGAAAAACAACAGGGTCATCATCACACGGGCAGTCTCTTGTTGACCCGAGGTCATTAAGCAATAACTGACAGAGCTATGAACTTGGGAATCACTCAAAATTTGTCCTTCAAATAGCTTTCCTCCTTCAGAAACCTTTCTCTCCCTTTTTCTTTCACTCCCACTCCAGCTCACTGGTTTATTACTGTCTACCGGGGAAGGGAGAGGAACGTTAAGCATGTGTACACATCCTCTACAAGTCCCTGTTGCTGGCACTTGTTGCAGGTGTCTTTGGGGGACTTAGTTTCTGTCATGAGAGTACAGACTGTAACCATGGTCCAAGGCCAGCGCGAGAGGAGGACTCCAAGTATCTCCCAAGAGAGCTCTTATTTGTTTGTTGTTTTTCCGCATCGTTGACACTAATGGCCTGTTGGGGTAGGTCTAAAAGCATCAGCCTTCAGAAACATTGTGACCTTTTCTTCTCCTGCTCTCACCTTGGTCTGTACAGTTTGAGGTCATCTTGCTCCTTGGAGCTAGAAGCTGTCAAGTTGGCTGCTTCCAACCAGCAGTGGAAGCTTGCTCTGTGTTCATAAAACCCATGTCTTTCACCTCTTGTGCCTCTAGGCACCTCTTGGAATCATCTTCTAGGTTCTCCAGATGCAAGGGATTATGGGTAGTGTGAGAACAAGAGAGCATGCACCACTGTTTGGTTCCCAGATTCCCTTCTGTCATTCTTCCTTTCCTCTATATTCTGCCCATCATCTTTGAAAACATCCAAAGACCACTTCTGTGCAGTTTAGATCCCAGACAAAGAGAACAGCTGTACACTCTGGTAAGAGTACCTTAGAAGTCAGCCTTGATGACTGTCTTCAGTGATGATGGTGTAATAGAAATGGGGGGCACTATCCCTGTTTCAGTTTTTAATTTATTTCAAGTTATGTCACTGTGCTCTGTGGACACCATTATGTGTTTGCACATTGCAGTTACAATTATAATGAACACAAACTGCTTCGGCGTTGCATTTTACATTTAGATGCTATATCTTCATGGCTTCTAAGGATTATCTCCTCTGTAGTGGTTAACAAACCTCTGTCTTGTAGAGAAGTCCTTCCCTGTTTCCTTTCTTCTTCTTTGTGACCGACTTATTCACTGTCCTCTGACATCCTTCATTATGGACTCTTTGCAACCACACTCAGACTCAGGGTTCCTAACTCTCTCCTCATTTGCCCGGTTTCTGCAGTTTTCCTGTAGGGTTGGGCACCTGTCTAAACTCAAGCCCCATGTGATAATTGCCTCGAGTTCTCAGTCACTCTGGCCACTTGTTCTGCAGTGGTCGGGACTCAAGTCATCATCCATGTTCTGTTGCACAAAGAGCAGCACTGTACTTGTGATGTGATGGGGGAGTAATGACAGCCTGGGCATGCGATAAGACATTCCCAATCAGGACAGGGTTGGGGGCAACTGGAACACTTGGAATCACTGTTTTGAGCCTGTGGACTTAGCTCATCAAGTCCAATAGTTAAGACATAGGGATCTAGCTGATGAAAAGGATAAAGATTCTATTAGAGAATAAATAGGCCTATGCTAAAGAGTGGAACACCTTGGTATTGAATCTGCAGCCTCTACAATAATGCCTAGTACCTAAGAGTTGATTAGTAAACATTTTTGTCCAAATAACTAGAATATACAAAACTTATGATTGACCATAGCTGAATACTCACATTGATATTTATTTTTGGCAAATGAATGAATCCGATATATTTGATGTAACATTGACCCATAAATTCTGACTTAGAAAAACAATCATGAGTGCACACACATGCAGACACACAAATACACATAAACAGCAAAACAAATATTTTAAAATGCAAAGAAAAATAACCATTCACACCAAACCAAAAGACAAAAGCAAAACAGCAAAAACATCCACAAAAAAGAAAACAAATCACAATGGCCTAAGTCATAATTGACCATTTTAAGTTTTAAAAAATTGATTGACAACTTTTTAATGTGGACTCTAGATGAAAAATGGACCTTTTTTCTTTTATTAATTAAATTTATTCATCTATTTTACATCCGAGCTACAGTTTCCCCTCCTCCCCCCACCCCTCCCCATCACCCCATTCACAACTCTTTTTTTTCTGTTCAGAAAAGGCAAGCCTCCCATGGGTATCAACAAAACATGGCATATCAAGTTGCAGTGGATTAAGCTCTTCCCCTTGCATTAAGACTGGGCAAGGCAACCCAGTATGAGGAATAGGTTCCCCAAAGCCAGCCAAAGTGTTAGGAACAGCTCCTGTTCCCAGTCCGAGTCCACAAGTAACCAAGTTACACACTGTCACATGTATGTAGAGGGTCTAGGTTGGTCCCATGCAGGCTCTCTGGTTGCCAGTCCATACTAAGTGAGCTCCTATGAGCCTAGGTTAGTTGTTACTGTGGGTTCCCTTTTGATACCTTGACACCCCCGCCCCTCCTCCTGGCTCATACAATCCTTCCTGACTCTCTTCAGCAGTATTCCCGGAGCTCAGCCCAGTGTTTGGCTATGGGTCTCTGAATTTGTTTCCATCAATTATTGGATGAAGCCTCTCTAATGACACTTGGGTAGGCACCAGTCTACGAGTATAGCAGAATATTCTTAGGCATCATTACATTGACATTTTTTTTTCTTCACTTGTGTTTGGTTCTCTCCTAGGTCTCTGGGCCACCCCAGTCCAGATCTTGTCTGCGCATGCCCAATTTTGTCTGATCTCTGAAGCTAAGCAGGGTCAGGCCTGGCCTTGGATAGGAAAAATTCATCTTGCTAATAATTTTAGATAAATAAAAATTGGAGAGCTAGAGATAGATGGGATGTTACAAAGAAAGTCGACTAAAGAGCTGTCCCTGGTATGACTCTGCTCTTTCTAGATAGTGCTTTCTTTTAAGGATTTTCTGATACGTGGAACATCAATGAGGTGGCTGCTGTTCACAGATGCCTCAATGACAAACCAGGAAGAAAACACTGGCTGCTTTGTAAGATTCTGTGTCAACCCTGAGAATGGCTAAAAGTTTAGCCAGTGTGCAAAAGGGAGAATTCTGATTCCTTTGTATAGAACATGCCAGAAAGAAGGCAGAGCAGAGTAACAGACAAGGTCATATTAAGATGCAGGTGGACAGGTGGTAGCTGGAAGGCAAAATTCTAAGGAGGCTGACGACATCATCTTAACTCTAAGGGACTAGGGGTGAAGACTAAGTGAATTGATCTTGCCTCCAGAAAAACGTGGTTGGAGAATGGATTGGGACTAACCAAATCATGGGCTCAGCTGTGGGAGCTGAGAAGTCACAGACCAGAAAAATAATTTCCCACTCAAACCCATTTACCTGCTTGTAAGCTGATTTCTGTTATATATTGAATCCTGCACTCACTCGGTGGTGAAACCCTAGCTTCTTTCATGTTTCCACTAGACCTCCAATTGGTCCAAGCAATTCAACTCTCAAATGCCTCCAGATATCTGCTGTCATCAACTCAATCCGCATTTTCTTGTATCTCCTGATTAGTCTAACAGTCTCTTAATGAGTTTACTGATCTCAAATGCATTTTTCTCAGACTATTATATTTTATATAATGCTGTCACTCCAGTTTTCATCAAATAGAAGATTTAACCTTAGCATTTTCCCTGTTCAAAATCTCTATGTCTTTTTTCTTACTACAGCCTTCCCAGCTTCTATAGCCAGAATCCTCCATCTGCGTTTAAATCTCGCCCCATCTTCAGGACCAACTTAAACTCATTTCTTTTCTGAGTCCTCGGGACTTATTTTTCTCTTTTTCAGTTCAGCTTTATCTCAGTCTCTCTATGAGACTGAGACATGTGGCAGGAATGCAGAGAGCATCAACTCAGTCTCATCTACTTGATCTATGAGTGGTTTGACCTTGTGGAAACAAATCTTTCGCGTTCTGATCCTTATTCTTTTTTTTTTTATCCTTTCCTATAACGAGGTTGCCTGTGTTTTATTTATTTTTTTTAATTTATTTATTTATTAAGGATTTCTGCCTCGTCCCCACAACCGCTTCCCATTTCCCTCCCCCTCCCCCGATCAAGTCCCCCTCCCTCATCTGCTCGAAGAGCAATCAGGGTTCCCTGACCTGTGGGAAGCCCAAGGACTGATCCTTATTCTTTTGTACATACAAGGACCACATCCTTACCATTGTCTCAGGGAGTACTAACTTGCAACATTTGTGCTGAGTTTTGCTCCTGTAACTATAATAATTGGGAGATATTAAGCTAATTGGGACCAAATTTTAAGCCTGACTTAAGTTGGGGGAACTCAGGGCTCCTAGGGATTGTATTTAGCTCTCTCAAATATCAAATCCTTCCTCGTAAAAAGAAACTGGAACAATGTAGTTATTGAAGAAAATTGTTGTGTACTCAGAAAGAAATTATTTTTTAAAAAAATTTGTTCTTCTTTCATACATTATATCCTGGCCAAAGTTTCTCTTCCCTCCACTCCTCCCAGTTTTCCCCAACCTACCCTCTCTCCCCTAGATCCTCTTCTCCTGCATTTTCTTTCAGAAAAGAGCAACTTTCCCAGGGATATTAACTGAACTCAGCTTAACAAGTTATAGAAAGATTAGGCACAAAATCTCATATCAAGGCTGGACTAGGCAACCCAGTAGGAGGAAAACGGTCCCCAAAACAGGTGAAAGAGTCAGAGACAGTCCCTACTCCCTCTGTTAGGAGTCCTACAAGAACAGCAAGCTATGCAACCAACACATTCAAGCAGAGGACCTAGGTCAGACCCATAAGGGTCCGTGATTGTTACTTCAATCTCTGTGAGCTCCCATGAGCCTTGCTTAGTTGATTCTGTGGGTCATGTTCTCCATGGTGTCCTCAACCCCTCTGGCTCCTACAATGATGTGAGATTCCCCTCTGTATGCTGTGAATACTATAGGTTTAGAAAGAAATCTGCCTTGGCCTGTGATAGGGTAGAGTAGAGCTAGGTGGGGAAAACTAAACTGAATCCTGGGAGAAAAAAGACAGAGTCAGGGAGAAGCCATGGAGCTCCTGCCAGAGACAGACACTGGAACTTTCCCCAGCAAGCCATAGTCATGTGGCGACGCACAGATTAATAGAGATGGGTTAATTTAGGATATGAGTTAGCCAGAAATATGCTTAAGCTATTGGCCAAACAGTATTGCAAATAATATGGTTTCTGTGTGCTTATTTCGGGTCTGAGCAGCTGGGCAGTTGGGAAATGAACTAGCAGCCTTCTACTACACTATAATCCTTTCTCCCCCTCTCCCATTTGGTTCTCTGAGCTCCAACTAATGTTTGGTTGTACATCTCTGCATCTGCTTCTATCAGTTGCTGCAAGAAGCCTCTCTTATGAAAACTGGGCTAGAACACGTGAAAGTGGTCAACCAGTGACTGGTGTAATTTGAGGCCCATGCCACGAGAAGGAGCCCAGACCCCATACTTCCTGGATGGCCAAGAACTGGAGGCTGGATAGCTCAGAGACCTAAAATAGAACCAAACACAATTGGCGGGGGCGGGGGAGAAGCAAGGGAATGTTTCCTAATGATATTCTGCTATACTCACAGATCAGTGCCTAGACCAATCTTCATCAGAAAACAATTCTAAAACCAGAATTCTAATTGTTTCTTTCTTTTCTGAAACTGGATCAGGAGGGATATAAAAATATTATCTTCCAAGTTGATTACTTTGAAAAAAGTTATTCCCCTTCAAGTAAGTTTTGACATGTTTTTTCAAAAATAGAATAAAGACATGTAAAAATAAGCCAAAGATTTTAAGATTATTGGTATATAGTTGCCCTGCATTTATCTGGTATAAATGTATTTTTATGAAATTTCTGCAGTGTCTCTGTGTACTTTGCTTTTCAAGCTGTTTAAAAATCCGTGGCCATTATCTAATTTACTACTTTTAATAACTTTTACCCAACCATTAGGAGAAAGTTCAGCTACTGGACACTCAGGGTTTTCTGAAGTTTCCTATGCTGAGGATTTGCAAAAGCATTGCCTGAATATTTCTAAACATATCTAGAATTTCTCTCCTGGAGCCTCTCTGTCAGGAAGGCAATTCTGGACAGTTTTAACAGAACTGCATGTAACTTTCTTAGCAGGGACGTACACACACACATAAAGTACTGCAGTTCACTAGTTATAATTTGCTAGGATGTACAAACAAGATGCCTGAGGTGACCTAGCTCACAGACAGCAACTCATGGATGTGTGTGTGTGTATGTATGTGTATATATATATATATATATATATATATATATATATATATTTATTCCAATCTGCCTCACATTCTACGCAGCAGAATACACTTCTCATTGAAGGTTTGGAGTAATTGCTTTTCAATTTTGCAACTGTAACCTTTATGTGCATCTAATTATGTGTAATTGAGAACTTGATTCTTGAAATGTCGTAATAGCGATTTAATCTTACTATAGAACCTATAAATATACCTTGTAAAGTATTTATTAAATGATGTTGGGAAGCACCCATTTACTTTCTCACCAAATTCTTGTTAAGTCTTTCTGTATGTGAGATATCGCTCATATTTGGAGGCTGTAACAATCCATAAAATAAAGATTTCTGCTCGTATGTGGCTTATGCTGCAGTAAAAAGAACAATACTAAGAAAAGTAAAAGATGGTGAAGAAAGACGAATGGTTCAAGGGCTGTCAAGAGGCTCAGCAGATAAAGGTGCTTGCTGCTAAGTCTGATGACCTGGATTTGATCCCTGGGACCCACATGGTGAAAGGAAAAAACTGATTCTTTCAAGTTATCCTCCGACCTTCACATGTGCTGGGGTACATGCATATCTCCTCAATAATAAATACAAATAACACGATAATAAATATAAATGGCTTAAAATCAGATTGGTGGCTCACACCTGTTGTAATCCCAGCAGACTGGAAGAAGACACAGAGGATCAGAAGTTGAACTTTGTTCTCAGCTACACAGCAATTTCAAGATCAGCTTGGGATATATATATATATATATATATATATATATATATATATATATATATATATATGATCCTGTCTGGGAAAATAAAGAGATAAATGGGGAAAATATTACAAAGAAAAATAGTTCAGAAAAGCAAATATGGAAGGGTTTCAGTTGCAACAGTGGTCAATTCTCACTGCAAAAGGGGCTAGCTGAGCAAAAAAATGTAAAGGAGATGATTATCAGGAAATGATATGGCTAAAAGGGAAAGAGAATTTCAGCCAGTGAAATAGCAGTGTCAAAGAACCGGCAATGTGTGTCTTTGCTTTTCTGAGGCAACAGTGGTGGACAGACATGATTGTAGCAATTTAATAAAGAGTTTGCTGTGGTCATTTATTTTATATGTTGCCTCTGCATGCCTCCCTTGCTAGCTCCCATTCTCCTTTCCATCCTCTTCCCTCTCTCTCTTCTCTAAAAGGGAGACAAGTCCATCCATGAGGATATAGAGGAAACATGATTAGTTACTTGAGAATGAGCATCAATAGAACAGAAGAGAGGCACCATGATTGCTGGGAAGCATCCTGGCTCCCTTGAGCTCAAAGGTAGAATACATCAAGTGGGACCGCCAAGCAGGGAGCCTGTGCTCTCCAGCAATTCATCTGCAGCAGTTTGGGATGGCATAGGTGGAGACTTACTGCTAACCAGGGTCATGATTTAGCAGAGCAGGTATGTTGAAATGCAGGAGGGGTAGAGGATCAAGGAGGAAATAAATTATAATAATTAAATAAATTATAATAATTAACCACAAAAATTTAAAAACTGAGTCAAAAGGGAAGGATTGTCCCTGCATTCACAACCTGTGTCTGGGTAAATAAGGCACAGATTGTGCATGCAAGGACTATTGAATAAGTACCAGCAGCAGGAGAATCCGAGGGCTTGAGCTGCACAGGGAGGATGTGATGGGATGGAGAGAGGAAGTTTGAAATTCAGATTTTTGAAGGCCTGCAGTTGCTAGTGATCAGGTTTAAGATATTCCATAAAAGTGAATGGTTAAGAATAGGTAGGGGACAAAATCAAGGGAGTGGGAAGGTCAGGCATAGGAACACTCATTCACAGATATCCAAGCCACATGGATTTCAGGATGAATGTAGTTGCTATCTGTTTAGTGTATGCCAATATCAGGCTGGACTCACACCGGGGATGCAAGCTATGGTCAACAGAAACAGATCAATGAATTTGACATGCCACATCACAGGGAGAAGTTCAGGAAAGATAAGATCATTTTAATAGATAAAAATGTATGCGGTAAAATGAATGTAGCACTCATATTAAAATACAAAGGAAGTCAGGTATAGGAGAAAGGCATCTAAATAGAGTAAAAACCACTTATAGGCCAGTAGCTAATATTAGACTAATGAAAAAAAGGTGATCACTTTCTCTCTCAGGCTTCAAATAAAACAAGGATGCTCCTTGCTGGAAAGTCTAGCCAGAGCAGTCAAGAAAGAAATAAGGGCACCCAGACTGGAAAGGAAGTGGTCGAAGTGTCATGGTTTACATATAACACCACAGAATGGATCAATAGCTGAGATATATAAGGAACTCCAAAAACACAAACAAAAACCCTCTAAAAATGCTACAAATAGGGAACAGAATTAAATAGATGTTTCCAAAAGAATATGAGTAAGTTTTCATCATTACACAGAACTAAGTCAAAACCACAGGGAGATATCACTCCATCCCAGGAGTGATGGTTAATAAAGACACAACTGTTGGAGCAAAGGAAGCCGTTGCACACTGTGGGTAAGGATGAAATTAGTATAGAAAATAACATAGAGCTACCATACAATCCAGCAGCGTCCACTATTCATAGTAGCCAAGAAATGGAAAAGGTTTCTCCATCAGACGGGAAGTGCTAAATGAAATAGAGGCACATGCACAATGGAATCGGAGTCAGACATAAGAAGTTCTGTCATTTGTCATAATACGGATGGATAGAAGTAGAGGTCATATTAAGTAGAGTAAGTCAGGCGCAGAAAGAGAAGTTTCACGTGGTCTCATTCATGCCTGGATCCTAAAGAGGTGGGGAATGGAAAAGTTCTTAGCGGAGCCTGGGAGAACAAGGGGAGGGACGAATGAGGAGCAGGCTGGCCAATGGGTAGTTACAAACATCTTGTGTGACACTGAACAGCAGGGTAGGTATAGAGAGAGAATGGTGATGTAGTAAGCATTCCAAAGGTCCAGATTCCAGACTTTTGTCAACCTTCCTAATTCTGTGACCCTTTAACACAACTCTTCATGTTGTAGTGACCCCCAGCGAAGTTATTTTCATTGTTACTTCATAACTGTAATTTTGCTATGGTTATGACTCATAATGTAAATTTCTGATATGTAGGATATCTGATATGCAATCCCTGGAGAAGGGCCGTTCTACCCCAGGTTGAGGACCTCTGTATTAAATGTTTTTAGTGCTTTTCATTATAAATTCTTTTTAAATTCTTGGTTATCATATGGGTTGGCTAGTTTTTTTTATTTATTTATTAATTATTTATTAAAGGTTTCTGCCTCCTCTCCGCCACTGCCTCCCATTTCCCTCCCCCTCCCCCGGTCTAGTCCCCCTCACTCGTCAGCCCAAAGAGCAATCAGGGTTCCCTGCCCTGTGGGAAGTCCAAGGACCACCCACCTCCATCCTGGTCTAGTAAGGTGAGCATCCAAACTGCCTAGGCTCCCACAAAGCCAGTAGGTGCAGTAGGATCAAAAACCCCTAAGTCATCTTGATGTAGCCTAGAGTCCTCTGGGGGGAATGCCTTTGTCTTCTTTTTAGGAATCTTTCATTTATTTTAGATCAAATGCTGCTTTTCTTTCTCTCTTACACCTTTTTCCCCCCACTATCCTTTTCAAGCCTTCTTTTTTAAAGGGAGGAAGAAATTGTTGGTTTATTTTTAATAATTCCTTTTATTTTTGAGATTATAATATAATCACATCATTTCTCCTTTCCTTCCCTTCTCTCCAAAACCTCCCACACAGCCTTTCTTCTCTCTTTCAAATTCATGGCCTCTTTTTTGTTTTTACTGTTATTACATGTGTATATGTATATACAGTTTTTGCACATATATGTTATTTGCATGTGTGTATGTATACTACAGTAGCTCTCAACCTGGGGGGTCAAGCATCCCTTTCACAGGGTCACATATCAGATATCGTGCAAATCAGAAAAGTACATTGTACTTCTTAACAGTAACAACATTACAGTTAGGAAGTAGCAATGAAATTAACTTTATGGTGGGAGGTCACCACAACATGAGGAACTGTATTAAAGAGTCGCAGCATTAGAAAGGCTGGTATATTCCTAAATATAACCTGCTCAGTCCGTTTAGGGCTTCTTGTATGTGTATGACTTCAGGGCTGACCACTTGGTAATGGATAGCTAGTTGGTGTCTCTTGTCTGGGGAAGGCAGTTTCTCTCGCTGTCAGCATCCCTTGGTTGCCTGTCCTTCTTTGCGTAGGGATGCAGTCTCCTGGGTTCCCCTCTCCACCTGACATCTAATGCCAGTGTCCCACGTCTCAGTCTCTCATAACTTCCTTAACTCCCGTCCAGGTTCCTGATTCTCTCCAGAAGTTTCAGGCTTAGATTGTCTCTTGTACAAGGGACTTCATATCTCCAACTGATGATGTCAAGGACATGAGAATCTATGTTTTGTGGTCACCTGGCTCTCGTCGCTCGTGACACATTATTTCTACATAGACCAATGTTTTTTATATACTTTATTTTATGTTTCCTTCATTTTATCACAAACCATCAATGTATTTAACTGTTACTTAATCAGGATTTAATTTTGCTAAAGTAGAAGGAACTCTCATAATATGTAACCTACGGTGTATTTCAGATTGCTACCTGATTTCTTTGAATATCGGCATTTTCATGTCACATCTTATTAGAAAAAATATGCATAAAAATTTTTAATAACAGAATCCATTTCCCCCAGAATGATTAGTAGACAGAAAAATGGAAGTAAGAACCCGAGTAATAAGTATTTGCCAAAATGATTAGTTTGACCTTCAATAATAGAATAATTTTTATTTTGATTCACTCAGTGTTCCCAATCCTTAAAATAGTACTGTTAAGTGCTTGCCGATTTTCTGTCCCGGCTGTGATTAAGCCCCCGACTAAGCAGGTGAGCCTAGCCAGGCCCAGGGAGTGCTGATTTGCTCTGCAGTAGGACTTTGCTCATAAATAAGGCTTCTTTCTGGACCTGTGTGTTCTGAAGACAAGAAAAATGAGAGGTGAAAGTCTTTACAAGGTGGCACGGAAAGTTATAATTTCACACTAAACCTCTGGTGAACAGGCACTAATTAGTAAGAGTTCTACTCCAGTGACAATAGGGATTAGAAACAGTTGATTTAATTAGGCAGTAAAAGTCTTTTTGTTGAGAAATTGGAATTTCTGTAGAGGGTAAGAGAAAGAAAAAAACTTGGAGTGAGATTTTTTGTCATTTCAAGAGCAAAGGTGGCGTCCACCGGCGTGGGTTTTAGTTCATCTTAAAAACAATATTGGTTTCCTCTGGGACCTAGTGTCCCTTGTGTAGAAAATGGTGTTGGGCCGGAAGGTGCCTAAGGCAACAGCTGCCAAGCCCTCTTCAGAGACAGATAGGCCCAGGCTGAATCAAAATTTTGCCACTACTGCTTGGAGCAGCTTCCCAGCAAAGCCATGAAAGCAGCATATGAAAAACAGACATGATAACCATATTTACCTCATTAGGATGTTTGAGTTCTGAATGAATCCTGCATAGCATATGTTTAGTGGAGTGATTGATACAGACTAGATGCTGAATAAATACGTTAATATTTTTGTTGCTCTCTGCCTTGTTTACAGAAAGTATGCCTTGTTAGTTGTAAACATAGATCTTCATCCTCCCTTTTTATGGAGCTCTATTTATCGTAATTGAATGAGAGAAACAAGACACTATAAAATTCCCTGGAGTAACTGGATTCTGAATATTCATTGCTAGTGTTGTATTGCAGCCATTATGTTGACACAGGATATCAGTGGTTTAATTCTTGTTAGCAATCTCGGCGGTTACAATTTATCTGCTCAAATTACCATGAGTCATAAAGAAAATCTTCACATTTGGTCAGTACTATTTCTCATGCTCACATAACTGAATGCTGGGCTTAAGTGTTTGAGATAACCAACTCTATTCTAATCATATTCCTCATCTTAAGTAAGTTAAATATTACCATAGATACATTACACTCTTCTCCTGGTTTTTCAAAGGCCTGTTTCCAGTACAATGTAATGAACCTTTGTCGAGGACTGGCCTTGACAAAAATACCTCTTACCAGGGTAGGGGCATGGGAATTTTAGAAATATAAGTAAAGAATATAAAGATGCATAAAAATAATATAACAGGAACCATAGAATAATATTGGGAGGGTATTCCCATGATAACTGAAATTGGCCATGTTTATTTTTCCATGACTTTTATGCCCAATGTAAATAGGGGGTGGAGAAGGTAACAAAAGACTTTATTAACATGATACAAAGGACAACTCAGTCAATCGCTTGATCACTCTGAAACATCAAATTGTTAGCATTCTGTTGTCTGGGTAGCAAAGCTGCTCTGGATCATGTATCCTGAAGGTGGCCCTTCCACAAGTGAACTCATAGTCAGTGTCACTTGGTGACCGGCATTTAGCCTGGACTCTCGCATTCATCTCAGACTCCATGAAATTTGAGAGAAACATTTCAGAAAAATGCTCTGAAAAGGAAAACATTAGAATGGCAATTTTGGTATTCCTGGGTGAATCAATAATAAAGATACACATATATATGTATGACATCATCATCTCTCTATGCATACACTGACTGCTTTTGTAATAAGGAGCCCAAAGTAACCAGGAGACTTTCGTGACCACTATGCAAATGACCACACTTAGAGGACAGGTCAAATTACATTAATTCAGTTGATCGCAAATAATAGTCCAGCACCTCTGTACCATGAAAGCAATTACCTTAGGTACACAATACCGTGATTAAGAATCCAGTCCTTCATCATGGTTACCCAGTTCTTGCCTGCTAAGTGAGACATCTTAAGTGACTTAAGTCTAGCAGCAGACACTGCGTGGATTAGACACTGTGTTGCTGTAGATTAGAAAAGAGGAAGCATCATACTGGATCATGGAAATATTAACTTTTATAGTCCCAGAAGACTTTAGTGAGTACCTGTGATACGTCAGTGGGGGATGAAACCTAATTCTGTAATAGCTATCTTTTAAGACAGTTTCTAAAACATGTATTTTGAAGTACTTACTTTTCTCTAAGAATTCTCAAGGCTTTGAGATATCTCCTGGATCTTGGACTTTTTCAGGTACAAACCCTGGTAGATTTGTTTTCTTTTCAACAATTAAAAGGCACATTCTCTGAATGCAAGGGGAGGGGTTCTTTGTTTTCTGCTTGCTTTTCTCTATGCATATGCCATCCCTCAGTCCCAATGAGGGAGATTAGACCTTCATTTCTGTCAGATGGCCCAGGCTTCCAATGAGCTCTTTTCCTACCAGCTAAGTGATAAGGGCAACTCAGTCCTTCAGAGATTATGATTATGAAACAAAGTCTTTACATCTTTGTTACTTTTCTGATGCTCTGATAATTACTCTGACCAAAGTAACTTAAGTTCATTTGGTCTCACAGTTTCAAGTTATGGTTTATCATGATCGGACGGTCACAGTGGCCAGGGCCTGGGGCAGCTGGATTGTTAAAATAGATTATTTGCACCATAATTACCTGAGGACTAACAACAATGCCATCCAGTGTGCTCCACACAGATCCCCATCAGATCATCGAGGGCAAGATTCTGGGGTTCGGTCCTTTACAATGACATTTCTGGTGACGCTCAGCCACTCTGAAGAGCTTTCTTGGCACATCTCTGGTGTGGGAGGTCCTTCTGTCTGTGTGTTACTTTTATTGGTTAATGAATAAAGAACTGCTTTGAGACTATGGCAAGAGTAGAACAGAACTAGGCGGGAAAAGGTAGGCTGTATGCTAGGAGAAAGAGGGTGTTTTACATTGGCATCTATATTATAAGAGGCCACGCCTAAGTGGGTGGATAATTTAAAGGCTACTGGCAGTAGGAATTCCTACTGCATATCTCCTCCAAGAACCCCTTGGACTTTATGGCTGCTTCCTATAGCAGTAGCAGAAATCATCGTAGTTAGTGGCATCACATTCTGATTACCAACTAAATACCCAGAGCCACTCTCCATGTTCAGTATCTCCTCCTTAAAACAAATGAAGCATGGTAAACCCAGGTCAGAAAACCGAAGCAACATAACTTGTACGCACAAAGCCCGGAATTCATTTCAAGTCTGCTTAGTGCCAGGTGCTATAATTAGGGTTACCGTGGCTGTCTCTCCACTTGGAATTCAAGATTTTCTCCTTGTCTCTGGAATTCTTGGCTTTCTTGCTCTTCTCACTTATCCCATAAACTTAGTACTTGCTCCCATTTTTAGGCATGGCCTTATGTAACTCAAGCGGGCCTTGAACTTACAATGTAGCCATGAAAGGTCTTCAATTTGTGGTCCTCATGTCTCTGACTCCCAAACGCTTCAATTACTGGATGGTAGCACCACGGCAGGAATGAAACTAGACTTCATGTGTGCTTGCTAAGCAAGCACTTTGCCAACAGATCCACATCTGCCCGCCACTGCCGCAGCAGTAATACTCTTTTCTTTTCCCAAAACTGACTTCTTTCTCTAACCTATAGCTTTTTATGTTTAGGCCTGACTCAGGTTCTCATGCAGATTACGCCATCCCTTGGGACTTCAAATTGACTTACACAATACAGCCTTAAAATGTGGAAGACGTCAACATGTCACTGCTCTAACTGTTGTCCCTACTGTGTTCTGTTGTTCGGACCTGACTGTTATTGATGCTGTGATTTATTGAGGTGGAATCCTTAAGTTCATGGTTCCTGCTTTGTGCCTGCGGTAGTTCTACTGTTATGGCTGACCTGTTCATGAAACCTAGTTCCTTGTTTTGTCACAACACAATGTCATACTTTGAAGGCATTGTGCATGTCTGTTGGAACAGATAAAGCAGATATCTTTGGTCCTCTGTTCCTAGCAGGTTTTCTTTACTCTTAAGTGTAAGTTTTAAACTTCTAGATTCCTTCACAGGCCCAACAACTAAGCATGCTACCCTAGCCTTGGTCTTTGATTTACTCTTCTCCACGGTTCCCTGCTTGCGATTCTAACATTGGCACACACAGAACCTTAATTGCAGGATGTGTGTTATGAGCAGAGAGAAATGTGCAATAGACATTTCAGGATCAGGTGGAACAAGCAGGAGGACTACTCAGAGATGTGTGAAGGATCTCACTGTGGAGCATGGATTTGTAAGATCCATTCTCACTGCTCACAGACTCAGCTTTTCTGTATGTATGAACTCTTTTGTTCCTGACATATCAGATACATACACACACTTTTAAGCATCAACAAATAGGTATTCTAATACGCCTGTGCTGTCATCACTATATGGGGATGAGTTCTCATGGTGGGGATACAGAAGTTGGTATAAAGGTAAACAGGGTGCTCTAGGCCTCCTTCCCATAATGATGGGCCATAAATGAATTCATCTGAAGGCCATCATGAGCTTTGATGGGCCCTGGGTGTAGAGCATGCCATTTCTACTCACCTGCTCACTTAACATGTATAGCCCTCGCAAACATATCTGATGAATAGGTCACTTACATTTCTCTCCTTTCTGTATGCTCGCTTCACCTTGGTGTCTTCCCCAACAAAACCACCCAAACTGTCTTTACTAAGGGCGCAAATGACTTTGGGAAAAACTATCTGTCCTCTTTGGTTTTTTTTTAAATCTTTTTGCAATCTGTAAAACAATTACCACCATTTCCTTTAAGGATTTGAAGGTCAAAATAATAGCATGTATCTATGTCAAGAGACTATATTTTTATTGGCTTGGTGAGTGCACGCAGCCAGGAAAGCATGGATGAATTTAACCACAGATCTCCTGGAGTCTATAGGCTTCTCATCACTGAACTCTCAACACACATATCCTGGGCCTGACTCCAGAAGCCACTAATCTTATGTCTACAGCTTTTTTTTTAATTTTTACCATTTTATTAATATGACATTTACAAATTAGTACCCTGTTCCTTTTACTTAACATGATATTTGAAAAGCATTCCTGTGGTCACATATATTAGCAATTCATTCTTTTTTATTGTTGTGTAATAGTCCATTGTGTGGCTATACTGCGTTTTGCTTAGCTACTTGATGGGTATTGTGTTTTGCTCATTTTTTAGTCATACTGAATGCTTCTGCCAGATTTTTTTTAATCCTGTGGTTCATTTCTAGTTCTATTTTGCTTTTAAATGACTTAAAGTTGTTTATCACCAACTTACAGCCTATCTTATTCTCTGCTTTGCCCTTGAAAGATGGGGTTCGGCTATTGGGTAGGGTGTTCTATAGATGTGAATTAGATCGAGTAGTTTTATAGTGTTTCCAATTCTTTTATACCCTTCATATATTCAAGCTGTATTGGGTTGAGGAATGCACTCAGAGCCTCATATCCTCATATTTCCTCAGGCCTTTGGTATTTGCCAGGATGCCCGGAGGTCTTTTGCATTCATCCTTGATACCAACATTGTGGAATTTATTACATTAGTGCTTCTTAGACTTCTTCATGTCCACACTATCGCCGTTGAAAAATTTAAAAAAATATTTTTATTTATCCTTTGAAAATTTCATACATGTATGCAAATTTGTTGTGAAATCCCCCAGTCCCTTGTCTTCAGCTCTTCCCTCATCCACTCAGTATATCTCCTTCCCAGCTTTATTAGTCTGTTTGCCACAGAGTCCAGTGTGTGCTGTTGAGAGCTGCAAGGTATAGGATCAGCGGAGGGAGCTTGGAAATGTACCTGGGCCATATCTCTGGAGAAAGCTGATGGCCTTTCCCCTACAGATATCAGCTGCCAGAATATCCTCAATTAAGGGAACTGTCCTTTGTTTTCTTAGCTTAACTGACCTTTGATAAGTGAAGTCCTAGGTTCCCACTGTGGACTTTTGGCGTCAGAACTGACAAAAAGACCATGAGCTCTTAGCTGAGAAGGAAGTTTACCACGGCAATTATTATGAGGTTGTTAATGGCTTTCGGCTGTTTTTGGTGGCTAAAGCATTTTTAAATAACTTTGTCCACATTAATAATTTATGTAAATTCACACAACACTATTCTCTCATGCCAGCATTCCCTGCAGATATCAGCTCCCTCTTTTAGAAAGAGTATCCTCATCTGCCACACGGTTAATGTCTTCCTTTCTTTCTGGGCACTATTCCTTTAAGCTTTGCATCATTTGGATACTCACATGTCTTGGTATTTAGAAAATTTGCCTGTTTTGGCTTCTTGTGTAATGTCTTCCTCATGAAAGATCTCATTCATTCCCACGGCTCCAGTTGCCACTATAATTTACTTCAGAATTCTTCTGTCCATTGTAGGCTTTTCTTTTGAACTCCAGATCCTTTTATTCATCAGCTTATCCTGTATTTTCCCTCCTTTACGTTATTGGCAACACAAACACAAGTCCAAATTTGAGTGTGATTTTTTTACAAGGATTTTTTTAATAGCACTTTCTAGCTCATAAATATTGCCACCATTTTTCATTATTCTTGATGTCCTTAGTAGGCCCACTTCTTTCTACAGATCTTCACTAATGATTATTACTAAGTATTTCCCACTTTATTTTCTAAATATCCGTGTGATAGGACCTTTTTTCTCGTGGTCATTATACGAATCACTACTTTTGAACTACTTACAAGCATCTTTATTTTTTTTTTTCTCTAAATTCCTTGGGCCATCTTTTACAGATGAAAAAAGTTATGATCTTTTCCTGAAGCCATTACTATATATCTACTTTGCTCTTAGAATAATGATAAAAATATTCTGTATGATATATGTGGTCCTGCATGATCTGGCTCTCCTGACCAGTCCAGTCTTAGGTTCTACCTGTGGTCCCATGTCCCTCAGTCCACAAGGACCTCCTTTCAGTTTTTCAACACCGACTTTCCAGACTTCCTGCAGCTACCCTTTCATCTGTTTTTATATACATGGGATCTCTCCATGGTGTCTAGTACTTTTAGTATGAAGTTATTTGCTTCATAATTTCCATGTTCATCTACGGATTCCACACTCAAGTGACCTGTATTGATCATGTATAATAGATAGCAAGTACGAGTCAGATTCTCAAAAAGATATGCTTAATATATTAAAGCCAAAGAACACAATTTATGTTCATCGACCTTGTTCTATCTGTATTAGTTACGTTTTTGTTGCAGTCACCAGTATATCTGATAACTTTGAGTTAAGGAAGGAAAGGTTTATTTGGCTCACTGTTTTGGTCCACTATGGTGGGGAAGATCTGAAGGCATGGAAGGCTCAACCATGGTGTTAGGGCATTAGATGCCTGCGACTCATAAGAAGCAGAGCAGAGATAGTGACAAAGCATGGCCATCAACGGCCTATCCCTAGTGACTTATTCTCAGCAGTTGGGCCCCACCTTCTAAGGTTCTACAGCCCCAAACAGGGCTGCTGGAAAGGGGACCAACTTCTTCAAACACTTGCCCTGTGAGGGTGGACTCCTCATTCAAACTATAATAGCATCTCCATATTATCATTTTTTCCTTAAATATTTTTTCATTCAATATATTTTGATTATTTTTCTCCTCAGGAAACTCCTCCCAGATCTTCTTCACCTTCCTACCCACCCAACTTCTTATTCTTTTTTTCTCTCTCTCAAAACAAATGAACAACCCAGTAAGATAAAAAATGCCCAAAGCCCATAAAAAGCTAAACAAAACAAAAGCCATGGTGTCTGTTTTGCATTGGCCAGCTTCTGCTGCCCATGGGATCTGCTCTGGAGAGCGGTTGTTACTCAGGGAAACTCCATTTCCCTTTGCCTTTCCCTTTGCCAGTGGGTAGCAATGGGAAACAGCTTCATGGTTAGGGTGGAAGCCCATGTCTATTTCTCCCTCTTGGTGCTGGGACCCCATCTGTCTTGAACCTTATAGGTCTTCTACATGCTGGCTTGGTCTCTGTGAGTTCATATGCACATCAGTCCAGATGTGTTTGAAAGCCACTGCTTCTTTGTAGTCATCCACAACCACCGGCTCTCACAGTCTTCCTGTCTCCTTCTCCACATAGATCCCTGAGCCTCGAAGGAAGGGGTTTGATGAACGTATTCTTTTGTATGGTTCTCTCACTTGTAAGCTGCTACTGATAATATTACACAGGGCATAGAATTAAAGTGCTTACAACTATTGTCACTTATACATAGCATCCAGAAGTCTAGTTAGGGTTTCAAATCAATCACTGGCTTACACCCCAAATAATATAGACCACTTATTACTTAGTTGTCCTGTATTAAAAATCTTAAGGGACAGGCATTTGTACATTGGTTCCTCAATTAGACTGTTTTCTCTGAAAGAATTATGCCTTTATTGAAGTGCCTCACAACAAAAAGCCTACAGTAAATATTTGTGAATGGCTTTCTTTTAAAATATTGTGCATTTCAAGATTTCCATTCAGATTCTATTCCTCGATTCTCCTTAATTTTATTCATTTGTCTGTCCCCAACTCCCAGAACTGTTTTCACAAGAGTAGGCCCATGCCAGAGACCATGACTTTAAAATTAGCATCAATTAGGACAATGTGTAAATAGGCTAGCATGGACTAGGCCGGCTCCAGGGCTACGGGATCCTTTCTTGTCTTCTGAATGCTGTGACTTGCTGATACCCACTTATTAAAACATTAAAACTACCAAGGACCATGGAACAGCTTTGCTATCGAAGCATATTCTAATAAAACAAGAAGGGAATCAAAAGAGATGTCAGCATCAAATAAGGTAACCAGCTACCGGAGACACCTTTCAATCAGTCGGAGTCAGGCGCCAATCAAACAGGTACAATTGAGTAGAGGTGAACACAAATAGGCCAGCTGCATGAACTGTTTTAACAGGCCGGTCAAGGTGCAAAAAAGGAAACAAGGCAAGAGAGAAAGAATTTAATTTGCTGGACTTGTATGGGTTTGAGGGGGAGTTGAAGTCAAGTGCGATGTTGGTGGGGATGCTGGTCATCAAACTGATCCATATTTGAGGGAGAATTTCCGTTTCTCTAATTGGTTGATGCCACACAGACAGGCCTGGCCTCAGAGCCAGGCTTGCCTGCACGCAGCTGGAAGGGCCCACAGCTGAGCCGAGAGTTGAATAGAAAGCAGCTCCACTTGGTGTATGCAGGCTTCCGATCTGCAGTGCTCTGCAGGGAGCAGGGCTGATTTAGACGGGGATTTGCAGAGCCAAAGAGAGCAGGGACGCTGACATTCTCCAAGCAGAGCTCCTTTGGCTTCCTTTAATCAGGACCAAAAGCTTACAAGAGACAACCGCAGGTCACCTCCTGTTTTCCCCGTGTCTTATCTACCTTACCATCTTTCTGAAATTAGGGGGAAATGTCACGACCGCGCTCCACTTCCTTTCCGATTTGATTCCGAAGAGTTACTTTTATTTTTCAGTTTTATCTTGAATTATACTTCCATGACTGGCAAGGGGGCTCCCTTTTTTATCCACCTCCCCATATCCCTCCCTGTGGCCGTTCAATTTTCTCTTGCACTTCATTTAAACACACTCCCGGAGCATGTGATAAGGCCGATCAAAAAGTAGGTAACTTGTAATCTCTAACTTCAAGTAAATCATGGAAGATTAATTTTATCTTCTATAAAAGATGGAATAGCGTGTGAAATGGGCAATTTGAATATTTTCAGGGTAGAGGAGTCTTGCCTTACTTGATTGCTTTAAACCAATTGGAGAGATTAAAAACAAGAAAAAAAATTGAAGACTTGCGCTCCCCATCTCTTCCCCTACCCGGCACTCCCTCCTTTATGAAGCTCGCATTGACAGCATAATGAACGCACGGCACAGCTGTCAAAGGAAGTGTCTGAGCAGTTGGGAAATTGCAGGCAGCGGCAGAAGTGACTCAAGCGCGCCATTACCCTTGCTGCATTGAGAACAAATAAGCCACCTGCCCTTTAGGTATGTTTTGATCTGTTTCAATAGGCTCCTGTATGGCCTCCCACCTGAAAATTCCAAACGTTTCCTTCTTTGGTTTCTGCTCAGGGAACTGCCGCCTCAGCAGCTCACTCTCCCCTCTTGGTGCTTTTCTTCCCTGGTTCAGCCCCTTGCAAGCATCTTAAAGACAGGCGCACATCTCCCATGCTGTGTTAAAGGAAGTCTCATCTTCCTGGTCACAATTACTTCACCTTGGGCTGCTCTGTCTGCAAGCTATGCTAGTCTGGCTGGAAAACTTGGTGCATGCTGTTACTCGGGAGGTAGTTTCCTTGGGCATGGTTCCGTCTCACAGCCAAATGTAGTTTTCTGTCAGAGGTAGGCTTATCAGAAGCAGTCCAGGATAGCATTATCAGTCTGAGATGGGGTCGTTAATTAAGCTATGGTGGCAGCGTGAATGCGGCTCTTAAGTTCTTACTAGAAGTTCCAGGACACGGCTCATGCCTTCTAGTACGGGGGTCTTGGTGTCTCCTACACCTAACTCATTGAGACTGGGTAAGTTGAGGACAAAGTGACAAATGAGTCTCTAAGGCATGGGTTAGGTGCAGGGTAGGCAGCAGGGAGCATGTGATACTCTTGTGACTAGCTGCTGGTTATGGAGAGAGTCCTGATTGTCCTCTTCAGAGGAGTAAGAATCATTTATGAGGCAAATCCCTTGGCATATCTGAGGGAGTCTCTAGATTGCTTTAAGTGAAGTAGGAAGACCCATCCTAGGCACAGGCAGTACCACTCCACGGGCCAAACCCAGACTGAATGTAAAAGAAGACATCCATCAGCCTAAATACCAGCATTCCTCTCTCTGCATGAGGATGGAGTGTCGCCAGCTGCCTCATACTTCTCCTGTCAGGCCCCCAGCCATATCACAGTAAATTCTCCCTCTCTTAAGTTGTTCTTGTTAGGTATCTTGTCATAGCACAGGAAGGTAGCTAACTCACTGTTCTTACTAGTCATAGTCTTGAAGAGAGCTTTTAGTATGCTGCCCTGTTTGAGTTTCTGTGATGATGACCTTCAGTGATGTGGATCTTCTTCAGTAGCAATGTGGAAGCCAAATAAACCCTTGCCTCCCCAACTTGCTTTTCGGTCATGGTGTTTCATTGCAGCAATAGAAACCCTAAGTAAGATAGTCCTGGGGCTAAAACTCAGGTCATCTGGCTTGGGAGCAAATGCTTTTATCCACCTAACCAGCACACTGAACAAACTCATGATATTTACAACTTACAATGAGTTTATGAGGCTGCAATCCAGGGTAAGTTGAAGAAGATGAGTACTTAAAACTCATTCTTCCCTTATCCAGATCGCTGTGGCTCCTCACCAGGTACAAACTTAAATAAAAACCAGATTAAATAAGTCTTCAATGTAAACATTATCTCGGGGTAGGGAGAGAAAGGGAGAGAGAGAAGGGAGCAGAGAGAGAGAGCAGAGAGAGGAGAGGAGAGAAAGGAGTGAGAGAAGAGAGCAGAGAGAGAAGAGAGAGAGGAGAGAGGAAAGAGAGGAGAAAAAGGAGAGAGAGAGGAGGGGGATGGTGGTGAATAGCCCTGGGGGCACCCAGAGACTATCAAGCTCACCTCAGAAGTTTCCTTTTCTTAGTCACCTCCCTCAGCTCTAATCCATCTTTCAAGCTTCCACACTGTTACCTTGAAACTATGGCTGATTGTATCATCTCTTTACTGACTAACCTTTAATGGCTCATGTCATAGAGCATGAATTCCAAGTTCTTTATCATGAAATTCAAGGCCATACAAATCTTCTTTCCAATTAACTTCAGAGACTTTTCCAACCACTTTCCTTAGACCCCAATCTGTTTCCTTAACCTGATAGCGTCCCAGCTTTTCTGAGTCCACTCCTGTGTGTGTTCACTTTCTTCCCCTTATCTCAATTGCTCTTAACATTGTTCCTGATAAATCCTTCCTTCTGTAAGGTTGCTCTCGAATATCATACTCCCATGAAGTACCTTGTGTTATCCTACTTGGAAAATATACTCTCCAATAAATGGTCTAACACAGTCTGTCCTATGATTGATTGAGACATGTCTCCTGATAGATTATGAACTGTGTAAAACTCTGTGGCTCTGGGTTTGATTAGAAAGAACTACTGATCCTATAGATTTATTACTCTAGGTTGAGACATGACAGGAGTGGGAATTGATATGTGAATTCAGAACTTGTCTGAGTAGTGTTACAGAAAGAATGCCAAGGTTGCTGGTTTGTCTGAGAAATGGATAAACGAAAGTCCAGGGGTAGGGGATAGAAGAGTTGGAAAAAGAAAGCCAGAGATAAATAGTTCTGCAAATAGTTAGAAAGATGTGGATAGGTGCCAGGGTTGTGTAGGAGTTCTGGCCACCCACAGCACTGTCTTTTTGGCTAATAGAAAGAATTGGGTCAGGTCAGGAACACAGTTCCTTTAAGGGCTGAAGCCACTCTTGGTTGTCTTTATGATTATATTTCTCTCTTCTCTCCATGCCTCCTTAACATAGTGCTTGAATTTAACAAGTCTACTGAATATGTTTGTTGAAACTATTCAAAGTCAACAGATTTTATTTACATAAAAATACTGTATGAGATGTGAACAGATATGTGTGTGCATGATGATATTTTGAGAACAGTTAAAAGATAGTCTGTTTCAGCAATTTTCAAAAATGATTCTTTTGTGTTTTCTATGTAGACCCCACTCCAGGTAAACTTATATTGAATAGTGTTTATGTAGCTGGAAGGTCATGGATATTTGATTCTATGCCTATCAAGTATTTGTGTGAAGTATGAGTCATTGGTGTAGGAAGAATGAGGAAGAGCATTCAACCACTGTAGTCTTTAGCATGCTGGTAATATAGAGAATTTTCACTTACCTTTCAGATTCTTTGACTCCATGATGCTTCAGAATGGCACAAGACACTAAGAATCCCATCATTTAATGTTCTGTGGTTCAAAATTTGCAGGGTGAGTTCTGATGACAGTGTTGGATTTTGAATCCCAAGATTGTTCCTAAGTCATGTTTAAGATGATTTCTATGAGTACTAAAACATGGACATCTTTATTGTGACCCACTAGAAACATAGAGTCACTGACAGGGATTGGAAACATGTTGATATTTACATATCTCCTTTCTCCATGGTATAAATATGATTTAAAGTCATTTGGTAGAATCTGCATTTCCAAGGGAAGCAAGGGAATAGGGTGGTAGCAAAACACCAGAGCCACACACTATGGGGAGGGACCAGAAACCCAAAGCTTCAGTTCATGTAATAATTTAGAAACTCTACAATAGCAGGCTTCTGTGTGCCTTTGCTTCCCTCTCAGGGTCAAAATAATATGTATTTCAGAGTGTTCAGGTAAGTTCCTCAAGAAAGTACTTGTCTTTGCAGGGGGGCAGCGGCTGTTTACCCTTGTTCCCACCATCAGTTAGAGAAGAACTACGATTTCCAGGTGTATCAGGGAGACTCTGGCATCACCAAAGCCCATTCAAGCTGTATGTATGGTAGATAGAAATGGGAATAATGGGTAGAATTGTGGAGATTTTGATTAGATGAATCATACAGAAGAACATTTGGCAGATGGAGCTCTTCAAAAACTAATAAATAAATGCCTGTCTGAAGCAGTGACTGCTCAGTCTCTGGACTGATTATAGAGCAAGTTGGTGTCCTGATTACTTGGAAGTAGAGGTAGAGGTTATGGAGGATGGTAGTGACTGGCTTATGAATATGTTTGGTTCTACTCAAAAAAGAGCAAAGTCCAACTACTTATTGTTAGTACCATTAATATTTCTAAGATGTAGAGTTCCCAGTCTTGTGGTTTTTAAACCAAATATTAAATTTAATCTTGTGGGCTTTATCTAAGGAAATAATATTGGTCACTTGTATCTTAATCCTGTTGGAAGCAAACAATCACTAAAGAAAGAGAGGAATCAGTGGCTGCAAATTTACCAATAACTGTGAAATCGAACCATAACTGGCTTTGGGGAGATTAGAAAGGATATCCCAAGACATGGAATAAAGGCTGTTCATAAACTTTATCTCATGTATACTAAATTCTTTGTTTAATAATATGTTTTTATATTGTACAATTTATTTTATTTTTTTGAAAAAGAAAACAAACTATTTTTTTTTTATTTTACATACCAATCCCAGTTCCCACTCCCTCCCCTCCTCCCATCCTCTCTACTTTCCCCATCCATCCCACCCAATCGACTTCAGGTGTTCATAGGTGTGTGGATTAATATCTGGGTCTTTGATTTGATGCCATTGGTCAACTTGTCTGTTTTTATGTCATACCAAGCTGTTTTCATTACTGTAGCTCTGTAATAGAGCTTGATGTCAGGGATGGTGATTTTCCAGAAGTTCCTTTATTGTACAGGAATGTTTTAACTATTCTGGGCTTTCTGTTTTGCTATATGAAGTTGAGTATTGTTCTTTCAAGGTTTGTGAAAAATTATGTTGGGATTTTGATGGGGATTGCATTAAATCTATAGATTGCTTTTGGTAAGATTGCCATTTTTATTATGTTGATTCTACCTGTCCAAGAGCATGGGAGATCTTTCCATTTTCTGGTATCTTCTTCAGTTTCTTTCTTCAGACTTAAAGTTCTTGTCAAATAGGTCTTTCACTTCTTTGATTAGTGTTACCCCAAGATATTTTATGTAATTTGTGACTATTATGAAGGGGGATATTTCTCTGATTTCTTTCTCAGCTTCTTTATCCTTTATATAAAGGAGAGCTACTGATTCTTTGAGTTTGTCATGTATCCTGCCACATTACTGAAGTTATTTATAAGCTGATAAGCTGTAGGAGTTCCCAAGTAGAGTTTTTGGGGTCATTTATGAATACTATCATATCATCTGCAAATAGCTAAAGTTTGACTTCTTCCTTTCCAATTTGTATCCCCTTGATCTCCTTTTGTTGTCTTATTGCTCTAGCAGAACTTCAAGCACTATGCTGAATAGATAAGGAGAGAGTGGACAGCCTTGTTTTGTTCCTGATTTTAGTGGAATTGCTTTGAGTTTCTCTCCATTTAATCTGATGATGGCTGCCGGCTTGCTGTACATTGCTTTTATTATGTTTAGATATGTTCCTTGTATCCCTGATCTTTCTAAGACCTTAATCACGAAGGGGGGTTGAATTTAGTCCAATGATTTTCAGCATGTAATGATATGATCATATGGTTTTTCTTTAAGTTTATTAAAATGGTGGATTACATTGATAGATTTTCATGTGTTGAACCATCCCTGCATCTCTGAGATAAAGCCGACTTGATCATAGTGGGTGATTTTTGATGTGTTCTTGGATTTGGTTTGCCAGTATTTTATTGAGTATTTTTGCATCTTTTTTCATGAATGAGATTGGTCTGCAATTCTCTTTCTTGGTTGAGTCTTATATAGTTTCAGTATCAGGGTAACTGTTGCCTCACCAAAAAAGTTTGTCAGAGTTCCTTCTGTTTCTATTATGTGGAACACTTTGAGGAGTATAGGTATTAGCTCTTCTTTGAAGTTCTGGTAGAATTCTGCACTGAAACCATCGGGCCTTGGTATTTTGTTTGTTTGTTTGTTTGGGAGACTTTTTTGATGACTGCCTCTATTTCCTTGCAGGTGTAGGTCTATTTAAATTATTCAGCAGATTTTGATTTAATTTTGGTACATGTATTCAGAAAATTGTCCATTTCTTTTTTATTTCCAATTTTATGGAGTATAGGTTTTTGTAGTATGATCTAATGATTCTCTTGATTTCCCTGGTGTCTGCTGTTAAGTCCCCTTTTCATTTCTGATTTTGTTAATTTGGATATTCTCTCTCTGCCTTTTGATTAAGTTTGATAAGGGTTTGTCTATCTTGTTGATTTTCTCAAAGAACCAGCTTGTTGTTTCATTGATTTTTTTTTGTATTTTTTTTGTTTCTATTTTATTGATTTCAGCCCTCAATTTGATTATTTACTGTCATCTACTCCTCCTGGGTGGGTCTCCTCCTTTTTGTACTAGAGCTTTCAGGTATGCTGTTAAGTCACTAGAGTGAAATTTCTGCACTTTCTTTATGTAGGCACTTAGTGCTATGAATTTTCCTCAGCAATGATTTCATAGTGTCCCATAGATTTGGGCACATTGTACCTTCATTTCTGCTGAATTCTAGGAAGTCTTTAATTTCTTTCTTTCTTTCTTTCTTTCTTTCTTTCTTTCTTCTTCCTTCCCTCTTTCTTTCTTTCTTTCTTTCTTTCTTTCTTTCTTTCTTTTTCTTCCTTCCTTCCCTTCCTCCTCCCCCCCCTTTCTTTCTTTCTTGACCCAGGGGTGGTTCACTTGATCACAGTTCAATTTATATGAGTTTGTAGATTTTCTGCAATTAGTGTTGCTGTTGAATTCCAACTTTAAACCATGGTGATCTGATAAGATACAGTTTTTTTTCCCCCAATTTTTTTGTATCTGTTGAGGTTTGCTTTGTTACCGAGTATGTGGTCAATTTTAGAGAAGGTTCCATGAAGTGCTGAGTAGAAGGCATATTCTTTTGGGTTTGGGTGGGGTGGCTGTTAAGTTCATTTGAGTCATTAAATCTGTTAGTTCTCTTATTTCTCTGTTACGTTTCTGTCTGGTTAACCTGTCCATAGTGGCGAGAGGGGTGTTGAAATCTCCTACTATTAGTGTGTGTGGTTTGATGTATAATTTAATCATTAGTAATGTTTGTTTTACATATGTGGGTACTTTTGTATTTGGGGCATAGATATTCAAGATCAAGACTTTGCCTTGATGGATTGTTCCTGTGATGAGTATTTTTTTCTTCATCTCTTCTGACTGATTTTAGTTTGAATTCTATTTTATTAGGTATTCTGATAGCTACACCCTCTCGTTTCTTAGGTTCATTTGATTGGAAAACCTTTTCCCAACCCTTTACTTTGAGGTAATATCTGTCTTTGAGCTTGATGTGTGTTTCTTGTACACATCAGAAGGATGGATTTTGCTTTCGTATCCATTCTCTTAGCCTGTGTCTCTTAATAGGTGAATTGAGTCCATTGATATTAAGAGATATTAATAACCAGTGACTGTTAAGTCCTGTTTTTTCTAGTGATAGTAGTTGTGTGTTTCCCTTCTTTGGGATTTGCTGGTGTTTGCTGGTGCTATCTGTTGCCTATGTTTTTGTGGGTGCATTAGATTCCTCGGGTTTGAGTTTTCTTTCTAGGACTTTCTGTAGTACTGGACTTGTGGATAAGTATTGTTTAAATCTGATTTTGTCATGGAATATCTTGCTTTCTCCATTGATGGTGATTTAAAGCTTTTTTGGGTATAGTAGTCTGATCTTGTATTCATGGTCTCTTAGTGTCTGCAGCACATCTGTCCAGGACCTTCTGATTTTTATGGTTTCCATTGAGAATTCAGGTGTAATTCTGATAGGTCTGCCTTTATATATTATTTGACGTTTTCCCTTTGAAACTTTTAAGATTCTTTCTTTATTCTGTATATTTTGCATTTTGATTATTATATGGCAAGGAAACTTTGGTTTTGTTCCAGTCTATTTGGTGTTCTGTAAGCTTCTTGTACCTTTGTAAAGATATCCTTCTTTAGGTTAGGAAAGTTTTCTTCTATGATTTTTGCTGAAAACATATGCCTTTGAGCTGGAGTTCTTTTCCTTCTTCTATCCCTATTATTGTTAGATTTGGTTTTTTTTTTCATGGTTTTCCAGATTTCCTGAATGTTCTGTGTTAATAATTTGTTGGATTTAATGGGTTTTTTTTTTTGACTGAAGAATCTATTTCCTCTATAGTATCTTCAGCACCTGTGTCTTTGAGAACTGTTTTTGGTCTGCTCTGTACTGTCACTGTCTGTGTCTCAGGGAGTCACTGACGTCTCTCTTGGTCCACTCTCTTGGTCTGCCCTCTTGGTTCTTTCTTTTGGTTCACTCTGTGCAGTCACAGC
Organism: Microtus oregoni; assembly: GCF_018167655.1. NCBI lineage: Eukaryota > Metazoa > Chordata > Mammalia > Rodentia > Cricetidae > Microtus > Microtus oregoni. The sequence goes on along the minus strand of NW_024543069.1, from coordinate 32,443,406 downwards.
CTAGGCTTCAGAGTTCCTTTCTTATCCTCTCTGTATAGTCACAACTAAGCTTCAGAGTTCTCTATTGGATGTCTCTGTGTAGTTGTAGCTTCTTGGTCCTCTCTGTGTAGTTGTAGCCTGTGTTTCAGAGTTCCTCTGAGGTCGTGTGGATATAGGAGGGTTTGGGGGCAGATGGAACTTGTAGCTTACAAGGTCTGATCCTATTTTTAAGAATCTCAACAGTGTATTTTAATCTTGATCATGTTCATCTCTGCTTCCCCAGATTCATCCCCACCTCTCTACTCATCCAACTTTATATTCTCTCACCCCATCTCTGCCCTCCCTCCCTGTCTTTCTCTCAAGACCATCCAGTCTCATTTTGTCGATTTCTTTAAGGCTGTAAACTCCCAAGTCTCTTACGCTCCACATAGTTCCCAGCTGTGGTTCCCCATGTTAATTGCCATTTACTGCAATGACACGCCAATGATGAGGGCCAACAGATGCCCTGATCTATTGACACAGCAGTAAGTCATCAATAATCACTTACTTGAGTCATAATCACGGAGAAATCAAATGATATTGACACAGCAGCTTCATCCCTCCCGGCTTTCACAGTGCTAGAAGGTGATACGGGTAGTTCAAGAGAAAAAGGAGTATCATCAGTTTCACCTAGTTATGGTCTTTTCAGCCATAACAGCTACGGAACTGGCACTGGGGCAATACTGGCAAGAGTGTTATGGAAGAAACCCTTCAGTTTCTGGTCGGGTTTAAGGACTACTTCGAGAGCTGGAACCCATATCTGAAACTGCTAACAAGGCCAAGAACAAGTGGTTAAGGTCATGGGCCTTAGGGGAGAGCCTACTACTATTTTGCTAAATGAACATAGTATAAGGTTAAGTTATTTTTAATGTAATGCTATACTACTTAGAATGCAAAGCTATATTATCCTTTGCAGATGTACTTTCAGTATGAAATTCAAAGACCAAAATTTACTTATGGCCAAAGCCACTTTCTAAGTAATGTCTTTAATGTAACTCCCCTGAGGAACCATTCTTAGACATAGAGTTATGCACCACAGTCTGTCTCAAATAGTAAGAACAAATAGAACATTGTTAGAGTTTTGTTATATTTTGTTTTAAAAGAATGACTAGAGTAATATTAAAATTAAAAGGGAATGGAAATATGTGCATATGAATCTTTTTGAATGTATTATTTTTTGGTTTATAGATTCCACCATGGTTTATATTCATTTAACAATTGTAAGTTAGCAGGATTTTCAGTCATGATCTTCACAGACTGAGGTGGGACAATTGCAAGTTCAAGGCTCTTGTGGGCTGTATCACGAACTCAAGGCCAACCTGGAAAACTTGAGAAGATCTTCTCTCAAAATAATAATACCAAGAATGTAGGTATTATATATATAATATATATATTATATATTATTAAATATTATATATATATATATAATAAAGGTAGTAGAATGGTTGTCTAGTGAACATAAAGGTTCAATCCACAGTGTCAGACAAAATAAAACAAAGCAAAGGAAAACAAAACAAACCGAGCCAAAGAAAAATCAGACTAAAACCAGAAATCAATCATAAGCAGCAGACACACTGCTGAAGGACTTAGCTACAGTGCTTTCTCTCTGCAAAGAAGGGTTCTCTAGGAAACCCAGAAGGTCAGAACTCTGGTGGTAGGAGGATCTGGGTCTCTTTGGACACCTATCCTAGCCTATATGGTAAGATCCAGGCCACTGAATGACCCTGGAAAAAAACAAACAATCCTAAGGTGAGTGGCCTTCTCAAGGAAAGATAACCAAGGCTATCCTCTGGCCTCCGTGTGTGTGTGTGTGTGTGTGTGTGTGTGTGTGTGTACATCGTACAAGTATAGCTACATATACATGTGCATACAAGTAAGTAAAACCAAACACAAACATTTTGGGCTCTCACTGCACCTCTGTGGACTCAGTTCTTTCTTTTTATATTCCCATAGTAACTTTTTACTTTTGCTTAAGGTGTTTGCTTGCTATATTTTTATATTTGCTCATCTTTTCTATTTCCCAAGCTGGGCCGTGGGGACAGTTTTCTTGTAGTTCTGGGTCCCAACATGGCACCTGGCTTCTTACTTGCTCACTTAAATATTTGCTGAATGGTGGATGAATTATTGAAATGGCGCCACTAAAATTTTGCAAAGCATAAAATAAGAGATCAATAATACAGTGCAATTGAATCGACCCCAGAGCCAGAATCGGTTATGAGGCTTGAGAAATTGAAGGACAAAAAAGAAGGCCCAGGAAAGCGTTAAATGGGTTTAGCATTTTTCATGGTACAGAATACTCTCTGAGGGAGGGAGGGAGAATCATTCATAAATTAAATAAGTGTCCTGATGAGCCAGGCAGTGGTGCCAACAAGATGAAAAAGACATCATAAAATAATGCTCCAGACTGGTAAGTGATTACAAATTACAGAAAACCATATTTGAAGTGTAACTTTATCATGCTGAGACAGATTGGCATAAGATACACAGGTAAACTATAACCGTGAACTCGAAGATATTTGATACGCCCATTTGTTTATATATATATATATGTGTGTGTGTGTGTGTGTGTGTGTGTGTCTTTTTCTATGTTTGTGCCACTGAAAAGGCACACGTGAGATGATTATTGACAACCACACTGGTTTAGTCCATCAAAAGTTTTAAGGTCTTTTCTTTGATGCGCAGACCAAGAGTGGGCTTCCGGTTCTGAACCCTTTACACCCAAGCTGGGGGATATAGAGTTTTAAAAACCCACAAAGACGCATCAGAGTTAGGTGAGAGGTAGAGCAACCTTGAAATATCCATTCCTGCCAGGGCATAGTAGTTATTTTAGACATAACTTGCTAGTTATTCTGGTTAGCACATCTGACCCATGGTTAAGGAATCTCAAGTGTGTTGCCAAGGCAGACAAGACTGCCGTGGAGTGGGGCAGAGGGCAGAGAACTGTCTATTGCCTTAGTTGTATCACACGTGGGTAGGCATTCGAGGAGGCCAGAGGAGGGTACTGGAGTTACAAGTGATCCTGAGCCACTCAGCCTGGCTCTTACAGACTGAACTTGAGTTTTCTGGAGGAGCAGTAAAGACTCTTAACTGCTGAGCCATCTTTCCAGCACCAAGACACACAGTTTTAAAAATGAGATTCCCATTTTTTTTTAATTTTTCAAATTTTTGTATGTTTCAGACCTGAAAATGGAGTGATAGTCTGAAATAATGGTCCTGTAATTGAGACTCTAGCAGGCACTGGTTTTGCCACCACCAATTAGTTTTATGTAGAGTTGCAGCCACCATTGGGATCCCAAAGGCAACCAGTGGTCTGGAGTTTTATTTCTATGAAAAAGGTTTGGTCTCCTGTGTGACCGCTTCTCTTTGCCAGCGCTTCCTGCATCACAACCCGCACCAAGGCTTCTTTTTACTACTCTCCCCCTTCCCTACTGTCACCGTGGAGATAAAAATCAAAGTTTAAAAAAGATGCAAGATTCATAGCTCCTGGAAAACCAGCCTATGGAACCCTGGGAACCGAAGCTTTCATCGGGCCCGTCAGGAAAATACCCCAATTTCTAATTTGAATTGGGCCAGAGCTACGGAGAATCATTTGGGTAGCTGCTGGCTAATGAGCTGTGGTTTTCAGGTTGGGCCGCTGCTTGCCTCCCCTGGAGTACTGGCAGGCTAAGTAATCCACTCTCATTATAACCTCGGCTCAAGAAGCTGCCCATTTGGAGGCGGCGTAATGATGTGATGTTATGATGTTATATATCACAGAAATTAGAGCCCAGGAACAAGCGCTGGTAGGTCATCCTGTCTCTCCCCTGCCAGGGCAGCCTTGCCCCCCACAACGTTTTCTTGAAAGCTTTTGTCCGGTCTGGTTTTAAATGACCCAGGCAAATGGAGCTCAAACATCTTCCCTCGAGAGGCCATTTGGCCGTCTAATAGGCTCGCCCTTAGCAAACTCTTCCTCGATGTGCCTCCCAAGTTTTCCTTTGCTCAATTTCATCTCATCACTGCTGTTATTCCGCTTTTAAGCACCCCAAACAATCCCTCTCTCTCCTTTCTGTTTGCCCTTCCCCAGTTCCATCAATGTTTTCCCGTTCGCTTTAGTCATCGCCACCCCCGTTTTCAAAGTTTTTTTTTTCCTCCCTCCATCCACATTTTCCACTCTGCTCTGGCTTCTTCCCCTTTGATAGAACTTTCCCGATTTGTTAGGGCCAGAGGAACATGCCATATTTCATGCTAGATGATGCCTCCTAAGGGCAACATTGAGGCGTTCCTCCCTGGCTGTGACGGATGTGCGTGTGTACACAGCCTCAGATTGCATTGCTCCTCTTTGCTGTCAAGGCACAGGAAGGAAGTTGAGGCCTGATGTACTATCAGGGCTCACGATCTGTTGAGCAAGCAAGTGGAGTTACTCACCTAGCAACTGTGATTGTGTCTTTGAATTTGGCCATTTTTCTTTGGAAAACTCCGCTCTGGGCTCACAGTTTGATTAAAGTTTGATTAAGGACTGAAGAGGAAAACAAATTGCCCAAATAACAACATTAAAAATAATAACACCTTGTTCACTGAAAAGCAGAAATGCGTTTCTTTCCCCTGTAATTGCAGCGTGATGGTGGTTAAAGGGAATGAGCTCTGGTTTCCCCCGCTCGCTCTCCTAAAAGGAAGGAGGGAAGCACATGGAATCAGGAACAATGCCCTTTTAAAATATGACACAGTTTCCAAGCTTGCAAGGATTGGCAAATGAAATAAAAGCAAAAGGAGAAATCATTGAAACTTACCTGCCTCATGCTCCCTTCTGATAAGTACATGCGTGTGTTTACAGAGAGGGGTTGTCTAAAATACTTTGCTAAACTTTAATTATATTCTGTGGATTGCAAATACGCCTTCAATGAAATAGTTATTGCATCCTAATCTGACACTGTGTGGGTCTGTTAGTTATCTGTGCTCCTTTCTCCAGTAGTTGTGATATAATGGTTCAAAGGCTATTTGTTATTTGTTACAATTTGTGGCTCAACTTCACCTACGGCTGCCTCCTCATTTGTTCCCTGTGGCCACCTCACTTGGGCGTTTGCATCCTAGCCCGCTGTTCTTCACAGTCTGCAGCAGTGGCTCACTCTCTATAGTGATCAGGGGGAGCGTTATGTATTCCCCTCCCGGCTTCACCGTAGCGCATTTGTATGAGGCAGGTGAATATTGCCTTGGCGTCTCTGTGCTACAGTCCGACTTGCTAGACCTTAGGAAGTCTGACTGACTCTGAAAACCACTGTACATTCACAAGCCTACATTCCCATCAGTTCAGAATTGATGGAAAATCAGATTATGTAGTGTTTAGACATCGATACTACGGTATGATTCTGAGTTCTGCTGCTATGTGGCATTTTAGCCAATAAATATAACTGTGCTGTCCACTGGTACTAAGTTGTTACTTCTGGAGGTGATGGGAGAAGGTAAAATAGAAAGAACATAAGGTTTGTTGCTAGAGCCAAAACTAATATATAAAAAAAAAAAACCCAGATAGTTCTGACACTAGTAAACTATTCTTCAAGTTCATGGTTTTGAGTTTTAAGTGTTATAAGAGAGACCCAAAGTTTAAACACAGGTGAGAAAAGGAAGAGATATTGGGGCCTAGGTTTAAAAGCTATGATAATTAGTAATTACTGCCTGCCAAGAATAGTCTTAAAGTCTGTATGTGGTTTGTCTCTCTTGATATTCACTAAATACCCCTTCCCATTTCACACATGATGCTCATAAGCATTAACAATTGTGATTAAATACAGATAATGAAAGGTGCGGTTAAGATGTGGTATTCACTACAGGGCTTGTACTGTTAAGTACCTGGAAGAAGGGCCGGCATAGAGGACTGAAGATGGATACGATTGGCCCTCTGAGCAGCCATTTGTGACATCACTTGGTGGCTGACCAAGAATACTAGGGATTCTTGACTTCCCTACTCACAGCTACTCCTCCTTCCCGAGATTCCCCAGGGAGAAATAAGCACAGGAAACAGCAGCCCAGGGTGAGAAGGGCCCTATGCTCTCAACAGTGCACAAGACCCAGCACCAATGAGGCTCTTCCTCTTGTTCTCTCACGTCCTTCCTTATCACACCTGACCAGATTCCTGACAAGAGTTGTGATGGAAGAGAGACAAGGTAGCTCCGGTTCCTGACTCAACCTTATATTTGACAAATTTGTAGGACTCAAGAAGACTAGAGAGAGGGAAGCCGTGCCTTATACGAATTAAATTGTGATTATTATGGTTAAATCAGATCACTGGAGTAAAAAAGGGTGAAGGAAATATAAATAAAGATTGAGTTGGAGAGTACTCTTTATGAAGAATTAGTGTATAAATGTGGGTAATAGTGATAGTGATAATGATACATAATAATAACAATGCAGTGGTATTTGGAGTTTTATTATGTGCCTACTGTTCTGAGAAGTTCTTATATTTTAAACTTATTGAATATTTGCAATGAGTATCTGTCCCATTACATTCGGACTTCAAAAGAAAAAAATAAACTGAGTTAAATTAAAGGCGGTAGGGGCTTCAGTTGAATTAGCATTGGGGATTAACTGTAATTCTTGGGATGGAGTGGTGTTGTGGTAGCTTGCATGCATTTGGCCCCCATAAGCTCATAGGCTTAGCACTGTTACAAAGTGTGACCTTGTTGACATAGGTATGGCCTTGTTGGAGGAAATAATGTCACTGTGCTGGCAGGATGTGAGGTCTCCTAGGCTCAAGTTATGTCTAGTTCATCTCATGTTCTGTTGGATTAAGATGTAGGACTCTCAGCTCCTTCTCCAGGACCATATTTGCCTGCACACTGCCATGTCCTGACATGATGATAATAAACTGAACCTCTGAAGTTTGTCACCCCAATTAAATGTTTTCCTTTCGAGTTGCCATGGTGGTCATGGTGTCTCTTCACAGCAATAGAAAGCTAACTAAGACGTGTCAATTGCCAGTATTATTTCGGGGGGAGGGTTCAGGGAATTGCTAACCAAGGACTTGTAGGTAGCTCACTTCAGCTCTGTTATTTTCTGGGGAATAAAGAATAACCATTCACCAGGGTGACTCATGTCTATAACCTTAGCACTTTAGAAACTGAGGCAAAGATACCACTATGAGTTTGGGTCCAGCCTGGGCAAGATAGAGAATTTCAGGCCATTTAGGAATAAAGATGTTGGAAGAAAGGAAGGAAGGAAGTAAGGAAAGAAGGAAGAAAACATTTGGAGAACAATAAGACATTGGACAAAATGACCACCCTGTGTGGATGTGTGCTTCTTGGCAATGTAGATTGGTAAGTCTCCAAGAAAGAGGTACACAGAGGTAAGAGGTGGGCGAAAGTTCGTGACTTTTCCTTCAGGTGCCTGCCATTGACTGCTGCTATGAGTGAGATGTGGATGTCTTCTAGACGACTTTCCTGCAGTATTATGACATAATAGAACAGCTCTCTAAACAGAATGCTAATAAAACACCAATGCAATACACCATCTTTGCTTCTGGAGATTTTTATTGCGTAGCCTGCTAAGAGTGAACTTTGTTTGAACTGCAGTGAGGAAAGTATTTGGACAGTTTCCTTTCTGGGTATTTTTTCTTCTGTTGTTTCTAGTTTTTATATATAATGCATAAGAATAAATTTTTCTCTCTGCAACTCGGAGTACCACATAAACCTAAGGAAAAGTTGTCTCATGGCTGGGGAATCAAGTAAAACCTCTGGACAGACAGCTGTCAAAAGAGAAAGGTGCATTCCATAGATTCTGAGTTCACAGGCTTGGCTAACCCAAGAAATATGTAACATCTCGGATTTTTAGAGGATAAATATCTTGTTATTTCTGTGAGCGGGAACATTTTATAGTTGTTTTTCCTTATCTAACAAATTCACAAACAAATAAGCAGACATATGTTCCAAGTCAGACATTGATGTTTTTGCGTCTTATTCTGTATTAAGAAAGAAAGTTTACTTAGTAAACAGTCAAAACCAGAAATAGTACTTTTCATATTTACTTTTACTTTCCAATGAGGTTTATCGAAATGTGGAAAATAGAAATGAATGTTGGAGAGTAAGAAGCATGTACAATGAATCAAATTAATGTCACCTTCGTCAGAAGTACCTTGTAAAATCTCGTTATTCATTCCTTTATTTTGACGCAGTGAACGCAAACAGTGTGAGTTGTGTACAGTGTCCCTAAACATTATGTGACAACTTTGAAACTGACTGGTGACTTTCATACACACACGTACGTGTGTGTGTGTGTGTGTGTTTGCATGGCCCTTCTTTCCTTCAAATACCATAAAATGCAGTATTTTTTCCCATTAGATAATTTGGATAAATTAAAATACCACCTGGGCTACAGTAAAGCATATTTTCCATGTTTATTTCTTATTAGATGAATATTTGACTCTCCTATTCATAAATCTCTCCATTATGTTTATGTGTGTCAGATAACTTAAAGGTATATACAAAGAGTATTTTCTGCTCTTTGCAATAGTTTAAGATGTCAGGCTCTGCAAGAGTCCTGATGTAATAACGTCCCTGACTTTTCCAGCATTTATCACAAATGTAAAGGAACAGTGTGTGGTGTAGCCTGTTTTCAGGGTTGATATGATGATATGTTGCTATGGAAATGCTGGAGCATACAGGTTCATGAGATGGTATTAGTAAGCCGGCAGCTTGAAACTTAATCAGCACGCCGTGACTTCTTTCCTATATTTCAGTATCACTTTGGCAAATTGAATTCCAGGCAGTTGTCAGTCCCATGTATTCCCTGTGGTTTCTCCTTTGCAAAATTGCCTCTTTATTCTATGCACTGATGAACATGGGGTAATTGAAAAGTGAAGCTGTTTGTCATGCTATTTATACAACCCTGTCTGGTAGCCAGCAATCTTTGTGCGGTGTGCACTGCAGGTAACAATTAGATCTCGAAACTTTTTCTTGGTTGAACAAGTGAATGATTGTTTTGCCAAAATACTCCTGATTTTGTGGGTACTTTCTGTGATACCTTGTTTTGTGGGGGAAAGTTCAGCCAAGGTTTAATCACAGCCGATTTTGCCGGCGCCATGGGGTTTGCATTCTTTGCTCACAGGACTGCGAGCCAGCCAGAGCACTGAAAGAGTGTCACTCTTCAGGGAAGGTGCCCCCGGCTCTCCACCAATGTGCTCTCCAGCTGAGTCAGAAACTGGACTCGCTGGCTTCTGGTGGCCCCCAAACACTGGCAACAATAGATGTGAAAACACAGTTCTGCGTGGAACAGAAAGCACTGATTGGGGCGTGGGGCAAGGCCTGGGTGAGGGATAATGCTTTCCCTGTGGGTCGCTTTGTATGTAGAGGATTTAAGCCCCTTTTCTGTCTCCAAGTGAACGGATCAATTATGAAGCCTCCCTGTATCCCTTTTCGGGTTGTTTTGAGGGTCACTACATGTTTTTTTTTTTTTTTTTGCCCTCCTGAAAGTCAACTCTAAGGGAACATAAACCGAGCTTTATTTGAAGCCCAGCAGGCAGTAATGTCCCCCTCCCTCCTCTTCCCTGCACACATTTGCTGAAATGAAAGGGAGAACTACCCACCCCACTCCTATTGAAGGGAATGATTGCACTCTTGAGTTTCTCCCACTAAAATAGCTGAAATAGTGGCATGAGATTCGAACGGAGGATATCCTGTTTTATAAGGCACACTTATGAAATCACTGGCGAAGAGCTGATCTCCAGAGCTCCGGGGGTCCGGGGATGCAGTCTGCTCCTCTGCCCTGCAACCTTCAGTATTTGTTTCTGCCATAGTCTGATCTTTTCCCAGCATCCACTGCAAGGACCAGCTTTCCCTTAAGTCCTCACTGCGGTGGGCATCTTCTCTTTTCTTCTGCCTCCCACACTCTCTCTCCTGGGTCTTCCTGTTGGGCTATTCAGGCATTGACATTGTCTAGGGGTACTTTGTACACTGAAAGATGTAATGGCGTAAATAAATGCAATGCAGATACTAAACAATATTCACACTTTAATGATAAACTTACAGAACCGAAGTTCCCGCGTCGCACAGGAGGTAGGAAGGAAAAAGGGGCCGAGCTGCCTCTCCGCATGCCCATTTACTGGCAGGCATTCGCCCGAGGCAAACCCCGCCCCCTAAAGGGGCTGTCTTAACCCTACAGAAAGAGGCTAGAGGTCAAAATGGGACGAATCTTGTTGATGGTATCACAGCTGCTGGAGAGACTGTAATGGAATGAACTGTACAACAAGACTTGCGTCTCTACCACACTGCATAGCCAATACGAATGTGAAAGAGACTGTATCAGTATGAAGCATCAGGGTTCAGCTTTAACTTACAGAGAAAGTTGTCCAGGGACTTGTCAGGACTGTTCTATGGATGGCTATTGCTTTCTGGGCAGCGTGAGTGCATAGTGATCCTGACCGGTCTACCAGATGGCTGTATATGTTCACAGAAGAGCTAAAGATACAGCTGAAAGTAAATGGACCTTAGTGGACCGGTGGTAGCTGATGATACCACGGAGAGCTCTTTAGCCTGACGAAGGTTTATTATTTATTTCCTGCAGGGCTTTATCCATCCCTTTCAGGCATACTTTAGTTGAAATGCCCGTGAAGCCTCTTCCAAGGGCAGAGCTCTCAACTAGTGCAGAGAGTATGGGAATTTAGAGGCTACCCAAATTCAAAATAATGTTTTAAAAAGATTGCTACATTTACATGTTTACGGCAGATGCACGCCTCCCGCTTCTAGAAACAACTGATCTTAATACCTACTTAGCAGGAATGATTGGTTAAAACAGGAGGCAACCAGATGGCTCAGCATGGTTAATAACGCCCATCTGAGAGCTTCATCGTGAATTACAAAGTCGAGGGCAAAATTTAAGGCTCCAGGTGGCAAAATTAAAACAAAAGATGGTGTAATTTTTTATTTAAGAAGAAAAGGAATGAATGCCAAATTGCAAGGTGGAACTACTCTTTTGTTATATGTGGAGAGTTTACTAAGTTGAATAGGATTGACTGTAACTTGACATACTCTTAAAAAGCTGACTTGTTTAAAAAAAAAATGTAGCCTGAGCCAGGCTGTGGTGGTGCACACCTTTAATCCCAGTACTTGGGAGGCAGAGGAAGGCAGGTCTCTCTGAGTTCCAGGCCAGCCTGATCTACAGAGCAAGTTCCAGGACAGTCAGGGCTGCAAGGAAAAACCCTGTCTCAAAAAAAAAAAAAAAAAAAAAGGTATTCTGTGCTGTGAGTGCTACTGCAGCGAGCTCTGAGGAGAACATGGGTGAACCTGGAAGCCAAGACATGGGCTGGAGTTTTCTTTGGTCCATTTGTAAGTGTTAAACATGCACTCCCGGCCTCCCTGCCCAGCCTGCTAGTGCGCTGGGACCGAATCCGAACCGGGAGGACAAAGGGGTGGCCGGTAGCTCCTTTGTTCCCATAGCCTGCCCGCAGTGAGCGTGGTGGGCCCTTTGTTCGCGAGCTAACCAAGCAGTGCGGAGTTTCGATCTGGGCACCGAGTGAAACATCATTGTGGTGAGTGAGTGCTGCGGCAGCTGGGAACATACCTCAGCCCGCCCACACTTCCTGGCCATCCTACAGGGGCTATACTGCCCAAACCGCCTCTCTCTTCCTATCCCATTCAGCTTACATCCAGATCCCCATACCCAGTGTCTCCCTCCCTCCCTCCCTTCTTTGGGGCATAGCGCCTCCCTGCTCAGCCTGCTAGGGCGCTGGGACCGAATCTGAACCGGGAGGACAAAGGGGTGGCCGGTAGCTCCTTTGTTCCCATAGCCTGCCCGCAGCGAGCAGGGTGGGCCCTTTGTTCGCGAGCTAACCAAGCAGCGCGGAGTTTTGATCTGGGCACCGAGTGAAACATCATTGTGGAGAAACATCTCTGGGGAGTGACATCACTGGGAAGGTACATCAGTGGGCAAGAAGACCTGATCCTGTAAAAGAAGACCCAAAGGGGAGTATTGGGAGGAAGAGATGGGCAGACGCCAATGCAGGAATTCTCCCAACAATCTGAAAAACAACACGAAACCACCAGAAGCCAGTGACCCCACAACAGGAGGACATGAACACCTTAATCAAGAAGAAGTAGAAAAAACTGACTTCATGAAAGTGATTGACACCCTTAAACAGCATATAAAAAAACGCCCATATAGAAATGGATGAGAAGTATAATAGAAAGTTCGAGGAATTGAGTAAATCAGTGAATGATACCCTAGGAAACCAAGGAAAAACAATCAAGCAGATAAAGGAAACAGTTCATGACTTGAAAACTGAAATGGAGGCAAAGAAGAAAACACAAACAGAGGGCCGGCTGGACATGGAAAATCTAGGTAAACGAATAGAGACTACAGAATCAAGTATAACCAGCAGAATACAAGAGATAGAAGAAAGAATCTCAGATTCTGAGGATAACATAGAGAAAATGAACACTCTGATCAAAGAAAACAGCAAGTCCAACAAACTCTCATCACAAAACATTCAGGAAATATGGGACACAATAAAAAGACCAAACCTAAGAATAATTGGAGTAGAAGAAGGAGAAGAAGTGCAGCTCAACGGTACAGAAAATATACTTAATAAAATTATAGAAGAAAACTTTCCCAACCTGAAGACAGATGTACCTATGAAGGTTCAAGAAGCATACAGAACACCAAATAGGCTGGATCAAAAGAAAACATCCCCTCGCCATATAATAATCAAAACACAAAATATACAGAATAAAGAAAGAATATTAAGAGCCGCAAGGGAAAAAGGCCAAGTTACTTATAAAGGTAAACCTATCAGACTTACACCTGACTTCTCTATGGAAACCATGAAAGCCAGAAGGTCCTGGATAGATGTTCTCCAAAAACTAAGAGACCACGGATGCAAGCCCAGACTACTATATCCAGCCAAACTTTCATTCACTATAAATGGAGAAAACAAAATTTTCCAGGATAAAAACAAATTTAAACAATACGTAGCCACAAATCCAGCCTTACAGAAAATAATAGAAGGAAAATCACTAACCAAGGAGTCCAACAATGACCACAATAACTCAGACATCTAGAGACTCTTCACCAGTGCAAATCAAAGAAGGAAAACACACAAACCCTACTACTAAAAAAGTGACCGGAGTTAACAACCACTGGTCATTAATATCACTTAATATCAATGGGCTCAACTCACCTATAAAAAGGCACAGGCTAAGAGATTGGATAAGAAAACAGGATCCAACATTCTGCTGTCTACAAGAAACACACCTCAACCACAAAGACAGGCACCTACTCAGAGTAAAGGGCTGGGAAAAGGCTTATCAAGCAAATGGACCTAAGAAACAAGCAGGTGTGGCCATACTAATTTCTAACAAAGTTGACTTCAAACTTAAATCAATCAGAAGAGATGGAGAGGGACATTTTATACTCATAACAGGAACAATTCATCAGGAAGAAGTCTCAATCCTGAATATCTATGCCCCTAATATAAAAGCACCCACGTACGTAAAAGAAACATTACTAAAACTCAAGGCAGCCATCAAACCGCACACACTAATAATAGGAGACTTCAACACTCCTCTCTCACCAATGGACAGGTCAATCAGACAGAAACCTAACAGAGAAATTAGAGAATTAATGGAGGTAATGAAGCAAATGGACTTAACAGACATCTATAGATTATTCCACCCAAAGAGGAAAGAATATACCTTCTTCTCTGCAGCTCATGGAACCTTCTCGAAAATTGACCACATACTTGGTAACAAAGCTAACATACACAGTTACAAAAAAATATTAGTAACCACCTGTGTCTTATCAGATCACCATGGATTAAAGTTAGAATTCAACAACAATGCTACCCCCAGAAAGCCTACAAACTCATGGAAACTGAACAGTCAACTACTGAACCATACCTGGATTAAGGAAGAAATAAAGAAAGAAATTAAAGTCTTCCTTGAATTCAATGAAAATAAAGAAACAACATACTCGAACTTATGGGACACTATGAAAGCAGTCCTGAGAGGAAAGTTCATAGCACTAAGTGCCCACCTAAAGAAAACAGAGAAAGCACATATTGGAGACTTAACAGCCCACTTGAAAGCTCTAGAAAAAAAAGAAGCAGACTCACCTAGGAGGAGTAGAAGACTGGAAATAATCAAATTGAGGGCTGAAATCAACAAAATAGAAACACAGAAAACAATCCAAAGAATCAATGAAACAAAAAGCTGGTTCCTGGAGAAAATCAACAAGATTGATAAACCCCTATCCAAACTAATCAAACGACAGAGAGAGAACACGCAAATTAATAAGATCAGAAATGAAAAGGGGGACATATCCACAGACACAGAGGAAATTCAGAGAGTCATTAGATCTTACTACAAAAGCCTGTATGCCATAAAACTGGAAAATGTAAAAGAAATGGACGCTTTTTTAGATAAATACCATTTACCAAAACTAAACCAGGACCAGGTGAACAATCTAAACAGACCTGTAAGTCGCGAAGAATTAGAAACTGTTATCAAAAACCTCCCTACCAAAAAAAGCCCAGGACCAGATGGTTTCAATGCAGAATTCTACCAGGACTTCCAAGAAGACCTAATACCTATACTCCTTAATGTATTCCACAATATAGAAACAGAAGGGTCATTACCAAATTCCTTTTATGAAGCCACAATTACTCTGATACCAAAACCACTCAAAGACTCAACCAGGAAAGAGAACTACAGGCCAATCTCACTCACGAATATCGACGCAAAAATCCTCAACAAAATACTGGCAAATTGAATCCAAGAACACATCTGAAAAATTATCCATTATGATCAAGTAGGCTTCATTCCTCAGATGCAGGGCTGGTTCAACATATGAAAATCTATCAATGTAATCCAGCATATAAATAAACTGAAAGAAAAAAACCATATGATCATTTCATTAGATGCTGAAAAAGCATTTGACAAAATTCAACATCCATTTATGTTAAAAGTCTTGGAGAGATTAGGGATACAAGGGTCATACCTAAATATAATAAAAGCTATATACAGCAAGCCGACAGCTAACATCAAATTAAACGGAGAGAAACTCAAAGCCATCCCACTTAACTCAGGAACACGGCAAGGCTGTCCACTCTCGCCATACCTCTTCAATATAGTGCTTGAAGTTCTAGCAATAGCAATAAGACAACATAATGGGATCAAGGGGATTCGAATTGGAAAGGAAGAAGTTAAATTTTTGTTATTTGCAGATGATATGATAGTGTACATAAGCGACCCCCAAAACTCCACCAAAGAACTTATACAGCTGATAAACAGCTTTAGTAATGTGGCAGGATACAAGATCAACTCCAAAAAATCAGTCGCCCTCTTATACACAAAGGATATGGAAGCAGAGAGGGAAATCAGAGAAGCTTCACCATTCACGATAGCCACAAACAGCATAAAATATCTTGGGGTAAATCTAACCAAGGAAGTGAAAGATCTATTTGACAAGAACTTTAAGGCATTGAAGAAAGAAATTGAAGAGGATACCAAAAAATGGATGGACCTCCCTTGCTCTTGGATTGGGAGGATCAACATAGTAAAAATGGCAATTCTACCAAAGGCAATTTATAGATTCAATGCAATCCCCATCAAGATCCCATCAAAATTCTTCACAGATCTGGAGAAGACAATAATCAACTTTATATGGAAAAACAAAAAACCCAGGATAGCCAAAACAATCCTATACAATAAAGGATCTTCTGGAGGCATTACCATCCCTGACTCCAAACTCTATTACAGAGCTACAGTAATGAAAACAGTGTGGTACTGGCATAAAAACAGAGAAGTCGACCAATGGAATCGTATAGAAGACCCGGATTTTATCCCACAAACCTATGAACACCTCATTTTCGATAAAGGAGCTAAAAGTATACAATGGAAGAAAGAAAGCATCTTCAACAAATGGTGCTGGCACAACTGGATGTCAACCTGTAGAAGAATGAAAATAGGCCCATATCTCTCACCGTGCACAAAACTCAAGTCCAAATGGATTAAAGACCTCAATATCAGCCCGAACACACTGAACCTGATAGAAGAGAAAGTGGGAAATACCCTACAACAGATGGGCACAGGAGATCGCTTCCTATGTATAACCCCAGAAGCACAGACATTAAGGGCAACATTGAATAAATGGGACCTACTTAAACTGAGAAACTTCTGTAAAGCAAAGGACATGGTCACTAAGGCACAAAGGCAACCTACTGACTGGGAGAAGATCTTCACCAACCCCGCAACAGACAAAGGTCTGATCTCCAAAATATATAGAGAACTCAAGAAACTAGACTTTAAAATGCTAATTAACCCAATTAAAAAATGGGGCACTGAACTGAACAGAGAATTCTCAACAGAAGAAGTTCAAATGGCCAAAAGACACTTAAGGTCGTGCTCAACTTCCTTAGCAATCCGGGAAATGCAAATCAAAACAACTTTGAGATATCATCTTACACCTGTGAGAATGGCTAAAGTCAAAAACACCAAGGATAACCTTTGCTGGAGAGGCTGTGGAGGAACGGGTACCCTCATCCATTGCTGGTGGGAATGCAATCTTGTGCAACCACTGTGGAAGTCAGTGTTTCGGTTTCTCAGGAAATTCGGGATCAACTTACCCCTAGACCCAGCAATACCACTCTTGGGAATATACCCAAGAGATGCTCTATCTAATGACAAAAGCATTTGTTCAACTATGTTCATAGCAGTATTATTTGTAATAGCCAGAACCTGGAAACAACCTAGATGCCCTTCAATGGAAGAATGGATGAAGAAAGTATGGAATATCTACACATTAGAGTACTACGCTGCGGTAAAAAACAATGACTTCTCGAATTTTGCATGCAAATGGATGGATATAGAAAACACTATCCTGAGTGTGCTGTCCCAGACCCAAAAAGATGAATATGGGATGTACTCACTCATAATTGCTTTCTAGCCATAAATAAGGACCACGGAGTCTACAATAGGTGAACCTAAAGAAGCTAAGTAAGAAGGTGAACCCAAGGAAAAACATATAGTTGTCCTCTTGGCTATGGGAAGTAGACCAAATTTCCGGGGAGAAAATGGGATCTTGGGGGTGGGGTGGGATGGGGGTAAGGGGAGATGGGGAGAGAAAAGGTAGAAGGGAAGGAGGGGGGACCTGGGGAAACAGGAGAATTGGGATAAAGGAAAGGTGGATAGGGGAGCACGGAACCACAATTCTTAGTTAAGGGAGCCACTTTAGGGTGGGCAAGAGACTTGACCCTAGAGGGGCTCCCTAGTGCCCAAGATGAGGTTCCCAGTTAGTTCCTTGGGCAGCTGAGGATTGGGAACCTGAAATGACCCTATCCTAGAGCAATACTGACGAATATCTTGTATATCATCATAGAATCTTCATCTGGTGATTGATAGAGATAGAGACAGAGACCCACACAGGAGCACTGGACTGAGCTCCCAAGGTCCCAAGGAGGAGCAGAAGGAGGGAGAACATGAGCAAAGAATTCGGGACCACGAGGCGTGCATCCACCCACTGAGACAGTGTAGCTGATCTACGGGGAGCTCACCAAGGCCAGCTGGACTGTGACCGAAAAAGCATGGGATAAAACCGGACTCTCTGAACATGGCGAACAATGAGGGCTGATGAGACACCAAGGACAATGGCAGGGGGTTTTGATCCTACTTAATGTGCTGGCTTTGTGGGAGCCTAGCCAGTTTGGATGTTCACCTTCCTAGATATGGACGGAGGGGGGAGGACCTAGGACTTAACACAGGGCAGGGAACCCGGACTGCTCTGTGGACTGGAGTGGGAGGGGGAGAGGAGTGGGGGGAGGAGGAGAAGGTGGGAGGAGGGGGAGAAGGGTGGGAGGAGGGGGAGAAGGGTGGGAGGAGGGGAAGGGAAATGGGAGGCTGGGAGGAGGTGGAAACTTGTTTTTTGTTTATGTTTTTTTTTCTTCTTTTTGCAATAAAAAAAAAACCAAAAACCAAAACAAAACAACAACAACAAAGTAAAACAAACAAAAACAAAAACAACCCAAAAAACGAAACCAACCAACCAACCAACAAGTGCCCTGGGTCATAGGTAAGGTTTTCTTTTCTCTCTCTCTCTTTTTTTTTTTTTTTTTTTGAGACAGGGTTTCTCTGTAGCTTTGGTGCCTGTCCCAGAACTAGCTCTTGTAGTTATCTCTTTCTGGCAAGGGATGAGCTGTTAGAACCTAAACAGTAAACTGGTGACCAGGAAGTCTGTAAGTTTATCTTGGATGTGGCAGGAGGGCAGGGGTCTGGTTTTGATCATCCTGGGTAAGTTTTGACCTCAGAAAAAGGCAACGTTAAACTTAATTGCAAGGATTCTCTAGTTCAGGGACTTTCTAGGTTGCTGTCTGAGGAGAGTTGAGGATTTCCTTCTTTCTTAATCCTTGGGAAACCTCGGAACCTGCAAAAACCACTTCCTGGAATTCTTAGAGGGTCTGGCATTCTTCCCCGTTCAGAGTTGACTAGACCAGGAGCCGATCAATCAACTG
Source organism: Microtus oregoni (assembly GCF_018167655.1). Taxonomy (NCBI): domain Eukaryota; kingdom Metazoa; phylum Chordata; class Mammalia; order Rodentia; family Cricetidae; genus Microtus; species Microtus oregoni. The sequence continues at coordinate 32,424,925 of NW_024543069.1, read as the reverse complement.
ATTCCCTGCTCCACCTGGATCCTGGGCTGTCTGACTTGGATTAGGCTTGTCCCCGTATTTCCCAGGGCTGCTCACAGGTTCCCTTTTGAGTTTCTAGGTAAAGGTCGCCAGACTGCAGCTGCGCGTGGATTTTAATTTACACATCTACCCATATCACCTTTCTCTGAGTTCTTGTTCATGCCGCCTCCAAGGAACTCGCCCTTCCTAAGTTTGGGAACCCATTTTGGGAGTCCCCAAACAGCTGTGCACAAATAAATCCAATCTAGTCTGTGTGCAGGATATAGGACCTTGGAACTTCCATTGCCTCACTACTATGAACACTCACATATTCAAGAATTCTGGCCATGGATGCTTCCAGCTCTAGTCACCAAACCCTGAGACATAAACTACAACCTTGGAGCACCTTCAGAAGCTTTCTATTACTGTTCCATTGGGCAGGGCTCCATGGTCTCCACCCGGGCCCTCATGAAATTCCAATCTTGGTCATGGACTTCATGTCACAGGTCTTAGGGGACTCTTCCGTGTTCCGTCTGTCCCCTGAAACAGACGATGTCTCTTGGTGTAATGTACCTTGTTCCCCAAATGAACAAACTTTGTTTTCAAAATTTCTCTTCTCTGCTAACTTAGTATTTTCATTTTTGCTTGATATTTTATACAATTAAAAGCACTGTAGGATTGGTTTTCCTACTTTTTTCTCCTCGAAAAGTAAATTTAAAATTCTTTTTGGTTTTCAGTTTTGAGTTCTACCTTCCTTACCCAAGTCACAGACACCTTACAGGCAGCATTTCAGTCCTAGCTTGATCTCTTGGCTCGTGTGCTTTCTCATCTGTGAATGATGTCTGAAAGAACGGAGTGAGATCTTTGTCTCCATGTGTAGGAAGACATCTCCCTGGACACCTGGGAACCCCTCTAGAGTCAAGTTTCTTGCCAACCCTAAAATGGCTCCCTTAATTAAGATATATACTTCCCTGCTCCCATATCCACCCTTCCTTTATCACAATCACCCCATTCCCCCAAGCTCTCCCCATCCTCCCCTTCTCACTTTTCTCTCCCCATCTCCCCTTACCCCATCCCACCCCACCCCCAAGATCCCAATTTTTTGCCCGGCAATCTTGTCTACTTCCAATATCCAGGAGGATAACTATATGTTTTTTGGGGGGTGGGTTCACCTTATTTAGCTTCTATAGGATCATGAATTATAGGCTCAATGTCCTTTATTTATGGCTAGAAACCAATTATGAGTGAGTACATCCCATGTTCATCTTTTTGGGTCTGGGTTACCTCACTCAGGATAGTGTTTTCTATTTCCATCCATTTGCATGCAAAATTCAAGATGTCATTATTTTTTACCACTGAGTAGTACTCTCCTTCTGATCTTTGATGCTTGGCTTTCCAATCTTCTGTACCTGGAATGCGCGGGACTTGCATTACCTGGATCTAAACTCCTCACGCTTGTTTGAGTATCTTTGAATTAGAAAAACTGTTGCCATGTCTGGTTTTAAGACAGGCTAAGCCCCTGTGTTGTGCATAGGTCTGTTAGTTTCCTAGGCTGTGCTAGCTATGACGGTTTATAGTAACAGAGATGCATTATATTATAGCCATAAAAACCAGAAGACCAGCCGGGCGGTGGTGGCACATGCCTTTAATCCCAGCACTCGGGAGGCAGAGGCAGGAGGATCTCTGGGAGTTCGAGGCCAGCCTGGTCTACAAGAGCTAGTTCTGGGACAAGCACCAAAGCTACAGAGAAACCCTGTCTTGAAAAACCAAAAAAAAAAAAACCCAAAAAAACAAAAACAAAAACCAGAAGACCAAAATTAAAGCATTGGCAGGGTGGCACGCCCTCCTAGATGCTGCACAGAACCCTCTACTGATGTGGGATTCCCTCTGTATGCTGTGAATACCATTGGTGAATAAAGAAACTGGCTTGGCCTAAGCAAGGTAGAATGTTTAGTTCCCTAAGGGCAGGGAACACTAAACTAAATGCTGGGAGAAAGAAATCAAAGTCAGAGAGAAGTCATTTAGCCCCATTGGACACAGATGCCAGAACTTTACCTGGTAAGCCATAGCTTCGTGGCGATACACAGATAACTAGAAATGGGTTAAATTAAGATATAAGAGTTATCCAATAAGAAGCTAGAGCTAATGGGCCAAGCAGTGATTTAATGAATACAGTTTCTGTGTGATTATTTGGGGCTGAGCAGCTGGGAACAAAACAAGCAGCCTCCTCCAACACTCTACTGTCCTTTCCAGCTACTGGTGAGGGTCATTAGCATTCCTCTCTTGCTCTCTGAGACCGCATAGCCTTCTCCCCACTTTACCTGGCTCTTATCAAGGCTCCAGTCATTAGTGAATACAAGCCTGCTTACCAGAATGTGTATAATCTTAACTAACCACATTTGCTATAAACTATTTTAAAATATTATTAGATTCTAAAGTCCTGTGGATCAGAACTCCAGTATAGCTTACTGGGGCCATAATACAACTTAACAATGAGTGACTGAGAAGGTTAGGAGGGCACAGGAAAGTATGTCCCCAGAGGAGCACTGAGAGCTCCAATGGCAGGGATGTTCTTGGCAAGATCTAGCTACTGTTGTTGTGAGGCAAGGCAGACAGAGGTGTTGGAGATGTTGTTAATGAAGTCACAGGAGCTTCTGCCTTACAGGACCCCGGTTGCTCTGAGTGGAAATAAATAAGAAGACTTTAAAGGACTTCCCTTCACAACTATATAGTGCTTATTTCTGTCATGTTATGAAGCACACCTTCCTCTTCAGAGTGTCCAGCATCTCAGCTGAGTCAAAAGCAGAAGGTAGCATCCATGGAGGATCAGGCAGAGGGCGGGGTGTGTGATGTAACACCCGGGTTGGTGGGCGGTGGCTAAGGAATGGGGTGAGCAGAATTCAGCTCAGCTCACTGCTTCTGACAATGGGCGGGAGGCTTGGAGGGACTGAGAGCAGGGGTGAGCCAGGAAGGAAATTGCTTTTCTACTAACCTTCTCTTCTCTGCGAGCTCATCTCGGGGAAGATGTGTCTCTTGCATTCATAAATAATCATAAGGACCTTGCGCTTGCACATCTGTCCTGTGGATGCTGGGTTTGTCTTTCTTGCACAGTAAACCTTGTGACAGACCCATAGGTATTGTATAGTTAACGTGGAGAAATAGGGGCCTGGCTTTTGTTCCTCATTAGTTTCTAAGAGACACTATTTTATGTAAAAGAATCCAGAATTAAAGTCAGAGGAATAGTACATGTTTATACTACATTGTTACTTTTAGATAAGCCTTTAAAGTGTTGAAAATGCTCACAGAAAAAAAGAAAGCAGAAATATATATACAATCTTATATATGTATATATTTGTATATGTAATACATACACGATTTATATGCATGTGTGTTTCTGTGTATATGTGCTTGTGTGCATATAGCAATCTTTCCTTCATTCTGGCTGTACATTTTCATTCCTATTTTGTCTTAGATGGTATTTCACGAAGCGTCTTATAAGTTTAAGTATTGCCTTTACTTACGAAGTCACCATGCCCCGTTACTGGTCATTATGATTGGGGTGATGGCGTTCTACATGAATAAAATGATAGCATCATCAGTCTGACAATCCAGATCAAGAGCTAAAAGAGCTGATCAGATTTAGGAGCAGAATCTGAGCCACATGGAGGAGGAACCACTGGTTGGGATCCAATCACCAGGCAGGCTGCATGTTCCTCCACACTTGGAAAAAAGATGCATACACTGAAACTGGAATGGGAGCATCATCTGGCACATGAATTTTATTTTCTTATCAGAAAAAAGGGAAGAACTGGCCTGAAAGGTCGTTGTGGTTGATGGGGGGGGGCACACATAGTCTAGGACAGATAGTCCTTATGAAATGTGGCCTCAGTCCGCCCAAGAACACTAACGCAGGAGGAAGGTTAGGTCTGCTTCAGAAATCCCGAACCACACAATGATTCCAGTTTTTAAACTGCGAAACTTCCCGAGGGTTTCTGCTCCCGCATTGTGGACCCCGGTGAAAAGGTGCCGTGAAAGGTTATTGTAGCCTGATCTGCGAGGAGCCCATCAAGAGGGGAGAAAAGGCAAGCAGATGCTATAAAATGTGCCGGGTGCTGCTAATGATCAACTTTTGCTCTCAGTGTTCTCGAATGTTCAAGGGAAGAAAGAGCACTCACAGGAAAAGGATTTGTTGCAAAGGAATAATTGCCCGGTACATTACACAGCACAGTGGGGTTATAATGAGCACGTGGAAGGGCCCTATCTAACCAACCCTTAGAATTACCGGAACAGTCTGATCCAACTCTCTCAGACAAAATGCTGAACAGCCAGATCATTTCACCCCAAGGATTGGACTGCGATTGTTTGGAAAGTTTCTTGGGAGAAATGCAATTAGTGACAAAATTTAATAAAGCCCAAACAAGTGAATGCAATCAGACGAGCCTCTATTCTTTTCTGTTCTTTCTGTATAACGTAAGAAAATAGCAAGGAAACGATTACATTACTAAATGAATTAAACAAAGCTCCCAAACATAAATTAGAATTTAACTACACCATTAAAAGCTAATTTAATTTGCAAGCCATCATTACTAGATAATAAAGACCCATTGCAAAATGTACAAAATCTTGTGATCATGGAAAAAAGAAACAAGCAATAAATCTCATTGAGGAGATGAGTTTCTGTTACATTAGCAGATGAGATGCTGAATGGGTGTGGGAACTCGCTAGTAATGTAGCAATCGGTTTGCTTTATTGTTTTTGTCATGAATGGTTTTATAGTTAAAGGAAGGCACCCAGGGAACCTAGTGAAACACGCAAGGGTTCTCAGTGCAGGACAATCTGCTTCTAAGTCAGAGCAAAGAAAGCAAGCAAATCATTTCTTGTCAAAAGCTAACTCCTCCATTCAAGTGTAAACAAAGTTTTGTTTTATGTAATTGTGAATCTGATGGCAAATCCAGACTTTCTCCTGTTGCCTTTCTTATTAAATTGTGCTGGAAATAAGAAGACATGCATTAAAAAAAAAATCAAGATGTGAATGAAAACTTTTAGTTCTGGGATATTTTAAAGCTTAATAAAATGTTAAAAAAAACATTTCAATATCTGATTAGAATAAGATGTGAATGAGTTTAAGAAAATGTACTGTATTGGAAATGCACTTTAAATGTATGGTTACCCCCCAAAAAACTAACAAGAAGTTTTTTTCTTTTACCTGACCTATCACTGTTGGATGAGCAAAGAGTGAAGTGTGGGCTGCCAGCAGATGGCAGTACAATTCCACTTTTTTTTTCTTTTCACCCCATGAACATAGGCATCTGAAAATATAGGCTTTCCAGCCCCCTCCCACAGGATTAATGTAAGGCGGAGCTGAAAACCACTACATCTCACGGGGTTTGTCATTCTTCTCCATGGCATGCAACAGCTCCGCGAAGTGATGGGGCTTCATCATATCAACCCAGCGATTCTCCCATACAGATGTTCGCTAACAACACAGGAACTCTTACGAGAATGCTTTCTGTGAAATTGCTTGCCGATCTGACACAGTTGAGCATGCTCATTTCTGTTTTATACCTTGTCATGAAATGCTAATGTCTGAAAGAGCTAACAGTCAGTTTAAATGTCATTTCTTCTGCGCACTGTTCCCTGAACTCCCTCTGGAATTTCTGTGTGCACGTGTTTGTACGCATGCCTAGGCTGGAGGCCAAGCTTGGGTGTTGCTCCTCAGGCAGCCTTAGCAAGTTTTGAGATAGAATCTCTCATTAGATTGGAATTAACTAAGTACATAAGGCTGGTTGGTCAGCAAGGCCCCTGGGCCTGTTTCTGCCCCCACTGATGCTGAGTTTACAAGTGGATACCACACATCTGGCTTATTCTCATTGTGGGTCTAGAGATCAAATTCAGACAAGCCCTTTACTGGCTGAGCCATCCTCCAAGCCTACTTAATGGTAGATCTGTTCTCTTAAGAGCTAGTTAGTAATACTTCCCATTTTACCTTGAGATTTTCTGTGTGTACATCTAGTGTCTCACTAGCCTGCTAACTCTGCAAAGGATGCATTGCATTTTAGCTCCAGGTTGCCTAATCCTGGATCCAGAGCACGTATATAGCTCCTCTTTTGTCGTTTTCAGATTTAATTATATTTACTTATGTGTATGTGTGTGTGCCTATGTAAATTTATGGGCACCAGACACATACAGGTGCCTGTGGGGAATCTGATGGCTCAGAACTGGAGGTGTTTGTGAGCCACCTGATGTGGGTGCTGGGAACCTCATTAGGTCCCCCAAAAGAGCAGTGAGCACCTTTAGTTGCTGAGACACTTCTCAAGTCCCTGCAGTTACACTTAAGGATTTGTTGAACTAACTTATCAAAAGGTTTGTGGAAGAATATTTTTGCATATGGCTCCATTTTACAGAGCAGCTAAGTGGTCCATTTGGGAAGAATCTTGGAATTATTGCCCTGGAAAATAAAGCCAAGAACTTTCAACTTTAATTTTGCTGAGTATATAAATCAGAAACATCACTGACTTGTAATTAATAGAAAGTAGCCAGGCGATGGTGGCGCACGCCTTTAATCCCAGTACTTGGGAGGCAGAGGCAAGCGGATCTCTGTGAGTTCGAGACCAGCCTGGTCTACAGAGCTAGTTCCAGGACAGGCTCCAAAGCCACAGAGAAACCCTATCTAGAAAAACCAAAAAAAAAAAAAAAATTAATAGAAAGTAATCTTCTGAGAGCCGCACCGCTTCTTTTGGGACCGCTTTTGAACATAGCAACTTCCTTACAGTTCATTACCAAGAATGAAAAATCTTAAATATAATGAAATAGCAGGAAAGACAGGTTGTCAATACGAAGGTGAAATGAACCTTTAAATGCAGAATTATCAATAAATGTATTATTGATTTCGGGAGAACAGTCATAGATACAGTCATTTATTTGTGCAACTACTTACTTTGTGTCAATGACGGACTGGAGAAGGGAGCAAAGAACATATTTCACTTTAGGATTTTGGATGCAAAGAGAAGCAATAACTATTCAAATGACCTTCTGTGGACTAGGTTTCTGTACTTGTATTACTTTTAACGTCTTGGCATTTGTACAGCATTATACTAAATGATACCTTAAAATTTCTACATTGAAAGGCTCCGTCTATAAACTCTTTTTGATATGAAAACCTTTGCTCAGCCAGGGACTTTGAGTTGGAGAGCATCTGTCCACACCTCTAGTTTACTTGTCTTTATCTCTGAATTTACTGGTTCATGTTGGCTTTAAGCTTCTCCTGTTCCTGGCTGTGCTGGCATCCACCGAGCATAGTGGTTCTCAACCTGTGGGTCATGATCCTCTGGGGGTGGAACGATTCTTTCACAGGGATTGCCAAAGACCATGGTAAAACACAGATATTTACATTACAATTCATAATAGTAGCAAAGTTACAGTTATGAAATAGCAGCAAAAATAATTTTATGTTGGGGGAGGGTCACCACAACATGGAGGGTATTCAAGGGTTACCATGTTAGGAAGGTTGAAAACCACTGACCTAGCACCAATTCCGTGACTGTCACATCTTCAGAGGAAGTGGATTCTTTTTGGCAGTCAGTGTTTGGGGCGGTGGTGTTGATTACAAGGCCCTGGGTGCCTGGTGCCCTCTTGGATTGCTTGTCACTGTGGCTGTGTGTTCATCACCTTGGTTAATGGCATTTAGTATAATTCATGGAAGGAAAGAGGCTGCAGAAAACAAAGTAGAAGCAGATGGAGCTCCTGCATCTGACAGCACTGTACGAGCCATTCCTAGGGACTTGTTTTGATGCAATCCTGTCACTAGGTCACAATTCACAAAATCCCAGAGAGGACAAGGGAAGTACTGGAAGGAGTTTTTCGTTGTGGGTGGACCAGATGCTCTAGAAATGAAGATGCTCATCTCTGCCTGTTCTGGAAGGATCAAATGAGAAAAGGAAATTAAAAATATTTTACATATGATGGAAGGTGTCATAGTATGAATCTTATTATAAGTAATTAAGAATTCAAGATTTTGGAATAAGCTGAAAAAACCCTATTCCCTATTGCTGGTGGGAAGGGAAAGTGGTACAACCATTATAGAAATCAACATGACAGTTTCTCAAAAAATTGGGAACCAGTCTACTTCAAGACCCAGATATACTCCTCTTGGGCATCTACTTGAAGGACCCTCTACACTACCACAAGGACCTTGTTCAGCTTTGTTCCTTTTGGCTTTATTCATAATAGAAACAGCCTAGATGTTCCTCAAGTGAAGAATAGATAAAGAAAATAGCACATTTATACAATGGAGTATTACTCAGCTGTTTAAAGAAGTGACATCATGAAATTTGTAGGCAAATGGATGGAACCATAAAAAAAATCATTCTGAGTGAGGTAACTCATACCCAGAGAGCAAATGCAGTATGCATTCTCTTATAAGTGGATATTATCTGTTAAGTAAATGATAATCAAGCTACAATCTACAAACCCAGATAGGGTAGGGCTCTAGGGGGGACAGAAGGACTTCATGGGGAAGGGGATAGATTTTGTGGGCACACTGGGTACAGGTATGGATGGAAGCAGCAGCAGGTGTAGGATGGGGGGGATTGTGAGTGGGAGGAGGGAGAGAGACTGAAAGAGATGATTGGAAATGGGAAGCATTTGGGGGTGGGGGAGTGGAAACCTAGTTCAGAGGAGACTTCCTGGAATGTATGAATGTGATCCTAGTGAGGACTCCTGGTAATGGAGGATCCAGAGTCTGAACTGACCATCTCTTGTAGCTAAGCAAAGATTCCAGTAGTGAGACTGTGTTGCACTTGGTTGAAGTGTTGGTCAAGGGGGGTCCTATGGAAATCCCCAAGCAAGTCAGGCTGATGACAGGACAGAAGGTTGCCCTCTTGATGGAGGAAGGTCATTGGTTAAATAAAAAGAAACTGCTTGGCCCTCATTGGTTAGAAGATAGGTGGGAGGAGTAAACAGAACAGAACGCTGGGAGGAAGAGGAAGTGAGCTCAGATTCCACAGCTCTCCTCTCGGGAGCAGATGCCTCAGAGAGACGCCATCCTCTCCGCTCCTGGGCAGACACGCGATGAAGCTCCGACCCAGGATGGATGTAGGCTAGAATCTTCCCGGTAAGCGCACCTAGGGGCGCTACACAGATGATTAGGAATGGGCTAAATTAATATGTGAGAATTAGCCTAGAAGAGGCTAGATAGAAATGGGCCAAGCAGTATTTAAATGAATACAGTTTGTATGTTGTTATTTCGGGCATAAGCTAGCCAGGCAGCCGGGGTGCTGGGGACGCAGCCCTGCCGCTCCTATTGCTACACCCTCTGCAAACTGATGGGGGTCGGGGGGCATTGTTGAATTCAATATTCATACAACTCACTGGACACCGAGAGGTGGAGCCTTCACCCCCATGTCCTAGTTTCTTTGCTACAGGAAGGCACTCTGCAGGCTGCTGAAAGAGAAACGTGATACCAACTCAGCCACAAAACCTATGACTTGCCTACAGTCTGTCCTGACTTCAAGGTGTGCTAAGGCAATGGTAACACAGAGCTTGCGGTGTGTGTGTGTGTGTGTGTGTGTGTGTGTGTGGCCAACCAATATCTGATTTAACTTGAAGCCCACTCCACAAGAGAAAGCTTCTGGATGGCCAGGAACCAGAGACTGGGTAACCCAGAAAACTAGGGTAGAACCAAACAGAACTGGAGAAAAAAAGAAAGAAAAGAAAAAAGAAAGACTTTCTGCTATACTTATAGTTCATTGTCTTGTCTATTTGTCCATTTGTCATCAGAGAGTCTTCCTCTGGCAACAGAAGGGAGCAGATGTAGAAACCTATAGCCATATATATATATATATATATATATATATATATATATATATATATGAGAGAGAGAGAGAGAGAGAGAGAGAGAGAGAGAGAGAGAGCGCTAAACTGGAGGTCTTCATTGAGTCCTTCCCCTTGCAGCTCAGGAAAGAAATCCCAAGGTAAAGGGGTTGGAAAGATTGGAGGACACCAGAAAAACATGGCTGACCCTGTCAACTAAGCAGGGTGCATACAGGCCCACAGAGACTGAAATAGCAAGCGTAGCGCCTGCATGGGTCTGTACCAGGTCCTCTGTATGTTATAACTGTTAGCTTGGTGTTTTTGTGGACTCCCACAGTAGGTGGGGGCATGTCTGACTCATTTGCCTGCTCTTGAGACTCTTTTTCTCCGGTTAGTTTCATTGTCTAGTTTTGGTGTGAGGGCTTTTGTCTTGTCTAATTGTGTTTTGTTTTGTTGTGTTTGGTTGTTGTCTCTTAGAGGCCTACTGTCTCCTGAAGGGAGATAGAAGGGGAGTAGATGGGGGAGAGGGGAGATGGGAGATGGGATAAAGCTGGGAGGAGTGGAGGGAGGGGAAACTGTGTTCAATGTAGGTATATATTATATGAAAGAAGAATCTATTTTTTTTTAAAAAAAGGATTCCAGGAACTATGCTTCTGATAGAGAATTAAAGGTCATGTCTCATAGTAACATTAGGACAATATTTCCCGAGGCTTCAGCCTTTTATAGAAAGCCAAACAGGTTATACCACGATAAAACCAATGCCATGGGACTGTATTTATAGATCCTTTTGTATGATTGCCTATCTGAAGATGGTGGGTGGCTTGTGGGAGGGTCAGGTATACTTGGTTGGACATACCATAGTTTTTTGTTTGGATCTTCATGGTGCAAAGGTCATCATCACTGGCAGGGCATGCCTGTTCATCCAGAGGTTCCTGCTTACTTTTTTCTCTAACACTAACTCACAATGGAGAACCCGCGTTGATATCCATCTATGCCTCGCAGGGCGTTCTGCATCCAGGCTGCAGTATCTAGCAGAAGCCCTACTCATGCTTCATGTTGCTCTGCACAGAGTTCAACAGTAGCGGGGACGCACAAAAAGAAAACTCAGATGCGGCTTGTGTGGAACATAATACACGCTTGCAGCAAACTGAGCTTGATAAAATACCAGCAGCAGGGAGCACAGCTAGTCATTGCTTCAAGGGAAAATCAAGTAAAATAGCTACAAATTGTTTAAAGTACATCCCTCCCGTCTTTCCTGGGTTTCACTCATTTTTTTTTTTTCTTAGAAATAGAAAAGACCTTAGTTGTTTCTCAAGTCAAGATTAGCCTTTCTTGGTGTGCAGTGCCTGCTCTGGCTTCGTGTGAAGGAATGAACTTAATTCAAACCCTGGGAGCAATTACCTTAGAACCAGCATAGAATACAAGCAGAAAGCCCAGAGTGTGCCACCTGGTGCCTGCACCCCAGGGGGCTGAGGCTTGAGAACTGATCCTTACAACACTCTCACATAGGTTTTGCTAAGCCAAGGTGCTGGATACTGTGTCCTCATTTCATGAGTTAAAGTACAGAGTTATACGAGTTAAATATCGAGAGGACAAACCTTTGGAAGCTCCGAGTCAAGCAGAGAAAGTGCATGCCCTTGAACTTAAAACCACTGCATCTATCCAAGACTGCAGCATTCTACCCTTATCCCGACATGGATAGGCTTGTTCACAGGAGCAACGGCTTGGCAGAGAGCATGGGTCCTGTGGATCTTCCAAAAATACTCACTGTCTCACAGATCTGACAGGCTTCAAAGACTTCTAGGACCATAGGGAGTGTGGTTCCTGTAAGGTTGAAGGTTTGACATGTTGTCCATGTAAATTCCTATGCTTGGTGTGGGCAGGAAACAATCATAGCTTATCCTTGAAGCAATATGTGCTGTGTTCTACAGCCCTAACTTGCTTCTCCTCAAAAGAATCTGGGGTCAGTTGGAGCATTATTTCCAAAAGTAGAGAACAGAGGTAAACCTAACCAAGGGCTTAAGAGTGGTGATATTTGGAGATTAATAAATATTTGAGCACAAAATATGTATCTATAAGGTGCTGTGATAATATTAGTTAAAAAAAAAAACATGCTGCAGACTCTACACATTCCCAATTAGTCCTCAAAAAAACTTAAGGAGTAGAAAATAAAGAGCAGAAAATACTTCCCTAAACCTGATCTTGAGATCAGCTGTTATAAAATACACAGGGTTAGAAACCTCAGACACGGAGTGTGGGCCAAGCCAGACAGATGGGTGCTGCTGTTTAACAAGGTCATTGTCACAAAAGTTTTCAAATAGAAACAGGAGAAAACATTTTTGTAGAAATTAATGTGTTGACATCTTTACCAAGACACTGAGGGTGACCACCTACAATAACATAGCCAATCAAAGGCCAGCATTAAGGCTAATGAAAATGCTCAGATAAAAGTCAGTTTTGATGATTCTGAACAAATGGTCTTACACGAATGGACTGAATATCTTGCCAATTTGGGTACCTCTTCAGGGGCTTTATATCCAACGATTCCAGATTATTAATGCACATTTGGTTAGCAAAGCCTAGAATTGAGCCCCAGATTATTTGATTAATTCTGTAAATAGAGGTTGAGCATGTACTTGATACTGTTGAGCTTACTAAAGTGCTTAGGAGTTGGTCTTTGTTCTTAAAGAGCTCATAGGCTAGCCAAGGAATGCTTGTAAGTAACTATTCAAAATTGGCTCAGTGTAGACAAGGCAGATCCAGTCTTGGTTAGTTCTGCTTAAAACTACAAGGTCATATGCTTATAGCTTGATGCTGGCTGGCCACTTCACTTTTCTCAGATACATTTCATAGTTTAGCATGTCTTCTGTAATATTTTTATGCATGTTAAAATTTATCAGATATTAAAAGTGCTTTGTCATATACCTTGATAAACTCTGGGGTATAATTAGGATTCAGGTGAAGGTGCTGTTACATTGGATAGAGAAACAAAGGAAAGAGGGAGTATTTACTCACAAGTTCTGAATGGAAAGGACAAAATAGTTGCTGTATAAGCATGAGGATATGAGGTTAGGTTCCTAGTACTCATGTGAAATCAGGGGCAATACATGCCTGTAACTTACCCTACTGTGGGGAACGGAGACAGGTGAGCCCAGGAGTGAATGACTAGCCAGGCCAGCCAAAACAGTCAGCTTGAGGTTCACTGAGAATATCTGCCTAAGAAAATAATGTTGAGAATGATGGAAGACTCTTGCTATTAACTCTGCATGTTTGTGTGTGTGTATACACAGACACACAGATAGACACACACATACAAAGACACACATACAGAAACACACACAGACACAGGCAGACAGACAGACAGCACACACACACACACACACACACACACACACACACACACACACACACACGTCCATAGTAGGAACTTGAGTTGTCAAAGCTAGAGAGGGAATGAGGACATTCAGTCTACAGGAGCAAAGATAACACATATTAATGGTATAAAATTGTGTGGTTCATTTGGCATTTCCTTTCATATAGATAAGACACTCTAATTATCCTGTTATCCACACTTGTCCCCTCCCTCTCTCACTGCCCAAGCCATGGAATCAGTTGAACGACTGTTGAACCGTTTTAAAGCGCACATTAAGGAAAATACCGTTGTTATATAACTGCCACTGCCACAGATATCTAGCTGTATTTTTAATATGGTAAAGTTAAAAGTAAGCAGCCATCACACACTTTCCTTACCTTCCACGCTGGAAATCACCTTTTCACTTTTTTATTTCTACGAAGTTGACTTCTAGATACCTCATGTAAATGAAATCACGCGATAGTTTTTCCTTTTGTGATCGTATTATCTCACTTGGCACAGTGTCTTGAAATTTTATCTCTGCTCGAACCATCATCGGAGTTTCATTCCCTTTAGGTTTTGGATAGTAGTATAAAATTTTCTATGTCCCTGATGGTTTTTGTGTATTTGTTCAATGCACACACTCTTGGTGGTGTGCTTTTGAATTTTAGCTTCCATGAATTATATTAATATTAATGTAGTTATGCAATTATGTGCTTAGGTTCCTATTTACAGTTCTCTAGGATATGTAGCCAGAAGTATATTTACTGGGTTACATAGTAATTGCATTAAATTTATAACAGCTGCACCATCTGTCACCAAACTTCAAAATACGCTTCATCCTTGTCAGTACTTCTTATTTCCTTTCTGTTTCTCCCTCTCTCCCTTATCTCCCTCCCTTCCTGTCTCTCTTATCTCCCTTTCTCCTTCCCTCACTTTCCCCCTCCCTCCCTCTCTTATCTTCCTCCCTCCCTCCCTCTTTAATCTCCCTCCCTTCTTCCCTCTCTCTATTATCTCCCTCTCTCCTGCCCTCTCTCCACCCTCCCTTCCTCCCTCGCCCCCCCTTTCTTGTCATTCTCATCATATCTCACTATGATTTGCATCTCCCCGACGATTCACAATGCTGAGTGCTTTTGACATGATTATTGGGTATTTTTCATCTTTGTAGAAATGTCTATCCAAGTCATTTAGCTTTCTATTAGTTGACTTATTTTGTTGTTAAATGCAGCAGCTGATTTATAATCTAAATATTATTACCTTACCAGATATGATTTATAAATGTTTTCTTTCATTCTGTAGGTTGCCTTTTCATTGTGTTTTGAGCTTTTTGATAAAATTTTGATATGGTTCAATTTAACTTTTTTATTGTGTTTTTGGTACTATGTCTACTATGCCTTGCCGACTCTTACGTCATGATGCCTTTTATCTACGTTTTGCAATTGTATCTCCTATACGTCGATCTCTGACACGTTGTGAGTTAACACTTGGTATGATGTAGCATTAGAAACAACTTGCTTAATGTTCAGTTTTCCCCAACCCAAACTGTCCTTTTCTCTGGAGAATGAGCCAAGTTTTGAGGACTGCAGCGTGAACAGAGTCGTTTGTTCATTTTGGTCATATCTGAAGCTGCATGCTGAGCTCTGAGTGTGGGCTTAATTTAGCTGGAAAAAAGGTATTATTAGCAGAAAGGGGAAAGTGCAGCTGCGTGTCTTCCTTCGTTAACAACGACTATATCAGACATCACAACTCAGAGTCTTTTCAACTAATAGATACTCTCACATTTTATGATCAATAAAACACTGGCAATGAATTTTACCCTTTGAATTATTTTCTCATAAAAATGTGGTTGCTCATAATTTAGATCTTGAAAAATGCAGTGGCATAAAATAAACCCCAAATGTTATTATTTATCCCACAATCTTGATGTTACTGCTGCTAATCCTGCCTGTTTCTAAGCCCAATTTTATAAACATTCTTATTTTTCATAAGTAGGACTAATGCTGAATTGTGAGGTTTTTCTGCCCTGGTATTCGCTGTGTTTCACTTGGGGTGATGCTGTGAGCCCATTTCCTTGCCATTTTAATGAGGCTTCAAGGGTGCTTGAGGGTGTGGCAAAGGCAGGGAGGAAGACTGATAACAGCCAATCACAGGACCACTTTCACTGCCTGAAAACTTGAATGATACTTGTTCCCCGGGCAATGTGGTCCTGATGAAGAGCACCATGGTGCCATCTTACACTTCCCTCCTTTCCCCCTTTAGAAAGGGGCTATGCACGCGAGGATCAGATGCTGTACTGGACCCTTGTTGTTAAGTCAAAAGTAGATGAGGTCAGAATGGCTTTCTTTTCCTTTCCATCACCCATCCTGCATCCTGTATCAGAGGGCTTATTGGCTTGCTTTCTCCACAAGGTCTTACCCACAAACCACAGCAGCGTGTGTCTCCCCAATCACAGAGCTGATGGCATAGAAGACCATTGTTCTAAATGATTCTATTAGCGAGTTATGAACATAAACAACATGATGGCCAGGCAGTAGCATCTCTATGGCAGCATTTATTCCTCTAGCTACATTCATCATGGTTGTTTAAGTCTGACAAAGCTGCTGCTGATCTTGGTACAGAGTTTCTAATGTGTGAGTCAGTGTGGCTGTGCACTGCACACCCTCGCTAACCACAGTGTGTCACTTCTTTAGAGTCTTGGCCTCTGTTTGTCATCTGTCTTTGGCCACATAAAGCAATGGACAGGATGTTTGTTTCAGCCTTCTGACTACGGAGCTGCAGTGTTATCTAGTGGCTTAGCACACTATGTCTCTAGTGATATAGTTCAGAGTTTATTTGTGGAGTAATTTCCTTGGGAGATGTTGTTTACTTTACATTATTCACTTTGAGAAGCCAGGTATTTATTTATTTATTTTTATTTATTTATTTTGGTTTCACTGTTTTTGTGGTTTGGAGATGAGGTGTCTTCCCAAAAGGCAGGTTTGGACTCCAGGATCCGGTGCTCTTGAGGCCTCTGTCTTTGCCTTCATGCATAGTCTAAGCCCCCGAGGAACCATGTGAAAGGATTATTGAAGACAGATATGATAGAAGGGAGGAAGAGCTGGAAGCAAGTCTCGGCCTATCCTGTAGAATCTTCCATGATTCCTGTCTTTCCTTTTGCTTTCCTGGCTGTTATGAGGTTGGCAGGTCCTCCCCATCTTTCTATGATGTGGGATTCCCCTCTGTGTGCTGTGAATATCATATGTTAATAAAGGAACTGCTTTGGGCCTATAGCAGAGCTATAGGGGATAGAGCCAGGTGGGGAAAACTAAACTGAATGCTGGGAGAAAGAAGGAGAAGTTTAGAGAAGCTGTGTAGCCCCGCCAGAGCCAGATGGAAGTTTACCCGGTAAGCCACAGCCATGGCGATATACAGATTAATAGAAATGGGTTAAACTAATATGCAAGAGTTAGACAAAAGAATCTAGAGCTAATGGCCCAGCGGTGATTTAAATAATATGGTTTCTGTGTGATTATTTTGGGGCTGAGTGGCTGGGGACCAATAAGTGGCCCTCCCTCCTATATTTCCACTTAAATGTTCTGCTTCATCATGACCCAGAAACCATGGTCCAGTTCGATGGTGGACAGAAACTCCCCCAACCATAGAAAATAAATTGTATGCTCGTTAACTTGTTTATCCCAGGTCTTTGTTGCAGTGACTCAAAGCCCAAGGGCAACTGCAAGCATCCGACATCCCAAATCTGAGTTGCTGCATTCTCCAAGCAGTACCAGAATAATTTCTCTGTGAATCTTCATCTGACTTAGGAGGCAGAAGACTTTCTTCTGACAACCCTGACATCCAGTGAAGTTTGTAATATTTGTTTTTTGGAAATAAGAAATTGTTTTCATTGTGCCTATACATTGGCACTATGTGAATATTTTTGCAGAAATACGCAATGTGTTTCAAGCACACCCCAGTAACCCTGTTATTACTCCCACTTCACTCTCCTTCCCGTCAGCCCCCTTCATTTCCTTAGACAGTTTCACTTTATGTCATGGACACATGTGACTCCATGTGTCTGTAAGTTCTGAGAATTACAATGAAAACACATATGGCATAAGTGTTTCTGAGACTGTCTTAATTTGTTTAATATGACTACCTCCAGTTAGATCCGTTTTCCCGCAAACACCTTAGCTTCTTTTCCTTTATGGCTAAAAATCTTCCATTTTGCATATATGCCTCTTTTTCTTATCCATTCCCCTTTTGTTAGATATAAAATTTGGCTTCATAACTTACCTGCTGGGAATAGTGCTGTGTCTATTTTCAGAGTCTTTACATATTTTTTCTCATATTTTAAACAACCTGGAGTACAGGGATTATTGAGTTTAGTTAAAATATGAGAGCATACAGTCTTTGGAGCACCTAAACTGTGCCTATCAGACCCAAATCTAGATGCTGAAGCACTGTCTACTCTACATGGTTAGCAAATGACTCTGTGGAGGGAAGGAGAAGGCAGAGACCAGAGTACAGCCAAGAAATGGTTTGTGTTAGCTTCACACTTCGTCTTCTTTGAGCATCTGTGATGCCGTCTGTACATTCTTGCCTTTCCAGTTTCCGTGTGTGCTGTAGCTGAAACTGTACCCTGGGTGGTCAGCAAAGGGTTTGAGGTCTTACACTGCTCTTCAGATCAAACAGCGAATTGTTTGCTTCTGCCACAAAGGCCAGTAAGAGTCCCACTCCTGGGGCTGGGATTTGAGCACCTAGAGAAATCGGCCCGAATATCAAGAACCTTTGCAAGAGAATTTCTGAGTACATGTCTCTGCTTTTTACTTTTACTGTATTTCATCTGTGCGTTTTGAAAGTGCCTTTCCCTGCCTGGTTTTATTAATCCCTCACCTCTCCTGTGAGGACAGGAGTGAGCTGTTTATCTCCATTTTACAGATGTGCAGACTGAGTGACAGGTGGTGCCCAGAGCAGCTTTTAGACGTCTGGCTTGCAGCATCTAATCACGAGCGTGCTTCCTCTCCTGCCCTTCCGCACGATGTTATTTTCAATTTGCTTTCTCATCTAGAGAGGGCATTTTCATCTTTTTATGATAGTTTCGAGCTGCATTTGCACCAGCAGACCTCTAAATTCTTTTTGTTCTGCTGAAAGTATGGTCAGGATGACACCGTCTCCTTCTCAGGGTGGGGGCGTGATTTAATAGATAAAAATCGCTGCTTCCAAAAGGAATAATTTTCTTTGCTTTTAACCCTCCTGAGCTCAGCCTAGACTTAGAATTAGATTAAAATGGCTGATAATATCTTTGATAGCACCATTTAAAATTATAATCCCACACCCAACTCATTTTACCTGCTAGTGCTGCTATCAAATGCATAAGAATAGATGAACACGTGCTAGAAGCTCGGCTGTCCACTGAACTCGCTGTCACTGCTGTTGACCTGTGCTCAGGGAGACTAAAAATGAGTCTCTTTTCCCCATGTGCCAAGTTACAGGTCCTTAGTTTTATCAATGTGTCTTTTGTGTTGCCTAATGTTTTCACTTTTGTTGACACTGATGTTTCTTATTTAAAAAATGAAGCCTAATTGTAGCTTAGTAGACACCATGTGCTGTGGGTGTAACACTGCACGAAGAGAACCCGTAGTTGCTTCTGCCTTGTCGACTTGTGTGTGCTGCACATACAAAGGAGAGAATAGGCACTTTGTCTGGAAAAGAAGCCAGTGACAGCAAACAGAGCGTTAGAGAGTGATTTCTGTGATACTGTTCAGGAATCAAAAGGTAAAGCCCCTAAGACCTCACTAACTGACAGTCATCAGTGGGGAGTTCTCAGTTGGAATTAATGTTTTGGAGTACCTTCCTAAGAAGAGATAATCATCTAGATACATAAGCAAAGGGATCAGGCCAACCAGGACAGCCACACAGCATGGTGCTAGGCATTTGGACTCCAGGTCCAGCTCAGTCTCAGCAACTATCCTTAACCTCACTTCAAACAGCAGATAAGTGATTTAGTACAAATATCTGTAAGATGTCTCAAAACACACGGGGAAGATGACTAGGTGTAGTAGTGTACACCTTTGAGCCCAGCACTCTGGAGGCAGAGGCAAGTGGATCTCTGTGAGTTCCAGGTCAGCCTTGTCTACATAGTGAGTTCCAGGATAGTCAGAGCGACATAGTAAGGCCTTGCCTCAAAAAACAAAACAAAAAAACCCCCAGTAATAGTGATAATGGTGATGACAATGACAGTGATGATGATGATAAAGACACACACACACACAGAGAAAAGGAGTGATCAGTTTTATAGCTCAGAGTTCAAGATGATTTTACAGAGAAAGCAAAGTGTTTTCTATTTTAGTTCTGTTTGACTTAGTTAATTCATCAACCAAATTTAAGACAATATTGTATAGTGTTGGCCAGTCTTGAACTCCTGGTCTTTCGGCCTCTACTTCCTAAGAACTGAGACGGCAGACAGGTATGTTCCACCATGCCAGGCTTGGGTTTTCCATTCTCCATTTGCAAGCACCAGTCATGAAGAGCCCTGGTAGTTTCTCTCTGTGTGTCTTGTTACCTATGTGTTATAAATCAGACAATTGAGGCCCCAGGGGCCAAATAACATGCCCAAGATTGCCCATCCAATGAGTACACCGTCCCTAGTTCTGTGTGTCTCCAAAAGCCCTTCTCCTGATACTGTGTTACAGGGAGGTCTCAGGGTAACAGGAGCTCATCAGGCAGATGAGGAGCCGAAGGAGGGGATCCCAAGTACTGGTAAGGGCACCTGGCTACGAAAGAGGCATTCTAGAGCATGGAATGTTGGAGAGATAAGGGAGACTCTTCTTTAGAAGATCAGCCACGGGGGCTCTATTGTGAGCCTGGCTGTCTTGAGAGTCTTTGTCACTAGTAAAGGGAATTTAGTGTCCCTGTCAGCCTTGCAGTTTCAAACTAGCTGGGAAATTATCACTGGCCTGTGGGATCTTACATCTTTCATTCATTTGCCAAATGTTATCACACGCCTGCTCTTAGCCAAGTGTTAGGCTAGTGATGAGGCCAGCAGAAGAGAAGAACCCCCCTCCCTATGAAGCATCGACATGGAGGAAAATAAATGCCAAACAGTGTGGAGTAGTGATGATGGTCTTAGTACCACAAGGCAAAGTCAGACGGATAAGACTGAAAAGGACGGTGTAGGTTGCAGGGGGAGGCCGGGAAGGACCTTGGCAAGAAGCTAATATCTGATCAATAGCGTGTGGTAGAAGGACCCAGACTTGTGTGCAAGAAGCCACAGGATAGAGCAGAATGTGGCGGATACTCTGAGCGGCATTCAGAACTGCTCAAATGCTGGTCAGGGCTCAAAATATCGCCCAGACTCGGTATCAATTTTACGGATGAGGAAGAACAGAGAAGTTGGCTTTTCTAATGGTTCAAATTTATCTTTACCCGAACCCCCACCTGGGCTCTGCCTGCCCCAAATGTGCACACCACATTTCTTCTGAAACGGAGGAAGTTTGGGTAAGATTTTTAAATGGGGCAATTAGAAAATTGAATGGGAATCAAAGTCGAAACAAAAGAAGGCAGAGGAGAATATGCAAAGTTCGCCAGAGAGGAAGTTGCTTAAGTTTGGCCTGGGAGCGTACTTGTTGCTATTCTGTCAGGACTGAAGAGAAACATTTGTGCCCCTCTCTTTGGCTATTTGACTATTTGGCAATGATCTACAAGACACTGAAACTTCTATTAGAGAATCTCACAGGGCCAAAGCTGAAGTCTGGTGCCAGTCAGAGGAGGAAGAGATTTCTCACAGTCTGACAACTCATCAGACGGCCTTTCCGGAGAGACCAGAACTCAGAGAACACCAGGTCAGCTACAGGCAGGGCGCTTTCACCAGGACGGCTTACACAAGTGCCCTCTGCCTAAACCTGAGCTTCAAATCAGAAGCTTCTAGGTTGACTGATGACTTATGGGATCTTAGTTCTTCCAATGTGGCCGTTAGAATGGGAGTCTCTGAAGGTGTTCTGCAGGAGGGAGCAGCTTATCCAAAGGCTAGAATTCTTGTAGGGTGTTCAGAACTCTTAGTCTTCGTTAGCTGGCTTTGTTAACCTCAACAGATTGCAGTGTTTTCTCTCAATCTTATCCACACTCACTTACTTTGAGTGGGTCTGGCTTTGACCTGAGTCTCAGCCAAGTCTAAGAAAAGGACAGTTCGGCTGTGCCAAGTCTCAACTGGTTCCTTGGAAATGGCGTTGTCTTGGATGTCACAGTTCAGGGTGGATGTAGTGTTTTGGATGAATTCCATCTGGTGGAACCAACCCCCCCTCTCCCCCCTACAAACTGACAAGATGCTGCTTGGATGAGGGGGCGGAGGCTAGAAAGGTCGGCATTACAGCAAGCAGCCAGGGGGGATGCTATTCACAAAAGAAGAGCACAACCAAATTCACCTTTGCTCTCGGTTGGAGAGCAGATTACATTCTTCACAGCAAAGTGATGGCTGAAGCCACCCGCGGCGGGGAGAAAATAGTCCAGGAAGGCTCTTTAAGGAACAGCTCAATGGTGTCATGAGAAACCTATACATTCTCCCATGAAGCCACGGAGGGTCAGACTCCTAGAGTGCCTTCAGGCATTCTTCTCTTAGCCTTTTGTGTAATCTGCCCTTTCTGGGCTTTCTATCTCTATTTCTCCTCCTGCGCATTATAGATCCCAGGCCCTATGTATCAAGTTGCTATATGCCAAAGGCTACTGTCAAAATAGGTTTGAAACTCATCTTTCAGTTCCTTTCTCCCCTGCTCAGCGACATTGTTTTACAATAAATTCCAATGCAGGAGTTCACTCTATGAATGGGCATTGGAAAGAAGTCAACCAGCTTTAGAAAATGAAAACTCTTGTGTTAATGTGCATTTTCAGAGATGCAGTCAAGAAATTCTAAATGTGTTTGGTGCCCAGGGAAGATTGCTTACTTCTCTTGGAATCCACTTTCCTTCTCCTCATTGCCCTTCCCTTCTTTTCTTTTCCCTTCTTTTCAGCTCCTACTCCTCCCCTCTGTTCCTCCCACCTTCCTCCCATCCTCTTTTCATTCTTACCATTCCAGTAAAAACAGGAAGATAATGATCTCCAAGTATTGGTTTAGGGCTCTAAAGGATGAAGAGCCTGCATCTGCTTGCGACCAGCAAGGGGAGTAAAATTGTCCTCCATTCCCCCCTCCCCCCATTGTAGTCTACATTTATGAGGTAAAGTGTTCTCTCATTAATCGATTGACTCTTGACTTTTCCTTAGCTGGACCCTCCAAGCACAGGTTAAAACAAGTGTTAGATAATGGTTCTATGATATCTACTTTGATCAGACTTAACATAAGGGGACATCATCTATTAAAGAGTACCTTGCAAAGTATTCTCACCAAAAGGAACTGTGAGGGGGACGACCTCAAACTCTATCACGTTTGTATTTGTGAGCAAAGGCTGAAATAGGTACAAATGATCTCAAGAGCGAAGGAGCCTGAAAGTTCTGCTCATGTGATGCTCTCGCTTCAGATCTGGCTGTTTGTTCCTGTGGTAGACATCTGTGACTGCATATACTTCTGGCTCCTAATGGATAAATTAAAACCACTTTCCAAAAAAGTTACATTTTTGTTCAGAACTTTTCTTTTTCTGGATAATAGATGATGGGCCCTTAAGTTAAGTTTGGATCCGTGGGTGCAGTGTTATTCTGCTCAAGCAGCTAGTCTTCTGGCTCATCTGGTTCACAGCACAGGCTCCTTGACAGACTTTCCAGTTCCCTCATGAATAGACAGAACTGGAACATACACTATTAGTGAACTATTCCAGGCTCAGACAGGTAATTACCATATGTTCCCTCTTGTGCATATTATGTCTGTGTGGGTATAGAACCTGAAACCAGAAAGAGGCAAATGAGGGAAGACAAATATATTTTATGGAAAGGTGTGTGGAGGGCATGGAACACACATGTTTTGAAAGCAGAAAGTGTATGCAGTGGTTGGGGATACAAGCAAAGAGGGCGTCGTGGAGATGGGGAGAAGGCCTGGACCCACCATAGCTAAGTGTATGGAATGTTGTCTGGACACCCATTCCTTTGTGTGTCAGTTTAAAAGGACAAATGCATAGCACTGCACACATCCCAATTTCAGCTGTTCTTGTGTAAAGTTACAGCCAGTGTTGCGAGTATTCTGTCCCTACGTCTTTGGAAACGTGAGTCTCACAGTGAACTTCCAGGGAAATTACTTGGGTCCCACAGCTTCTCAAAGGTTTTCTTTTGTGATCTTATACATATTTTAAGACTAATTTATTTAGACTTTTCCAGTACCGAAAGGTGAAAATCTCCATCTGTTCCTGAGTCTACTCTATCCATCATTATTAGCGTTAAAATTATTTTCTTGCCTTGTATTGATCAGATTTCTTCATCTTATAGTGTAAACACTTTCTATCATCTTACTGTATTTGCCTTTGAGGTCAGCGGGGCAGCCAAAATCAATACTAATGTCGAGCCATCGACATACTACAAGTCACTTCCTTCCATGCCCTCCACTGCCACTCAGTAGCTGCCGATGGCTTCCCTCGCCTGTCCCGGTCATTATTCACTTGAGCAGCCCATTTCTTGTGGTTCAGAGTGTACCTTCTCACAGTGTGTTTCCCTCACAGGAGGATACGTTCCTGTTCAAGAGACTCATGTCTAGAACCAGAGATCCTTAAAAACGACATGCAAGTGCCTTTAAAAAAGCAGCGACCACAGAATAGAATTTTACCTCTCAAGAGGAACAAAAAATAAAACACACAGTACCTTCACTTGTACTTTTGCAGGAGCATAGCACTGGACAGATTTAAATCTAGTCCAGCCTCTGATGTGCCTGTGTCGCTGAGGACCCCAGGGAAGCCAGTTACATGTTTGTTTTCCTTTACCCTGGAATCCCCATGGGTACCAGAGAATTTCCTAGATGGCTGCAATGTGTCAACGCAGAGACAATGCATTTGAGAGCTTGTAAAGAGGACCTTAATGCTTGCTGCCAGAGAGTCAAAAAGAAGAGCCCCTTTCCTGACTTAGAAAAAGAAGTTTCCATAGGCATTTATCAAATACTAGAAGTCCTAAGATCCCAGGAAAGCCTGGGAGTCTCATTTCGATGCAGCAATCTTAACATAGCAGTTCTGAAGCCAAGTCAGGAGGTCTGTCAGTTCTAGGGCATAATTAATGAGGAAACAGAAGTTTCTTGTGTTGCTTCTTCCTCCTTATTTAAGTTTCTAGAGAGTTAAGGAATAAAAGATTAGAGTTTCCAGGGTGTCATTGATACTATTGTAGATTCTCAGATTAGACATTGTATTTGTTAGCATCCTGTCATTGTGACAAAAATATCCACAGCTGTCCCCTTATAAGGAATAAAAGTTCTGTTTGGTTCACAATCTTAGAGCTCGTGCTTCCTGATTGGTTGGTCCTGTAGCTCGGGGCAGAGTATCCTGGTGGAGGGTGTGGAGAGAAAGCTGCTCACTTCATGGTAGCTCTTGCCTTTCTCTTTGTTCTTTCTTGACTACCATGAAGAAAGGGCCAGAGTCTCAAAGGCCCTTTCAAAAGCCATGCCCCTCCCCATGACTGCTCACTAAGCCAGAACTTTTAAAGTTTCCAGCACATACCAATGCAACCAAAGTCTTTGTGAGAATTGAACATGGAGGCCATGAAGGGAATAAATACATTGGTGCTTTGGATTTCATGATTTTTAAATTCAGCTCATTTCTTATAATTTTCTTTTCTGAGTGTGGCATAGAAGGCATGCAATCCAGCACACTCAATTTGCCCTAAAGAACAGTGCCCACTGTGCAAAATTGCATCACGTCTATCATCAGTCACTGTACTCTGACTTCATCAAAATCAAATAGTTGGATGTCTAAATCCTCTGTATTTAGAGAAATCACAAAGAATGATAGAGGATGGCTTGAATAATTTAGCTGTGGGTAATTTGGGATGATGGGTATGCTATCTGCAAAGTCAAATTCTTAAGTTAATTCCGATGGGAAAGGGAATGTCACATGAATTCCAGAGCTGGCGAATTGGAATTCAAAACTGAAACAAGTGACGGGAGGACCAGAGGTGACTGAGGGACCAGGGAGAACCAGGAGGGAGATCAGCAGTGTTCCCTTAGGCATGGGCCAGGCTAAGGTCTGCCTGCGGTTTTAATGAGAGCCAAATTATCATACTCTCTGGAGATGTCAGGTGCAAAGACCTTATAAAGAGTCTTCTGTTGTATTTCCTTCCAGCGTGGCAAGGACTGTAAGGAAGGAATTAAAGCATTCTTCGTAGAGAGAAGCAGAGTCCCTAAAGCTTTTGTGAGCTGGTACCTTCCTACAACAGGTCATCTGAGCTTCAAGTCTGTGTTAAGTTTTGAGGGAGATTGTTGCTTTAGAATGAAAATGAGGTTCTGAAAGAAAATGATGTCTTTAAATGAGTGCAAGTCCATTGTCCTCCTATCGGTAAACAGTTTAAGACCAATGCAACAGAAATATTCAGCTGCAATAATGTCTTGCCCCCTCACAATTAAGAAAAAGCTGAAGGAAAATTTATTGTTATGTGAAATGTTGCCTGGATGCTCATGATATGTAAGTGATAAATTCTGCACAGGCAGCCCGACCAGGAAAGGTGCAGCTGTTTTTATAAATCCTGTAATGTAAATGGCAAACGGATATGAGCAGCTACTTATAGAACAGCATAACAAAAGCTGTGACAAGGGACTCATCTGTGCAGATCCACGTGAGCAAAGAAGGAAAGCCACCTCTTTATTCAGATGTGGGGTTGTAGAAGGCTTTCTGCAGGATGCGACACAGATCCTTGAAGTACGAGAAGAACTTGAAGAATGCCCTAGCAGAGAACATGCTCAAAGCTTGGGAATTTGTGGAACAGAAATGCTGTAGAGCTCAGTAGGACCAAATGACCGTTGGGGTCCTGGTGCTGGTGGTTGAGAAAGGGGTAGCTGCAGTGGAGGGCAGTACCCACACATCTAGATCTGATTATTGTTAGAGAAGCCTGGAACATCTCAACCAACAGGGAACGTGGTGCCTGTGTAGACTTATGGAGAGAGTAAATGCAAATGGCTTTGTACCTTCATTATACTATTTGATATGATAGACTTTCTGGCTAAAAACAACAGAAAATATCCCGTTGAATAGCCATAGGAAATGATACCAAAAGAGTAAGAAATTCCCAGAAGCCAAAACCATGTGCAAATCAGGGTACGGAGGGATAAGTGGATCTGAGGATGGCCGGCTTTCAAGCTGAAGGTGTTCAGTCAATCCAGCTGCCCTGACCTTCAGTTGATACTTCTCTGTAAGGAAATGTCTAAGAAATGTCAAATATGGGGCCCTAGAGAGAGATGCTACATAAAATCTAAGATCCCTGTACCCTTAGGACAAGCATAACAAAGACTAGAAATAATAGTCATTGCCTTACGTTAGCCAAGAGAGCTCTAGCTCCTTGTCCCTATCAGCTGGAAGGAGAGGTAGTCCTTTTAGGATTTATAGATACAGAGCAGGTTAAAGAATAAAGAAGTGTGAGTTTGTTTGATAAGTTTTTGGAGAGTGAAATAAACCAATACAAACTTCTCTCTGGAGGAATCTGTCCTCAACTCTATTCTCAGACAACTGCGTGGATGTTCTTGGGAATGAGAGGTCACAGCTCAAACCCCCAAGTACACAGGGAAGAAAACAAGACAGTGAGAACCGTTGGAAATAAGAGACGGCGTGTCAAGTTCAAAAGCCTTCAACTAGGGATAGTGCCAGATACAGAACAAAGAGCAAGAGTATTTACTGTGTTGGTGCTGGGGAGATGACTTGGTGATTAGGACTTTGTACTGTTCTTACAAATAACCTAACGTTGATTCCCAGCACCACATCTAGTAGCCCATAGTCATTTATAACTCCCCTCTCTGAGGAATCTGATGCCCTCTTCTGGCCCCTATGGGTACCTACACTCACGTGCATTGAAGGTTCTTCCTTAGACATCTAGGTAAAACAGCAACAATATAATAAAATAGAATATTTAAAAAATGAAACAGGAGTAGGGCAATAAACATGGCCAAGCAGATAGAAAAATGACAGATTTTCTAAAATAAAAAAAAATTTAAATTTTAAAACGAAAAAGCAAATGGACAGTTTTAACGGGGTGTTGGAAACAGCTGGAAATTGTGTATGAAGAAATTAGCAAGTTGAAAGAGACAGCTTCAATAAATCACCCGAAATACAATGCCAAGAGACAGAGATGAAAACATGAACGGAAATTGCAGAGCGTGGAAGAGTGTGTGTGTGTGAGGTAGCACACATCTGCTCAGGATTCTGCAAGTAAAAATATATTGCAAGAAACAGCAACACTAAACCCACAGAAACCTAAGGAATTTACCTAAAGACCTTCGATAACTCACCACCATAGAGCACCAGGGAAAAAGACAAAGTGGATAATTTATACTAGTACAGCAGTGTTTGCTATGATAAAATTTGTCTGACATCACAAACTTTTACTTACAGAGATTTTCAGCATTACTCTAGTAACTAGTTGTGACTGATTTAATCAGGTTCAACTTTGGGTCTACATCATTCGTTCATTCATTCATTCACTTAACATTTATTCATTTGTTTTACTTCTCCATGGTTACAAGGACTCTCTGATCTCTCGGGAGATTCAGCTTGGATTCACAGAACCCACATCTGTAATTTCAGTCCCCGGGGAATGTAGTGCCCCCCTTCTGACTTCTGCAGGCACCAAGGACATGTGTAGTGTATAGACATACATGCAGACAAAACACCCACCTAGAAAGTAAAATGAATTGCTCAAGCAAGGATGGAGGTGGGTGGTCCTTGGACTTCCCACAGGTCAGGGAACCCTGATTGCTCTTCGAGCTGATGAGGGAGGGGGTCTTGATCGGGGGAGGGGGAGGGAAATGGGAGGCGGTGGCGGGGAGGAGGCAGAAATCCTTAATAAATAAATAAATTAAAAAATAAAGTGTAAAAAAACAAAATAAAGGAAAAAAAGGAACAAAAAAGAAAAGACTATTACAATTTCAAGGCATGATTTTGAGATAAGGAAAAAATAGGTATAAGGGGAAAAAAGGTATTTTTCTTTTTTTCCCCCCTACATTTCTTCCAAAGGGAAAGATGTTTTCAGCTGTGACCTGTAGTTCTGGCATTCTGGAAACTGAGGTTGGAAGTTCAAGGCCACTCTGGTCTACATAATGTTCGAGTTCTAGACCAGCCAGTGCTGCTAAGTGAAATCCTATCCCCCAAACCAACAAATGAGAAAAGAAAAATCAAGAGCAACACCTCATATCTCTACTCAGAATTAAACAGTTGTCTGCCCAATCCAGTGGTCATGCATGCGCTGTGGTAAATTCGTCCTTCCACATCTGTCTTTGTTAATAGTGAAAATATTAATATAATATTAGTACTTTCCCTTTCTAATCCTCCCACCCACCTTGTATTTTCTCAGAAGCCTAAAATTACCCTCTATTTATATTTTATGTGCTTTGTATATGTTCAATATATACTGTACATAACTCTGCTTATTTTCGGGAATGTCTAGAATGGGTTGATTTAGTGTATTAAGTATCCTCATGGTTTCACTTAAGAAAGGAATGCTTCTATGTTGTGCGAAAAGACACGAAGCACAGGTAGGACATCGAAAAGCTCCCAGGGATCTGGAGACTGTGACTCTGGTCCAGGCAGCTAAGGAGAACTCCCTGTGTGGACTTGAATCAAAGAAAAGCCCTGTCCTGGTACCTTCCTGCCTGACAGTGGCTGGGGGAAGCAGAGGATTACTTTTCCTGAACGTTCACACCCAAGTGTCCCCATGAACTCGGTCCTGCTAGAATAAAGAATAAAATGACTCTTGCACCTAGTGGGTGAGAACCGCGGGCAAGGCTGGGTCAAGATGAAATCCCTGCTTTCATGGCGTCAGGTTGGAGTCAGGCTGTTCCTGTCGTGGCCTCTAGATGGCACTGCTGCTCTTTCGAACTACGGCTCTCTGCCGCTTTCTTTCCCCTTTTAAATCTCACACTCTCCCGGACAGTGCTCAGCTCTGCTCTGCGAGGATTTAAACAACGCTTTGATGCTGTAGGATGTTGGCTTTCACAAGTCAGGTCTACCCTTTTCTTTTTTTTTCTAAAAAGATAATACAGTGCCTTTTTCAAAGTCAATTAACACTCAGGGCAAATGAAATAGGGAGAGCAAAGGTCACTGTCTAAAGGGTCGCCTTGAACCCCGTTAGTATTATTCAGGTGTCACCTAGGAATTGCAAATCACTGGGCAAAGAAAGGAAATAATAATTAGTTCATTTTGTTTCCTGATAACTCCCAGTAAGATGGCTTAATATGGCTTTTCAGTTGTATTTCCTCGTGATGTCTGTGGCGTGCTGTGCTCAGAGCTGGCTGCTAATTCTGTTTCTTGCAGTCTTGTAGGCAGTAAGGATGCGTTGGGGGCAAATGATGCATCAGGAAAAGGATGATGTGAAGAATCAGTCTAATATCTGGATTTCAGTGTAGCTGGACCCATTTTATTAGAAGAAAGAATTGTTGAGACTTGTGGCGTAAGAGAAGGGGAAGTGATGGACAGAAGGATCAAAACTTCGGGTCTCTTTTATAATACTGTCAACACCGGTTCCATCTACCAGACAACGCTCAGGGAGCCAATGCCGGGGGCTGGGAATGTAAAGATTCCCACGTTGGGCCTCCTCCTCAGCTTGGCCTCTGAAGCTCTTTGAAGCCTCTGCTTGGGAGTTGAGGTGACAGATGAATGCCTTAGAACATAACAGTACCAGGTTTTAATAACTTTCCTGAATTCCATTTAGAAAACAAGCCCAGACACCAAGAACACAATAAACAGATATTAAAAAAATAAAAAAAAACACATTGCAAATGAGATTATTAACAAATTGACTTTTAGATTTATTTCTGGCAATGTGCTGGACCGGACAGGTCAAGCGAGAGCTTGGCACCCCCCACACACCTTCTGCCTCACGTTCGGGCTGCAGTCACAGCTCTATCTTTTTATTTTAATGTAGAAAGACCTTCACTGGCTTTAATAACCTTTTTCCTTCTTGAATAAAGAGTTGCCGTGTGCAATCACACTAGTAGAAAAAGGCTTGCTCCAGAAACTCGGGGAGATTATTGCATGCCTAGCTACAAAAATAAGGTTTTGAAAGAGCAGAAGGGACGGAATAAATACATAATGAGAACATTTCTTGTGAGGTGAATTATTATTCCAGATTTCTGAACTGGTCTTTTAAGAAAGCAAATAATAATAATTACATTTCTGCAAAGACGCTTTGCTTCGCCTGATGGGAGACAACAGAGGTTTGGCTAGAAACGGGCTGGGGTGTCTGTACTTTGCTCTGCTCCCACACTGTAAGCAGAGGCATGGGAAGACCAGGAAGAGTGCCATAGGCTTCCAATGAGCAAATGCCTCCTTGCTCAGGTTCTAGGCATGTTCCTAACCATGGGTGATGGATGTGGTCACGCGTCCCTTTTCACCTCTGGGGGTCAGAGTGGAGTGTGAGGCTGCAGGTAGAGTAGGGGCTGACGGAAGGACTGACTCGAGCTCAGGCGCCTCATTAGGGGTGTTTCTGTCGAATGTGGGTGGCATCCAAACCTCCGCAGGTCACAGCTGGCAACGGGATAACTGAAATTAATGAGGAAGCGAAGGAGAGGTGAGTTCAAGCCAGCACTCACAGGTCGGCGTCTGGCACTCAGTTCAACTATTCCCATCAGGACCTTTGCCTTCCCAAAGCCTTGGCCTTTAGCCTTCTACATGGCTTCTTTTGCTATCTAATAGGACCAGCTTTAGTCCTGCCTCTAAAGCATTAATAATGACAGGTTTCTCTGGGTGCATTCAGGTGAAGAATTTAGCTGTATTTTGAGAGCCAGGTTAAGAGTCTGAGTTGGTAAGAGTCCTTAGGAAGTCATAGCAGAAGGGGAGCCAGGAGGACAAGCATACTTCAACCATGACCATTGGATCTGGGCCAGGAAGGGATGCCTCTGACACAGGAGGCTGTCTGTGCTCTTAACCCATTCCTGGCCTGACTCTTTCTCTGCTGTTCAATACGGTGGGGTCTGTTCTCTTTTCTGTGCCCACAGCAGCACGTTGGCTATGTGTGATATAAGATTGTCACCAAATTAAGCATGGGCCTCCCCTTGTCAAAGATCCGTCAGCATCTGAGCCCCTCTTCCTAACAGCTGAGTCTCTGCAGGTATCACAAACTCAAAGCGAATACTGCCGGTAGCTCCTGGAGTCATAGAGACGCCACTGCGCACCTGGCCTTGGGGGTCCTGGCTCACCTTTGGGTAATTCAGGGACTTTTAGAGAAAGATCTTTTTATTTGACATGACAAAAGGTTTTCTTGCCCCGTGTCTTGTTTACCCAGTGTTCACCATTTAAAAATACTGCACCACGTTTATTAAGAAGTCAGCTTCCAAAGCCTCACTTGTCCCTGCATTCTCTGGAAGGAGCAAAAACACCTCGGCAGGGCAGGCTTCAGATAACACTCCCCTAGCAACTGTTTTTTTTTTCTCATACACTAGGCGATTCCAAACTCACATCCACGAGAGCTGTATATTTTCCTGTTTCCCTCCCTCATACAGTTGTAAAGAAAGAGCAATCAAGAAAGACATTGCATTCAGGTTAATCATAAAATATCAACTTTTAACTCCTGACTTTTAATGTCCAAATATTTTCTGGAATGGTTTTCTCATCACTTTGTGTCTTTTGAGTGTTCTGATATTATTTGGGATTAGATTCCACCACAAGGGATAGAAACAACCAGATCTACTGTGTGTTAAAGCAGGAATGAAGGGGAAACACTGACAGTTATGGTGGCACTGGGCTCATCATCTGCCCTCCTTCATTGGTTGACATCAGAATGTAGCATTTATTTATTTATTTATTTATTTATTTATTTATTTATTTACAGCTGTTGGAGGCTCAGATTCAGTAACTTCTGTTCAGGCATCAGAAAGAAGAAAAGAGATGTAAAGAAACATGCTCCCCCCTCCCTTTAGGGTGGCCTCCCAGGGGTCTCACAAGAGGCTTCCATCCCTTTTTCAGTAGGCAGAACTTAGTCACAGAACTGCTCTTAGCTTTAGTGCAGGCTTTGGGTCCTTATGTAATAGGTTCATCTACAGGGTTTCCATTACTGGGGAAGGAGAGGCGTAAGGATGTTTGAAAATATTCAATCAAGGCTCCTGATGGCCATACATTAAAATTTATGTAAGCTACAAGATTTATATTTCATCTTTTTTTTCTTCCCAGGAGAAGAAATATTTTCTTTGAAAACAGCTGACTTAGAGATGAAAATGCAAATATGATTCACATTGTAGTTGTGGGGAGGCCTGGAGATTACAGAGAGTCTCGGGGCACCTTAGCAACGTTTGGACACAATTTCAATATTTGTCACTCTGAGGAACTCCGAGTAAGACCCCTCTTGGTGTCAGTCCAAGGCATTTTCATTAGATGTTGCATCAAAAGACTATCTGTAAAGGTTCATGTAAGAGATGGTGTGAGATTGTAGAGTATCTACCATTGAAACAAAAGTTATCTAAATTGTGGGAATATGTTTTGAAAACAGTTTAGGCTTTATGCAAATATAGGTGAACTTTAAAGGTTATACATGTTTAAGATGATGACAATGTAAGTCTTGCCTGCAGAATGTGGTTGCCAAGGCCTTCATCTTCTGCCTGCTTTCTAGATCAATGGCTGATAAAGATTTCTGTAGTGAGTCTGCAGGTGATTATCTAGGGTGTGTCTAGACATTGACCTTGGCTAGACATTTTCCCCAGAGAATTTCAGCTCCCAGCTAGGTTAGCCTCCAACTCACTCTCATGCAAGGGCCAATGTCACTGTCTCTGGGGGAGCACTGTGAAACTGACATTAATGTGTAGATGATTTCCTAACATCTGATGGCAGCTCCTTCCACACATTCGCTATAATCTTGTGTTTGTCTTTGAAGACCATAGTACGAACAAAGACTTGTAGTCATGTGCATGTGTGCACAGAATTCTGTTCTCCCAATTACTGAAAGTGTGATCGTTACTTAATCTTTTTATAATTTTCTCTCCTTACTTGAAACACAGGCTAAAATAATATTTATCTTTAGGTTTGATGGGATGACTGAATGATGGCGATGTAGCAATTATGTGTGATATAATCAAAAACATAAAATATTTTTTCACAATTACATTTTTATAGCACATTTTTAAGATTAATGGGGCAGTAATGATTGACATATACTTTGAAGAATTAAATAGTATGGGTAGTTAATGACTTTACTCTGGGTGCTTTGATTAATCATATATGTGGAGTCTTTCCTGTGTGAAAAGCTGAGCTTCTGTGCCTACCCAGTAAGACATGAGATATGTATGTAAAATCTAAGGTGATTCAGATTCAGTTTGTGTAGAAGGAAGGGACAAGACGATTTATAAGGCAAGTTTTTTTTTTTAAACAAGAACTGAATAATGTCCATCAAATCTGTTTCTCTACATCATATTCCAGAGTAGAGAAGGACAGTTCTGCAGTCACTTTGCTCAGGCCATGGCCACTGGGAAGGAAGAGGAAATGACACCTTGTACTTCCAGGCTTGTACTACCGCTGTGCATAAACTCCTTCCTCACTGGATGGAGCCTGTGTGTGCCAGAATCCCAGCACCGACTTTTTGAAAATCAAGTCCTAAAGAATGGAGGAGCCACAGAATGGAAGAGTCTGTTCCTGAATGAGGATTCTGACCTGTGCTGTCTGGGGTGGCAAGAGATTCATGAATCCTGTCTTCTAAGTTGCCAGGTGGTTGTGTTTCTCTGATAGCAACACATGGGCTTCCTCCTGATGGGTTCTGCTTGGTAAGTTCTAGGTCAGCGCATGTTTAGCCGTCAGTGGGTCTACAGGTCAGGGTGTCAAAGCAAGCGGTGAAGCCCTTGTGGATTTGTTGGAAGAGCAAAACCTCAGGCCCTATCCAAGACTTTCCTATTCAGAACTTGAAGTGGAGTTCTGTGGTCATGTTTGAAGATGCTCTTCAGGTTATTCCAAAATAGATGCAAGATACAGTAAGCTTCAGGGATACTTCAAGGAAGACAATGTACATCAGCCTTAAAGGGTTCTAAAAATGAATTTCTTTGACTGCTCACCCCACCTTAGACATCACTGTCTTGAACTGATCTAATATCCATAATTCTAGGCAATTTTCAGTCAATTTTAAAATGTGGTTCTCAATTATTCCCGTATACATCAGAAGACACACCAGGGGAGCAGAGTTACAAAGCACAAAGGCATTTAACTGCTTGTCTATCTGATTTTAATGTTCTTTAAAAGCTATTTTTTTTATCAAAAAACCTGGGCTTTTATATCAAGTGATGATTTGACATTAATGCATATTCCTCTGCAGAAGTAATCAAAGAACTGAGGTTTTCTATCAAAGCACCTGATTGCATTTTACACTTTATTTTTCTATGGCATTGCATGAGCCGAGAATTCATCTTATGATTTAGGAGTGGTTATGAGCTTTTCTGGGCCTCCCTGCTCTATGTATCGGTAGTAGTAAGCTTGGGCTTACAGTTTGGCAAAGTAATCACAGGAGAGACCCATGGGCTGGGCTGGAGCACAGTTCATCACTGCGGCCGGGAGGACGGATACTGCAGTGGGTCATGTTAGTTTATTTTAGACTAAAACATTGGCAAATGTACAGAAAAGAACATAGGATTTCATTTCCTGGACAAAATTTAGTCAAATATTAGAAACTTTGTTCTCATATTGCTTTTAGAGGCAGGAGGTACCATATTCCTGTGGGATTCATGCTTTTTTTCTTATTAGGCACTCAACATCTGTTCCTTGGCAGCTGAAAGGAAACATGCTAAAGGATTGAGAAAAGAAGAAAGGACGTGCAGATCAAACCTAAAGGTTATATTTATCTTTAGGTTTGATGGGATGACTGAATGACAGTGATGTAGCAATTATGTGTGATATAATCAAAAACATAAAATATTTTTTCAACTCCAGCTAATATCTCGGCAATCAGAGTGTGTGCCTTGGTGACTATGCATCCGTGGACTTATTGTCTGAAAAGCAACAATAATAAAGAAGGGCTTGGGTTGTATACAGCAATGTTCAGAAGGGCTGCAAGCTTTGGAGGGGCCCCGAGTCTCCTGGATAGACACTTGGCCATAGACTAAGCCAAATAGAGAGCAATACCCACAAGCCAACACTGCCGACCTATTTACGATTTCTTTCAATTTGATAAGAGAATTTCTCAGTTTTATACATACTTTGCGATTACACTCACTCCCAGTTACTATTCCTTTCCCTCTGAACCCCTTTTTGATTTCACATGATCTCCCAGTGGCTATACTGGAAAAATGGCACTTTTTTTTATCAGCAACCATTAACAGTCATAGGCTCCTCAGGAAGGTGTGGGGTTTTGTAGGCGCTTCCTCCGTAATGAAAAGTGGGAAGGATTAATCACAGCACTTTTTATAAATATAAATATGTCTGTGAAAAATTTGAGTGCTTACTATAAACCCAAGTATTTACTCCAGCTCTTCTTTATGAGATTAAAAATGATGCGTGAAAATCAGACATTTTCAATCCTTTTCTCTTTCTTCCTCTCTCTTTCTTCACCTAAACATGGTGGATATCATAACGGGAGTTGACATATGAAAACAACCTGTTTGTCTTTGTGGGGAAGGAATTTCAGTATATCAAAGCCTTCTAGAAATGAGCCATGGTCATACAGGGTGAGAGATCCGTTCTTACGCTTTGTGTGATCTAAAGCAGTCGGACCTGCTTAGCCATGGCTGATCTGACTTCCTGGCAAATGCAGACAACTGAAATCTTACTTTAAAAATTTTAAAGTTTCTTTTTTTTTTTTTCAAATGAAAGAGAAAGATTCAGATGAGATTCACTAGCATTTGACGGGAAGCCCAGCCACCTCCAGGTGATTTGAGGCTTTGTGGCCTAACCATGCAAGCTCTTTGGTTAATCCACCCTCCGATTTTCACCAACTCAGAATTTAAGGCACAGCGTAGTTCCAGCGGTACCAGGCCAATGTTACCAATCAAAACCGAAATCTCCTCTTGGTTCCCTTCTAATTTGTCAAGTGCAGAGTGTAGGGGATTAGGATTAGTGCAGCTCTCTGGGCTTCCCTGCAGGGCTGGGTGCTCCTTACAACAGTGACCACCCTAAGGAGCATCACCTTCACCTTCTTCTGCTTGCTACTGCTCAGAGCTCGGTGCCCATCAAGAAAGCAGTGTTCACGCATAGGTCAGGTGCTCAGCTTGGTCACTGCTTCTCCAAAAGATTTCTGAAGGCTGATAGACATTTATCTTTCTCTCCCTCCTTCCCTCCCTTCTTTTCTTTCCTTGAAGTTTGGGAACAAGGACTTTCTGTGCAGGCCATGGCGACTCACACTCATGGTGCCTCAGCCTCCAGAGTTCTAATACCTTAGATGTATGTCAACATGTGAAACTCTGCCTATTGAAATTCCAATTCTTTTATGATAATTAATGTGAACTTGACTAAATTTGGAATTAAGTAGAAGAAAAACCTCTGGGTATACCTGTAAAGCTGATCATAGAACAGTAAACTGAAGAAAGGAGATTCAGCCTCTGTATTGCTAGCACCATACCATGGTCTGAGATTCTTTTTTCCCCTTTTTATTCCTTTTTTATCCATTACATCCCAACCGCAGTTTCCCCTTCCTCCCCCCACCTCCCTCTCCCTAGGTCCACTCCTCATCTGCTTCCTCAAAGAGCAGACAGCCCAGGGATATCAGTGGACCATGGAATAAAAAGCGACAATAAGACTGGGAACCTACCCTCATATTAAGACGGATGAAGCAATCCCTGGGATTCTTGACTAACTAAGAAAGAGAGAAGGGGGACAGAGCACTAGCATTATCCTCTCCTTTTTCTTCCTGATTGTGGTCAGCTGCCTCCAGTTCCTACCATTATGCCTTCCCCACTGTGGTGGACAATACTATCGAACTATGAGCCAAAGAATCCCTTCCTTCCTTTCCCAAGTTGCTTTTGTTGAAAGATTTCTTCTAGCAACAATAGACAATTCCACCCTTTCCATGGCTGATTCCAAAAGCCACCTTTGGTAAGTTACCTGTCTGCTATGATGATTTGTTGTTTGCATCTTCGTCTTTTTAGCTGTCTTCTTTTGCCTGCACTTGAGTCTTCTTCCATTTTTCTTCAGAGGATAGTATTGAGGGGGAAATCAGGTCTTGGTCTTACTTCCTGTGGTCTATGATGCAGTCTAGCATCCAGTGATGCTCACATCACCAGGAACACAGGCTTTGCTTATGCCTTGGGTAGGTATATTGAACTGGAGGAACAACTGAATATTAGGATGAAAACAGTAAATCCCACAGGTATTTGCAGAATAGAAACATCTCTGTGAGCGACAGGCATGGGTTGGGATGCTATTAGTGTTCTTGAAAACCTTCAGGAGAAGGGACAAGCTGTACCATAAAGGGTGGATAGGGATTCCAACCCCCAATCAATAACATCCCAGGAATGAGGTATCTGGCTGGGTGGGCAGGGCTTGGAGGTA
Source organism: Microtus oregoni (assembly GCF_018167655.1). Taxonomy (NCBI): domain Eukaryota; kingdom Metazoa; phylum Chordata; class Mammalia; order Rodentia; family Cricetidae; genus Microtus; species Microtus oregoni. The sequence goes on along the minus strand of NW_024543069.1, from coordinate 32,387,242 downwards.
AACTTAGAAAAGACCTATCATGTCTGTTAGAAGCTCTTGCAAAATAGCTTGCCAGGATATATTTGTTGGTGTTTGTGTGTAGGATATGGGGCTGGATGGGAGGAGGTGAGGAAGGCTTGATGAGGCTGATCATGCCACTGTATTCAACTACCACAGTGTTCAACACACACAGGACAGTTTTCTGTGTGAAGAATAACAATTGTTTGCATTTACACACACACAAAAAAGCCTACAAAGGATCTATTGTTTTGCACAATAAGATTTTCCTTTAAGGGTAGTGCACTTTAGTGAGTACCAAACCTTTTTCAACATTTTCACACTTATTCAGAAACATACCTAGAGCGCAGTGTATGGCACATCAGCTTCGAGTTACATTAGAAAACCAGCAGGCTTCGGGTTTGTTAGGGAGAGTCCTGAACTTAAGCTTTCGTACTGCTTCATTTGGATTTTGAGACTTCTTCAGAGTTCTAACCTTCAATGATCCCCAAAATGAATATTTTAAGCTTCCTGGAGGTCTTCAGGGCAGTATGTAAATTTAGAAAGGAACTTACAACTCTTTCTTAAGAAGCAATGACTTCTAAGCTTCGTGTAATAGATGAGATTCACAAGGCCTACTCAGCCATCTGTTTTGTTTGATTTCAGGCCATTTCCATTTTTTCCCAGGACACAGAGGCATATAGAGTGTGCATATGTGCGCAGGTGTTTGAGTGAATAATGAGAGCATACAACACACACAACACACACACACACACACACACACACACACACAATTTAGGTCATCTTTCCATCAACACTTGATCTTGTTCTGCTGGAATTCTTAAATCTAATTTTTCTTTTTTTTAACAGAACAAAAAGCAGCCTTGGGTGAGCAGAGTAGGGTTCCAAAGCCCATGCTTTATTTGCCTGTTCTTGGAGAAGGGCTGGTTTTCAGTTCCAATGGGGCACATAGGTGTTTTCATGGGAAGGTAATTTTATTAGTTACTTTCCTTGTTGTGACTGTATAGCTGACAAGAGCTATTTAAACAAGGGTTCGCTTTATTTCATGACTTAAGAAGGGCTGTTGACTACCCTGAGGAAGGGAAGGTGTGGGGGTAGGCGTGAGGCAGCTGCTTACACTGTAATTGCACACGGAACACACACAGCGAGCAACGCTGGTGCTCAGCTCAATCTCCCCCTTTTACTCAGCCTAGGGCTTCAACCCATGGAGTGATGCTGCCCATGTTTCAAACTCCATCACAGACACACCCAGAGATAGGACCATGATGAGTGGATACGATGGTTGCTAACGTAGTTCCCGTTGAGAATGATAAGGTTTATGTCCTAGTACCAGAGGGTTGTAGTTGGAATTGTGTCCCCCCCCAAGCACCCAAAATATGATCTAATTTGAAAATAGAGTCTTGCATCATTATGGTTAGATATGATTCAATGACTGGTGGTGTCATTAAGAGAGAAGACTCAATCAAGGGTACATGGGAAGATAACAATCATGTAAAGCCATGGAGAAAATGCCTTGGAAAGTCAGAGGCAGAGACAGGAAAAGACTCCTGTAAGCCAAGAAATGCTAAGCCAACACTAGCCCAATCTTCCCAGGTACTCTAAAGTGATTGTGTTCTTGCTGACATCTTGATTTTGGATGTTGTATCTCCAGAATTTTGGGAATAAAAATTTGTTGTTTTAAACCATCTGCATTTGTGGGACTTTGTTGATTTTTCCCTAGGAACTCAACACAGGAATTAATGGGGCCCATGCTTTGAAAATAGATGAACCCCAAACATCAAAATCATCAGTTATTTTATCAACAGCAATTGTGAAGAGCACAGGTGACTTCTTCACTCTAGGGAACATTCCCAATACCAATTGTCTTTGCCACAGTCTGGGGTCTAAAGGGGTTTCAGCAAATTAATCATGGCTAGCATTTACTGAGCATTTGATAAGTATTTTGGGCCTTATTATGTGCATAGTTTAATGTATTTTTATTTTAATGTTTGTTCCTCACTGATGTGAGGTAGATCCTATCTATTTATCTTTTATAGATGAGAATTTTGAACCACAGAGAAGTTGAATAGCACGTCTAAGGTTACAGAGCTGAGAGAATTGTGGCTTTATCTCAATTTGTTTTCAAAGCCTATATTGCCACTAGTTTTCATTTTGTGTTCACACCTTCTAGAATTCTACCAGTCATGCTTTTTCTATGGCCTAAAAATAGAAGTTATTGAGTGATGTTAAAGTCTCTCACAATGAGGGTATAGTGTGCATATATCCTATATCTTATTACTTAATTCCCACAACAGTTCTCCAAGGTAGATTTGTGTAACTTATGAGCAAAGAAACCATAGTCAAAGGAAGGAGTCTGACCTTTGTAAGTAGGTTTGTAATGGTTATCAAGGTTTGAATTTGACACTAATCCTTACAATTTGTCCAGCACCTATTACATTCTCTTTCATCTGAACAGTGCTATTATAGGGAAGGCGTCTTTGGGAGTCATAAGAACGATGTGACAGAAAGGAAAATAAAATCTTGAGGGGTTACTGAGCCAATGCAAGACAGGCTGGTGAGGGGCTACTGAAGGGGCATAAACGACCAGCAAATCGAATTAATCAGACTAGCTTGAATATATATTCAGCTTTAATAAGGGGAAGAAAGGGGAGGAGCTTACAGAGCCAGGGTTCCAGGGAAGAGCAGCAAAACCAAGAGGAGGTGGGGAGCACACCCGCCAGATTGATAGGTAAATATTGGCCTAAGGGGTACCCGCCCTACAAACAAGGTGATTGTCTGGGGCTTCCCCTACAGACTACTGCATACAGAAAAGGGACACAGCTTAAACAAGGTGAGCAGGATATGGGCACAGCATGGTGCTGAAACACCTTTGATTCAGCAAGAGGGTGTAAACTGAGAAGACTGGGTAGGGGATCAATTGTCTTACCCCCTTCAGTAGCCCCTCATCAGCCTGTCTTGCATTGGCTCAGTAACCCCTCAAGATTTTATTTTCCTTTCTGTCACATCGTTCTTATGACTCCCAAAGACACCTTCCCTATAATAGCACTGTTCAGATGAAAGAGAATGTAATAGGTGCTGGACAAATGGTAAGATGTGGGAAACTGGCTGAAGGCAGGAAGAACCATCACTGGGAAGGAAGCATCATATAGGAGGCTGAGAAATTAGTTAACTATAAAGATGTTTCCATGACTACATCTGAATGTTGGTTCTTAAAACCATTGGTTTCTATATAATTTTCCTTCGTGCAGGTGGTGCATTCTTTGTGCAGGTTTCACAGTGGTTGTAGGGTTTCCCAGTATTCAGATTTGGGTTGATTTAAATGACTCGGAGATCTTCACATGTGTGCCTATTGAAAGGGGTATTGATGAAAACATACCTCTTCTTTTCCAAGAGACCCGAAGCTTGGAGATGCTCAGGGTCTTGTGTTGGGTTAAGTGGCGAATACACATCAGAGTTCAGGTTTGAGGTCAGGTGAACTGCCTTGAAAACACACACTATACAGCAACATATTGTCTTGGACGTAGAACATGCTCTGGCAATGTTGACTTCAGCTGTTTCTTCCATTATTCAAACTTGATGGCGCAGTGTCTTAGGATGCTTGGGTTGTTAGGTATTAAACATTGGCAACTATAGTTGACAACTACTTTTGATAATTTTAGTACTTCACTTGATGTTCAAAGTCAGGTTTTCTTTTTCACTCCCATGCCACTAATCTTTAAACAGTTGGAGTTTCTCCTGCATGCTATTCAGGTCTCAACCTTTTTTTTTTTTTTTCCTGAGCAGAAAAATTTTGGTGAAAAAACTGTTAAAACATGTATCAGTTTGTAAAACCTGTGGCCTGCTAGTGACAACTGTGTATGGTCTATGCCTGAGGCTGGGACTGCTTCCAATACCCCTGTGCTCATAGGCCACCCTCGGCAGATAACCCTTAGTCTGGACACTAAACAGATAAAGTATGGGCAAGGACATAACTTTTAAAATTATAAATGCATACATACAATAATTTCACCACTGCCTCTTGCCTCACTAACGACCCCCTACTCCTCAATTCCCATGCCCAAAGGACATGCATGAAAATCAAAAGTCCACATCCCAACATGAAATCCATGCCCCGGCCTGAGGAAAAGTTTCTCAACTGAAGCCATTGTCTCTTTCCAAGCTGTGCCCTAATGCTGGGTGGAATGTTTTATTCTGACTCCCAAGAAAGGCTACCGAGCACTGATTTGAGAATGAGGAGCCAACCCCTTGAGCTGACATCTGAGATGCCTTTAACTACATCCTTCTGTGGATCTGATACCCAAGGCACAGACATTTTCAGAATCTTGGTGCCTGTTCTCTTATTGCACTTCAGGTTGATGTTTCTCAAGTCTATCCCATCCCATACCCATCACCACCATTATGACTCCATCCTTCATGGATCACTTCAAATACAGTTCCTCTACACACACACACACACACACACACACACACACACACACACACACACAGAGCTACCTATTTTCATCTCAGTTTTCTTTGTCATTTTTTTCCTCCATGCTTCCTGAGCACCAATTTTGTTCTATTTGAAAGGACTTAATGACACAGCACACTGTACTCATTTAAGCTCACCAGAATCCAACTGCAGATCTTCCACATGTAGAGAAGGGGGGGAGAGAGATGCTGTTCCCACAGCTGGAATGGGTCCCCTGGAGTTTCTGGTGGCATTGGTCCTTGTGAGGCTTTTAAAGTACAGTCCGACGCTACTCAATTTTCACATTACTTGCTGACTTTAGAATCCATTCTCCCAGCAAGACGCTAGTCTTGGTTAATTAGTTGTTTGTGTGTGGCTGTGTGACCTGCATTTGACTACTTGCACACAAAATGCCTTTTGAGCATCCTCTTCCCTCAATTCTTTTTGGTTATTTGAGAAAGGAAATAACTGCTAAGAATAACTTGTGTTTAAAGCTCTTGGATCCAAAGCCAGTTTGCCAGCATTTGGATCTTATTGGGTCCCTCCTTGTGTAGCATGATACAAACTAGAGCAACCCTCTGAAGCCCGCTGTCCTTATCCTCAGGTTGGTTGTTTCTTTTCATTGTCAAAAGTCTCCTTTTAGATAATCAGGCATATAAATGACAACGTTTGGACGACTTGCTTAGTTTCTACAATACTGATGGTCAACTTGGTAGGTTATAGCGCCACCTAGGATATGAGCTCCTGGGCATACCTTTGAGCAGTGATGTAGATCAGGTGAGCAGAGGTGGGAAGACTCACACTGAATCACTGAATGTAGCTGGCACAGTTTCATGGGGTGGGGTCCCAGATTACAAAGAAAGGCTAAAACTAGGGGAATATCAGCATTCCTCTCTCTCTCTCTCTCTCTCTCTCTCTCTCTCTCTCCTTCCCTCCCTCCCTCCCTCTCTCTCTCTTGATTGAGTACAGATGTCATGTGTGAACAACTGCCTCATGTACCTGTTGCCATGTCTTCTTTATGATGAACACTGGAGCTGTGGGCCGCATTAAACCCTTCCTTCCTGACTAGCAGGGAGTACCGCTGCCAGGTATTTTGCCCCAGCAACATGAGAAGTATCTAGCAAAGGTTCCTTGATCTCCCTGCTTTCCCTAAACTTGTAATATATGGGAACTGCTTACTCAAAAGCTGTTTTTGAAGCACGAAGAGTAGAAAAGCAGTACAAAAGTAATTAGTTTGATTCCAGAGAGATTACCCACATTTATTCTTCCTTTGTTTGCATATAGCGCCATGTGTTCAAGTCATAGTCTAGAGTTGGCTTACTCACAGGTAGTACTGTCATTTACTCAACAACAAACATCCTTCCCCATAGAAATTGCTTTCGAACCTTAAATGTTGGGTGACACTCATTTTATTAGAGTAGTACATCACTGCCAGATGTCAAAGTTGTCATTATTGACACACACACACACACACACACACACACACATGCACACAATGCACACATACACACAGGAGGAGGGAGAAAGAGAGAGAGGTATATCTCAACCTGTAGATTTATAGACACATGAACACACAAGTTAATAAAAGTTTTAAAGGAAATGTTCCGTGCTCCGTGTGCAAGAATGCTCATGTCCTATAAAACACGTGCAAAGAGATACAACGTTCAAGTCATTTTAAATATGGGCATAAGAAAATAACATCTTTTATGGTTTTAGAAAGCTCAACTTTCAAAGGAGTTAAAACAATAGGATTGGGGAGAAGGCTCAGTTGGAAGTCTGTCATGGAAGTGTGAGGGGCTGCATTAGACCTTTAGAATCCATGTTTTAAAAAAAGCGAGCTTTGGAGTGCATGTTTGTAATCCAGTGCAGGCAAGTGGCAGACTAGCAGCTTCCCGGGGCAAATGAAAATCAACGTGAATGGTGAGTATCATGAGTGACATATGACGTTCATCTCTGGCTTCCACGCACATGCACATAAGGAAAATGCACCCTCTCTCACACGTGAATGTCATACACAAATACACACACACACACATACACACACAGAGAGAAGCAAAGAGTTAAAAGAACAAAAAACATCAAAATTTAAAATTTCTTATACTGCATGAAGTGCTAACTAGTAGGATCGGGATTGAAGAGCACATTTTTTTTTTGAATAATCAGTAGATGATACAAGTAAGGGAAAGAGAATGATTAATTAGGGAACGGCTATAAATAACACGAGGTTTCACATAAAATGTATAGATTTTTAAGTTTTTCATTAGTCCCGGGTCAGTGACCCAGATCAAGGCAAATACTCCTTGCTTTACGAGTCCTTATTTGCATCCCTTCCGAGCGGAGGTCAGAGCCATTGAAAAATGCAGCCCCATTTCTGAGCCTCTGAGAAACATGGCATTACTCTCCCCTCCCTCCTTGAGAGAAGACTCTGTCAATCAACAAGCTTATTTTGCAGGTCCTGGAGGGGAATTAAATTTCCCTCTCTCTTATTCTTGGTAATACTTTATCTCAAGTGCCCATTAGCCAACCCACTCAATAACTCGGTCTGAATAATGATGAAGGTATGCTCCCAGAGGTACATGGCATCTGCATCACTCAGACACTGCCGGCTGTTGACAAGAATGTGTCTCTGATCACTGACTAACTAAATGAGCCACTGTCGAGGCTGCTGCTTCCACAACCCACAGAAGGCACATAGGCCCCTCATTTGGGCACTTGATTCCTTTTGGGGTGCTGTTTGGGAGGAAGTGAGTCACTGGGGCTGTACCCACTTCCTGCCAGCTCCCTGCTTTATGGATGGCTGTGCAATATGAGCAACAGACACCCGATTCTAGACACAGTTCTTTATCCACCACAATGGACCATGGCCTTCTGAATTTCAGCCTGAGAAGCCCTTTCTCCTTTTAAGTTGTTTCTTACTAGGTTTTGTCACAGTGATGAGAACAAGAGCAGTATGTCCATCCCTAGGATGGATCAGCGGAAATTCCCTTGTCTTCTGGGTCTTGCGCGTCGCCTACACCACTTCAAGCCAGCCGGATATGAGTCGCTGCTTTTTTCTGTAGTGATGCGTGTGACATTCACCCGGGGATTCAGATCTTCATTTTTCAGTTCCTTTTTCGGGTCACGCTGAAAATTTCTGGGGAATGTATGGCACCAGCCTCTTTTCAGATTCATCATTTCAATATTTTCATCTGGTACCGCTGTTTAATTAGGAGCGGTTCCTTTGCTGGGCTCCTTTTGTATAACTTTAATGAAACTGAAGAGCATGAAATGCGGTTTCCCTGCTTTTAAATGAAGCTACTTTTATAGAAATAAGATGAGAAATGGAGAAATTGTTGAAGTCACAGTGCATGAAATTAAGGGAGCCCAAACTGTATTGGCAATAGTGTTTTTTTTTTTTTTTTTTTTCCTGAAGTTGATGTCTTCTAGGACCCAGGTTGTAGTGGCTAACTAACTGGGTTGATGCTTTTTTCTTTCTTTCTTTCTTTCTTTCTTTCTTTCTTTCTTTCATTTATTTATTTATTTATTTATTTAAGTTCATAGAATTCTGACAGACAAGCCCTTAAGGATTCAATTTCTTATTGTTTAGGAAAATTGTGGGAAGCAAACTACAAGTGATGGAAAACTATTTCCAAATACAAGGGCAAATTAATGACACCGCCCGACTGTGAGGTAAAGCCTGGAATCGTGCGCGTATCTGTGAGATTCAAAGTGTAGAACTGAAATGAAACAATTACAGAAGAATTGAAACATCTTATTCTGTAATCATAAGCCAGGTACTGAGCATCCTTCTAAGCCAATAAGGCATTCTTATGTGGTTGTTCTGCCCACCATCAAACTTTTTTTCATAATATTCTGTTTATACAAATATTAAGAAGAGGGTGGGCACAGCATTTCCTTTTTTTACATTTAACCCATGTAAGAAATTGGAAATTTAAGTCACAAATTCCTTACATGATCAAATTAATTATGTCACCTTACAATTCTGACCAACTTGATAATTGGCAGAAATTTGTGGAGGTGGCCTTTTGGGTTTGGTTTTGACTGGTAGTTGTAAAGAATTATGAAAAATGATACATGGGATTTTCTGCTGCCTTGGAAGAGGTAATTAATATTCTTAGCCTGAAAGGAAGCAGCAGTAAGTTCACTACATTAAAAAATATACAGTTTTAAATTTATTTATTCTTTTATTGCATTTGTGCGAGGGCATGCTCTTTCTTTCCACCGTGTGAGTTCTAGGGAATGAACTCAGGTCAACAGTTAAGTGTTTTTACCTGCTGTGCCATCTTGATGCATGGGCACTGCACATCTAAAGATAGAATTTTGAAGATCCTGCAGTGTTTCTGCCAGAGAACTGGGTCAGATTGGGGGGCGTTAGGACACGAACTCCAATCAGACCAGCCCCTTCATGCCCTGGCCTGAACTCCAGGAGAGAAGAATGAGCAAGAAAAGTAAGAGAAATCCCTTGGGTTTGTATTTCTGGCCTCTGGCTGTCTCCTCCTTCTGGATGGTCGAGCATCACCAGCCTCCACCTCATCTTTGTGGTTTAGGGGGAATCAGGAGCTGAAGCTGAGGAGGTGTGAAGCCGAACTTGCCTTCTTTAAGAGGAAGGGAAGACTCCAGGGAGGGAAACCTTGCAAGTTCTCAGAAATATGTCCTAAGAGTATACATGGCCAAGGTCATTCAAGAGTAGTCACAATGAGGCCATCTTCCCATTGGTTACTGGGGAACGTGGCTTCTCTTTTCTATTACGCTTGGGCTCCATCCCATCCCCAAGCAGCCACATCTTGAGAAGCACTTTTATGCATTAGTGTCCCAATCTCCTCTACTCACAGATACTGAGCAATGGTGGAAGAAATGACCTGGCCTCTGCCTGTTGACCAAGTACCTGCAGCCACAAGGTCCTGACTTTAAGTGTGTGCTGCTGATGCAAACATGGGACTTAACAGCAATATAAGAGCAATCATACCCTGGAAGCTGTTTGAATAAGTTAGGGTGAACTGAAAGACAAGCGACTTGCTAAATTTTTTTTGAAAGAAATGAAATTTAAAGTAGTGAATGATGAAAAGAAAAAGAAAGCTCTATCCCCCAAACATCAGTTAAATCAGTCTCCATTTCAATTGTCCAATTGTGTTTAATCTCTCTCTCTCTCTCTCTCTCTCTCTCTCTCTCTCTCTTTCTGTGTGTGTGTGTGTGTGTGTAATTTTCTTCTGCATTTAGGGTAAGTCTATTGAATCAAGCAAATAAAGTCTTCTTAAAATCAAGCAAATAAAACAAATGCTGACTCTTCTCCCTCGTAAATGGAGAACTGATGGATTTCCTTATGTTAATAATACATTATAAATATTCCCAGGGCTCTGTGGCAGAGCACCTGTGGTAATTTTTAGAGGTATAAAATAAAAGCTGTATTTAGTTATCCTTCTAGCATGATTTTTTTCATTGATTTTATTGAGCTCTACATTTTTCTCTGCTCCCCTCCTCTTCAACCCTCTCCCATGGTCCCCATGCTCCCAGTTTACTCAGGAGATCTTGTCTTTTTCTACTTTCCCATGTAGATTAGATCCATGTATGTCTCTCTTAGGGTCCTCATTGTTGTCTAGGTTCTCTGGGATTGTGATTTGAAGGCTGTTTTTTTTTTTTTTTTTTTTTGCTTTATGTTTAAAAATCACTTATGAGTGAGTACATATGATGGTTGAGTTTTACTGTAGTTTGAATGGATGAATTTTCTCTTTTTACATTTCTAAACGTTCCTGTAGTGTATGTGAAGAATATTCCCCTTGCATCTCTTGCTTCTTCCATCCCTCCTATTCTCTTTGTCCCCAAGATATTTTCACTTCTTCTAGGCCATACGTACATATACGTGCTTTTGTGAATCTATATAAAATCTAGGAGTTAAAAATGAAAGAAAACATGTACCGTTTGCCCACGATGGGCTTAGTTCACTTTATACAATCGTCTTCAGTTGTGTCCAGTTCCGTGCAAGTGACACGCCATTCTTTTGTGTAGATGAGAACAATGCCACTGCGTGTGAATCCTTATGCTCCTGGCCCAGCTCAGCTGTCCACGAGGCAGACATAAAAGTAGAGGTAGCGCTGGGGGTTTTGGTAAAAGCTCTCTGGTTACCTGGGAGGAAGTGAGGGAGAAAAGACTGTGAGGAAAGAGACAGGTGGTGTCAGGCAGTCCCTGCAGGCAGGAGTGGCCTTGCAGAGTAGCTTCACTGCAGCCAGGCCAACTTTGAAAATAACGGAGAAAATACTGAAGAAAACAGAAATAACAAATCAACACAACCCTAATCCACAGTGCTCCCTGGCATTAAGTGCTCCCCTCTTGGCTGGCATCAGACTACTGGACTGAACAGTCAGTCATGAAGACATCCTTATAGTGGACTCTTATCTCTTGTGAAGGGTTAGTCCCCATTGGCTAGGGGGTCTTAGTCATGTAAATGGGGCTTACCAAACTCTCTTTCATATGAAAAAAATCCTTTTTTTTTTTTTTTGTATATATCCAGCTACATTGGATGTCCCAAAATAAATAGTTGCGAGTTTCAACTCAGTGAAAGAAAGTCACCCAGAGAGAGAAAGCCATTTACATTCCCTGGTACCCAGCAGCCTCCTCTGATTTGGCACTCTCAGCCCTGAACCAACAACAACATCTGCTGGCAATTTATTCTCTATTATCTCCTACCTGCAACCTAACCTCCTGGATCAAACAATTCGATCTTCACAGCTCCTGCTCCATCTGGAAGTCAGAGTGCTCACTTGTCAAAATTTAAATGGAGCTTTGGAAATTTTTTTTCATTGAAATGTCTTTCTAAAAATTTCAAATTTATAGTAGTATTATTTATTCTAAACCACTCCTGCCTTCAGCCAATATATATATTTTTTCCACTGTGACTTTTGGCTTGATTGACTTGCTGAAGGCTCAGGAAGGGCAGACGGAATGAAAGGAGTGTTGCAATGGGCAGGGGAGGAATGCTGAGTGATGGTGTATACTGGTGGCATTTTAATCTTCCAGGAATTCCTGGAGACTGGCGACCTCTGAGTGCCCCTTTTCTCTCCGCCATGTGCTAGGATTGTGTTGCTTTTCAGTCCGGGACTATCTCTTTACTTGTTCATGGAGGAACTGGAGGTGGTGGCATAGCCTCTCCTGTACTTGTCTCTAGGACAGGAATAAACTGAATGTTTAGAATATGGGAGATGTACTGTGAACACACACTATTTATTACACGGAACTGTACAATGGTGGCAATTAAAGGGCCAGGACAGGGCTGGGACACCAGGAAGATGCGGGTGACATTGGCATTCACACTCTTTGCAGGCAGAGTTCTCATCACCCTTCCATGAGGTGTAAGTCAGCTCTCAGCCTGATTTTTCACCTGTCGACTTCCTTAGCGTCTCACCTGTAAATTAGTCCCTTTATTTTGGGGAATGCCACCCTGGGACTGTCCTACATTAGATAAGTATATTTCAAACTCCCTAAGACCAGGTGGAGAAAGAGAATGCATGTTAATTACCGCAAAAGCTAGGCTGCTACAACAAAGGGGAACAGAAATAAAATGGATCGAGACAACTTGTTCTTCAGCTCCTGCGTGCCAGGCAGGTGTTTTTGTCAACAGTGACTATGACCAGTGGAATCCAACTGGCACCTGGGACCCTAACAGGGTCGTGTTTCACTACATGGGAGGGGAACATCGGTTCAAAACACTTCTTTATAGCAAAGTGACAGCGGCATTTTAAAATGTAAAAATTACTAACTTCTCCATGCTGGGTCTTGTCTTGTTTGAGCTTGTAGTTGACTTATGTGTGCTGTGTTGTCACAGTCTCTGTGAGTTACTGTATCAGCCCCGTTGGGTCTAGAAGGTACTGTGCCCTAACCCTAATCAGAAAGATAAGTGTATTTGATAGCTGGTGGGAAAGGGGAAATCAGTTTACTCCAATGGAGAGATACCGGGCATCTTAATCACACTGCATGGCAGGCCTCAGGCCCAGGAGTTGTTGACCACCACAAAATTGACTCTGTGATTTTTCTGTGAGCTTTTTATTTTGTTTTATTTTGGTATTTATCTCTTATTGTTTTTGTTTGTTTGTCCTTTTTTGCTTGTTTTATCCTTGGTGTGTGTGTGTGTGTGTGTGTGTGTGTGTGTGAGAGAGAGAGAGAGAGAGAGAGAGAGAACCTAAACTTGGTGGGTAGGGATGTGGAAAGGATCAGGGAAAGAATATTTGTTGTGGGAGGCCACTCATTTGTTTCCTGGCCACCCAGTCTCCTGAAATAATCACACAGAAACTATATTAATTTCAATCATGTTTGGCCAACAGCTTAAGTGTGCTTTTAGCTTGCTCATATCTTAAATTAACCAAATTCTATTATTTTATCCTTTACCGTGAGGCTGGTGGTTTACCAGTAAGGTTCCGGCACATCTGTCCCTGGAGGAGGCTATATGGCTTTTCTCTGACTCTGCCTACTTTCTCTTCCAGCCTGGCTATATCCTGTTAAGCCATTGGCTGAAAGCAGAGTCTTTATTAACCAATACAAGCAACACATACACAGAAGGACTTCTCACACCAAATATTTATATATAAGATTTCTAAAATAAGAATTAAAATCAATTACTTCTAACTCAGTTATCACTGGAATCTAGGAAATAACATTTGGTGAATAACCATGAGGCCTGGGAGGGCAGATGTTGGGGACAATTGTCTACCGGGTGCTCTGCCTAACCATCCGCACACACCTCTTACTTCCTCCCTTGTTTATTTCAAGGAAGATAACTCCGAGCCCCCACACCATACTCCATGAACTCCTTCCATGAGGAGACTGGACAGTGGTTCTCTGTGGCATGTCTCCACTAACTTAGTCAGACTCAGGCGACTAGAAAATAGTACATAAATTATTGGCATGCTTACAGACAACAGTGAGAAATAAGCAGACACTCCAAACAACAACTACATGAATAGCCACTCCCCTTCTCATACAAAACCCCCATTCAGAAAAGAGAGAACATGGGCACAAGGGAGCTGGCAGTTGTTAGCAAGACTATTGCAGAAGGAAACAGTGTATACTTAGTCCAGTGGGATCTTTTGTAAAATCATCAATTGTTGGGTTTTCTCTATCAGAATCAGGTCGTGGAAAGTACAGGTTTAGCAGTCTACTTCTGAGTCCACGTCAGTTTAAAGTAGGCCTGGGAACTACTTGAAATTTGCTGGACTTCTGATTTTGTAGGTAATGCAATTTCCTGAGAAAGGATACTCAGTCTACCTCTCTGTTTACAAAGAGATTAAATACCAGTAAGTAGACTGTTATATTTCTTAAAATATTTTAAGAAAACCATGCATTGAATATGCATACACCATTGAACATACAAAGTTAGTGATGTGGTACCTCGAAGATTTTACCTTAGGATGACAGGGAGCTGTGCCCCCCTGCCTCTGATCAACATGAAGAGAAAGAATCAAGCTACCCTTCACTATCTGGGTCTGCTGCTATTGTTTCTACAGAGTATGGAATATTTCTGCACCTTGTACAACTGAAAAATTGTATGTCAAAACCATCATAAGTCAGAGACTTTTGTGTTAGTTTTCAGTTGTTTCTATTGACATTACATATTTTTTTTAGACCGATTCTTATGCCTCCTGATCTCTTGAGTGGAATATAATTCTCTTTAACTGATTTCTGTCTGGGTACAGGTTGTACCAGGAAATCTTTATGAGACGTGTTTGAGTGAGGCTTCAGGTAACAGACCCACGTCTTGCTACTTTTGGGTGTAGAATCAATTTTTTTTTTCCGATTGTGTGAGACCTTAGATTTCTGGGGTCTCAGGTGATTTAGGTTTTCTGAATACAGGCAAGCAGTGTCCCCTTCAGCTGGCTCGTGGCTCCAAGTCTGCTTTCAGACTGGCAGTTCTTGCCCGAGTTCCTTTCTGATGGATCTGCTTAATAGTCGTAAGGAGCCATATCCCCCAAATGCATGTTTCCCACCGTTTTATCCAGAACCGCAATTCCTTGGTGAGTGCTCCATCAGTCACTACGCTGTGGCACAGCGAGGAGTACTGAGGATTAGCAGACATCCTCTATTTATTTCCTGGGTACCACTTGCTTTCTGAAACCAGTTTGAAACATGTTTTAGGTTTAGTTGTGTTATTCCACTTCCAGGCATTAATTTCTGTATTATTACTGTACTTTGATATTATTGTTGAAATTATTCCATATTCCACATCATGGTAAATTTCTTAGCCCAAAGGTTAAGGTCATACTGCTATAACAAATAACATTGCAAAATAAAACCATCTATGTGAAGTGTATTTGATTGGAAACTAAGAGCCCTGAGTGGAGTTCTGCTCATTAAAGCTTTCGAGAGATTTAGATTTCTCCAGTCTGTTCTTCTTCTTTTTTTTTTTCCATTTTTTTTTATTGAGAAAAGGAGAAAAAAAAAACAAGTTTCCACCTCCTCCCAGCCTCCCATTTCCCTCCCCCTCCTCCCACCCTTCTCCCCCTCCTCCTACCGTTCTCCCCCTCCCCCCACTCCTCTCCCCATCCCTCTCCAGTCCAAAGAGCAGTCAGGGTTCCCTGCCCTGTGGTAAGTCCTAGGTCCTCCCCTCTCCATCCATTTCTAGGAAGGTGAACATCCAAACTGGTTAGGCTCCCACAAAGCCAGCACATTATGTAGGTTCAAAACCCCTTGCCATTGTCCTTGGCTTCTCATCAGCCCTCATTGTTCGCCATGCTCAGAGAGTCCAGTTTTATCCCATGCTTTTTCAGTCACAGTCCAGCTGGCCTTGGTGAGCTCCCACTAGATCAGCTCCACTGTCTCAGTGGGTGGGTGCACCCCTCGTGGTCCCGACTTCTTTGCTCATGTTCTCCCTCCTTCTGCTCCTCATTGGGACCTTGGGAGCTCAGTCCAGTGCTCCAGTGTGGGTCTCTGTCTCTATCTCCATCCATCACCAGATGAAGGTTCTATGATGATATGCAAGATATTCGTCAGTATTGCTATAGGATAGGGTCATTTCAGGTTCCCTATCCTCAGCTGCCCAAGGAACTAACTGGGGACCTTGGCTTGGGCATCTGGGAGCCACTCTAGGTTCAAGTCTCTTGCCAACTCTAAGGTGGCTCCCTTAACGAAGAATTGTGCTTCCATGCTCCCCTATCCAACCTTCCTTTATCCCAATCCTCCTTTTTCCCCAAGTTCCCCCCATTCTCCCCTTCTCCCTTTACTCTCCCCATCTCCCCTTACCCCCATTCCACCCCACCCCCAAGATCTCAATTTTCTCCCCGGCCATTTTGTCTACTTCCCAAAGCCAAGAGGACAACTATATGTTTTTCCTTTGGTTCACCTTCTTACTTAGCTTCTTTGGGATCACCAATTGTAGACTCCGTGACCCTTGTTTATGGCTAGAAACCAATTATGAGTGAGTACATCCCATATTCATCTTTTTGGGTCTGGGTTACCTCACTCAGGATAGTGTTTTCTATTTCCATCCATTTGCATGCAAAATTTGAGAAGTCATTGTTTTTTACCGCAGCGTAGTACTCTAGTGTGTATATATTCCATACTTTCTTCATCCATTCTTCCTTTGAAGGGCATCTAGGTTGTTTCCAGGTTCTGGCTATTACAAATAATACTGCTATGAACATAGTTGAACAATGCTCTTGTCATATGATCGGGCATCTCTTGGGTATATTCCCAGGAGTGGTATTTCTGGGTCCAGGGGTAGGTTGATCCCGAATTTCCTGAGAAACCGAAACACCGATATCCAAAGTGCACAAGATTGCATTCCCACCAGCAATGGATGAGGGTACCCCTTCCTCCACAGCCTCTACAGCAAAGGCTATCATTGGAGTTTTTTATTTAAGCCATTCTGACAGGTGTAAGATGATATCTCAAAGTTGTTTTGATTTGCATTTCCCTGATCGCTAAGGAGGTTGAGCATGACCTTAAGTGTCTTTTGGCCATTTGAACTTCCTCTGCTGAGAATTCTCTGTTCATTTCAGTGCCCCATTTTTTAATTGGGTTAATTAGCATTTTAAAGTCTAGTTTCCTGAGTTCTCTATATATTTTGGAGATCAGACCTTTGTCTGTTGCGGGGTTGGTGAAGATCTTCTCCCAGTCAGTAGGTTGCCTTTTTGTCTTGGTGACAGTGTCCTTTGCTTTACAGAAGCTTCTCAGTTTTAGTAGGTCCCATTTATTCAATGTTGCCCTTAAAGTCTGTGCTGTTGGGGTTACACATAGGAAGAAATCTCCTGTGCCCATCTCCTGTAGGGTACTTCCCACTTTCTCTTCTATCAGGTTCAATGTGTTCTGACTGATAGTGAGGTCTTTAATCCATTTGGACTTGAGTTTTGTGCATGGTGATAGATATGGGTCTATTTTCATTCTTCTACAGGTTGACATCCAGTTATGCCAGCACCATTTGTTGAAGATGCTTTCTTTCTTCCATTGTATACTTTTGGCTACTTTATCAAAAATGAGGTGTTCATAGGTTTGTGGGTTAAAATTCGGGTCTTCTATATGATTCCATTGGTTGACTTCTCTGTTTTTATGCCAGTACCACACTGTTTTCATCACTGTAGCTCTGTAATAGAGTTTGAAGTCAGGGATGGTAATGCCTCCAGACAATACTTTATTGTATAGGATTGTTTTGGCTCTCCTGGGTTTTTTGTTTTTCCATATAAAGTTGATTATTGTCCTCTCAAGATCTGTGAAGAATTTTGATGGGACCCTGATGGGGATTGCATTGAATCTATAAATTGCCTTTGGTAGAATTGCCATTTTTACTATGTTGATCCTCCCAATCCAAGAGCAAGGGAGGTCCTTCCATTTTCTGGTATACTCCTCAGTTTCTTTCTTCAATGCCTTAAAGTTCTTGTCAAATAGATCTTTCATTTCCTTGGTTAGAGTTACCCCAAGATATTTTATGCTGTTTGTGGCAATCGTGAAAGGTGAAGCTTCTCTGATTTCCCTCTCTGCTTCCATATCCTTTGTGTATAAGAGGGCAACTGATTTATTGGAGTTGATCTTGTATCCTCCCACATTACTAAAGCTGTTTATCAGCTGTAAAAGTTCTTTGGTGGAGTTTTGGGGGTCGCTTATGTACACTATCATATCATCTGCAAATAACGAAAGTTTAACTTCTTCCTTTCCTATTCAAATCCCCTTGATCCCCTTATGTTGTCTTATTGCTATTGCTAGAACTTCAAGTACTATATTGAAGAGGTATGGCGAGAGTGGACAGCCTTGTCGTGTTCCTGAGTTTAGTGGGATGGCTTTAAGTTTCTCTCCATTTAATTTGATGTTAGCTGTCGGCTTGCTGTATATAGCTTTTATTATATTTAGGTATGACCCTTGTATCCCTAATCTCTCCAATACTTTTATCATAAAGGGATGTTGAATTTTGTCAAATGCTTTTTCAGCATCTAATGAAATGATCATATGTTTTTTTTCTTTCAGTTTATTTATATGCTGGATTACATTGATAGATTTTCGTATGTTGAACCAGCCCTGCATCCCTGGGATGAAGCCTACTTGATCATAATGGATAATTTTTCTAATGTGTTCTTGGATACGGTTTGCCAGTATTTTGTTGAGGATTTTTGCGTCGATGTTCATGAATGAGATTGGCCTGTAATTCTCTTTCTTGGTTGAGTCTTTGTGTGGTTTTGGTATCAGTGTGACTGTAGCTTCATAAAAGGAATTTGGCAATGCCTCTTCTGTTTCTATATTGTGAAATACATTAAGGAGTATAGGTATTATTTCTTCTTGGAAGTTCTGGTAGAATTCCGCATTGAAACCATCTGGTCCTGGGCTTTTTTTGGTAGGGAGGTTTTTGATAACCTCTTCTAATTCTTCGCGACTAACCGGTCCCTTTAGATTGTTCACCTGGTCCTGGTTTAACTTTGGTATATGGTATTTATCTAAAAAAGTGTCCATTTCCTTTACATTTTCCAGTTTTGTGGCATATAGGCTTTTGTAGTAAGATTTAATGATTCTCTGAATTTCCTCTGTGTCTCTGGTTATGTCCCCCTTTTCATTTCTGATCTTATTAATTTGCGTGTTCTCTCTCTGCCATTTGATTAGTTTGGATAGGGGTTTGTCAATCTTGTTGATTTTCTCCAGGAACCAGCTTTTTGTTTCATTGATTCTTTGTATTGTTTTCTGTGTTTCTATTTTGTTGATTTCAGCCCTCAGTTTGATTATTTCCAGTCTTCTACTCCTCCTAGGTGAGTCTGCTTCTTTTTTTTCTAGAGCTTTCAGGTAGGCTGTTAAGTCTCCAATGTGAGCTTTCTCTGTTTTCTTTAAGTGGGCACTTAGTGCTATGAACTTTCCTCTTAGGACTGCTTTCATAGTGTCCCATAAGTTTGAGTATGTTGTTTCTTTATTTTCATTGAATTCTAGGAAGACTTTAATTTCTTTCTTAATTTCTTCCTTAATCCAGGTATGGTTCAGTAGCTGACTGTTCAGTTTCCATGAGTTTGTAGGCTTTCTGGGGGTAGCATTGTTGTTGAATTCTAACTTTAATCCATGGTTATCTGATAAGACACAGGTGGTTACTAATATTTTTTTGTAACTGTGGATGTTTGTTTTGTTACTGACTATGTGGTCGATTTTTGAGAAGGTTCCATGAGCAGCAGAGAAGAAGGTATATTCTTTCCTATTTGGGTGGAAAGTTCTATAGATGTCTGTTAAGTCCATTTGATTCATTACCTCCATTAATTCTCTTATTTCTCTGTTTGGTTTCTGTCTGATTGACCTGTCCATTGGTGAGAGAGGAGTGTTGAAGTCTCCTACTATTAGTGTGTGCGGTTTGATGGCTACCTTGAGTTTTAGCAATGTTTCTTTTATGTACGTGGGTGCTTTTATATTTGGGGCATAGATGTTCAGGATTGAGACTTCATCCTGAAGAACTGTTCTTGTTATGAGTATAAAATGCCCCTCTCCATCTCTTCTGATTGATTTAAGTTTGAAGTCTACTTTATTAGAGATTAGTATGGCCACACCTGCTTGTTTCTTAGGTCCATTTGCTTGATAAGCCTTTTCCCAGCCCTTTACTCTGAGTAGGTGCCTGTCTTTGTGGTTGAGGTGTGTTTCTTGTAAACAGCAGAATGTTGGATCCTGTTTTCGTATCCAATCTCTTAGCCTGTGCCTTTTAATAGGTGAGTTAAGTCCATTGACATTAAGTGATATTAATGACCAGTGGTTGTTAACGCCGGTCATTTTTTTAGTAGTAGAGTTTGTGTGTTTCCCTTCTTTGATTTGTGTTTGTGAAGGGTCTCTAGATGTCTGAGTTATTGTGGTCATTGTTGGACTCCTTGGTTAGTGATTTTCCTTCTATTACTTTCTGTAAGGCTGGATTTGTGGCTGCGTATTGTTTAAATTTGTTTTTATCCTGGAAAATTTTATTTTCTCCATTTATGGTGAATGAAAGCTTGGCTGGGTATAGTAATCTGGGCTTGCATCCATGGTCTCTTAGTTTCTGCAGTACATCTATCCAGGACCTTCTGGCTTTCATGGTTTCCATGGAGAAGTCAGGTGTAAGTCTGATAGGATTACCTTTATAAGTAATTTGGCCTTTTTCCTTTGCAGCTCTTAATATTCTTTCCTTATTCTGTATGCTTTGTGTTTTGATAATTATATGGCGACGGGATGTTTTTTTTTGATCCAGCCTATTCGGTGTTCTGTATGCTTCTTGCACCTTCATAGGAAAATCTTTCCTTAGGTTGGGAAAGTTTTCTTCTATAATTTTATTAAATATATTTTCTGGACCATTGAGCTGCACTTCTTCTCCTTCTTCTACTCCTATTATTCTTAGGTTTGGTCTTTTTATTGTGTCCCATATTTCCTGAATATTTTGTGATGAGAGTTTGTTGGACTTGCTGTTTTCTTTGATCAGTGTGTTTATTTTCTCTATGGTATCTTCAGAATCTGAGATTCTTTCTTCTAACTCTTGTATTCTGTTGGTTATGCTTGTTTCTGTAGACTCTGTTTGTTTACTTAAATTTTCCATGTCCAGCCGGCCCTCTGTTTGTGTTTTCTTCTTTGCCTCCAGTTCAGTTTTCAAGTCTTGAACTGTTTCCATTTTCTGTTTGATTGTTTTTCCTTGGTTTTCTAGGGTATCATTCACTGATTTATTCAATTCTTCAAACTTTCTGTTATATTTCTCATCCATTTCTATAAGGGCGTTTTTAACATGCTGTTTAAGGGCATCAATCACTTTCATGAAATCAATCTTTTCTACTTCTTCTTGATTAAGGTGTTCATGTCCTCCCGTTGTGAGGTCGCTGGTTTCTGGTGGCTTCATGTTGCTTTTCAGCTTGTTGGGCGAATTCTTGCCTTGGCGTCTGCCCATCTCTTCTTCCAAATGCTCCCTTATGAATCTTCTTTCATCAAATCAGGTCTCCTTGCCTACCCAACGCTGGCTCTCCCCAACGTTGTCTCTCCTGGCGCCAAGAGATCAGGTCTCCGTGTTGGTTGGGCAGCTTGCAAACAAAGTGCCTACCCTGTTTGGTGCAGGCAGGCGATAGAAATAAAGGGAGTCCCGCCCGCTTGAGTGCCCCGAGGATTCGGACCCAGTGCCCAGACAGGCTGGGCTGGGTGATGTTATTTGCAGAAAGAGGACAGTGGGGCCGAGGTGGGGAGGGTTCTGGATGGGAGCTGGGTGGGCTAGGAAGAAAGAGGAGGTAAGCAGGGAGTGGAGGCCCTGCAGAGAGCCCAAGAAGGATAGGGGGCCAAGGAACCTCTGAGCTCCCCTTCAGAGGCTGGCGTCCCGGGGCCAGAAACTCACCCCAATCCAGTCTGTTCTTCTAAACTTCGTAAATGCTCCTTTCTCCTGGAAGAGAGGAAGAGTGTGTCATGGGGTTCATAGTGGTCTATCTCAACTCCCCAGTGTAATGGATTATTAAAAATTGCTGCGGAATCCCCGAGTAGCTTGTTGCCTGATCACTGGCGGCAGGCAGTAGGCAGGGACTGTGCAGGAGACCACTCTGCAGTTCTCTGAAGGTGGCTGTTCCCCGGTGGCATCCCTGGCAGCGAGCCATGTGGTAGCAGCCGGTGAGAGAGAGATGGATAGGCACACCATGCAGATTGAGGTTGGAAATTTATTTAGTGGTTATGGAAGGGAAGGGAGAAAGGGAGAAAAACAGAGAGGGAGAGAGAGACAGAGACAGACAGAGAGAGGAGAGAGACAGAGAGAGGAGAGTCAGAGAGATGGAAGCTCCCTCTCCCCAAGAGGAAGCCAGAAAAGAGAGAGAGACTAAGGCCGCAAGCAGGAAAGAAGATCTGCCTGCCTCAGCAAATGGGGGAGGGAGTGGGCGTGGCTTGTCTCTTAAAGAGACAGATCATTACACCCAGTATGTTCATTTGACATCTCCTAGGTCTGTGTGCCCTGCCACTCATCTCACTGTGGCACAGCTTTACAAGCACAAGAATCTTAAGCAAGGCCTGCAACAATAGCTTAGCATTTAAGAGAACTTTTTTGTCCTGCAGAGGACCTATGTTCCATTCCCAGCACCCACATGGTAGCTCACAACTGCCCGTAACTCCACTTCCGGGGGATTCAATACCCTTTTCTGGCCTTCCTAGGCATTAGACATTCATGTAGGATTTTATATATACAAATAAAATAAAAATAAGTATCTTTTTATTGAGCTCTATATTTTTCTCTGCTCCCCTCCCTGCCTCTCCCCTCCCCTTCAGTCCTCCCCCAAGGTCCCCACGCTCCCAACTTACTCAGGAGATTTTGTCTTTTTCTACTTCCCACCTAGATTAGATCTATGTATGTTTCTCTTAGGGTCCTCATTGTTGTCTAGGTTCTCTGGGATTGTGATTTGTAGACTGGTTTTCTTTACTTTACATTTAAAAACAACTTATGAATGAGTACATGCGATAATTATCTTTCTGTATCTGGGTTACTTCACTCAAAATGATGTTTTCTAGCTCCATTCATTTTTCTGCAAAATTCAAGTTTTCATTATTTTTTTCTGCTGTGTAGTACTCTATTATGTAAATGTACCACATTTTCCTTATCCATTCTTCGCTGTAAATATATTTTAAAAGGAAAGGATCTTAAGCTATTCTCCACGAATGCCTTCATACAGGAGTCATAAAATCACCTGTTGTTTCCAAGGTGGTTCAGCCTCCTTGTGGGGCACTGGCCACCTCTGGGAATGATTCTCAGTAGCAGGTGATTTAGTTTCCTTGCAGGATATTGGCCCTATGCAAGAATGATTCTCAATGGCAGGTGAACTACTTTCCTTGGGGACAACTGGCCACATGAAGGGAATGGAAGGTCTGTGAAGGAGAAGGAGCTGGGTCAAGGCTCTTATAGGACTGAGAGGGGTCTTAGGTCTGTTAAGTTGACACAGCAGCAGATAGTAACAGCCTTCTCCTGGGACTGTTTGTCCTGACAGGGCAATGTAACTTTTAGAAATGTCTTGCCCCAACTGGTAGCATGTGGTTGACTGACAGCAGCTGAGCAATGGCAGCAAGATGGTCTCAGTAGCTGGACTTTTGGTTTTCTGTGGCTGGGGCTGTGATGGGTTATAAGGGCAGATCACTGATTAATGGGGTATGCTCAGAGAAGCACCAAGTGCTGCCTTGTCCCTCTTCCATACGTGGAATGCACACGTGCGTCTGCCTCAGTAAGCAGTAGTATGTCACCAGATGTCAGATCAACCAGTGCTTTGACTTTGGACCTCCCAGTCTTTAGAACTGAGCTACGTATAAAACCTGCCCAAATACAAATTTTGTTGTAGCAGCATGAACACACTCGTGTATCTGGGACTTCTACTGGCATCAGTGGTCAAGAGGTGAAGGAGTCCATATCTTCCCAACTGACTGCTGTCTCACCCAAATACGTGAACAATTAGATTTCCCAGTTGAAGGCCCTTATTTTCAGGCCATGGGTGTGATGTGAAACCAGACTACAGGGTTTCTGGCCACATGTTAAGCTCAGTTTCTAACAGGTGGCCTTAATGGGAATTAGACCGTTAACAAGGCTGTGCTCTTCGTCTCCAGCTATTCTATCGCACCGTCTACTCACCTGTATAGTTCTCTTTCCTATCACGTTTGAAGAGTCAAATATTGGTAAACAAGAGTTGTGAGGAACAGAAAAAAGCCACGTGAGATCTCTCTCCCCCCGCCGCATATATAAAAGGAATATAAGCAGATAACTATAAAGCAGTGAAGACTCTTTGGGAAGAAGGCTGCGGAATCAGTCTCAGTTCTCTGTGTAAAGGTGGCTGGTGTGCTTTGACACATGAAATGAAAATATCAAGAGTGACATTGGGAGCATGGGGTTGAAGGGACTGCCCTTAGAGCCACAATGGCCAGGGGCCTTTATGTTGAGTGCCAAAGAGGAGACTCGGTGGCTGGGGTCTGGGACTGAGACATTGAAAAAGAAGAGGAAAGAAACCTCAAGCGAATGAGCCCCCAGGAACCTGGGTAGACTCAAGGGAGCGGCAGGTCTTTCCCAGGTCAGGTGGTCAGGGAAATAGGGCAGAAAGACCTGTATCCTCAATGACCCCGTGTGATCCAATGCAACTTATACATTTCTTTGTCCTGCAAATCAAAAACCAGTGACAGCAAAACAAAGAAGAAGCAAAACACAGTAGTAACTGGTAAATTCCCCAAACAGATTGCTAGGGAGACTGATCGCAGTGCCAGGAAGGGAGCACTTCATAAGGAAATGACAGCGACGTCATCTTGACAGGAGGCCCAGGAGATAGATGTAAGGGCAAATTCTGACATTTGCGTGAGCCTGTAAAATGTGCTCAAGGACTTCTGGTGACAGGTTCAACAATGGGTGGGGGGACAATTTACTACAGGGCTTAGCATTTTTGTGTCCTTCCCTTCCGTGTACTGCTTATACTGTGAAAATAAATCTTTTAAAAACTGAGATGATGGTTTTGGGAGAAGAAAATATTGGGCTCAATATATTATGCACATGTGCTCAAATAGATGTCTAGAGAAAGATACAGAAGAAGACACAAAGCAAGGGCTGTCACTGTGGGGAGAATCTGCAGCGGGAGTGGGCACGGAGGGGCCCTCTCTCCTGTGGGTGCCTGATCTGTTTATTTTTACATAGGAACTGTATGAAGGATGAAGATGTGGGAACTTAGTGTAACAGGATAACTTGCTTCTTCTTCCTAATCTACAGCTGTCAGGCTCTGGAGTTCCTCCAAGTTTCTCTAAGCGTTCCGATTTTAAACAGTTGAGAGAAGCATGTAACTTACATATATCCCTAAAAGCCCATTTCAACTTTTCTCTGTATAGCTGCCACTTACTGCCTTACAGAGTCTGGTAAATTAGCCTGGGAGGACATATGCTCTGGTGTTACCTACTCCTGTTGTCAGAATGGTAGCACAGTTAGATCCTTCCCAACTTCTATCTTTCCTTTGCTCATTGCCCACTCTCATCCTAGACACAAGCAACTATAGTCTTCTCTCTTTGTATTACCATTCTTTCAGTGCAGAAACTTAGGGTGTGTGCTTGAAAGATGAGCCTGAAAGACGTTGCTTTGTATTGTGTAGTCTGGAGTTCAAGACCTTGAGGAAATAGGAACTAGAACATGGCTGTTGAAAGATTACCTTGTTTCTTTTCTTTCCCATTTTTAAAATCCTTTGTCCCAATGGATAGCAGAAACCCCACGAGTTCACAGCACACACAGTGGCGTCGCTGAAGCTGCAGTCATAGCTTTTCTTGCGTCCTTCGTGACGAATCTGCTTACCTCATTCAGAAGTTTATCTCTCTTTGGCTGGCTACAACAGTGCGCTGTGACAAGTGATGTGTACAGCCGCAGGGAGAGAAGCAAGAGGGAAGCTCCTGGGAAGTTAAAGCTTCCCAGGCCTTAGTGAGAATCTTATTTTGCAGCCTGTGAAATGAAGCCTTGTGGAGTTTGTGCTAGAGAAGCCAGCGAGGAGAGATGCCATCCTGGGACCCATGTCAGCTGGCTCTTCCTATCGGACCCGCGTATCTCGAGGCTCTCTGCAGAGGACTGCACAGTCTTTCCAAGTATTTGCTCTATAAATAGACACATCTAAGGACGTTTGATTCTTTATGTTCTCAATAATGCTATCACTGCCTGCAGCAAGTTTTGACACCAAACAATTCTAACCAAGAGTGAGCAACTCTGATTCCCTCCTCTTTTCTTTCTTTTCTCCCTTCCCTCTTTTTGTTTTCTTTCCTGTTCTGTGACTTTTCTCCAAGGAATACCTGAATAGAATCTAACATGTGGGGTGAGTCATCTGCACCCCCGTTCTTTTGCCCTGAATAAATTTAGTGTTCAGAAAAAAAAATGTATCCTTGTTCTAATTTCTTGAGAAGATGATTGAATACCCACATGGAAATGTCCCTTTCTTCCACTTCCTTCAGGTCAGCATTATTTCAGGGTTACTCTTACTAAGCGTTACTCAACTGCTTCGGACAATATCTTCACTAACTGCACACCATTGACCCTGGAGTCACAGAAATCATTCCTCATAGATGGCTTTCTTTACAAGACAGTGTCTCAGCTGAAGTGCTTTCTGCTATCCATCTCCAGATGGATGCTTGAACTTTTGTCTGTACTGTGTGTGAAGAATAACATCTGCATCCACATTTTCTGGAAAATTAGCACCTTTAAGGGATTGGTGGGAAGCACAGAGGTCTGCTTTGAATGGGTGTCTACCATAGTCAGGGGCATTATAATATAGATTCCCAGGTGGTGGTACCATTTGTGTAGGTTAAGGAAGTATGACCTTGCTGGGAAAAGAGTGTCACTGGGGATAGACTTTGATGCTTCAAAAGCCACATGCCATTACCAGTTTGTTTTCTCCTCTTCCTGCTTATGAATCAGGAGGTAAGCTCTCAGGGTCCACCTTCAGTTGTTATGCTTGCTGGCTATCATTCTTCCCCGTTATTATGACGATGTAGTTATAAACTTTAATAAGCTTTTCAATGTATAAGTTGCCTTGGTCATGATGTTTTATTACTGCAAAGGAAAAGTAACTAATATAGTATTTACAGTCCCAGGGATACAGAGTCTGTGATGGCAGAGGAGTCTTACTGTAGGTAGGGAAATATGGAGTGGTGGTAGGATCAAGAAACTGACTGATTGCATTTTTTATGTATATACAAGAAGCAGAAGAAAAGAATAGGAAGTGAAGTGAGGCTATAGAACGTCGAAGCCCTTCCCCTGACTCCCCCACAGTGAAGTACTTTCTCCAGCAAGAATCTACCTCCTAAATGTCCCATAACCTTCTCTAACAGTGCTACCAACTAGGTCAAGTGTTCAAATAGATGAGGTATGGGAACATTTTTATTCAAACCAGCACATTGGTAAACTCTGAGTTTGTAATTCTGTGTGTGTGCTTTTCTGTTTTATTTATCAGATATTTGGTGAGTTCCTACTGCATGTTAGGAGTGAGGGCTACTGCCTGCTCTGAATGAGACACCATTCTATAGTCTAGTTGGGAAGTGGATACAAATGTGAATTGTTATATCCTGGTGAGGTAATCACTTTGAAAATTCAAAGAATCATAGTGGCTACAAAGAGAGAATTTTGCTTGATCAATGTAGGCAGAGTAATCCTTGCTGGTGCATGGAAAGCATTTAAAAA
This sequence comes from Microtus oregoni, assembly GCF_018167655.1. Lineage (NCBI taxonomy): Eukaryota > Metazoa > Chordata > Mammalia > Rodentia > Cricetidae > Microtus > Microtus oregoni. The sequence continues at coordinate 32,360,216 of NW_024543069.1, read as the reverse complement.
CTAAGTAATCATTGACCAGGAAGTCAAGAGAGAAAGAAACCACAGGCAGAGGACAGGGTACCCTTGATGTATTCGGAGGGAGAAAATGTATTTTGACTGGAAATTGCAGAATGTGGGTGTGGCTGAGGGTCTAGCCCAAAGATAAGACTGGGTGCATGGTCGAGGCCCAAGCCAGAAGCAGTTTTATAAACCTTAAGAGGACTGTGTACTTTGTTGTGACATTAATGGGAAGCAATTCGATCATGCCAGAATTAGATTTATGGATTAGAAAGAGATATGGACATAGAGTAGATTGGGGAGAGATGGCTAGGACTCAGCTGCTGTAGTTCTAACAGAAATGCTGGTCGATTGTTGTACTTTATGCTTGCCAGAGGGCTTCAGAGGTGGTGTATCACTTGGTAACTGGATAAATGTAGAGAATGATGCAGGATAGAATAGTACCCAGAACTGAACTGGCAACATTTGCCATGCTAGGAAAGAGAAGGAGGGAGAGCCTCGGCCCTGATCGTACCTGGATAGAAAGAAGCACCAGAGATTTGGGAGCAGCCTCCCCATGCCCCAGTCTCTCCCCCCCGACCCCCCACCACTGCATCTGCAACCACTGGAGCTTTGGGCTTGCCTGTGCCTTGAGAGGTGAGTGTCTAGATTTCCAGCTGAAGGGACCTGTTCTCTAGGCCCCAGCCCACGGAGGAACATTATGTGCCAGACACCCACCCACCAAAGCCCCAGTGATCCGGGAGCAGCCTCCTCATACCTCCAACCAGTTTCCACCATATCTGTGACCACCCTGGAATCCTCATCTAAGCAGCAGAAATATTCATGGTAACTTGCATCATAGAACACATAACGTATTGTCAAGAACCTGGACAATTGTGTAGCCAATCAATATTGACTACGATTCTTTCTAGCACTCTTGAAAGTCTAAGGAGGGAGTTGGAGAGGGGATGACATGTTTTAGAAAGACGCAGAGTACAAGGCAGGAGGATAAGGGACAAATTATGAGCCAAGAATCGCTTAGAACTGGGGGATGTAAACATTTCAGTAGTGAGTGTCCTAGTACCATCCAGTACCAACACACTCTGGAGAATACCTCAGTAGGGAGTGGCTCAGAACCATCCAGTACCAACGCATGCTCACGACTGTTAAACAGATCATATGTTCTCAGAGCAAACACAACAGAGTGTGGAAACAGAAGATAGACTCTCATGGGTTTAAAGGTAAATGGAAGATGAAATGATAGAGAAGTGGACTGGAGGACATTGTTTTTTGTTTTTCTTTTAGTAAATTTGGATATAAGGAATCACAGCATCTAGAGGAGGTTTGAAGGAGAGATAGAGGGCTTTGGTAAAGATAAGAAGTGAGCATATTCATAAACAGAAGGAATCATAAATTTTTCAGGTTCTGAAACCTAGGTTGTATCTCAGTGCTGCTCTCTCCTTTATGTTAAGTAAAATGTGTTTATTCCTGAGATTCAAGGTCACAAGAAAAAAGAGGAAGAGAATTTCCTTAACCTAATTGCCAGGTGTTGTGCAAAACCACTCCCTGTTCAATCGTTTATTGAGTCTTCTTGGAGACCTGGCAAGAAACTCGCCCATTAATAATTTACATTTCCTATGTGAAGAAAGTAAGATATAAAGAAAACAGGCAATTCAGAACACAAGGTCAGAATAAAAGTTGGGTTCTGACCAACTTATATTGCTTCCAAAGCTTGTGTTATTTCTCCCGAACAACTCAGTGGGTTTATTCAAAGGCTAGAGTTTGGAGGTGAGTGTAGTTATTATGACTATTGGTGAATCAGAGGCTATCACCACTCTGCCTACCTTTTTGCATCCCTTCTTTGTATTCCTGTAAATTGAATCTCACCATATTCTTTCCATACAACCAGAACCTTCCATCCTGTTGGAAGTCTCAGGCTGGAGAAAGCTTTCCTATGCAGTGAGAAACTAAGCTGTTGTCTTCTATTTTTCATTGTAGCGATGCCTGATGGTGAGGCTATGGGCAAAAGAGACTCCTGCACTTTGATGCAAGCCTCTAAAATACAGCATACGCTATCATCAGGTTTCCACGTAACTTATGTCCCGTTGCCCATGCTTGGCTACTCTCTGGGTCCTCGCCCCAGCTTCAGGAAGCCTCGCTCCTGACCTTACACAGGGTGTTCAGTAGAAGAGCAGGCATCAGAGCCTTCTCATGCTGGTGCCTCCAACCTCACCCTCTGCTTCTTCTTCTTACATGTAAGGTTCTTGTAGCAAGAATGAGCCCATCTATACCTTGCATTTTCATATATTATTGTGTACGCATGCATACATGTATGTATGTATGCATGTATATATGTATTAATGTTTATATGTGTGTAATGAATACCAAAGCATGTGTGGGAGTCGGATGACAACTAGCAGACTTGAGTCAGTTTTCTTCTTGTAAGTCTGGGATTGGTCACATCATCAGTTTTGATGGGCAATTACCAGCTGAGCCATCCTGTTGGCCTTGAATCATCTATATAAAGCAGGTAGTTTTAGTGATTATATTTCCATCTGTGATTTAAAATAATTTCTGTTATAATTGTAGAATCTGGATATTAAGAGGCAGCTAGCTGGTGAGGGGGGACTTTCTCTACCATTCACATCCTCTTGCTGTGGCCTTCAATCTTCTCCTCTGTTGTCTTCTGCTTTTCATTGTAGCGATGCCTGATGGGTGAGGCTATGGGCAAAAGAGCCTCCTGCACTTTGATGCAAGCCTCTAAAATACAGCATACGCTATCATTAGGTTTCCATGTAACTTATGTCCTGTTGCCCATATAATTGTGATTTTCACAATAAATCACTTCCATGAAAATCTTTGTTTCGGCATCTATTTTCAGGACAATGATGAATACTGAGTTAAAGATTCCTGTTGGTGTGTGTGTTGGGAAGGACACTGGAGCACACAGGCCGGAACACTAAGTACAGGCAAACAGCAGCCTCCACTGACTGCATGCACACCCTTGCTGGGCTCATTGGTCTTCTGGCAGACAATCAGGAAGAATGGAGAGGCCTCGCTAATGAGATTCTCCTTGCTCACCTGAAACCCTCCCCCAGTAGCCTTGCCCACCAGCATGTCGCTGTGTACAGCGTTTATAAACACAAATGCGCGATGCTCCGTATCTGTCAAAGGGGGCTGCTTATTCCACAATACGGCTATGAGTCAAGGCTGTTGATCCCGTGGAGCTATGTGATGAAGCATAGGAAACGAACAGGAACCTTCAGGGCCAATATGCAAAACAGGAAGGGGAGAACGGAAGCTTGACAGACTGTCAGTATGATTATTAGCTGTCTCCCAGAGTCCGGAGGTGCAGCCTTCTTGCGCATCCTTAACCAGCTCCGTAATGCGCTTTCATCTTTCTGTCACTGTACCCATCATTTGGTTCCATCTCATCTTATGCCATTCTCCTTGTTCTCTGCTTAGGCCGATGCTCCAGCTGTTTCCGCTGTGCCTGGATTCCTGGTGATGGAGGCTCACATACTTAAACCTAGGACATTTTCTGATGCGTGATCACGGGCTCTGCCAGGTGATAGGAGGGGGGAAGGGGGCTCAAGCGCAGCATGCTGAAGTTCTTGAGAGTCCCACTTCAGAAGCCATTAGTTGGAGGGCTGTGACCGAAGGGGGCCGCAGTGTTAATGGCTGTGATATATGCGGCACACTTGCTCCTCCTTTGCCCTGCTCCCTTTCTTCAGCCCTACCGCTCCAATTTATACTTACACTTCCCTTCACAACATAATCCTCGCCCCCTGAAACGCACACCTACATCCCAGCTCTGCGTGGCGGCAGCCTTCACAATGCCTCTCCTGAAAAGCCTTTTATGATCTTGAATGTTATACTTCTCCACAGTTTTTTTTTTAAACGAGTGTTCTCAAAATATACATTCCTAATATCCCAACAAAGGGGAGGGTGCATTAAGAGAGAACTACTACAAAATGATTTGGTGAAGAACTAATAAAGGATGCAATCAGTCAAGTGAGTGGCAGAAGCAGTTTCTTTCAACATCAAATCTAATGGTTTCTTTCTGGAGTACAAAAGTGCCCCATTAACAGTGTGAGTCTTTTATTTAGGTAATTCACACGAGTGGTTGCCAGATGTAGTTTATTTTCAGAAGGGCTCACTTACAGAAGCTGCACACTGAGCCGGAGACAGCGTTATCTCTATCTAGCGCACTCTCTGGTGACCTTTCAGAGTGAAAATAGCACCGAAATTCCGGATCCGAAACCCTCCAAATCAGATCCAAGTAGCACTTCATGTTTGAAATGATGGTTGGATGTTAGTGCCGCGCTACAGAGAATGGCGGAGTGATATCCTGTCTCTCTAGTCTCCCAAGATAAAAGCTTTTCTTCTCCCAGCCCCCACCCCCATGTATGTCTGTGGCTGGCTGCGCTATCAGCCGGGACTGCGTTAGACTTCATGTTGATTCTAATTCCCACCCTGCAATCAGAACTCATCTATTCAAAACCCTCGTTCTCCTGCTTTTCCAGGAGGCGATCCAATTAGTTCACATTCATTCATGTAGTCCCTGTGTTTCCAGCGCGATACATTGCTACTCCAAGAGTTCATTGAGTAACCAGTGGTGGGCCAGGGAGTGTGGCTCAGTGGTGGATCGCTTTCCATGCGTGTTGGGGGCTCTCGATTCAATACTTATCACTGTGGGGAAAAAGTTATATCACTGCGAAGATGAAGCTTTTAATCAAGAAAGCATCTAAAATGATATCAAGTGTACCAGGAAATCAATGTGCTTGTTTTTGAAGAGACTTGGTTAAAACCAAATTTGTTATGCCTTAACACGTGCCTTCGGGGCTATTATGTGTGTGTCTTGAGGATAAGTTAGTCCTATTTTGATGGAAGTATGGCTACAGTAAGAAATTATGTTTCATCCCCCCCAAATCTACTTTGTATTTCAGCACATACTGTAAGGACGACTCACTACCCTGCCAAGGAAAAAGTTATTTGGAAACAAAATGGGAACTTCTCAGAAGCCAGTTTTGAGTGTGCATATGCTTGTTCTCATTCAATTTGCACTGTAATAGAGATGATTACTCTATTGACAGAAATGGGAATGACTTGGGCTGACGTAAATCTTACTTGCTTCATAAGGTCTAGAGGACATGAAGAACTGATTCTAAGTGCAAGGCAATAGAGATTCCTGTCCTGGGAAGGTTCCTGCGAATGCTGAAATGATAAAGCAGTATCTTTGTTTTTAGTCTTCTCTCATACATTACAGTGTGACGTTTTCCCTCCGTCTACCCCTCCCCCTCACCTCTCCTCTCCTTCAAATTTGTTTCCTTTAGCAAAGAACAGACCTCTCAGGAATATCAGCCAAACATGGCATAAACAAGTTACATTAAGATTAGGTACAAACCCTCATAACAAAGTTAGACAAGGCAATCCAGTAGGAGGGAAAGGGTTCCAAGAGTCAGAGATACCTGTAATATGTTGTTACAGATGATGTACATAGTTGAGTGTGTGTGTGTGTGTGTGTGTGTGTGTGTGTGTGTGTGTGTAGATCTGTTTGTGTTCATGTCTGTGAAATATAGAGATCAGAAGTTAGCCTCGGAAATCATTCTTCAGCTGCTATCCACCTTGCCTTTTGGGACATTGTCTCATTGGCCGAGAGCTTGCTGAATGGCTTAGATAGACTGGACAGTGAGTTCCAGGGATCTGCCTGCCTCTGCCTTCCTAACTCTGGAATTACAAAGCCTCATCATGCCTGGCTTTTATTATGTGTGTTCTGAGAACTTAACTTAGCTCCTTGTGGTTGCATAGCAAACATTTTTACAATCTGAGTGGTTTTTACAGTCCCGAAAGAGTGAATAGGAAGTGCCTTCTTGGATGAGTAATATAAGAAATACAAACTTTATACACAGAAACCTCATCATAAAGTTGTCTTATGTTTGTTATTTTAAATCATATATTCTAAGAAAACAATGTTTTCGGCCTCCAAGTCTTACACTCTATGTTTATAAAGTGTGGAGATGCATCAGAATCTCTCTAAGATTCATCAAAGTTTGGAAACTATTGCAAACTGTGTTCTCACAACACCACACTGAAGGAGTCATTTGGTGAGGGTTGCATGTCAAGGCTTGAAAGAAGCTGTGTAACCACTCTATTTTCCTTTCACATTTTAGTTGCTGAATTTTCTCCCTTATTTTTGTCTCTCACCCTGTTAAATCTCTTGTGTTGAACAGGTCAGACCATGGAGAGAATTTAATTAATAGAGCCCTTGCAAGAGAAGGCCGCCCAAAAGGGTCAAGTACACCTCTTTGTTAATAAAACAGAAAGTAGAGTAATGCAGACAAATGAAAGTCGTGCTTTACAAGAATGAGTATAGAAAGGCTTCTAAACCAAAGGGTCATCTTTGGATGGGGGCAAAATATCACAGAATGAAGCTGAGGGGAAGAAATAATGTCAGTGTAAGGCCATGCAGATTGTCCAATAGAGCCTAAAAAGGGGAAAGCTCACACTAACTGTTCACCGTCTACATCATACTTTGTCAAATGCATTAGTAAAACTTGAAGAATATATACTTAGTAACTTGACAAAATAAAGAGGCTGAGGACTAGACAATGTCATTTTTACTCAGTTCCATCACTAGGCAGCTCTGTTCCATGAAGCATGACAGTAAGACATGAACAGGGGAGCATTTGCAGGGAGGGGGGTGTTGACAAGGGTGAGAGGGACTTTGGAATAGCTAGACTGCATAAAATTATCAACAAACAAATATTATTTTTAGAAGTATTTTATTTTATTCATTTCCAGGTCTTGAAAATATGACTTTGGGCAGAAATGAGGTGAGTCCTACATGGTGTGCTCTTGAATACGACAGGCAGGCACCAAGAGAATCAAAAGGAAGGAGAATTGAATTAGGTGAGGAGAGCCATTTCATTCTACTATTCTGTTTATTATGTGCATGTGTACATGTGTGTGTGTGTATACAGTGTGTGTGTGTATGTGTACATCTGTGTGTGTGTGTGTGTATGTGGGTCAGAGGTTGATTACCATATTCCAAATTGTTTTCTTTCTATCATTCTATGTATTGCCTTTCTGTGACAGGGGGAGAGCTTGCTTTATCTACTATCAGTCTTAGAATAAAGGGAAGTATGTTATAAGTTGTTGCATGACCTTTTTTTGTCTGGAGCAATTAAAAATGGGCAGCCTGAAAAAATGAGGTAACATGCATCTTTAAGTGTGAAACTATATATATATATATATATATATATAAATTCACATATATAAATATTTTAAATTTATATATATTCATATTTTATATAAATATAAAAATTTTAAATATTTAAATATATATATATAAATATATATTTATATATAAATATATATAAATATATATATATTTATATATATGAAAATATACATAAGTATGTGTATATGTCTGTTCTTATCAACTTAGACCATGAATCCTAATATGAACATGTTCAACTGGACCACCATATATAGGCTGCTCATGCATGCCTTAGCATTGACAAAGCATAAATTTCATTTTTTTCATGTATATGTGTGTGCGTGCCTGTGTATAATTGTGTACTTTTGTGCTCATACAGACAGCTGTTATGAGTGGTTGTATTTCCTTGTGTGTGTGTGAATAGTTGTGAGTGTATACTGATATGCATATGTGTTCATGCCTGTGTGTTCATATGTGTGTGTCTATGTTTATATGTGTACAAACATGTGCAAATACATATGTGCATGTGTATTTGTATGTTTGTCTCTATGTGTATGCATTTTCTTGTGCTCACTCACTGGAGGATCCACTAAGCATCCACTGAATGTTGACTTGCTTGAAGAACAGTTTGCTCTTGCATTAGGCCACACTAAAAAGGTTTCCCAACAGTCACACCAAGATGCAATAAGTATACAAACTTCATTGACCTTGAACTTCTCTCCACTCTCCATATACGTCTTTAAAATTAATATACTTGGATAGAATAACCCACGTATCTGCGGCACCAGTGGCTTTGAGCTATGTATAATGCATATTAATGAACCAGGAGAAAGTAATTGTTCCCTGCCCCACTCGCTTTGTTTCTGTCCTCCGGATGGTGTTCTCCCTGTCAAAACCTTCTTAGATAATGAAAGGAAACACAAGACATCCAGTCATTTCTTCCTTCCCTCCTTCCTCTGCCCTGTCATCTTTGAGCCACAGAACCTTCTATTAGCGCTCATTTTAATAAGCCAGTTTCCTTGGGCGCGAAGTGACAGCATTTAAATTAGTGAGGAGCCATGCCAGTTTTTCAAAGGGGGACAACAACATGCTATCCTCTCACAATTAGTTTTAATTAGCAATTTTTGAGAGACTACAGCAGGGCCCTTGTTCTTTTCCAATTTGGGTAATGTCCGGTTGATGATGGAGCAGTATGTTTTATTAGGATGCTCCTGGATAAGGTCAAATGTGTCAACAAGTCAGGAAGCCAGCTCAGGTCCCTCCTGTCCTTAGTGCGGATTTCCTCTCATTACAGCACAGCTGATAGATGTGTCCCTTTTGTGTGACTCCATGGATACATAGCACAAAAACTTCATGAAGCTATTCTATTTTATACCCCTTTTAATTTTGGAAGAAGAAATAAAGTCTGATACTAAGTTTGGGCATAAGTTATAGGAGGGAAGATCTAGAAGGCTTGTTTAATAAAAGGATTTTTAAAGAAAATTTGTCCATTAACTAGAGGCTCAAAAAGGATATTTATGTCCAGGCTGTGTGCTGTGGCACTGCTGGTCATCAAAGTTCTTTCTGTAAAATGGAGGATAGATAGGAGTGTTGAGAGTGGCTTTACGTTTCTGTAGTCTATGGGACATTCTACTTCCCCCACCTGCTTCTGCTCATGTAAATGATCGCACCAAACAAGCTATCCCTGATCAATTTTCCAAATCTCATCCACAGACAAGACAAATCTTATATCATACACAGAGTCAGGAATCAGATGATCATCTTGAGCTATTGTGATGATCTGTATCAACTATAACTGCCTTCTTTTCTAATGCTCAATACAGTCAACGTGGTAGGCAATATGCCTAACAAATAGAGTGAGCACCTAGAAACGCAAAGCAAACATCCTGTTTTCCCATACAGGAAGTGCAGCGGGCGTTTCCAACGGCACAGTTCTCTCATGACCATCTCACAACACCAGTCAGAATGTGAAAGTGACTCCATTCTGTGCAGAATGAATTATATGTGATTGCTGAGTATCTTGGAAAAGGTAATAAAAGGACTATCGGAACTAAAGGACCACAAGGGTCATGGTGTGGTGTTGTCTTCTGATACAAGGTAGCCATTTCCATCTTGAACGGGTAGCAACTGTGTCTACCTACTTGGGGCTTGTCAGAAAAGAAAAGGAGGGACAAAAAGTAGATGGGGACTTGGTGGGAGAAGTGGATTGGTAAAAATGAGCAAACAAGAGTGCATAGTGAGGGGTGCGTGTGATTACTGTATTGGAGACACAATATGATACTGCCAAAGAAATTGAATTACATAAAAAGTTAAACAACTATGTATATTTGGACAAAACCCCTTTCTGTATGCTATTTTCTGAAGGCACGCGCACACACAAACCTATCTGACATGCTTCTAGAAGATTTGTAGTTATTTGCTGTGGTGTATGCTAAAAATATTGAAGCTTAGTTTTGGCTTGTAGCCCATGATTGTGGATAACTATCGTGGTGTCTAGTTCCATGAGAGAGAACTTGAAAAGTACATCCCATAGTCCTGGGAGAATAAGGGAAGCGTGTGTGACTGGAAATTATAGAATGCTTCTGATAAGAGGGTGCCATTTCTTACTGGTTCATGGAGTATAACCATTGCCACTGACTTCAGTCTTGAAAATGAGCAAAACAGCTTGTACATGTTAGGATCTAGGTGGAAGAGTGATGCCCTTTGCCTCTGTGTCATGGAGATGCTCATATTTGGAGAAATTTTATCCATGGGATTATTTCCTAGTGGGAAACCCACTAGCTGAGTTCTGATGCAGCTTTTCAGTACATTTAGGGGCAGTAGGTGCATACAGGAAAGGTGATTAGGATGCTAGAAAAGGAAGGCAACAGAAAGGGTCAACTCATTGCACATGACTGATGTAGGATGCCCCTCTGTATGCTGTGAATATGGTTAATAAAGAAGCTGCTTTGGCCTATATCAAGGTAGAATATAACAAGGCAGAAATCCAAGCAGAGACAGAGAAGGAAAAAAGGTGGAGTTAGGCAGACCCCATGTAGCAACCCAAGAAGCAAGAAGTAACAAACCACGTGCCTTGTGGTAAAACATAAAATAATAGAAATGGGTTTATTTAAGATGTAAGAGCTAGATAAAAATGTGCCTGACCATTCATTGTCCAACCAGTGTTGTAATTAATACAGTTTCTGTGTGATTATTTGGGTCTGGATGGCCAGAAAGTGAGTGTGGAGTCTCCCTTTGCATATGATCATATTCTGACAGTGTCATTCAGCCTTGCTGAGGACCCTAACTGGCTCAGGTTCCATTGGAACATGTCTTGTGGGTTGTTTGTAGTTATTTTGCTTTCCAGACCTTTATGGTTGAAATATCAAATGCATATTTGTAAACAATGCTGGCAACTTTTATCCCCTCATCACTGCAAGTAATTTTTTCCCATGGTAAGAAGCCACCTCTTGTTAGCCCTAAGGAAGGTTTACATTTTTCACTGACTCTGATTAGAGCTTTGTAAGGAAAAGTCTGTGGAATGTAGAAAGAGGAAGCAAACTGTATGTACTTACATGGTTTTTGTATACAGCTCCTATAAAGCCTGCAACTCCTAAGACATAATAATATGATCTATAAAATGGGTACAAAATGCACCCTAGCAAGATACATTGAAAACTGATATGGAGTTGATGTACAGCAACAAGGTATAAACATGGCTGTTATTTGATGGACCAGAACCAATGCAATAATATTTATCAACAGAGTTGGAAGTGAGTTCTACTCCCAGTGAGGGTGGAGTACCAATGCCACAACTGGGTAGAGAGCACTTAGTGTCATCATACTTACCACTCCATATTCATGGTCTCTGTGCCAGTCAATGATAAAATTCAGCAAATCTGAATAACTGTTTTAACCAAATCAGTGTGTAAGATCCCTCAGGGTTTAAAATTATAAACATCATATAAATCATGCTATTAAGAAATGAAATACTTGGTAAGAGTAGGGTAGACATGCAAACAGTAATATACAAAAGGGGGTGGGATATAGTAGGCCATTAGACTGCACACTAGCATGTACTGATAGGCATTGAAAAATATCTCACCCAGGTGAATTGAACAAAACAGTATGTACTAAACACATTTAATTCATTTTGTAAGTTTTTCAAATCACTGACCTCATTTCCATTGTGTTGTTTGCTGACAATTATTAAAGAGAAAATTCACAGAAAAACAAGCTTTCCATGTGGTCAGTTGGACTTCCCCCCAGGGAGGAGTGTCTTTGACCATGCATTTCCATCATTCAATGGATTATTAGTAATTTTATTATAAATACGAGAGTGCACTGAATTCCAGGCCACAATACAGAGTCAAAGCATAGTTCTTGAATCATTGACACACAGACAGGACCAGGATTAAATGGATATAGAAGAAACACTGAGACTTCCGTGAAGCAGTTCTTCCCCAAGAAGAAGAACTCAAGAGCACTTCTAGGTTCGAGCACATGGAAATCCTAAACTGGCCTGATGCTTGGAACCACGAATACTTGAGCAATGGTTTCTCCCTGTGTGATTTCTGTCATCATATCCTCTGATATACCTCAAAAGTTCTATTACAGAGGCGTGCCTCGAGTGACTCTGGAAGACACCTGTGAAATAACGTGGGGGGAATTGCTGATACTTTCACACTTTGTAAATAATACACAGTATTTGAGAGCAAGGGTAGGCTTTATATTCGATATTCATGAGATATTCATGTTGACAGGAAATATGGAGGGTAATACGCTTCGTTCTAGGTTTCTAGTGTGAGGAATGGTTTATACTTTGTTTCAGTGTTCTCATTACCATCCTATTTATCAATTGTTACTCATTAAATTGAAGTCATATTTTGTGACTGTGCAGCCAGCCAGCAGATGTTATATCTTGCAAGGAATTGCAATATTGCATTGGACAAACATTGGAATGAACGAAAGTCTATTTTCTTCACACACTCTATCCTGCCAAACTCCTGGGAGGAGCCCACACAATGGTTTTGTGTGGCCGTGAGTTAAAATTAAAGAATTGAAACATCGAAATAGTAAAATATTTGTGAAGCCGAACCAGGCTGTCCTGACTGCTCAGTAGTAGATCATATTTTCCACTTACGTCTCAGATTTTGAGAACCAGGAACAGGAAACTAGAGGCATAAGAGATTAAGTTCAGAAGGAATTTTAAGGACTGATCTAGTTCCCATTGAAACAATTTATTTTCTTCAAGAATAAATATTTTTCCCAGGTATTTTGTTTTCGGCATCCATTTCAGGAATAGTAAATTCCAGTGCAGAGCCAATTTCTTATTTAAGGTTTTAATAGAACGCATTAGATGGGAAGGAAAAGATATTCAATGGTAAAGAAAAAGGCTTTTCTTCCTGACCAAGGCTAACGCTAATAGGGAAACAGAAATCACGTCACCAATGCCTTTGCACCAAAGCTCACTTCCTCCTCAATGTTCTTGCCCGTCAATGCTACACCAAAGGCTTTCATTATCTCTCTGGTTTTGTTTATTCCAATATTTTCCCCACATGTGATTTATTCATGTGTAAACCAAACAGATTTAAATACATGTCGTTCACAAGGTCTGCAGCTCTTCCTCTAATGAAGGTGCCCTTCAGTGTAAAGGGCCTGTTTAAGGGGTGATTCAAAGACAATTTACTCTCATTAATGCTCTTATAATTTTACTTTTGATCAGAGTTGGCAAAGTAAGTATAGATCAAATAGAAACCAAATCTCCCCTTTGAGACCGTTCAATTCAAGTTTCTTCACTCTCTTGGCTCTCCTGATAGCTCCCTATTCTCATTTTTGGCACAGTGGGAAGTAGTCCTTAATGGAGAAAGGTTTGGTGACCCTGGGAATGCTAACTTGAGTCAGGCAGAGAAAAGACCTGTTATTTAGTTGGTTGTATAATTTAAGCCATTTAACCACATAAGCATGGCAAGATGTTGTAGCTGCAAAGCAAATAAGTCACCGTTGTCAAAAAAAATGCCCTTTTTTAAAGTTGTGAAATTAGTTATCAATTCATATGCAACCCTAGATCAAAAATGGAGGGTTCCCGGATGCACTAGTGCATGAGGAGGGAAGTAATTGTTTGTGGTTTTCATGAGAAGATTGCCAGTCTGCAGCATTTAAATTACATACAAACTGGTTTTCACGTCTCTAATTGTAGCTCTGTTGTTTTGGGGGAGGGCTGGATTGACACTGACAAACACAGACTTAGAAGGGATACAAAGACATGAAAACAGCATTACACTTGCCCCCAAAATGATTCAGTGAATAGCGCTACAGTGTTTTATTTATTCCTTGGTATGCCAAATTTCCTTTTCCCTCTAAGGAGCAATGCTGACTTCAGTAAGTTAATGAGAAATAGTTACTTCAGGGAGTTTGGGTAAATACAACACAGGGCTTTTGTGAATTATTGTGGGCCTGCTTATTTATTTATTTTGGAAGAATTTGAATTTAATATCATCTCTTTTCTGTTTATTTTCTTTGAAATCAGAATACGCATTTACCTTCAGTGCTTAATTGAGCAGATCAGTAGTCATACAGATCTCTCCATGATAGCAGTTTGGGACTAGAGAAGGTAAATACAGAGTCCGATAATAATATTCTATGCATTCCTTTTTCCTTTAATCCCCGATTTTTCTTTACAAGAAGGCCACTGACCTCTTAGGCCAGAAGAATGAAAACTGGCTTTTAGAGAAACAAAATAACAAAACAAAGGGGAAAATTCTGATTTTGAGTTTGTAGAGCTAACTGAATGTGGCTGTTAATTCTGGTGTACAAACAACTGCCTCAGAAAAGATTGCCAAATCCCTCCTATTCGGTATTTGTTTCCTTTGAAAAAAATACTTTGAATTCTTAAAGGGTCATACTGAGTTAAAATGGTAGTTGTGACGATAAACAGCGGTTTAGCAAGAGGGAATTTGAGTATGGAAAAGGCCATATTGAAGGCAGAAAACAAATGAAAAAAATTAAGAAAACACTTCTGCGTTTGGGCAAGTGTACAAAGGGAACTGCCTACATTCTGCTTGGCGTTGCATTTTCAAAGCTCCCACAGTGAGAATAATTAACAAAAGCCCTTTATGTGTGTATTTCTAGAAGAGCTGGGCCCCATGTATACTTGCAGAGGACTGGGCAAGAATGATTTTCCTGCAGGAACAAGGAGTTCAAGGAGGTAGTGATATGGAACCCAGCGAGCTAACATTGGTGCTCTTGAAAGCCGTCACGCACTTCCTGGTTTCTGTTGCTTTGTGTCTTACCTACGGTGCTGCTGAGAGACCAGACCAGATTCAGACTTGTAGATCTAGGACTGAAAAGATTGAAAGATGGTACACATCAGCTCATTCGAAGAGGGAACTTCATCTCTAGGTGGAGCGGTTTAAAGCTGGATCGAGCTTTTGGGGGAAGTGTGCATGTAGCAGTGTGGGCTAAAAACGGGTTGATAGATTCCATGGTCAACTGCTAGGAGGCTTTATAAGAACATGAGAGGAAGGGAGGAGACCAGACAACCTACGAAGTCCTTTTTCTGTACAGTGCATCCTTAGTTTACTTAGTTTTATCTTCAAGTTCATCCTCAGCTTTGCTGCCTTGGCTTTGGGTCCGTTACCCTTTCTTCATCTTCAGGAGCTGTAGCTTGCTGCTGTGCTGTGTGCTCTATCTCCTTCATCATCACTGATCCGCTTTCATGGGTGATGCTAGCAGAGTAGCCGGGTGTAGTAATAGGGGCAGCGGGGCTGCGTCCCCAGCACCCCAGCCGCCCGCACGGCTTTCTTATGCCCGAAATAACAACACACAAACTGTATTCATTTAAACACTGGTTGGCCCATTCTCTTCTAGGCTAATTCTCACATATTAATTTAGCCCATTTCTAATCATCTGTGTGTAGCACCCCAAGGTGCACTTACCGGGAAGATTCTAGCCTATGTCCATCCTGGGTCGGAGCTTCATCCCGGGAGCAGGGCATGGCGTCTCTCTCAGGCGTCTGCTCCCGAGAGGAGAGCTGTCGAGTCTGACCTCACTTCCTCTTCCTCCCAGCATTTTGTTCTGTTTACTCCACCCACAGGGCCAAGCAGTTTCTTTATTGCTTAACCAATGAAATCAACAGATTGATATATGACACTCCCACATCAACCGGGGAAAGAAATACTGGTGGTGCATTTGAAGTACCAATGTCCCTGCAAAGCAAGACTTTCTTTTCCTTTTAATATATATCCTAACTTGCCTGCACATCTTCCGTAGGGCTTAGCTTGTGGTGATATTTCGTTTATGATCTAAGAAATAAAGCTTGCCTGAAGGTTAGAATGGAAAGCTAACCATACTAGTCAGCCATATAGGCCAGGCAGTGGTGGTCCACACCTTTAATGTCAGCATTAGAGAAGAATATAAGATGGGAGGAGATAGGAGCTCAGAGTCTCAGTCTAAAATCTGAGGTTTGGCGGAGAGCACTGTAGTCTGCAGTCATGTTGAGGATAGGATCATCCCTTTATTTGTTTGAACCTTGGTAGGGGTAAGAACGCTCTAGTGACTGGCTGCTTTGCTTTTCTGCTCTTCAGCTTGAACCCCAATATCTGTCTCTGGGCTTTTATTAGTGGTGCCGCAAAGAAGGGGTTGAAAATTGCTATGCTATATCTTATTTTACCAGAGATTCCACTAAGTCCTTATCATGGCCTCTCTGGGTTACCTGGAAGCTCCCTCTGTGCACCACTTGCACTGAGGTCTTTGAGGCAGTCTGCATTCTCAAGCACAATGCTACTTCTGTCAAACCTTGACTCAAAGCTAGACAATTACAATTTATTTTCTCATAGAATTTCAAGCAACCCATGACTTTGCTTGATATTATTTGGCATCTACTTTTAGGTGAAATGTTCAAGCATAGTCACCTGGTTTCTCTTGTCTTGGTTTCCTTGTGGCCGTGAGCATGTGTGACAGTGCATTCTGAAATATTAATGTCTGTGCTCTCACTTCTCCCCTTTTCCTTTTCAAAGCTTTTCCTCTAGTCAATCACAGGTGCCAACGTTGTCTCTGGGGGAGATGGAGGGTTGTTTCATGGGACTGGAAGCATCAAGAAGCAACCAGTCAGTGATCTCCTTACACTCTAAACAGGTTTTTGAGAAACAAAAGGAAAAACTTGAGGGCTGGCAAAGCAGAGTCTAGTATATCACAGCAAGAGCTTTGGGAAAAATAGGTTTCTCTCATCTCTCTGTGAGCTAGAAAGATAGCTACAAAAAAGAAAAGAGGGAAGATGGCTCAATATGGTTTGAGAGGAAGTCACATTGAGGCTGGGAGGGTAGAAGAAGACTTTCTGGAGACAAATAGTCCTAACTATAGAAGACTGTCAAGTGGCATAGATGCATATCCTGGAGGGTATGGGAAAAAGTCAAAGTAATTTCATAGAAATGGTGTTTTACAACAAAGAACCTTTCCCATGGAAGTTGTGCTATTTTCTGTTCCTACTTAGCAAAACTATAAAAACTTGATGCCAGAGATTAAATTGTTTATTATCTCTCTTAGATTCTGTGATCAGCACCCATCAGGGATGTGTATTTTCAGGTCCATAGAGCATCTTCAGTCTCAAGTAGAAGATGCAGAAGTTGGTTGAATCAGAATAATTTGTTAAATTAGTTACTTTTATAGTGTGTATACATGCTACACATGTTACTATGAAATTATAGCTACAAATCTCTTAGTTCCCTCAGACAGACACTCCTCCCCAAACACAGGCCATGCCTGTCAGAAGACCAAGTAGGCTGCCTGTCAGTAGACCTCCTCCACCATCTTAACACTCTTCTCTATCCCCAAATACTATCTCTAATGACACGCCCCCACCCTCCTTATTTTTTTTATTTATTATTATTATTATTATTATTTTTTTTTTGGTTTTTCGAGACAGGGTTTCTCTGTGGCTTTGGAGCCTGTCCTGTAACTAGCTCTTGTAGACCAGGCTGGTCTTGAACTCACAGAGATCCGCCTGCCTCTGCCTCCCAAGTGCTGGGATTAAAGGCATGCGCCACCACCGTCCGGCAGCCCTCCTTATTTTTAAGAACCAATCTCCAACTTGGGTGAAGATTAGAATACCTAATGAGAGAGGTGAAACATGTCACCAGAACTCCAGGTAGGCCACCCACCTACAGACCTCTTCTACCCTCTTGGTGCCTCCCAACACCCTCCTCAATCTTCATTCTCCTCCTTGTCACTGTGCCCCAACTTTGATTGCTCAACAAGAGATAATGCCTGCCTTCAGAAGTCCAGCTCCCTACTCCACCAGAGGCCACAAGATCCAGAGTACCATGGCATCTCTCTGCCTCTTTCCTTCTCCCAGCATTTGCTTCTGTCTTCCCCGCTGACCTAAGGTCTGCCCTATCAACAGGCCAAAGCAGTTTCTTTATTCATTATCCAAGAAAAGCAACACACAGAGGGGATTCCCACACCACCACAGCATACCCAAACTTATAGGACACAATGAAAGTGTGCTAAGAATAAAGTTCATAGCATTATGTGACTACATATAAAAATTGGAGAACTCTCATACTAGCAATGTAATAACACACTTCAAAGCTCTAGAACAAAATGAAGCACACACACCCACAAAAAATACTCAGCAGAAAATAATCAAGCTGAAGACTGAGATCAATAAAATAGAAACAAAAAACTAATGAAACAAAAAGTTGGTTCTTTGAGAAAATGAACAAGATAAACAAACCCTTATCCAAACCAACTAAAGACAGAGGAATATTATTCAGATTAACAAAACCAGAAATAAAAATGGGGCAAGACACCAGACACTGAGGAAACCCAAATAATCATCAGGTCATACTTTAAAATTTGTGCTCCACAAAATGGGAAAATCTAAATAAATGGATAATTTTCTCAATAGATACCACACACCAAAGTTAAAACAACAGACAAGCAACTTAAATGCACCTGTAACACCAAAGGAAATAGAATCAGTCTTAAAAGTCTCCCAACCAGATAATCCAGGGCAAGATGGTTTTAGCACAGGATTCTACCAAACCTTCAAAGAAAAGTTAATGCCAATAATTTTCAAATTATTCCACAAAGTACAAACAAAAGGAACACTGCAAATTCATTTTATGTGGCCACAATCACCCTGATATACAAACCCCACAAAAATTCAACAAAGAAAGAGGATTACAGACCAATTTCTCTTATAAGCATAGATGCAAAAATAATAATCAAGCTACTCATAAACCAAATTCATGAATACATCAAAATATCATCCACCATGATGAAGTAGGCTTAATACCAGATATGGTTCAACATATGAAAACCAGTGAAGGTAAAGTACGATATGAACAAACTGAAAGACAAAACAACATGATCACCTACCTCATTAGATAGTGAAAAAGGCTTTGACAAAATCCAATACCCCTTCATGATAAAAGTCTTAGAGATATTAGGAATACAAAAACACATTTAAATAAAATAAATGCAATTTACAGCAAGCCTGTAGGAAATATTAAATTAAATAAAAAAAACACAAAGCAATTCTAGTAAAACCAAAAACAAACAAGGCTGTTTGCTCTCTCCATGTGTATACAATATAGTACTTCAAGTTCTAACTAGGGCAATAAGACAGCTGAAGGAGATCAAGGGAATATAAATTGGAAAGAAAATGTCAAAGTAATGCTTTTTATAGATATTATGATAGTATACATAAGAGACACTAAATATTCTATCAAGGAACTCCTACAGCTGATAAACCCTGTTACTAAGGTGGCTGGATACAAGAGTAACTCAAAAAGATTAGTAGTCTTCCTATATACAACTGACGAATGGACAGAGAAAGAAATCAGGGAAACAACATCCTTCACAAAATCCACAAACAATATAAAATATCTTCAGTTAACCCTGACCAAGCAAGTGAAACACCTATATGACAAAAACTTCAAATCTTTGAAAAAGAAATTGAAGAAGATATCAGGAGATTGAAAGATCTCCCCAGCTCATGGTAGAATTAACATAGTAAGAATGGTCATCCTACCAAAAGCAATCTACAGATTCAGCAAATCCCTATCAAAATTCCAACACAATTCTTTACAGATCTTGAAAAGACAATAAGCAATTTCATATGAAAAAGTAAAAAAACCCAGGATAGTTAAAATAATACTGAATAATAAAAGAACTGCTGGAGGTATCACCATCCCTACTTTCAAGCTATCCTTAAAAAAAATCTATAGTAATAAAACTCATATGGAATTGGAACAAAACCAGACACATCTATCAATGGAAACAGATTGAAGCTGCAGAGATAAATCCACATATGTATGGATGTGGTAAGAAAGCCAGAAATTCACCAGGAAGCAAAGAAAGCCTCTTCAGTAAATGGTGCTGGTCTAATTGGATGTCTACATGTAGAATAATAGAAATAGATCCATATTTTCCACCCTGCACAGAACTGAAGTCCAAGTGGATCAGAGACCTCAGCATAAAACCAGATATATTGAACACGACAGAATTGAAAGTGGGGAATGAAGCATTAATCTAATTAATCTTTATCAATAAAAAAATCAGGAGTCAGATATCAGGGTAAGTACCTGAAAAATCAGAGAGGCAGGGAGCAGCCACCAGTTGCCTTCTACATTTTCTGTTTCTCTTTTCAAAAGGGCTGAGATCTTCTCTATGCCCTGCCTTACTACTTCCTGTCTCTTCTCTGTCTGCATTCCTCCAAAACTCTATGATTAATTTAGGTCAGCTAGTGGCTAGCTCCATTCTTTCATATATCATACAACATTTTCCTTTTTGTCCAAATAAAACACAAAAGTTTTAACTAAAATAGAAAAACTATATACAATAAGTATAACACATACACACACAAATACACATATATGCAAACACACAAGCAAGAATTAGATTAACAATGTCCTGTTCATTTTCATTTGGCAAATAAATTCAGAGAAAATATTCCTTTATCTATTTATACTGATGAATCCAAAGTTTTGTACCTAATTTACTTTCTGTCTTATTTGCATTACCAACCCAAAACTATCTTTTTACGTTATTCAACCTATATACTTTACACCTCTCTTGCAAGTTTCTTTTATAATTTTGGTAGCAAGTTAAACTGTAACTATAACTACATAGTTTTCAACTCCCTCAGAGACCAGAGAAGGATACACTATTGTCTGAGTAAATAGGAAGTGAAGAGGAAACAACTTATAAAACACAAAGTTCCTTTGTAATATTCAGACATCCATCTTTGGGATGTAGGCCTAGAATATCTGACAGACTTTTCTGTGAAGCAGAATTT
The DNA here is from genome assembly GCF_018167655.1 of Microtus oregoni. Classification (NCBI taxonomy): domain Eukaryota; kingdom Metazoa; phylum Chordata; class Mammalia; order Rodentia; family Cricetidae; genus Microtus; species Microtus oregoni. The sequence goes on along the minus strand of NW_024543069.1, from coordinate 32,339,739 downwards.
ACTGTACAACCCTGTCTTGACAAAGTTTGGCAGTCACTTTCTTTTGTGTCCTGCTTGTTCAATTTGGACAGTGGCTGTCAGCAATTGAGAGAATTAGAATGGATCTAAGCAGCTGAGAACAAATGAGCAACTTCTCCCAACAAATCTGCTTATAAATATCAATAATTTTACCATATGTGTCAAACGTCATGTGTGTGACTTAAATATACACCACAAAATCCTTTGAGCATGATGGGATTATCCTAAGGCTCATTTACTTCCAAATTTGGTGGTACATACTGGTTGATGGTTGTGAGCTCAATCAACTCTTAGCTTGACCATGTCTCTCTCCCACCCTGCTGTCTTAACCTCCTTTCATGGTTGGATTTCAAAGGCAACTACATTTATATGACAGAAAATTAAATTAGATTCTGCAATGATGTTATAGACTGCCCTTCATAAAGAAGTGCTATCGTCTGGTGGATCCTATCTGTTAGGCACTTTCAAAGCTCCTCTCATACTTAAGGGCATGAAGTGCCTATTCTGCCTCTTCATGGGGTATCACCAAGAGCACATTGTTAAGGCATAGAGAGTGGGGTATATATTGGTATAAGCTCCTTCCACAGTTGAGGATTGTAGCAAGAACGTGCAGACAATGTACAGATTTCTGAAGAAAGACAGCTCAGAATTGTTCATTGGCTTATTGTTAACTCCTTATATATAAAGTGACATTCCCTTGAAAGAAAGAGAGAGTTTCATCAAAATTGACTTTCAATTTCATAGATGCGTAATTAATTTGTCTTGGAGTGTAATGGAGATATTACACATTGTCATGATTTATATCCACAAACTTCATCTCAAGATGGTTTGTCAGATTTTCCTACTTTTTCTATTTTCACATTTGAAGTTATACTTTTTTATGACTAGAGTAAGAGGATAGGCTCAAACTTTTAAATGAGATTCTTTGGCTATAAACCCAGAGTCATATTTTATATATTTAATTGTAATCTCTCTCTCTCTCTCTCTCTCTCTCTCTCTCCCTCTCCCTCTCTTCCTCCATATTTCTTTCTTCCTCTCTCCCTTCTTTTCTTCTCTTATTGCTTTAAGCTGTGACTTCACGTGGGCTTAACTACTGTGGTTCCAGATGTTGGCTCTGATTTTCCATGAGTCTTCAGTTGCTTTTCTTCATGGTTCTGCCTGTAAGCTCCCTCCCTGAGCATAATGCTTGCAGAGCTGTTGGCATCCTATCTGCAGATCACAGTGGGAAGCCCTGAGAGACTGCTTCTTCTGATGGTGCTTCCTTAGAAACAGGAAACTTTCAGATGCTCTCTTGCCTCTTTGCTCCTAACTGGACCACGTGCCCATCAGAAACAACTTAGCAGTCAAAGGACAGGAGTGTCCTGATGGGTTTCTACCAAAGGATTAATACTGAGGGTCTGGAAAATGTTTAGCTTCTAAGAACTCTGTGAACCATAGCCAAAGGGTCAGACCTAGATATCTATTTTTGTGAAAATGGATTTTTAGGTCACCACTAAGACCATTTATTTTCACACTGTGGAATGATGTATTTACATTAAAACTGCAGAGATGTAGAGTTGTAATAGACACCAGGACAACGGCAAGGCTCTAAAAATAGTGTGTGCCCCTTCATAGAGAAAGATTCTGACTCTTACACAAAATTATAGAAAAAAAATTGAGGCCCTACAGTCAGAAATAGAAGTGGAAAATGTCTGGTAGGCAACATTGACTATTTTTTTTAATATTTATTTATTTATTATGTATACAATAGTCTGTCTGTGTGTATGTCTGCAGGCCAGAAGAGGGCACCAGACCTCATTACAGATGGTCGTGAGCCACCATGTGGTTGCCGGGAACTGAACTCAGGACCTTTGGAAGAACAGGTAATGCTCTTAACCACTGAGCAATCTCTCCAGCCCCGCGACATTGACTATTAAAGGTGCCATTTGATTCCTCCCTGAAATAGTTTATACCAATTTCCCAAAACATATGGACATTCTTACATTCATATAGCTGTCTTATATTGCCATTTACAGCATGTGTTCTGTTAGCTATGTCATGGTGTCATTGTCCACAATTCAATGCTTCTTCTGTGCTCTGGCTTGCATACTAGCTTACTGTCATGGGTGAAGACTGTATCTTTTCCTTTGCTTTACAGAGTGGAAGTAAGCTGACCTCTAATTGTATTAGCAGCCATATCACGTTTCCCTATTCAATGCTCGACTTGGCCAAAATTTACAGAATGAATTAGCTAAAATGAAACTTTATGAAGGACTTATTCTATTTAAATATTAATGAGGTTTTTATTTTTATTCAGGGCAATTTCAGTCTAAGAAGAATCCAATGCTGCTGAACTGTAACTATTCCCTGAAGAAACCAAGGATGCGTGGGCATGTGTGGTGCCCACTGTTGGTGTTGCAAGTAGAAGAGTGTCAATTCAGCCATATGTTCCAGTTTGGACTTTTAAAGCTATGATATGTAAAGCCCACATTCTGCTCAAGATAAACCAGTCATTAGTAATATAAAAAAATCTACTTTCTAAGTAGTTATTTCCTTGATCACATCACCCAGGAGTTTAGGAGAATCAATAGTGGTTGAAGGGCAGGAGACACAGTCCATTTAGATATTGCTCTAGGACCGGAGGTTTAAAGTTATTCAAGCAAAGTTTCTCAAGAGTTTTGTCCTTTAGCTATGTTACTTTGATTTTTAGAGTTGTTATCAATACTACTCTGGCATTATACCCTCATTCAGTACTGAGAATTGCTGTAAGAAACAACCATGTGCAAACCTGTATTGCACAGATTATCGAGCTGTTGTACACTGTAGCATAGGTTCTACCACGTAAATGGTGTACTGTTTTTGGTAGCATCAAAGATGTACCTTTCCAGAGTACCTGAGTTGTTTTTTAAGCCTGTCATTGATGATAGTGTGTTTTTTTCCAGTATATTTTCAAATAAAACAGCACTTGGACTTTCAATAAAGAAAGGTAGAGAAAAGGGAATCTCTGGTGGAGAGCATGACCACAACTGGATGTGACATCCAGCAATGGCTTCCTGCTCAACTTGCACACAAGCAAAGACTTTGGCAGTAGGGTTGTGCAATAAGAAAGATTGTTTTTTTTTGATCCAATTATTAAAGTACTAGAAGATAAAACTCACATCTTCTTTTTGAATAGTTGACAGTTAAAGATTGACAGGAAAAGATTGGGGAAAAGCTGATTGTTGATTGGATAGTGGGAAAGGGAAGTGTTGGGTTCTGTTGTTTGGGCATACATGGTAGTTAGCTGTTTTGTAGGTGCCACAATATTTGAGTTGGGAGAGTTATCACATTCTGGGGAGGAATTTCGAGTTTGTGAGGTTATCCTTCAAAAGAACCATGTCCTTTTGGAAGAACCAGGTCTGGAAGTTTTTCAGCAACATATGTGCTGTTATATGAAAATCAAGTGTATGTCCGGAGTTCATGTCTAAGCTTGTTTCTGTGTAGTACACTGGGTTTGCATAGAATGAAATCCCAGGCCCTGTGAGATCAGATTCTACAATTGAGGCTGCTGCTTTCCCAGTTGACTGTGCTCACAAAAGCCTAGGGTCAAGTTCACTCTCCAGCTAGAAACTTAATTTGTAGAACTTCATGATTCAGGTCTCATTTTCTCTTTCTCTAAATTCTCTGTCTTTAACAGCAACAGCAATGTTACTAAGGAAAGAATTATATTTTTGTAAAAGGCTTTAAACTCTTTTCCAGTGTGATAATTATAAATATTTCTAAGATCCTGACTAAGAATTTCACTAAGGTCTCTAATAAGCTTACACAGTTGTTTTGTGTGGCACAATAAGCCCCTTGCCAGATTCTTTCTGTGGGATTCCAAACCCCAGGTTAAATGCCTATATTTTAAATGTATTCTGTGCCCCTGATAAAAATGAGACTTATACACCTTACAAAATTGTTCTTGTTTCTTGCATGGATTTTTTTTTCCTCTTGAGGTCTAAAAGCTGTATTCAATCTGGATACTCCATTCTCAAGAAGCTCCTGGAATCCGAGCTGGTGCCAGCTCTTCCTTGTATGCCACTAACTTTTATCACAGCAGAGTGGCAGACCTTTAAGGAGCTTTTGAGCAAGCTCGCTGGGATTTTTCCCCTACTCTTCTGAAGACTCTCGACTTTTGTATAAGCATTCAGAACCTTCGCCACATAAACCACCTGACACATAGTCTTTGACACTTTTCTATGTGGTGTTTCTATAATGCTTACATCTGTGAAAACCCAGGTCTCTTAGGAAATAGATGAGAATATAAAAAAATTGAAAAATTTTAAAAGAAAATAATATGTAGATACCTTAGCAAACCCAGATGTTTCTTTTCTAGGTAGTGGGGGAGGCACAGGTATCTCTGAGTGACAGGCAGAATGAAGCAATGTTTGTGGAGGTGGGTGTCTCTGGACATCTATTCCCCTTGACTGTCCCTCTCTCCTGTTATCTGGACAACCAGGCATCTCTGCTTGGGCACAGGAACTTTCCACATTCTGGCAGCATGACCTCCTCTTTTGCATGCATTTCTCATGGCTTAAACATTTCTGGGTGTGTAAATGGGATAATGAAAATAGATTCCTCATTCTTATGTTTCCTATTCGCCCTAATTGATCAGCTGTATTCACAGAGTGGCATTTTATAGATAGATTGAACCTGGGCCAGAAGATAATATGAAAGATAATAGAATTCGGATCACTTTCATTTCAACACACTCCCAGAATAGCTACACCACATGAATAAAAAATAGTGGTTGGATTAGTTATATTAGTAGAGGCAGTGATAAACCTGAACAAGTCTAAGGAATATCGTCCAGGACAGGAGAGGATATCAGAAACAAAAGGACATGTGAAACATGTATGAAGGAAGAGATTTTGACCAGAGGATGAAAATGATGTGTATACATGCAGAGTATGTGGTATTTGTGTGTATGTTTATGTACACACACACACACACACACACAAGCATGTGTGTGTATGAATGTATTGTGGAGGGAGGAGTGTTGAAGCTATCATGAAAAATAAGTAGAAAGGTATTAGATGCAAATTAAACTAGCTGCAAAGTATAAAGTGGCTTAGTTTAGTAGTTAGTCATAAATGGTGGGCTTCCCATAGTTGCTAGAGATTACTTTTCAATAATGTTTTATTTAAAATATTGCAAATTCTGTTTTTGTTTATTTGTTTTACACACACACACACGCACATGCACACACACACATGCTCTGGTGGAGAGGTCAGAGGACAACTTGTGGGAGTTGGTTCTCTCCTATTGTGTGTCTTGAGATCGACTTAGGTAGTCAGGTTGGATGGCAAGTGCCTTCACCTGCTGAACCTCTGTCAGTGCTTTCTTAGAACTGCTATGGAGAATGTCTGTGTACAGTTTGGTCTAGACACCTTGGTCCAAAAAGCTCAGTACTCAGGGCCCTCACAGTACTCTGACTTTTGCTTTGGCTGCGTTTTGTTCCTGATTTTAGCAAACTCCAGCTCTGTGGCTCCCCAGAGAGGTAGGCTGTGATTTCCTTCAATGAGAGCTCTCAGCATTTGGATCCGGACAGTTGATGAACTTCTTGGTGATCATAGGGGTTTCAGGCAAACAGATGCATCATGAGACAGAAAAGGAAAGCTAAATACAGATGCTTGTGTTACTTCTTTCAAGATAATGGGTGGATGTGTTCATCCCATGGCTAATTCTGGCATTTGCCTGTATGTTCCCAACTATGATGTAAGTGCAGCTTCCCTGGGTCTGTAGAGAATTAACTTTTTTTCCATAATATGTAAGTCACTTCTGGTGTGATAATTCAGTGTTTAGAAAATGGATTCCACAAATGAGAAAGAGAGAGAGAGAGAGAGAGAGAGAGAGAGAGAATGATTGTGTGGCTTCTCTCTCTCTCTTTCTCTATTTGGAGCTGGCTTTATAGGTATTTTTAAGCTACCTAACGTTAGATGCTTACATCTGAACTGGAGTCTTCATAAATAGAGTATCACGACCGTTAACCACAGAACCATCTCTCCAATGAATTCTTAATGTAAATGTAATTATCAATTGCTTAGAACTTTTGGTAACTTCTTCCCTTCTGTCAAGACACATTGGCATCACTTCATGTTTTCTAAGAAATATGTGCTAAAAGGCAGATTACAGATGATTGTATACTCTTTAATATCTAGAAAATCAGTTTATGTCTAAGGGTCTGGGTCTAAGATGACAATTCATATTCGTGCCATTTAAAGAAAGTTTGCTAGAGGTACAGATTGCACAGGTCTGAGAAATTAAAAATGAAAGCCACAGGGGTTCATAGGGACAGCATACTGCATCTTATATCTCTAAGCTTGGTGGAGGAGCCAGACTGCAATGGCTGCCATCTGAAAGGAGGTGTTCTTATTTTGTTGGCTTTCCTTGGAGGAGGTGTGGTGTCAGAGCCAGGTCAAGATGACATAACTCCAAGGGAACACTCCATCTACACATGTTGCTGCCTTGGTGGCCCTTTTCCCTCACGGATCTCACAGGGATCTTTATTCACTTGTTTTGGCATTTGAAGGGATGCTCATCTTTTAACTTGCTTACTTCATTTACAGTGTTGCTCTTCACAGTCTGCTTTCAGTGTCCACTTGCTCCTGCTCTTTGGACGGAGAAGACCCTAGGGAAGGTTGGATTGAGCGTCTAAAGATGGAAAGGGCAGATTTCAGCTCTCACTTACGTTTATCTTTCTCTGGAACACAGGTGGAATCTTGGAGACATCTTGATAATACCATTTGTTTTCTCAGCCTATAGCATGCTACATTGCACCTCTTTTCCTTGGGCTGCTGGATTTTTCACCTGAGATAGTTTTACCTGAGTAATACAATGGGGAGGAACTGGGTGGGTAAAGGGTAGATTTGTGTCTTACCCTTTTTTCACTAAGGGCACACAGTGGCCTCAGTGGCACCTTAATTTCCTGTCATGCACTGTGACAACTTCACTTCTATAGCTCTGAAGTAGGAAGCCTCCTCTTAACTTTCCTTGAGTAGAGAATGACGAGTGTCATGGGTCAGAATTCACAGATATCCTAAAATTCTCTGGGGGATTTAATGTTCCCAGACTGCACTAAGAGAAGGTTCAAAGCAATGATCCCACACTTCCTCTCCTGCCCCTTTGATGGGATCTTGTCTGGAGGAGATGAACTTGTCATAGCTGTTGCCTTTCCTGTTCACATTAGGGAATAGGCATCTCTAAGAGGTCTTGGTGAACATAGCTACCCCTGTTTAATATCATGTTCTGTGAGAAAGAGATGAATGTCAAAGATTTGATATCATAGCTTGTCTTTGACATTAGTTTCTTTCTCATAGGACATTCAGCTCAGCAAGCCCAGGGTAAGAACTTGTTCTGGAAAGTCGTTGAAGAGTTTAAAAATATACACCTTTAGCGTATTTTTTTCTTGGTAGAGCTAAGAGAACTTGTAACTGATTTTTTTTTTAAATCTGATTGAAATTGTTTAATAAACACAAAGAGAAGTAGCAGTCTACACGAGATGTTTGGTGAAAAACCTGAAACAGTTGACATGATTCATGTTTGGTCCATTCTTATTCTCTGGTAAGTCTTCTTAGTTCAACTAGAAGAGCTTGGCTCTGTTGTCATCTTGATCTGGGCAGAGTTAGTTGAGGAAATCACAATCTGTGTGCATCCAGGTGCATATTATTGGGATGTAGTTGGGAGCTGGGGGAGATTATATAGCACAAGGTGATACAGAAACATAGTCATGCGTGATTTCATAGCTAAAAAATTAAAAATGTCTCTGTTGGGTTGATTTTGTACTTGTTAACCTAGATCTGAATTGCAACACTTTTTACATGAAGGACTAGGCAGTAAATATTTCATGCCTTGCAGTGCATATGGCCTGTCACAACTACTCAGTTCTGTCATTGTCACTTCAAAGCCACCACATAAGGGATTGGGCACAGCTATGTTGCCTTTAAACCATATTGACAAAAAGAGACATAAGCTGAACTTGATCTCCAGGCAGGCCTGCTCCTTATGGACTCTTGATCTATACTTAATCTTTGTTTCCTGCCTAGCATTTCTAAGATACTATAACATAGATAAAATTGGGCAAAGTATAGAACTTTTAGACAGAATCAATAAAATTAGGTTTCAAGAATGTCTGTATTCTTATGTTTGCTTTAAACTCTTACATGCAACATGTCTAAGTGTATTTGCCTAATTAAAGCTGCTGTGGGACCTTGAACAGACATTAACATTATGAGAGCTTAGTCATATCCATAGCAAAGATCACCAAGCAAGGATGACTACCAAGTAGGTACCATGGAATATCAGAAGAGTTTGTGGCATTAAAATAAATTTTCTCTTGCCAACTAATGGGCTCTGGAAAATCAGCCATTCAACATGGAAAGACATGAACTTATTCATATTTGGAATCTGTCAAAGAACCGAAAAAAACTATACTAAATATGAATGAGACAAATTTTCTTTTGATTTGAGAAGAATGGGTTATGTAAATCATGAGTGAAAACTAAGCCGTGATTTTTATCCAGTTACAGAATCATTTTTTCTCTCTTTTTCTCTCCATCCTCCCTCTCTTTGATGCTTAGTTTTAATTGTCAAGTTGATTCAGCCTAGAATCACTTGATACAGAGAGTCTCAGTGAGGGATTTTTATATTGGGCTGGCCTTTGGGCATGTCTATGCTGGATTGTCTTGATTACAGAAATTGAGGTGGGTAGACAGCTGAGTGGATGATGCTATTCTCTGGTGTGGCATCCTAGACTATAGAAAAGGGGAGAATGGGCTGAGCAGAGGCATACACGCATGAATTCATTGCTCTGTGACTACCTGCTCCAAACTGTTATTGTCTTGACTTCTCCTCCAGGAATGAATGAGACCTGGAATTATGAGAATAAAGTCTTTCTTCCATAAGTGTAGTTTGTTTTTATCCCTCTTTAGCTCTTTTTGGGGGCCTACCTTTCCGCTTCCAAATAAATAGACACAGAGACTTATTATTGCTTATAAATGACTGGTCTTAGCTTGGCTTGCTTCTAGCCTGTTTCTCTTTCCTTCTTTTCTTTTTTCAAAACAGAATCTCTGTGTAGCACTGTCTATCCTGGCACTCTCTTTGTAGATCACGATGATCTTGAAATCACAGAGATCTGCCTGCTTCTGCCTTCCAAGTCCTGGGATTAAAGGCATGTACCACCACGCCTGGCTATCTAGCTTTTCTTAACTTGTCCCATTTACCATTTGCCTCTGGGATTTTACCTTTCTCTACTCAATATATCTTTCTTTACTGCTTAGTCCATGACTGGCCATGTGGCTGGTCCCTGGCATCCTTCTCATCTTATTTTTCGATCTCCTCTTCCAGAGTTTTTCTTCTATTCCTTCTCTCTGCCTGCCAGCCCCACCCATTCTTTCTCCTGCCTAGCTATTGGCCATTCAGTTCTTTATTAGAACAATCAAGTGTTTTAGAAAGGCAAAACAACACAGCTTCACAGAGTTAAGCAAATACAGCAGAAAAGATTGCAACACATCTTTGCTTTATTAAACAGATGTTTCACAGCATAAAGAAATATAACTTCAACTCATATTCCACAACACATAAGGGTTTTTTTTAATGATCAGGATGCTTTAGCACAGGAATGAAAAAGGAATTAAAATACTCTACCCTTTCTCTCCTTTGAACATGTTGTATTGTTACTAATTGATGTATTTGTTATTAAAAGGAAACAGGCAGACAAACAGACCAAACAGATGGAACTTGATGGGTACTGGGATTTCTAGATGGGTTTAAATTTCTTCTTATGACTAAACTTTACACAGAGTTGTTCCTGAGTCTAGGTATTTGGCTTTCATGGTTTAAAAGCATCTCAGAAAACTTGCAATTGTACGTGATTTCTCTACACCTTTGTGAAGTAAATCTTGTCTCACTGTTGGGAGATTTTTAGCCAAGAATGGCCTTTCTCAAGAACCTGTGGGACATTTCTTCGGAATGCAGTCACCAGGGAAGACAGGGAAGTCACCTATAACTTTGCATCTTCCCACAAAGTAGATGGTTAACTTTCATCAGTATTAACTGTCTAACACAATAGACTAGTAACACCAAGCAACCTCTTCTCATAATCCTCCAGTCTCTCTTCACTCCTTTACCAAAGCAGTTAAAAATCTCTCCTGCCTCTGATGTCACCAGATGATATTCAGCATCTTTATCCTCTACCATAGTCTTGAATGACACAGTCCTTGCCTGCTTTAACTTCACCTAATGTGACTTATTTTTGCCTTGATAGCATCTATGAGTCATCTTGGTTGCAGTGACTTAGAACATTAACTTGGTGCTATTTTTGCAACAGTTTTTCTTAGACATTTAGTGGGAGATTAGACTGAGAAGAAATGGAAATTCAGAGAACAATCACTAAGTTCATCTGCTTTCAGGGTGAACACACTTGCACGAAGAGGAAGCTGACCTGGAAGAGAGTTGGAAGTCACTCAGTAACTGAGGAGACACTGTGCCTTGCGTTGCTCAGTAAACTTGTATTTATTCAAATGTCATGATCTCAGTGATTCTTTCTGCTGTTGGTGTTGTGTAAACCTCTGTTTATGAGAGAATGACATATCCCTACCAAGTTTCAGACTAACTTAGAGTGATTGCGTGTTCTCACTGGAAGGACGGATCATTGCTTACATGCCAGGAGATGCTTTCTGCTTTTCACTTTCTTACTGAAAAAAAAGAAAATAAAACCGCTGGTGATTGTGAGATTTTTAAAGGTTTAAGGAGAAGAGAGTGGTTTTGAAATTCCTACTTCCAGATTAAAAGTGTCCCTTCAGTCATACATGAACATAAATGCAAACTCTCTACATGTCATTATTCTTGATCTTGGTAAGCTAGGAAGAAGCTTTGCCTTAGGCAGTGGAGTGAATAATAAATCGTGAAGACACCACATGATCAGGGATACTGTATTCGTGTCCACAGTCAGTGTTCCTTGAAGATGATAATTTGCAACTTCCATGGTTGTTACCTTGAAATGAATCTCTTTTGAAAAATATCCCAGATCTCTTCATTTTTTTGGAGTCAAACAATTACTCTCATTCACAGGGTATTAATTTTCTAGAGATGGAAGAAACTCCTATTGGTTGAGTAAAGTTTCAGAAAGGAAGACTGTCAGTTTTCCACCTTGGAACTGCAAAGCCTGTTCTTATTTAATTGACATGAGAATTTACTTTTCTATTGTTTTCGTTTTCATTTTGGTCTTGGTAGAACATTTCCTCAGTTCTCTGGACCTTCAAGTCCAGCCAGCGAGTAAGAGACACTGTGTATCCATGTATTCATTCAAAATTACTGAGCACCTCTTAGAGCACAAACTACCCTAATTACAGAATAAATGAAAAGTAACTCAGAAGATTTGTAGATTTCAGTATTCATGGACACAGACATATTGATAAACAATGTGACACGAATTGTGGATGAAAATATCATAATTATGTTGTAGATAATCAAAGAAAAGGATATGGAATCAGATATCTCTAAGTAGTTGGATTTGAACTGTGACTCCAAGGTTGAGATATAAATCATGCAAAGGCTTGGATGAAAATAAATTCCTTTCTTGTATTCCCCATAATTGTCCCATCCATTTGGACTTAATTCATGCTGTTGTTTAACTTTATTTAGACATCATTTGCTTGCTTGGCTGAGTCTTCAACCTTCATTAAATTTTGTTCCTTTCCATTACAGTTTCATTTTTACCACATAGACACTGTTACTTGACCCATATTCTCTCATGAACACACATTGTCTTTTTTCTATGAAGGAAACTTACCCTTCTTCTGGAATATAAAACTTAGTTTTAGATTGTGTGGACAGAAGTTTTCTTTTCAACTGTTTCCGATGGTGGCAGGCTTACACTTGTATATCTGACACACAGGTTTAAGTCTAACAGTTCACCACATTTTTATAGAGATCACCGTGACTGAGGAAAGCATGACCCAAGAGGTTTTAAACAGTTTAAATATTTTTGTCATTTTCCAATGCCCATTAAGATGTGTGTATTGATAGAGGGTAGGGGAGGAAGGATAGAAAAAGAAATGGGGAGGGAGAGAGGGACGGAGTAGGGTAGAGGGGGAGAGGGAGAACAAGAGGAATGGAGAGAGAGAGAGAGAGAGAGAGAGAGAGAGAGAAAGAGAGAGAAAGAGGAAGAGGGAGGGGAAAAGGGGGGCTGTCCTTTCTTCATTGTCTCCTCTGAATACCTTTCTTCTGCAGACTCGGAAATTATCACTATTTATATTTATATTTCTTCTGCAGACTCAGAAATTATCACTATTTATATTTATATTTCTTCTGCAGACTCTGAAATTATCACTATATTATTTCCTTCTGTTTCCCAGCCTCCACGAAAGGTTCTCCATCACTTGCACATCCACGTAGTCCCAGAATCTATTCACTCAGCCTGCCTCTTTTCTTTTCTCTCTAGCTTTGCAATGTCTTCCATCTTGAGTATCTGTTGCTCTCGGTTTGGCTCTGTGCTCTTGGATGCTACAGTCAATGGCCACTTGTGGCTACTTAAATTTAAACACAGTAAATTCAAAGACCCCAAGTCCTGTGTTTTGTTGACTAGATGCTATATTTCCAGTCCTGGGAAGTGAAAGCTTATGCTGTCATGACGCAGGACAGACCAAGAACGTCATTGTGGTGGTGGAGAGCTCTGCTGAACAGTGGTGTCCCAGGTCAATGCAACAACCTCCCTGCCTCCAAGCACTGTGAGTTCCCAGTATTGCCAAACTCATCACAGCCTACTCCTTGCTGCAAACATTAATGTGTTCAAAAGGCTGATGTAGATATATGTTCCCTTGATCAAAAAATTCTTTTCTGGATTTCTCATTGACTTTAGAACTAAATTCAAACTCTTGGCCTTGATAGCCATGACTCTACTGTAAGATCTAATCCCATTTTCCACTGACACAATTAGCAAATTCTTCTTCTAATGATTATACTTATTTCTGGCAAGGGAAATGGTGAGACTGGTTCTCTTGTCTGCTGTTGGCAAATTGACATCTTTCTAGAAATAAATATGGCAAAGGTAGTAAGATACTTAAAATGGCTATGCCATTTACTTCAGCAATTTAATTTTTAGTAATCTAATCTTGGAATCTCACTAGGGATTCCCTATAAAATGCAGCCTGGAAGGGGTTCATTCCAAGTTAATATTTGGAAAAATTGAAAATGTACTGAATGCCCACCCGTTGGAGAAAGGTTTAAGTGTATTATTCTAAGTCCGAACTCGTGAGTGTCAACATCACAACTGTCATGCCATAGCACATCTACAGTATTTCCTCTTTCCACTACTCATTTCCCATCACTTCTTTACTCCAGGCACATCAGGGTCTACAAATGGAGACTCCATCACTTACACAAGTTCTGTGCTGGTTTTCTCACTGTGGATCCCCAAATGGCCACTGATGCTTCAACAGGAGCTCAGATCATACCTCCTTCATGAAGTCATCGTGGACTTCCAACACAGAGTGCACAGCTCTTTTCTTCACACTCCATGGTACCCGTGAGCATCTACCACATCACACTTGTAGTTTAGTGTTTTTGCTCACAGTACACAAGACTCAAAGGCTTCAACGTTTTTGTCTTGTCTTGTGTTTCAGTGTGTGCTACCGTACCTAGACTATTTTAATATATTTAATATTTCTGAGTAAGTGAATGCAGTAAAAGAAAATAAAATACAACCATACTCACAAATGCCTAAATGATTTCTGTAGGACTTCCTTTTTTTTTTTTTTTTTGTCTTTTACTTTCTTTTTTTAAATGATAGAGTTGGGAAATTGGTAGGGGAAAAGGAAATAGGCACAGAAATGAACTAGAGGAATGTCAAAGGTTTAATTTTGTGTTATTGTTGATGCTAATCCTCTCCAGGCTGTGCAAACTTTGTTCAGTTAAGCAAATACTCCCGAAGACAAAGATTTTATATTTACTGGGAAATTCACAGTTGCAAGTGCTCATGTGTTTTTACTGTCCTTAGGAACCTTAGCAAATAACTAACAGATTTGCATTTCCTTTCCACCTACAGCTAAAGGTCTCCAGGTCCCTCACTGAACAATGACATTAAATAAATACTCGGAAAATGGGACCTGAGTTGATTGAAGGGATTTGAACTGATCTTTGATTTTGGAGTGGATTATTCACTGCCACTGTAACCCAGCGAGGAGAATAGAATTAAAATTACACTTGTAATTATATCTGTACTCAGTCCATATGCACTGTTAGCATAAGGTTTTCAAAATCATGACTTTTATATACCAGGCAAGTCAGGTAATTTTGAAACAAATATTTAATTTCTAGTGAAGCTTTCTCTTGAAGCTCTGGGAAAAAAAAGAACACATCCTGATTCAACACTAGTACCTTAAAAATACATTTAAAAATCCATACATGGAATTTTACCACCAAATCGCCCAATATTATAGCACATGTTTAGGGAACAGGAACACTAAAGTCATCAAACTTACCTAATTTTGTATGCTCCATAAATAAATAATGAAAGGTGAGTCAATAAATCTAAATCTCCACTCTACATATTTGTTTATATAAACTTCTATTTCCAAGTATTTACATAATTACTTATGTGGAGCAGGCTCTGCTGGGGATTTTGTCATCGGTCCTTGTCAGAACACTTTGACTTCACCCAAATTTATGACTTTTGTTTTACATATGGTGGGAACGGGTACAGGAAGATGGTGACTTCCTGAAAGTGACAAATCAAGATGCTGGGAAAAAATATCTTTAGATTCCATCTGAAAAGGGGAGATTTGAATATCAGTGGTATTGGAAGCCAGAAGCATTAGCAATGAGACTGTTCAGAGAAGGGAGCTGGCACGGTCTTGGGTTGCTGCAGAGTATGAGCCAAGATTAATGACAGGGTTCGCTGACTTTCTTGATAATCGTAGCCCAGGGAGAAAGATTTATCTACCAACGTCTGATTTTTATTTAGGTGCTGGTTACTTAATTATTTTAAGTGTGTATGATTTTTTTTTGTTGTAAAGTCCAAGTATTCAAGCTCCATTTTTTTTTTTCATTTCTTAAAATAGAATACCCTGTCTTGGAATATCAAATCTCCCCTCCCCACTTTCTGTTCTTTAATAACTGGTACACGCATGGTACCAGTAAGGTCTGCAGGATGAAGCAAGGCTCTTGCCTGAGTCTTAAAAGCCTGGTAAAGAAGCCTCAAATACAGTGGGAGTAAGAATGGCCCAGCAGGCCCTGCAGAGAACTTGTGGAAGACCAGGTTGTCTTTGAAATTCTCTTCCTGGGCACCCTGCAGGCCCAGTGGTTCTTCTTCTTGGGGAAGTATCCTCAGTGCAGAGAAACTGCTCCCAGTTGCCTAGAGTAAATTCAATGACTGCCCTTCCCAGGGTGCTTCCCCGCCCCCCCCCCCCCCCCCCCCCGACCCAAGAGCATTGCCATTTTCTGAGAGTGAACCCACTGGGCTCTTTGGAGAGTTCTTAGTGCATTTCCGAATTTTCCAGTGAATTTGTGTTATACAGCCCTGGCCCACTTTAGAAAATAATACTATATATATATATATATATATATATATATATATATATATATATATATATTGCCTCTAAGTATGTTTGATTTTCATTACATTCTCTCGGCCTGGATTCTGGAACTAGGTGACAATTTACCTCAGCGAGAGTCCTCTGTCCCTTTATGCATTGCTTCTTTGGAAAGAGGCAAAATCATTTTGCTGACAAAGTCATTTCTAAGCCTTGTCTAAACTGCATTCATTGAGGTAACCAGGTTATTCTTTTCTCTGAATTCTCCATGAATTTTACTCCTTGTATTGAATTATTTCTTTTCTCTCTAACCATTATCTAGTCAGCTTGGTTTATATTATCTGCATTCTTTCCTGATGGTCTGTTTTATTTCAAGTAGAAACAAGCTTCTTCCTTTTGATGCCTCTGTCTGGTCACTTCAACTTCTACTAAATGGCTTTGCTGTGTATAAACTCAAAATGATAGTCTCCTTGTAGAAAATAGTCTTCCAAAAAATCTGGCTTCATCAGTTGGAGGCAATAAGATCCTGCATTCCATCAACTATGGCTCAAACCCCAAACCGTTTTCTATATATTATCCTCCCTGAGCTTAGAAAACATTTCCTGCATGTTTCTTAGGGTATAAGCCTCTCAGATTTGAGTATAAGCTTCATGCTGTACCTGTGAGAGCAAAAGAAAGGATGTGCTATTTGAGTTGATTGGTGGATTGGCTAAGAACACCTAGGCAACACACATGTTAATCTATTAATTATCTATGGACTGAACTGAAGAAGTAGGTCTCTGTAAGAGTTTCAGAATCACCTTACCTCTTGAGAGTCTGAGTCCTTCAAAACCAGGTCTGAATGCTTCCCATATGGCTCTTCAGTGTGGGTTGAAAAATGCAGCTCTTACGAATTTCCTCCTTCCTTTGTGGTCACTTACCTATTTATTTCACTCTTTTACTATTCCTGTCTTCCGAAATAGTGGTTATTCATCATTCAAACTCATTGTCTTCCTTCACAGAAGACTCTGGGTGTATGTGGGGGAACGGGGGTGAGTAAGTGATGGATCAGTTCAAAGAGTATATCATGGTAGTTTCCTGTTCAAAACTATCTTATATTTACTGTGATGGAGACAATGAAATGCAGTCTTTATCATAGTCTATAAGGATATCTATCTATGTATCTATGTATTTATATTCATACCTTTGTATGTATGTATGAATGTATATATGTATGTATCTATCTATCCATCATCTATCTTCTATCTATCTATCTATCTATCTACCTATCTATCATCTATCTATCTATCTATCTATCTATCTATCTATCTATCTATCTATCATCTATCTATCAATCATCTATCTATCTATCTATCTATCTATCCATCCATCTATCATCTATCTATCTATCTATCTATCTATCATCTTATCTATCTATCTATCTATCTATCTACTATCTATCTATCCATCTACACCATTCATCATCATATGTTCCTTACTTCTTCTTGTACACTATTGTTTCCAACATTGCTTCTTTGAGTATTTCTCTCTTTTTCTCTAAATCCAGTTATTGTTCATGGAGTGCATCAGCTGTGACACTATCTTAGAATCCTTCTGCTTGTCTTCTTATTTGGGATACCCTACTGCCAAATATTTACTTATCCCTAGTCTGCTGCTGTTCCCAAAGCAGGCATTACTGACAATTTCAGATGTTGATGTGGGATTCCCCTCTGTATGCTGTGAATATCATTGGTTAATAAAGGACTGTCTTGGGTTTGCGCAGGGAATAGAGGTAGGCAGGGAAAGCTAGGCTGAATGCTGGGAGAAAGGAGGTGTGGTCAGAGAGAAGCTAATAATATGGTTCCTGTGTGATTATTTCGGGGCTGAACATCTGGGAAACAACAAGTGGCCCTCCTTCTACAAGATGTCAGACTATTGGGCTTTTCTACTACTATGCTGAATCACTAGCCGAAATAATCAACCCTAAGGCACTTTCATGTCCACATTCCCCACTCTCAAGAGTGTTGCCATCTCACAGAAATCGGGCAAAATATTAGCCAATTTTACATTTACTAGTGGGTCACTATTTTGGCTGCCACTGTATCTCACAAATTGGCTATATTTACAGTTGGCATTGCCTCTGAAATGTTACCTCTTGGTCTTGATGGTAGTGATAAACTGGACGTCTATGGAGAATATGAAGAATAGATTTTACTATAGTGCAGTTCTTAAAACCCATGTTGATGAGGAATACTAAGGGAAACTGACTCGTGGCTTAATTCATTGAGGAAATATCAAGGAGACTCCTTTGGTTATTTATGACCTATGCAATTGGAGAGCAATGCTAAGTAATGCTAACAACAAAGTTTTCAGGGACATGGGCACAGCCTCTTCCATCTAGGACAAAATGACTTCTGGCTTAAATATTTTTTCATGTAGCACTACGGTTGGAGGATTTGTTTAAGGTTTAGGGATTCTTGCCTGGATCAATCCCTTCCAGATCTAAAAGTTAGTAGCTATGGAGAGTGTTCCAAGTAATGCAGATTAAAAAGTACAAGATAATTGATTCTCATCCATAAATAGATCTCCAATGAGAGAAACTCAAAGCTCAGTAACATTTATTTAAACATTATCAGAACAGTCTGTACTAAAAATGAGCTGGTACTTGGCCTCTCCCATTGCATGCACACAGTAGCTATCCTTATATTCTTGGTTAGAGGGTTCAACTGGATACCTATTAGCATCTATCCTGTGAAGATAGAGGTAGAGATAGATAGATCGATCGATCAATAGATAGATAGAAAGATAAGTAGGTAGGTAGAGATAGAGGCTGGATACTATGAGATGAAAATCACAACTATCCCAAGCAGAAAAACTATTCCTACTAGTGGTAGTTCTGGGGGCTGCTTCAACTAGATGCCCTTCTGGTCCTTCCTTGCTTGAGCTGCAAGGTCCTCTGTCCTTTGTAACCCCCTGATCATGCTCTCAGAAAGACACTGAGTAGAAACCATAATAATTAAAAAAATTCCTACCTCCACAAAACTTTCCAGATTCAGTCGTAGCAGATTTCTTTTGAGATGTGAACACACGTTCAATTTAGTTAAATAAGAATTATAAATACTATAATAAATTTAAAAAGAAATATTGTACCATGTGTTTCTTTCCATTGTAACATATTGTTTCTTTGGCCATGAACTTCATCTCAATAACAATATTAAACTACCATGTTTAATTAGATCCCAATTTGGACTATAAGTGTGGCTTTTGTGTATTTAGTTTTTTAAAAAAATCCACTAAAATCCCCAATGCTTTCACTTGGTGAATTACAATCCCACTGCCTCCCAGCAGGTCCAACAAGGTCTTAGTTTATTTTTTTTTTTCATCACTTGTAACTGTAATCCATATTCTAAAGACGAGGAACACAAAGCCTGCAATCAGCTCATTAGTGGATTTGGCCATTATGCTGAAATTATACATTAATTTCACCTGAATTGCTTGGTGCTTAGTAACAAAAAAAAATCTGCTCTAATATCTGCTGCCTTAAAGGTTATTGAATTCAATCACATTGAGATAATAGCTTTAAATGAACATTTATATTGAACTTTACAGATATGCTCTTCTTACATTATTAAAACTGGTTTTGTTACTCAGATCAGAGGCATGGCATCCCAACTGCTCTTCTTGCCTCTGGTCTTTCTCCTCTCTCATTCATTTATTATCTTGTCGCTAGAGTTGCTTCTCTAAGTCAGACTTGGTTATGTGTCTCTCTACTTGGATATTGGCAATGACTTCTTCTAAAGTATAGAATTAATTCCTAACTCATTTTCTTAGTGTCTGGGCTATTTATAATTTCAAATCCCGCTCTCTTGCTAACCTCAACAGCTGCCTTCTGAATAGCGACTTTAACAAACAAGCGGTCACTTTCTAGGCATGCACATAGCTCTGCGTTCTGTAGGTAGGCACAATTATGTAGTGTCCTATCTCTGTGTGCAGGCTCATGAGTACTGCTCCATGTCTCTCCGTACAGGCTCATGCTGCATATAGACCCATGTCTCTGAAAGCTCATGGGCATAACTTCATGTCTCTTTGTGAAAACTCATGCAAACGCATGCACATAGCTCGCTGTCTCTGTATACAGGCCTGTGCACATAGCTCTATCACCGTGGGGGTGATTTTAGGGACTTATGGAAAGCTTTCCAAAGGAAGGCTGAATTAACTTGGGTGTTGCAGTAGAAACTGGTATTAAGAGTTACCTGGATAAAAAGGCAGGCAGCAGGAAGGAATAGTTCTTGGGAAGACAGATGGATGAAAATCTGGATGGTAAAAGATATAGACTGTGTCCTTGAGTATGCTATATGGAGGCGGGGCATGGACTTGCACAATGGTGGTGTTCACTGGTGAGCCAACAGGAAGGAAAGGGGTGGCAAACTTTCTAAGGAAGTTCTATTCAGCAACCACAAACCTAGAAAACCTGCTTTAAAACATGATTTTCCTTACCCAGATTTTTTTAGTGTTCTCTCAAACAACTAACACTTAAAGAGCACCTACTATGCGCAGCACAGTGTATTGAAGAATTTTAAGATCTTAGATGAAGATAGATATGAGCTGCATACAGATAACTCTGATGCAAGGTAGAACATGCCATATGAGAACACAAAAATAAAATTGCTACAGGAATCAGAGGAAATTCACACATTGATGTGTGGCTGACCTAGTTTTACCGACACTATTATAATCTTGGCTCTGAAGCTCATCTCTACACGGTGATGCTAATTTTGTGACTATGTTGACCTTCTGTAGGGACAGCCCTTGAAAAAAACATCTTATTTATCAGGCTAACTTGGTCTAATCAGTGTGTAGGCTGACTACTAGATTGGAATGAAAGGCTGTGAGTTGCAGAGTGGTTAAGGCATAAATGAACAGAAGGAAGAGAAATGGAGGCTTACTATTCACCAGACTCGGGGTCTGTGTCTTACAAGTATGCTAGAACAATTTCAGTTGATTGGTATGAGCAGAAAGGAAACATTAAGGTGAATGTAGTAAGTATTAACATTCAACACTAAAATTTGTTCTGGGCACAGTTGCTAAAACTCTGCCTGTGGAAGTTTAAGCTTATTTGTGAAAATGTGCTGTGGGAGGTCATTCTGCTCCTTCAGCCAATAGCCTTTAAGATACCAGCCCACTTAGGCGTGGTCTCTTATAGTTTAAAAAGCAGCTGGAACCAAGTGCCGGCTTTCCTGCTTGGGGCTCCCGTTCCAACTGCTAGGCTCTGTTTCCTGTTTGCACTCAGAGGACTGTTGTTTAGGACGGTGATCTGTAAGTTTTTCCCCTTAAATAAATAACCCTTCTTATAATCAATAATTCTAAACTGGTGTGGGATTGTTTTATGGCATCAAAAATGTACCTGTTCTTTCCTCAAAGTCAGCTTTAATGCTGCCTCCCCAGCAGAGCCACAAAACCAGAGGGACTCGACCCTGATGATAAGTTCTATATGCAGTTGTCAGGGGTTAGCCTCTGCTTTCTTAAGAATCTGTATGTTCAGCTACATAAGTCAGTGAGCTCAAATTCACCAAGCCTCATAACTGGGTAATTCAGTGTAGCTGCTGATGACATTAGAATTTGTTCTATTTTATGTCCAGCTTTGTGTTTACTGATCTGTGCTCCATTACTTGCTTTTTCTTACTTAAATATTGCTGAACTCACCTGGCCTGGCACTGAAGACTGGAGCACTCCTTCTCCCATCTTTGAACAATAGTGTAACTTGTTTCCATCCTCTTCAAATACTGGTGGCCAGAGCCAGTGTCTGATTCCTCAAACAAACATTTCTAAATGGCTGATGTAGCAAACACAACCTGATGGTAATGAGCTGAACTGTGTCTGAACTTCTCACTCACTGGCTCTGAAATCACACCACTAGGACAGGCTAGTGTGCTCCTGTGAGTCTCTTCAGTCACTGGCAGAATAGATTGCTATGGCATGACTTGTGACCAAGTGGCCAGGTAAGGAATCACTGAGAGATGATCAGAAGCATCAAGGTGTTGGGAAATGGTTTTGCATTTCATCAGACTTGCTCACAGGGGCATTCATTCAAAAGATTGAGGTGGAAATCCCTTTCTTCTGGATGTATGCTTCAAGACACTCCCAGAAAGTGTAGATCAGTGTATTTTGCCAGACTGCTCCAGGTCCTATCCATGCAACTTCTTAAAGAAACATAACACTTGGTAAAATTTAGTCTGCCAAAAAATGAACTTCATATTCATTCATTTTGATTCTATATATCAGACACAGCCTCACGTGGTAGCCCAGGCTGTCCTGGAGCTCACGTTTTAGTTCAGGTTGGCCTGAAACCCACAGCAATCTTCCTGCTCTCCAAATATATAACCCTAAGTATCGGATTATAGGTATAAGATGCAGGCTTTTTATTTTCCTTTTCATCAACTTTATTTTTACACACTTCACGTAGAATATGGTTATTTATGTGAAAGAACATTGCAGGAAAAAAAAAAAGGCAAAAGAACCGGATAGTAATTACAACCAAACTTTCCTAACGCTGACAGCAGCCAGCTCATTTATTAAGTCAATGTAACCCAGCAACATCACACTTGATTGAAATCTTGGCCAAGTCTGACAGATGTTCTGTACTCACTGTCAATCTCAAGTAGGTTTTAATGAGTTTCAAGTGGCTGGAGCGCCCCTCCGCAGATGCCACTGTTGCGGAGACTGCAAGTGGAATCTTCAGGGCAATGGGTTTTGTGTTTAATAAGCGGTGCATGGTAGGTAGTGGGTAGGAATCATGGCTGGAAACGCAATCACAGCTCTGGAAACAGTTGCTTTCAGGCTGCTGTTGATGAGCTTCCTTCAAATCAGTTAAATTCAAAAGAGTGCCCCAAAGCCAGTCTGTGTTCAGAATCTCTGCAGTCTTAAAGCTGGGAAGAGTATTTGAAAACCCCAGTCTCTTTGGAGATTTCAGAAGATGCCTGCATTAGGAGGCTCACTGAAAAGATGTTAAAGATTGGCTCAATGTGTTGTTACCATTGTGTCTCTATGAAATTGCAATGGAGACACACACACACACACACACACACACACACACACACGGGGAAAGAGAGAGAGAGAGAGAGAGAGAGAGAGAGAGAGAGAGCTTACAACGCCAGTTCTACTTATTTGTATTCATTTCCAGTAAGTTCGCCGTAAGATTTTTATATGGTTTCTTCTTAGTTTTCATATAGTTTGAGACTTCTACTGGTTTATAGACTTGTTTTGTGTTCGTTTTAAAATTATTACGTGTGTAGAGAAAAGCCATGAGGATGATATTTCCTTTGGTCAATCTCTATCTCAAACAAAATGGTTTATATATTTTGTATACTATGCCATAAAAATGAATATTGCTTAGCTGCTGTGGTGTGTTAGGTTTTTTTTTTTTTTTTTTTTTTTTTTTGCTAGGATAAATCTGTCTCAGTTCCTACACTCTCTCTTTAATTTCAGTGCAGTAGGGAACATAGGCTCTGTCTCCTCCTTCATAAATCAGTTGGAAACCTTTAATGATCTGAAGTATTTTTGCAGAAAGGGCCTGAGGTGAACAATAGCTCTGACACTATTCCTCTGGTCTTAGGTTGCAAAGCTGCTCAATAGCAGAGAGCTTTTTGAGGAAGGAGATACACCTTGGTATAATCAGAGGCAGGGTGTCAAGCCCTAGTTTTACTATGCAATATGTTGTCTGAAGGAGCTGAAACTTGCAAACTCTGGGATGCTTCGTCAGACGTGGATATTTATAACTTCTCCCGCTCCCAGTTTGATTTAAAACCCAGAGCCTGTCGGAAAGGCAGATGGCAAGTAAGGACATCCTCGTGTATAAACGCTTAGCTACCATGAGGTAGGTAGGAAAGCGTGTGATGGAGCCGCATGCTGCTGCCTCCAGTGTGTCCTTGGGTAATGCCGGGAATTTCATATGAAGTCCTTTTTTTAATATTTATTTACTCTTATCTGTTAGGCTGCCATAGCTTTATGCCCTTTGAGTCTCCAGAGCCTGGCTGCTGCGTGCAGCAATTAGTTTGTGCCAGAGAGAAAATGAGAAGTGAGAGAACGCTCTGGGCTGAAAGGCCGTGTGACAAACCGTGGAGCATGAACAGGCTGTTTGTTAGTTAGAAATTAGTCCTGGGTTAGCCCCAGGTGGCTGCGTAGTGATTTCGGATTATTTATTCTCAGCTTTCTCAGGGCTGCCCTGCCCTTCCCTCCTGCGTGGCTTGCTCTCTGGGGAGTTGTTAATGGCATTGCCCAAAGTATACAGCATTTAAAAGGATTACCAACGGAGAGAAATGCATTGTTTGAGACTTGGAAAGGCAATCATTGAGGTGGGCACGGGGACTGCGGAAGGGGGCTTTCTTCTCTCCTAAAGAGAAGGCCTGAAGGGGGCGAGGTTCCTCACTGTGGGTTGATTGCCGGGCGTGGAGACGGTGGGCGTCTGAGGGTGTGTAAATAGACTATTATTCCAGGCGTGTGTACCTGCGCACTCCTTTTGAGCCTGAAACTGAAAGGTAGCCAAGATCAACCGCACAGTTTAGGAACTGTTTACGGGAGCAGCTTCCCTGCGTCCTTGGCATTCTTATGAACTGTGGGCAGGATCCAGAGCCTGAAGAATTCAAACTCGGAGACCTTGCAACTGAAGCTGTAAAAAGCCGCTCACAGCCTCCGCTGATTACATAGCAGGCTCTGTAGACCGCCAGTCTCTCTGCAGGCGTCGCTGCCTGCGACTCCCTATTTATTTTTACTGAAACCCTACCAGGGATTTTTAACCTGAAAGAGAAAGTAAACATGCAGGCATTTGTTTAAGGAGACCCTGGAAGCTCTCTGGTTTGCTTTGAACGCCAGGGCTGTGGTTTACTCTACCCTGGCAGCTGTAACCACTTCAGATGCAAAGCCCTTTATAGACTTATGTTTAAAGCAGCAATTGGTAAGCGTATTTTCTGTTTGTAATCAATAGCTTTTATATTCCACGTAATATTTCTTTTTGTTTAGGAATACTTCGTGGAATATAAAAGCTATTGATTGCCAAGAGCTAAGTCTTTACCACATGCCACTCCACACGACCGACTCACACCGAAATTCTATTATGCTCCCAATATGACAAATGCTTGTGGAGTTAATTGGTTCTCCAATTTTTGAGAACCAAGAAAGGAATTTTTTTCACCCTAATCTCCACGAAATGAAAGCTATTATATAAAAAATAATGCCATGAGATATGAACCGAAACTATGTATGCATCGAGATGTTTGTCTAGGTTACAACTTTTTATGCAAATATATGTGTGCAAGTGTGTAGCGCAATGTGTATGTGCCTATACGATCCTTGATCTTCCCTGAATACTTACAGATACACACACGGACTGATCCTTACTCAGTAATATCCTACCCTGGAATTTTCGATGACCTTCCACATCATCGCTGTGTCCTACCTCTGTGTATCTGTCATCTCTATCTATAGATTTAATCTATCTCTCTGATTACATCTATATCCATATTCTACATGTGTATCTACCATCTGTACCATCTGTCTGCATACCGCATCCTCTTGTTTTGTACATACACATACATATATACATTCATATGTACGCTGGGAGGTTTGTAGAGCCTCATCTACTGTGCCACTCAACTCAGGGGGAGCACCCCCAAAGTAAGTACTGATTCTAGTCAGTTATATGGCTTCTCAGTTGACTTCAGCCTTCTGTAAAGGTGAACGTACTTGCATGATGGTATTCATTTCTGAGTTTCCATCATTGGCCAGTCCATAGAATTACACAGCTGTGTTCAGTCCATTGCTGTCTTGTTGAGTTACAATGTGGTATGCAGTCCACCCTTATCTTGCTGAGCTTGAAGCTGCCTGCAGCTGAGGCAATAATCATTCCTTTGGTGTGCTAATCTGTCAGCTGCAATCCAAGACTGACGGGGATGCAGACTTTACTGCTTTATACAGCATTGAGTATAAACTGGCTGTGGCCTTGCTGCCACTGTGACCTATGACCTTCCCTAGGGCATTAGGCTCTAGTATTGCCATAAATAATTTTTAAAATATCTGGGGGCAATGATGAATGGGAAAAGGTTGATTATTTTTGAACAGAATAAAATAATGCAATAGCATGAAGTTTTGTAAAATGTAGTTAAGCCAGAATGAGAGAGACCTCAGATATTACCAGAAATGGAAAAAAAAATGAGGCAATTTTTCTATTAGAAACTTAAGTTGTAATGTTTGTCTGACATCATGGACCCCATTAGAATAATATACCCACTATTTAAGCAAAAGGAAATTCGTAGTTTACGACTTCAACTATGTGAAAGTCAGAGAACTTACCATGGAGATCTCCCCTTCATGAAAGCAGAGATCAAGAGCATAGTAACTATGTTCTTGTAAATAGCTGTGCATTGGTAACGGTTAAAGCCTGGCCTCTAGTCTTGATATATAAGACAGCATGGAAAACTTAAGCAGATAGTACCAGTCATGCATTGGTCCTTAGATGTAGACTCCTGAACTCAATAAAGGCCCCCATCAGGAGTTAATAGTCTGTGGCATGATCTGGCCACCAGGATATCTCCTCCTGTGTAGGATCCTTCTTTCAGGACCAAATAGAAAGAGACATCAAATAATCTCCCATCCTCTAGAAAGGGGTGGCAGAGGAGAGAAAGCAGATCTTTGAATTTACTTGGCATGGGAACAGAAGAATTCCGCTCCAAAAGAGACCACCTGCCACTCTTTATAGGTGCTAAGAAATACCAAAATTAAAAGTATGAGAAATAACGCTACTCTAAACAGGGAAGAGAAAAGAATGGTAATGAACTTTCAGAATAGACAAGTAGGCTGCACGGTTGCTATTAAAAATCCACGTCCACAGGCAGAGAGACATTTGCCCAAATTGTGCAGGGATGCTCTGCCCCTCTAGGTGAATGCTTCTAATCTACAATAATGGTCTACAAAGCCATTCATTCTCTTGTGCATGCACCCGTAGGTCTGTGGGTCTGCTTTCCAAGACAGACATTGCTTTTGTGTGCACGTGTATGTATATCGCGGGCGGGGGGGCATTTCTTTCATAGTGTTTCATTGCTTTGGAGAATCCACATAATAAGAGTTGTTTGATACATGGAAGAGTGTGTTTTACATAATATTAAATCTTGAAATTTACTGTTTGTGAGGACAGAATCACATTTGGGGTAAGACGGGGTTATTTTTAGTGCACTCTGTCCCTTTTTTTTTTTTTTTTGTCAGAAATATCCTGAAGAAATCTCATAGTAGCAATTCCCTCAAGTCACAGTGTGAGTAAATACCTTATTCACAGCCGAGAGGCATTTATTTTCCGCAAACATGCTCTCAGCTATAGGATTCAACTGGAAATCGTCACCCCCAGCACTCAGGGATGGTATAGAGGAGGGGTTGTGGATGTTGAGTAGAAACACTGCGTAGAATGATTTAAGGTTTTATTTTCAAATGTTACACTTTAAGGCTTGGTTCGCACAGTTTAAGCCATATCTATCCATGGATCTAGACACTGGTATTGTATACATACATACGTGACAAATCATAAATTCCCTTTTCGCAGGAATCATGAACATACTTGCACTAGCAAACACAAGGGCAGCCACTAAAGCTATTAGTTAACGAACTGGCAGAAGACTCCATGACTTCATTTCCCTGCATAATGTGGTCCAGCACGGCTACACCAACCACAGAAAAGTAAAGATTCCAGTTTTATCCCCATCACATTACACGAGGCTCATGCATTTTGTGCTTTCTACATTTCTGAAACCCTTAGGTTTAAAACTTAACCTAATAAAAGAGATACTGTCACTGATTAGCATATACAAAAAGCCAAGCTTTTGTCAGCCCTTAATTTATTCCAAATCATCAGTTTTAGGTGAAAGTAGAACAGGATAATTTAAAAACAAATGACAGTTTTGATTTGGATAAATATGTCTCTTCTAATGCAGTCTTGCAAGATTTTTCACTGTGACATCCTGATTATGATAGCCTGGGACATCACATCAGAAGATGAGACCTTCTGACACATTATTTGTGCTTTAGATGAAGATTATGCTTTTGCTGTTCTGCCTTATTGAAAAATGGAGCCCCAGATAACCAGACTAAGCGATTTTATGTGCTACGCACTGAAGTCTTAATGTTTCTTGTACTATGACCCCTTTTTAAAGCTAGCAATCTGCTTTGCATCTGAATGTAGAAATTACCTTATGTATTTTGGTGTTAGAAATGAGAATTAATGGTTTTTATGAGCTCAGTGGAGAGAACATTTTATCAAAACTGTTGAAAATTCAGATTAATAAGAGAAAAACGATGCAGCCTGAGAGAATTTTTAAATGTGTTCTCCGCGTCATTCTGCAGACTTTCATATAAAAGGTGGAATGATAGACAGCAGATGGATTTATCTTTTTACTTAGCTGCAAAACCACAAATCAGATGCATATAAACAGATCTTTCAGCCAAATATAGTGTGGCAGTGATTCTATCAAATTCATCAAGTCAAGCGAAGTGATTATGTCTGATGACATGGAATAATGTAAAAGTGGGATGAACCACAGCATCTCTCTACAATAGGCCAGAGAATCCATTCAATATAACCTTACACAAAGAAATAAAAACACCCTGTTCTGTGCACGAAATAATTTCAGTATTCATTTACATTTCAGAAGAAGTTGAGCTTATACCTTTCCTATTTTTAAATACTCGGAATCATATAAGCAGGTGATTGAAAGTATCTTCAGGTTGTAGGCAATCCAAGTGTCTTCAAAGTTTACAAGCATTGAAGTCTCCGTAAGGTTTTAACAGCTTTTTTATGTAAATAGACTTATGTGTATACATTGAAAATCCTATAGGATTTAAGTAATTGGGTATCTCATATGGAAAGAAATGAGATAATACACATAACATACTTAGTCAATTGTGGGTTAAAACCTCTTTTATTTCTCTATAACAATCAGAGGCAGACTCAAGCCAACCACTGAGCCGTGATGGAGAGCGATTCTATGCATTAACAGGAGGGTCTTCAGTGGCATTTCATTCTGATAAAATGATATTTGGCCAACATTCTAAGATGAAATTTTCAATAAATGCTAGCCACTAACACAATTCATTATAGCTCCCCCTGGTAAAGGATGTGGGCAAAAATTGCCTTGGCTCTAAAAAAGCTTTCATGTCATTATGAGCCAGGATCAATCACCATCAAGTAGAAGACACTCATGGAGCTATTTCTCTTCAGCCGTTACACACTTTGTTATCAGGGCCTGTTGAAGACACTAAGAGATTGTTTTTATTAGGCAGACATTATTTCCGGGCTCTTGAAGCTAAGTGTGTTTAACTCTATTTCTCCGGCAAAAAGATGGAACAATCTGCTTGAACTGAGCCCGGGGTGAGATCACCTCCACATCCCCATAAACGCCACGCCATTGAGATGTCATTTCGCTTGTGTTTCTTGCACAGAAAGAAGTGATAACACACATTTTCCCATTAAATCAAGAGAAGGAAGCCCGGTTACAGGTGATCACTGTGCCCTGAAGATAAATGGATAGGTTAAAGTTCATTCTTCCTTACTTCCTTCAGCCCTTCTTAACTTCTCTGCGTAAGGAGAGCTTAATTGCTGCTTCAGGTGCATCATCGGGAACTAAAGCTAGAAAGTGTATTTACAAGCTCCATCATTTCACAACTCCATTGATTTTGTGTCTGCCTTTATAAGACCAGACAAAGGAAGAATAAGATAACGTTAAAAATTACTCATTGAAATAAAGTTTTTCTGACATTAAATGCATTTTAATAACTATCTTACCAAAGACAAATTTCTAGGCATTTTTTGTACATTTCGTACTTGTGGCTCTTAATATTCTATAATATATTGTTTCAGATTCCTTTGGATAAGCTCTAGCTAAAATTTTTGCTGCCTTCTTTTCTCCTAAGTCCTCTATGAGGAGAAAAAGCTTGCAGAATCTTATGTTGCTCATAAGATGTCTCTTAACCACTTTGGAGTCTTTTTTTTTATCAGAGAAACATTAAAAAAATCACCTATCATAGGTAATTTATAGAAAGCAGACAAAATAAAATTTAAGTACATGCACAGAGTTTATTAGTTATTAAAGAAAAGTGAATTATTACAAATGAAACAGTGTTTGAGGGAGTGGAGAGATGGCTCAGTGGTTAAGAGCACTGCTTGATCTTCCAGAGGACCAAGGTTAAATTCCTAGCATCCACATGATGATTCACAACTGTCTGTAACTCCAGTTCCAGGGGATCTGATGCCCTCTTCTGACTTTTATGGACCCAAGGTGTGCAAGTGCTCTTTAGACACACGTGAGGGCAACACACCCTTCCCCTTTAAAGAAAAGGAAGGGAGGGAAAGGGAGTTTGAGAACAATTACATTGTAATCAAAGAATGAGAATGACAACTGGCAATAGAACATGTGACTCATCTGAAATATTCAGGTTAGAGGATTTCTTCTTCCACATCTCCACAGTTATGCAAAATAAACGGTGGGATTTGTGTTTAATTGTCAAGTTGCTTAATTTTCACAACCATTGAAAGAGAGAGGTTATTGGTTCAACTTTCTTCAAGATTCTTGGTAGAATAGTAAAGTATTGACTAGAGTATAAAGCTGAAAAACTTCTTTGAAAGATTAATTCTCAGGTCTACCACCGCATCCTAGTCGTACTATATGAAAATCAGCTCAGTGGCAGGGTGCTTGTCTAGGATGTATAAGGACCCAGGTTCAATCTCCAGTACTGTCTTTACTCCAAATCTCTTACTCAGAAAATATAGCTTGGTAAATTAATAGGCTTCTTTATGGAAACTAACTGGAATAGGATTTTGTTTCCAGGTTAGTGTAAATAAATATCGATTTTGTTGACCTCCCTGTTAATATGAAAAATTAATTAATGCCATCAATAAACACCTCTGACATTTTCATAAATAGCTAAAGAGGAGAAAAAAAGTAAGCAAGTGGGCATTTGAACACTTAAATTCAGTTGCTAAAACAACTGAACCTTGGAGTAACTTAATGGCTTAGTAATTTAGGGCCAAAGCTAGGTATTGTGGCATATGCCCCATAGTCCCAGCACTTCAAAGACAGAGGCAGAGAATCATGAATTCATGGTTATCTTAGGCTAGACAGTAAGACATAATATCAAGAAGAAACAAACAAAAATGTGTTCTGTTCAAGGATATTTAGTTGCCTATCCCTGCACAATCATTCATAGACCCACAGGCAGGTTATGCAAAGATCAGCTCTGAAGGATGTACATTGGCCTACTAACACCCCATTAGAAAGGACAAGAAGTTCCATAGGATGCACCCTCCAGTGTGGTCCAGAGAAGTCAAAAGATGGGATACCTCTGGCTGAGGGCTAGACACGGTGTGCTTTAGTCCTAATCTTACTCTGATGCCTAAAATGTAATCACTCATGATTGTAAGCTTGGGATCCACAGACTACATGGATGCAAAGAAAAAGCAGTGAGCATCCGTTTCCATCCAGAAGTGTTACACTCTATTCAGAAGAACCTTAGAAAACTCAAGAGAACTTTAATCACCTAGATGCTACAGAATGTTATGTAGAATGGGGTCATATGCTTCTGAGGCTGAATCTTCTGGAGTGGGACAAGAAAACGGAATTTGGTGTGAATTAAAAACTGATTAAGCCAAGTTTCTCTGGCCACCAGCCACAGACTCTTCTCACTCTCCCACTGCATTCTGCTTCTTTGAAAAATTACTCATAATATCACGGGCTATAAATAATTTTGCATTTGATTCACCCAAAGTGTTTAGGGGCTGTTAGCAATAATATCTAAACTTCTGAAAACATTTATCTATCCTGTATAGAAGTACCGAGCCCCTTGTTAACACTGAAATATTAGGAAAATTACAAGTTGTAAAGCATACAAACAGGATATGATCTGTCCAGAGATCTGTAGAGACCGGCTGGGAACTCTTCTTCTCAACTTGACCTCATCTCTCCTACCCTAAGCCTAAGCCTTAGCCTCTAATGCACAGGGTAAAGGAGTCATTCTTCATAGTCACAGTTTGTATTCACACTCTTTACTTCTGTGGCTCCTGTGTTCCCAAGTTCTTTGCTCTTTGGGGGTCATTCTACTGTGTAATCACTTCACCTATGGTTTGCTGAAACAATATTCCCAAAGAGTTTCAGACAGAATCCATTTCTTCTCATCAGCTCATTTCCAATTTGTCGAATCTGATAAATTCTTCATTGGTCTTTTTCATTTGTAATCTTTTCCATTTCCATTTCGGTTCCGTGTTAATTCAGACGGGTAAAGCAGCAACCATGCCGTCATTTCACCTTCGAATTAACAGAAGACATTCTTGTAAATAGACTTTTATGAAGGTGAGGGTCGCTCTGGAAAAAGCTTTCATGTTTTATCAGAGGTTATTTTGCTGCTCCTGTTTTCAAACTAGGCCAGGCTACTACCACCACCAGCGACTTTCAACCAGCCATTGCTCCTCTTCAGTTTCTTACAGTTTTGCTGGTGTACTCTTCCCTGCTCTTCTTATCTCCCTTCTTTCTCCAGGTTCCATGGCCACTGTTAGCATTTCTCCACAAGGCTTCCAGTGGAAACTTGAGTGTATTCTTACATTAAAGAGTTTTAGGTAGCTTTCATTATGTTCTGATCATACAATAAACAAAACAAAACAAAACAAAAAAAACTATTTGTACAGCCTTTCCAAGATGCATGCTGATTTACAAGTTTCCTTACCTTAGGAATGTTTTTTACCAGATTGGAATGGCACATGCTTTCTCCTCTCCTCTCCTCTCCTCTCCTCTCCTCTCCTCTCCTCTCCTCTCCTCTCCTCTCCTCTCCTCTCAAACAAAAAGAAGCGTATTGATATGGCTTCTCTGTTCCTGCAACTCAAGACTACAGATATTTTTCTTGGAATGAACATTCAGTGGAATCTGCATATGCACAGAAACAGCACAGAGAGGGTAAGACAATGGCGATCAGAGCTGGAACACACAGAGACAACATGTATGGGTTAGTATAAGCTCACACCTTCCTCTGCATCTCATTAGGAGCAGTGGGTTGTGTTTCTAACGTTTCTGCATTATTATGCTCAGCGATTAGTAGCAAGTTGTGGTAAATACGAGGTGGGTGGGTGGGTGGGTCCTCAAATATGCTGATCAGGAAACTCAACCAGCCTGTTTAAGAGGAAAGCCTTTCTGATATCTAACACTCAGGATTTTATGACAGCCCTGCATTCACATTGCTTACCCTGTTATTGCTCTCTGGGTGCTCCATCTGATTTCCATAATGTATGTTCATAGTGCTCGTGTTTATTGCAACAGATTGCTACGTTAACTTATCATGGCTTTTCTGCATTTATATTTTCTCCCAATTTAAAGTTTTTAAGAGACACCAAGGCAATTTTGACAGTTACCTAATAAAGCTAAAATTCTGTCTACAACAGGAGCGCCATGGGATCCTGACTGCCTTTGGCTCTATAAAAGCATGGTATATACTAGTGTTGCATTGATCAGAGTGAGTCTGCCTGCAGTGAGCCCTGGGCATGCTCTGGGCTGTGAAGCTTAAGGGGAGCAAGGGACGGTGTAATCATTGTGAGAGCGGCTTAGATCGATGCTCACGGCTCCAGCCATGAACCCTTCTCTAGAGGGCCATATTGCAGCTGTGAAGTCAAGCAAGGATAAGTGTGATGGGGTGGAACTTCAATTTTTTTTCTCCCAGTACAGAAACTGGTCCAGCAGTCACAGCTGATGGATGATGAGCACCTCCCTTCTTTGGGATGTCTGGCAAGATGAGCTAATATTCAATAAACTGAATTGGGAATCACATGAATGTTCCCTTTAATTATAAGTATATATCTCTGCTTTGGGTCACTATGGAAAGAGATCAGTCTTGCTACCCCCAAATATTGAGATCAACTTCACTCAAAACTCTCATGAAAGTAAAAGCCTGGTGGTCTGATGGGCTTGGGGTTAAAGAAACATGACCTATGCAGGGGATGTCCCAGTGATGAAAACTTGCCATCTTAGGGGACAGTGGTATTTCGTTTTTTTGGGAATTGTCTTTGACTGAAATTTCTCTTCCTGTTAGTTACAGTTTTTAGTCTGAGTTTGAATATGGGCAGCCATTCTGCAGCTACCATTCTCTTCAGAAGTCTTTTGAATATTTGAATATAGTTTTTGTCTCTTTGTGTGTGTGTTTTGAAAATATTTGTGTGTGTGTCCGTGTGTTTGTGGGTGTGCACGTGTGTGTATGAGAACACATATGTGCTACTAAGAATGTGAGATTAGAGGAGGAAGATATTGGATAGCCTGCTGTATTAGTCGCCTCCTTATTCTTTGAGTTGGGGTCTATTAGTGATTTCTGAACTAGGCTGGCAGCCAGGAAAAGCACCAGGATTCCTCCTGTCTCTGTGTTGCCTCCTGACTCCCATTCTAGTGATGGGATTATGGATACCCACCTCTACACTCTCTCTCTCTCTCTCTCTCTCTCTCTCTCTCTCTCTCTCTGTTTGGGGATTTGAACCCATGTCCTCATGTTCTCACAGCAAGCACTCTTACACACAGATCCACCTAGCTATCCCTGAACATGCTTTATATTTTCCTGCTATTCTTTCACTTTGGCCATCTCTGTAATTTTATCTCAAGTGACATACCTTGTTTTTGTCACTGTCCAATGAGCAAGACAGTGTCTTTTAAAAATGCAGGTTCTGGGACAAACTTCAGTAATCTAGATTTGGAGAGGTAATTTGATGGGAAAATCTTAGCCCTGTTGGATATTGATATTTATCTACAACCTAAGACATGCTGGCTGATTTATCAGTTACTATATAGGCAATGTGATTATCTTGTGATTGTTCTTTTACAAAGTAAGACCTGATCTTTGGGCTGGTCTCTCTCATTCCTAAAGCATACAGTTGATTTTTAAAATGATTATTCATTTGTTATATTTATTCCCACTTACTTGTACATGGTTAGATCAGTTGTTCTAAACCAACATAAATTGTTGTAGGAGGCCAATTCTTTGTTCTTGGCTGCTTAGACCTGAAATAATCATTTAGAAACCATATTATTTGCAATACTGTTTGGCCAATAGCTTAAACACATTTCTAGCTAACTCATAGTTTAAATTAACTAATCTCCATTAATCTATGTATCACCACAAGACTGTGGCTTACCAGGAAAAGTTCTGGCGTCTGTCTCTAGTGGAGCTACATAGCTTCTCTCTGACTCCGCCTTATTTTTCCCAGAATTCAGTTTTGTTTTCCCTGCCTAGCTCTGTTCTGCCCTGCTATATGTCCAAAGCAGTTTCTTTATTCATTAATAAAAATCACAGCATACAGAGGGGAATCCCACATCAACAAATGCTTAAAATTTACTGTTAATAAATGGATCTGTTTTATGTTAGAATCATCTATATATTTAAAAACACTCTATACATTTATCACAATTTCTACGTCTGTTACTTTGTTAAATCACTGATTAAAATCAAAACGAGGCAGTGTGAAGAATGCCTTCTGCTAGCATCCTGCCTCGAGCTGATGACAAATCATTTCACTGTTTTGTTAATCCCTCGAAGTCCACTCTCACCCAGTCTTCACATCTCCTCCCATGAATCATGGGAAAATCTGCTATATTTACTGCTGAATTTTATATGTACTTTGCTTAGATTATTCATCTTTGCTAATGTGTGGATTGTTTTGTAAAAGATGTATAGTTGGCACCATCTGTCCTTTGTGGAGCCATCGTAGATGCTAGCAATTGCTGTTTTATCTGAAAGGAGGCCACAATACATCCTTTAAAAATTATTCTCAAATTATGTAAGAGATGGGTTTAAAATTATCAGAACATTTGGTGAAGGCAGGGGCACAGGCGCTTCTCATCAAGGCCCATGAGTACTTGGATATACATAAAGGACTTAATACTAATTCTCCTGGCTAGGACAGGATTAATGTCTATCTTCTCTCAATGTGATTGGTTGTGGAAGAACCTGACCTTGTTGACTTTGATGAGAAGGTCCATTCTGAGGACAAGTATAGCAAAACACTGAGTAAGAAATGGAGCAAAGGTTGGCAAAGCATAAAATACTGTAATTTCCAGACTTCAGCTTCTCTCACGTAGGAAAACTGGGCACAGGTTTTAACTAGTTTTGATTTTTCTGACTCTTCTCTTTCTACATGGACATTGTCACTAGCCATTCCACAACTAAACTTGGGCATCCTTCTAATAACCCTCCAATGTCTTTCATTTGCACTGGATGACACAAAGGTAATTTTGAACAAGCTGGACATCTATTGTCATCATTACTTTGTTCTACAGTGTCAGCTCTTGCATCATTTCAACACGAGTTTCACTTTTCTTTTTTTTGAAATATTTATTTATTTGCTTATTTATTATGTATACAATATTCTGTCTGTGTGTATGCCTGCAGGCCAGAAGAGGGCACCAGACCCCATTACAGATGGTTGTGAGCCACCATGTGGTTGCTGGGAATTGAACTCAGAACCTTTGGAAGAGCAGGCAATGCTCTTAACCTCTGAGCCATCTCTCCAGCCCCAACCAAGAAAGAGAATTACAGGCCTATCTCACTCATGAATATCGATGCAAAAATTCTCAATAAAATACTGGCAAACCGGATCCAAGAACACATCCAAAAAATTATCCATTATGATCAAGTAGGCTTCATCCCAGAGATGCAGGGCTGGTTCAACATACGCAAATCTATCAATGTAATCTACCATATAAATAAACTGAAAGAAAAAAACCATATGATCATTTCATTAGATGCTGAAAAAGCATTCGACAAAATTCAACACCCCATGATGATAAAGGTCTTGGAGAGATTAGGGATACAAGGGTCATACCTAAATATAATAAAAGCTATTTACAGCAAGCCGACAGCTAACATTAAATTAAACAGAGAAAAACTCAAAGCCATCCCACTAAAATCAGGAACACGAAAAGGCTGTCCACTCTCTCCATACCTCTTCAATATAGTGCTTGAAGTTCTAGCAATAGCAATAAGACAACATAAGGAGATCAAGGGGATTCGTATTGGAAAGGAAGAAGTTAAGCTTTCGTTATTTGCAGATGATATGATAGTATACATAAGCGACCCCAAAAACTCTACCAAAGAACTCCTACAGCTGATAAACACCTTTAGTAATGTGGCAGGATACAAGATCAACTCCAAAATATCAGTTGCCTTCCTATACACTAAGGATAAGGAAACAGAGAGGGAAATCAGAGAAGCATCACCTTTCATGATAGCCACAAATAGCATAAAATATCTTGGGGTAACTCTGACCAAGGAAATGAAAGATCTATTTGACAAGAACTTTAAGTCTTTGAAGAAAGAAATTGAAGAGGACACCAGAAAATGGAAGGATCTCCCTTGCTCTTGGATTGGGAGGATCAACATAGTAAAACTGGCAATTCTACCAAAAGCAATCTATAGATTCAATGCAATCCCCATCAAAATCCCAACAAAATTCTTCACAGATCTGGAGAAGACAATAATCAACTTTATATGGAAAAACAAAAAACCCAGGATAGCCAAAACAATCTTATACAATAAAGGATCGTCTGGGGGCATTACCATCCCTGACTTCAAACTCTATTACAGAGCTACAGTATTGAAAACAGCTTGGTATTGGCATAAAAACAGGGAAGTCGACCAATGGAATCGAATAGAACACCCTGACTTTAACCCACAAACCTATGAACACCTGATTTTCGATAAAGGAGCTAAAAGTATACAATGGAAAAAAGAGAGCATCTTCAACAAATTGTGCTGGCAAAACTGGATGTCAATCTGTAGAAGAATGAAAATAGATCCATATCTATCACCATGCACAAAACTCAAGTCCAAACGTATTAAAGACCTCAATATCAGTCCGAACACACTGAACCTGATAGAAGAGTTTCACTTTTCTTAATGAAGAAGTGGAAGCAAAATAGAAGTGGAGCTGCCCCTTGTACCCTCCATCTCTGCTTCTCATTGGACAGTGCGCTTCAGACTACACGTACTGTATGACACCTGTGCCTTCTCCTTTTTCCGAGCTCTTCACCGAGGCCAGTGTTTCTCATGCTTTGTGTCTGTCTAGAGCTGAGTGTTTCATTTGTAGCAATTCTCTCCAATCCCCAAAGCTACACATTGGCTCAATATTGCTACCTGCATTTGTCAAACAGACAAAACCTAAGCCAGGGGAATTTGGTAAACTTTTTAAAGAAGTAGCAAATTCAGACTAAGAATCAGCTCTGATTGTGTTAAAATTCTCTTCAAAGCAAGTTCCCTGTGATGTTATTTCTGCATTCCAAAGCATTGCATTCCAAAGACTCAGTACAGCTTTTCCTCCCCATCCTATTTTTGTTCTCCTCCCAATAGAGTGGTGACCCTGTGTTTGTCTGGTTTGGTTTACCTCGCCTTCGTGCTTTTAAACATGCCATTAAAAGTTCCAAGTTGTGTTAATCTAGCCTTTATTCCTTTCTTTTGTTCATCATTCCTAGGAACTGTCTATTCAGGGTGGTTTTTGAAATCAGTTACCCCAGGTTAGGTAGATTTTTACATTTTATGAATTGGCAACCTTTGTGAATGGGTTCAGGGCACCAGAGCATGTCTGCAGTCAGATCTCCAACCACCCCTTAGCCCTTTTAACACTTCATACATGGATATCTGCACAGGGTGGAGGAGCAATCATGGGACGCTGTGCACACAGGCCTCTGACCAAACGTCCTATGGACTGCAGATCACATTCATGTAACACACAGCATGAGACACATTTGTTGGCTGCTTTGCAGGATCAGCTCCTTCAGGGTGTAGGTTGAGCTATCCTTTCTGGAGAGATGCTAAGTAAGTGAACTGTGGGTTATCTGACTGCCCTGCAGCTGAGATTGTCACAGAAGACAGAATGGTCAGGAGCAGGTGAGATATATTTTGTTGAGGGTCAGCACTACAGATAATCATCCTGTTATGTCCAGATCTCCCTGATAACTTGCGTAGGCAGAATTCAAGTTTCCTGGGAATCTAATACCAAATTTTATGAACTAAAAAAAAATTGCATTTCCCTTTAAAGGGTATCTTAACACTCAAAATTATGTTTCTATTTATGTATTAGTTTATTAATGGAAAAATATAATTTTGTAGTTATTATCTAACTTTAATATATCTATATTTAGAATTTTTGACCCTTAATTTGTTAAAATATCAACCATTAAAATACATAATTTTCCAATCTTTTTCAGTATCATTTGGATAGCAACTCTTTGGGAATTTAACATAACTAGATGTAGCCTTCACAAACTCTGAAATGGTTTGCATTTTGATTTTTATATCTTGAGTATGATATATAGGCCTGTATTTATGTCCCTATCTATAGATATATGATTTGAGACATGGAGGCAGGCCTGGCTTGATACTTCTACATAGGCAGGTGTGTCCCACTTGACTTTAAACTGGTGCAGGAGAATTGTCTGCATTCTGTCCATCATGTATTAAATAAACGCTGATTGGCCAGGCAGGAAGTATAGCTGGGAATACCGGACAGGAAGTAGAAATGATGCAATGAGAACAGGAGAATTCTGGGAAGGAGGAAGCTGATTCCTTCCACTCCTGCCCAGACCACCAACGCAGCAGGATGTAATCTGCCCCACTGAAAAAGGTACTGAGCCACATGGCTAACATAGATTAGAAAAATGGGTTAATCAAGATGTGAGAGTTAGCCAGTGAGAGGCTAGAGCTAATGGGCCAATCAGCTTATAATTTATGGAGACCTATGTGTGATTTTCTTTGGGGCTAAACAGTTGTGGGGTACCGGGCGGGACAAAAACCCCAACAACAAGCAGGCCCCCGTTCGTGTTACACTAAACCATCCACCAGGAACAATTCATGTTACCTGTTTCAAACCATTGCAGCGAGGAACACATAGACATCGCCGCAGATGGTAAGACTATAAAGATGTTTGTTATCTAACGTTTGACTTTGGCCCCTGTGCCTTTCTGTTTGCCACTGTAGACTCTCTCACAGCTCATACCCAATGTCTGCAAATCCCCCGCTTTTATGGAATTCAGCTGAGAGCGTCATCTTCCCAGCCAGGTATAGCAAGGCAGCTGCTAAGGAGCTCCTCATTGGAAGCGTGCATCTCCTATGTAAATCAGCACATCTTGTTCATTAACACAGCTTGGGGATAATCAGGCCACAGAGCCAAGAGCATGTTGGAAGAGGTCCAGACGGCTCCAAGCCCAGCTAGATGGAGACAGATTGGGATATGTCTGGAAACCAGAGTCTGCCTGCTAAATACTACCTGGTATTCCTGCAATCACTGATTAGAAAAAATGGAAATGGCTATGAAGCACCCCCAACCCCAGATGAATCCAGACAGATGAAGACCCCACATGCTTTATAGGGATCTCAGGAGCATTTTCGAATAACCAGTGCGGCGTGCAATTCATTTGCTCTCACCTCTGTCCTTCTGAATGACACTGCTTGGCAGGAGGTTTTGCCACTTTCAGAAGGTTCAGGGCCTGAGTGGGTTGCAGGCTGCCTCAGTGGAGATTTATCTTGTAGAATAATTCATTGGGCCATATGTTCCAATGAATATATACAGAACATTGTAAATACATCCACACAGTTTCTCATTCGCTACCAGAGGGAATGCATCTCTCATGCTCTCCAGCAGAGCATTTGACTGCAGATGTTGGAAAATATTTTGCTTTAAGTTTTGTTCTGACTGTTCCCTCTGGTATGATTTACCTGGTTTTTATTTTCTGCTAAAGTCTGAGCTCAGGGTGGGTATTTCATTTAGAAATGCCAGGAGCACCCTTGGGTATTCTTGGCCTGATTATTTTCCCCAGAATAATCTCTCCTGGCATTTGCCTAGCGTAGCAGAGTGAGGATGTCTCATATGCCACCTGTTTAGGCACTCGCTCCCATGTGATGCAGAATAGCATTGGATTACATCCCTGAATCCCAGCAGCATAGCAAGTGGCTGTCCTAATTGAAGTTTTCGATAAAGATCTGTTTTTTTTTTTTTCCTGGATGGCCCAGGCCATGTTGTCATTCTGTCTGCAACTACTATGACATGTTTATGACCATCGTCTCTGACATTAATATCATCACTTTAGCACTATAGTTCAATGCACTATAAGCTGACATCATTCAGTGTTTATCCTTTTATGAGCATCCAGGTGAATCCAGTGGCAGTTAATGGGGCATGGACCTTATAAATTAGTTTGTCTTTGATAGAATTCATAGTTTGGGGGGCGAATAAAACAAAACAGTCGGGATCAGGGGAGAAATCAAGGCAAGACGAGGCTAGAGAAATAGTTGTATTTTGTACAGTTTTGTAAGGCATCTTGTTCATTTTTGCAGTACTCGGAGTCAGACACAGATCCTGGTAAATTGTAGGTGAGCTGTGTTCTCACCTCAGGGATCCTGAAGATGTTCTGTGAACACCGCTTCCTATTCCTTTACCACATGTGTTAGAATTAGGAGCCAAAGCCTGACTTCAGATTTCAATCTGAGGAGACATGAAAGGGTGCAAAACCACTCAGGTTAGTTGTCTGCTCTGTAATCTAACGTCAGCCTGCACCATTTACGAAGAGTAGTCTGTTCTCTCTTCAGGATAGAACAAGACAAACAAAAAGATGAAAGACTAGAACAAGAAGACAAGCAGCTGATGAATAGTGAGGAGAAAATAATGCAATTCTCATTTTCACTCTTCTTGAGAGTCTGAGATCTCTTAAAATATGGTGAACATCTCCAGATGCCAAGAGCCACTCCTGCCATGGAGATTCTTGGGTTTCTATTCTAAGTAAAGAACGACAAGCAATGGAAGTGGTGTATGAGTTGGTTGTGGTTGGAAGAATGAAGGATATTTTTTTTTATGAGAAACTTTATCTCCTCCTGTATTTGAATATTCCTACTTGATCTCCACCTATAAACATATACTAAAACCTTAAAAATAAGAGTTAGGGACAAAATTTCTCTCAAGTAGGCATGGATGTTAATTTCTCAGTGTAGATTATAAAGGGTTTGAACATCTGAACAATTTCACTCTTCTTGCTTCCCTAAATTGTTAGTAAAGAAACATTTCTTTTGGTTCCTGTGTCTCCTGTAGTGCTCTGTTAATAGTCCAGGGGGAAAAGCTTGACATTGGCTGACTCTGATTGTGTAAAAGAAGCCGGTGACAGCAGACACAGCTGCTACCAAAACAAAATACAAGTTGTTGTCAGGCTGACAGCTGTTGGCTGTTGGAGTGTTTAAGTACGCGGGCCCAGAGTGCCCTGCGGTAACAGTATAGGAGTACTGGAAACATTCCCACTTGAAGATGCCACAGTTGTGACAGGCAGGGTAGCCTGTGCCTTCTCTTATCAAATGTCATTCTATCTTATCACGCTTCTGTCCTTTATGAAGGGAGGAAAGAATGTGCCTTCCAGAAAATCAGGTTCACAATGATGGCTGCCCTCTGCCACGACTGTCTAAAGTTAAGCTGCAATTAACAGCACAAGATCAGAAACCTGGCTAGTAATTTTGTAATCCTGGAGCTACCTAAACCGAGTGAAATGTGCTCTCAACTCCATCTTAAATTTTGCAGACTAAAAGTCAAGACAAAACCACAGTCAAGGTTGTTTTTAACTTAAAGTTCCATAGATCTTTAGTAAAGCAATATTAAATTATTACATGTGAAAATCATCTCTGTTGTGAGTTTTGCTATAGATTTTAGAGGCAGCACCTTGCCCTGTTATCTCTAACTATCCCGGTATCCACTACGTAACCATGTCTTCTTCTGAGCTCTTTGTTCTCTTCCTGTCTCTGCCTTCGAAATCTGGGATATTGCTATTGTGTGTCACTGATACATGGCTTAAGAAATTAATTTTTCACACATGAGCATCTGGACTTGTAGCTAGATGCCTGACAAGAAAGGGTGTTTTTTTTTTTTTTCAGTTCACAGTTTTGGAGGCTCCAAGTCCAGCAGGTGTAGCGCGGGTTAAGGGGAAATTCGGTCGCTGTATAGACTCTTGATGTTGTTGTGTGGTGGATGTCTATTGAGGAGTGTCTGCTAGGAGCAAGTAATGGACTACATCTCAAACCCAGCTCACAAAAAGAAGGGGAAAGATTGCTGTCCTCCTATACTCTTCAAAGGTATATCGCCAATGAGCGTGACCCCACAGTAGGCTCTACAGTCTAAAGAGCCACAGCACATCCCATTACTACCCTTACCTAGTAATCTTTCTGTTGCACTCAAATTATACCCAAACTGCTTTAGAATTGTGGCACACAGTTACGACTTGATAGGCAATATCTACAGCTTGTCAATAACTAAAACGGAGTGATCTGAAATTACTGAATCTGGTTTCCCAACCCTTTATCATAAGCGGGTAAATGAAAGCTTCTGCTAGACGTTGCTCAGATAAATGCTTTATCCCGATTCTGCATCATCCTTTGGTTTCTTGTTGCATACAAAGCTAAAACGGCTCAAGTCTTTTGCATGTTGTGCTGGTCTCTTTCTTGAATAACAGAGTGCTTCACTAATTGAGAGTAATTTTTAGTTTATTTGCATGCGGTTGGTTAATGCTCAGCCTGTGTGGTGCAGCAACTTTCCTGCAGTAGCTATTTCTGTGTCTGTTTGTTGCTACACATAATTGCACAATGCTGGAGCGACAGTTCATTATGTGCTCTTCAAAACACATGTAAATGCCTCCAGAAAAGACTGCATCTGTGGTGGGAGGAATTTTGCTACAGCCTCCCTGATGTTAGAAGAAAATAAATGTAGCTTCTGATTAGATTCCTACCTGGGAGACTTTACTTTATCACCCAGGAGCCTGTGCCTTTGATTTTTCCCATAATCTACATCACACCGCCTCTGTGTGTAGGA
Organism: Microtus oregoni; assembly: GCF_018167655.1. NCBI lineage: Eukaryota > Metazoa > Chordata > Mammalia > Rodentia > Cricetidae > Microtus > Microtus oregoni. The sequence continues at coordinate 32,296,326 of NW_024543069.1, read as the reverse complement.
CTTTGAGTGTTGTGTCTTCAGAGTTTCAGTGCATGCTGTCACGCTTGTTGCATATGCATTATTCAAGTATTGCCATGGAACTCAACAACTAGTTCTTAAGGAATTAAAAACCAAAGCGCTTGGAGTCTTATAAAGAAAAATTCTTAAGTCCATGTCTTACGTCTACTAAAAACTCATAGGATGTGAGTATGGAATATAGCTGTTAGATTGTCATCAATTCATCTAATTCCTAGTTGACAGATGCAGAAAAAGTGGAAGGTTGGATGCTGGAGACTTGTGTAACAAAGACCTTGATTTTGAACTTCACTGAGTAACTTGGGGGACTCATTGGGTAGGGTATGAGTGGTGACTTTGAACAAGAGTGGGCTGCTAACGTGTTAATGCTGCGTGTACAATAGTGGGGACAGGACAGAGTAGGAGTGTGCATGGGGTGGCTGCTCATTGAGCTGTTTGTGGCTTTGATAGTGATGCACTGGATATTCTGCATGGAGTTAGGGCTCCTTATTCATTCAGTACCTCGGTAAGTCATGGGCCAGTAAGTCAACACACATGCAGCATGGCCCCAGATAGGCTGGATTCAATGACCTTATGAGATTAAAAAGAAGTCATGCCACAATTGCACTGGTATTTAAAAGTTCAAGCCCAATTGTTTTATACTGCATATGGTTTTAAAATGAAGAGGATTCTGTTGGAATTGTTACTAGGACAGGCTTATTTTTCTTTATATAATTCACGCCACTTTAGATAAACTTCCCAAATATTTATCTAACATAATCAAATAGAACTGGGCTATATTTAGCTGTTTCACTCGATGAATTAAAAATACTTTTCAGTTTGTCAAATAAGAGAAAACTTGAAAATTGAAAAAAGATTAAGTGTATGATAACTGTGATATATTTATTGCGTCTGATAATTTAATTCCTCATAATTGTTGTAAAACACGAGATAGGTTTTTAAAAATAGCCTTTCAGGTATTGAAAAATCAGTGTTTACTTAAAACATAACTTTTACCATGTTGGGTGACAAGGCATAGTTGAGTTTGATTTAAGAGGATAAATTTAACAATATACGTTTTTTATTTCAAGAGAGGTAGGCATTTTAAAAAATGTTTATAAATAACTGACTTTGCAAAGCTACTATTATAGAAGCAAAATTCCACTTAAACTTTTCCAACTTAATGACTAGCATTAAATACAAACCAGACATGAATTTCTGTATTTAGCCACTGATCTAAACCAAGACAGGAGGCATCATAACACAGCGAAAACAAAACAGAGAAAACAAGTGAAGAGGAAAACCTTCTGCATCCTGAATCTTTATTTGTGTCCTTTTTTGAAACTTTAAAAAGAACCCTCAAGCTTTTTGAAGTTAGTGCTTTGGCTCACTTGACTGTTTAAGCAAGAGTCTTCGAGACGAACATTTGTGTTGAGAGTCAAAACCAAGCGCACTGTCGATATGTGGTACCTTATGTAAGCACTCTGCCTCTGCAGGCCGTGTGCCGGGTGTCTGATCTTGTCTCCTGGCATATGCTCAGCAACCTGCTTACACTTAGGTGGCGGTCCTAAGTTAACTGCCTTAGAAAAGTTCCGATTGCTATGGAGAGGAAGCCCTGATAATCGTGTACATAACAACCTCAAAGGCTCCAAACTGGAGTTCCATACTGTAGTAGTTGATTTTCCTGTTGCTGTGATAAAAGTACTGGGACAAAAGCAGATTAAGGGAGAGAGGTTTTATTGTTGTTCACAGTTCAAGGTACAGTCCGTCCTGGTGATGAAGTTGAGGTGTCAGGGACTGGAGGCAGCTCGGCACAACACATCAGAACCAGAAGCTGAGAGTGATCTATGACTGTGCGCTGCTTCTCAGCTCCCTTCCTCCACTTACTTAGTCAGGATTCCAGCAAGGGGATGGCACCACCCACAATGGCAGGCTTTCCCACCGCAATTAATATAACCAACACAATACCGCCAAGGCACGCCCATCAGCCTGTTTCCTGGGTGATCCTAGGTCTAGTAAGTTAACCACCAATATTGACCATCACACGTTATGTGGCTTGAGAAGTTTGGGGGAGACTGGTGTGAATGTTAGTGATATTCTTCCTCCCGGGTGGGTTGATTTGACTGTGTCCTTATGTGCTTCTCCCTAGCTTGCAAATCTAAACCACTCTGGAAGTAGAAAGCTAGCAGCTCTAAAAAAGATTTGTTCTGCACACAAGTCAATCTGTGATTGTACACAAAGGTTATCATGGGCTTTGCACATAGGCTCTTGTAAGAAAAGCCCTATTTTAATCAGGATTACCGGTCAGTGTGCTCACCAAATATGGGCAATAGCTGACCTTTTCTTTTTCTATGATAATATCTTTGACTAGAAGCTTTTAAAATACTATACAAAGATAGTAAGGATAGTGTAATTAGCCTATATTTTGATTAATGCCATTTTAGTTTTTTTATGAAAAATTTCATGTATACCTTTACTTAGTCTCTCTCTCTTTTCCTCCCTCCTCTCTGTATCTGTATATGTATGTGAGCCTTATTTTAGCTTTTTATTTCTTTCCTTTTCTTGTTTTTTTTTTTGAGACAGGGTTTCTCTGTGTAGCCCTGGCTGTCTTGGAACTCTGTAGATCAGGCTGACCTCAAACTAACAAAGATCCTCCTGCCTCTGCCTCCCTGAGTGCTGAGATTAGAGACATGCACCACCACTGCCTGGCATGTTTCATTTTTTAAAATGACTATTTGTCGCTTTATCTTCATCTCTAAGTGAAAAGAGCTGCAACAATCCTGTAAGATTTCAATGTATCTCATGTATTTGTCACTGTAAGGGAGGACAATACATACTTACTGCTCCAGAAACCATCAAGATTAGCTATATACCAGAAACCACCAAATTCGCTATATACAATACATAGTTTTATATTTTATAAACTCAAAGCTCTTTCCATACTTTTTATACTTCTAGATAAATGGATTTGGGTAGTCTGCTCAGGGGAACAGAAGAAAAGTATTTAGCTCCTGGGTCCTAGTCTTCAGTAGTCCCAGATCCGCCCTTCAACAGCTTGATTCCTCTGCTTGCTTAGTCGAGGTGTGCTGAGTTCCAGTCTTCCCACGGGCCAGTCTGTGCTGCTGTGTGAAACAAGGGTGCATGCCACACCAGGTGAGCACTGCTAACAGAAGCTCCTTGTTTCCTTTCCAGGCTTATCCTCTAAGCGAGGGGGAGGCAGAGGTAAAGAAATGATACATCAAGGGGATGCAAAGGGAATCCCCTCGGTAAGATCCCAGAACTGGCACAAGTTTATCAATGCCTGATTGAGCTGCATGCATAAAGTTATAATGTAATGTACATGCAAACAGTGTCGTTGCAGTTTTGGAAGACTGTTGAAGAAAATGAGACAAAGAGCAGAAACACAATCCTTACCATACTATTTAAAGCCACAGAGGTACTCACTTCATAAGGATGTCCCATGCATCAGGGGTCCATAGCTTCACTATGTGCAAAGATCTCATCTTACTATTGGTTACCATACAAATGATGATAAGTGGTGTGAACCGAACAACATAAAAGTTATTTCTTATAACTGTGACCTATTGACCCAAAAGTATAGATACTAAGAATGTGAAATATATTTTAGTGGGCATGCAAGAAAATTAGATAATTTAATGATAACTTTAGCGAATTAAATACTTAAGCTGTGCCTACTGATTGCACTTAAGCAAATTACAGGAAAATATGCGCAACATTCTTAAAAGGTTTTTATATTTATTTTTGTGTATATCTGAGTGTACATATGTGTAGGAGAGTGCAGTTGTTCCTGGAGGACATTAGAGGTTTTCAGACGCCTAAGAGTTGGAGTTACAGACAGTTGTGAACTGTCTGATAGGTTCTTGGAACTGAACCTGAACCCTCTGCAAGAGCAGAAGGGTCTCTATGCTGCTGAGTCATCTCTCCAGGCCATGTGTAACATTTATCAAGATAAGTCTGCAGACACTATTGGAGATGAAATAGTACTCATGTCCTAGACTTATTCTGGAAACTAAATGAGTGAGTTAGCACATGTGAACTCATGCTTTTGAATGATTTTTTGGTACAGAATTCACATTCAATAAATATATATTATTGTCTTATTATTGTTATAATTATATTTTCCTCTCTAATAATTTTTAAGTTTTATTTTTGTTAGTGAAAACACAAAGATAACTGGCGATTTTAAAATAATCTTTTTATTCACTTTGTGTGTATGCGTGTGTGCATGAGTGTATGTGTGTATGGAACTGAGTATGCTTAGAACAATAATAAAAGATTCAAACCCAGTATGGCCCTCCTAATGACCACACTATAAAACAAGATTTTCATTTGCAGAACATAGAGATTCTGTTTTTCTTAAAAATGTTTTTTTAATCAGAATATTGTACACCAAAGTCATGATGAATTAATTCTCTCTGTATTTTCTAACTTGTTGAGATAATTATTTCTTGATTACATATAATGCTCTTAAAACAAACAGGTTAATTTTCAAGAAGCAGCGTTCACACTCTGCTTGCAGTAGCAATAAGGGAAGCAGGAAGCTTTTATCTGGGGCAGCTGTTCCCTTGAAGAAGATGCAGAATCCACCTGCCTCTTTGAATGGGACATCACATTTCTATTTTATTTTAGGAGAGATTTTTTTAAATCACTGGCTAAAATTCTCAAAGACAGATGGATTTGTTACCCCGCTTGTCAGTCAGTATCACTTCTGCAGCCTTTCCATTGACACAAAGAACCTAGTACAATGGAAATGCCAATCAGTGCACATCCCTGGCCACAAGGCTTCCCTTGCAAATCAAATAAGAAAGGATGCAGACTTTTGACTTGTGAACAAATGGCTTATGGCCGTCTCTATGTATTTTGTAGATGAACACCCTTGCCATCATCATAGCTCATGTAGGCAGGGACAAATTCTGAAGTGTGATTTAGCAGAAGCCATGTGCGACAGCCCAGAAGATAGTCAGATGCTAAAGGTGGCTGGCTCTATGGAACACACTGCACTTCTTGTATATTGACTGTTACCACCTCCTATCTGTCCATTGAGCAAACAAGTGCAAACAGACAAATTTCTGCTAGCTAAAAGAAAGGAAATTCTGCTTATTTCTTTATATATATATATGTGTGTGTGTGTGTGTGTTAAAAAAAGAAAACTTGCAAAAAAAAAAACCAAATTGTTAAGGGACTTTACTGATAAAGACATCCATGCAGTGAATCTTAGGAGTGAAAGGAGTTTATGTAGTTTGATTGCACAGGGTAACTGTCATGTCCACTTCTGTCCTATTACCTTAGCCTGGTTGCTTAGTGGTCCTCTATGTGAGCATTTTCTCACTTACTTCATAGGACCTGATACACCTTGGAAACAAGACGTCACATTGGAACAATATGAAGAGAAACTTAGCATGAATAAATCCATATTCTGAAAGGGATGTAACTTGGGACCAACATAATCCAGGCTACTGGCATGTACAGAATCAAAAGGACTCTTGATTTCTTAAGTGGTTTGAATTCAGCCACCATCAGACTGGAAACCCTATGGAAGAATGAAGAAGCAAAGGTTAGCTTAGAATGGCAATCTTAACACAGCAGGAACTAGCCCTATGTCCAGTATGAATCTTTTTTTTTATAGTAGATCGATTTATTTCTTTCCGAGAAACTCCTACAATGATTTTTTTTTAAATTTATTTATTTATTAAGGATTTCTGCCTCCTCCATGCCACCGCCTCCCATTTCCCTCCCCCTCCCCTGATCAAGTCCCTCTCCCTCATCAGCTCCAAGAGCAATCAGGGTTCCCTGACCTGTGGGAAGTCCAAGGACCGCCCACCTCCATCCAGGTCTAGTAAGGTGAGCATCCAAACTGCCTAGGCTCCCCCAAAGCCAGTAGGTGCAGTAGGATCAAAAACCCATTGCCATTGTTCTTGAGTTCTCAGTAGTCCTCATTGTCCGCTATGTTCAGCAAGTCCGGTTTTATCCCATGCTTTTTCCAGTATGAATCTTTTAAAATAAAATTCCATTGCTGTCCACCCCCTCAGAAGTATAAGGAAGACAGCAAGGGGAAATCACTCTGAATTTGATGAGGATTTGTTCTGAATTTGTGATAAGAGTTTTGAGGTTTATCCAAGTCATAAAAAAAATCTGCTACTTTCATTATTTACTTTATCAGTATTTATTTTCAGGATATTTTAATTCAGACTTTACAATTCTTACTTCTTATAAATTAACCAATACTTTCCTTCCGTGGTTTACAACTTTATTCAACTAAAAGAGCCTAACATGCACCAGTTAATATTCTAATAATCTATCTGTCTGTCTGTCTACCTACCTACCTACCTACCTACCTACCTACCTACCTACCTACCCTACCTACTTATCTACCTATTTATCTGTCTCTCCTCATATCTTTCTCTTTCCTCTGTCTCACTGTCTCTCTCTCTCTCTCTCTCTCTCTCTCTCTCTCTCTCTCTCTGTCTTCCTGTCTCTGTCCCTCTCTCTGTCTCTTTGTGTGTTTGTGTTCGTGCTTGTGGAGGTCAGAGATGAATGTTGGATGTCTTCCCCTATCCCTTTCCGCTTTTTATTTTTGACAGGGTCTTTCAGTGATTTGGCTGGACTGGCTGGTCAGAGAGCCCTATCTAGGGAATACTTTTGTCCTCACTCCCCATAATGTTAAGATTACATATTCAAGCTGCTACATGTCAATTTTTAATTATTAATTTTATTCTTCTATTATTTATTATATCTCAACCACATTTTCTTCTCTCTCCACTCCTCCACTTCCCTTCAGAAAAGACAGGCTTCCCAGGGATGTTAACCTAACAGGACCTAGCAAGTTACAATAAGAGTAGGCACAAACCCTCCTATCAAGGCTGGCGATGCACCCTAAAAGAGGAAAAGGGTCTCAAGCTCAGACAAAAGAGTCAGATTTACCCCTGCTTTCACTGTTAGGAATCCCACAAGAACACGGAGTTACACAACTATAAGGTATATTCAGTGAGCCTAGCACAGACCCATACATACAGACTTTGCGATTGCTGCTTCAGTCTTTATGAGCCCCTATGAGCCCTGCTTAGTTGATTATGTAGGTTGTATTCTCCTGGTGTTCTCGATTCCTCTGGTTCCAAATTTCTTCCTCCCCCTCTTTTCCTGAGTCCCCCCCCCCAAGCTCTACCTAATAATTGGGTGTGGATCTCTGCATTTTCTCTCATCAGCCGTCAGAGGAAGCTTCTCTGATGATGACTGGGTTAGGCACCGATCTAAGAGTATAGCAGAATATCATTAGGAATTATTTCATTGACTTTTTTTTTTTTTGCCAGTCATGTTTGGTTCTACCCTAAGTCTCTGGGCCATTTAGCTTCCAGTTCTGGCCATCCAGACAGTGTCAGACATGGGTTCCTTTTCATAGCATGGACCTCAAATTAGACCAGTCATTGGCTGGCCATTCCCACAAGCTCTGAGCCACATTTGCCCCAGCACATTCTGCAGGCAGAGCAGTGCAGAGCAGTGTGGGTTGAAGGTTCCCTGGCGGGATTCGTGTCCTGGTTCCATCAATGGGAATCTTGTCAGGTTACTGAAGATGGACCCTTCAGGCTCTGTATCCTCCATAACTGGGAGTCCACCCTACATTCTCTCTTAGTTCAGTGGAAACTTCCATATCAAAGTTTTTAATGTGGGTTCTGGGGAGCCACCTCAGTTTCTTGTGATGTCTTGCTCATGGACTCATCACACCAATCCAGTTAGTTATTTTTATTAAAAGACTTCATCTTACTCGATTGAATGCAATCACATGGGCAAATTAAAATTGAGTTTGTTAGTCTAGGATCCACTAATATGACTTAAATTGGAATACTCCCCTTGTGGTTGTAATTGGGTTTAGATGAGGTCTCCTGTATCATGGTTGGTCCTAATGCCAATAAAATGGGCACCTTTGTATAAGAGAGTTTTAGAGGCAGTGGGGCACACACAGAGACCAGCATTGGAGGAAGAAACAAGTTATAGCTGAAATGATGTACTTAGAAGACTAGGAATGACAAGAGCTGGGCACATCTCTTATAATGAGATGAGCATATGTCGTAATATCTCTACTCTTTCCAAAGAGGCCCCTACCCACTGACACTTGACTTGTGGATTCTACTCTCGACCCTCGAGAGACTGAACTCTTGTTCTAAGTTATGCAGTTGTGGTAATTTTCTTGGATCCCCATGGAAGTAATATAGAATTAGAAATTGCCACTCTGTGAGGGCGGCTTCTGCTTTCTTTCCCAATATGGACACATGTTGAGCAGTTCCGAATTTAAATTTAATTTACTCAGTGTGATTTTCACTGCTGACATGTTCTGATGGGTTCTTTCTACTGTATTTTCTGGTAATCCCTGCCCTGGGAGTGTGAAGAGAAACCAACGATGCCTTTCATGGACAGCCACAGAAGTGAAAAGTAACTCGCTCTTGTGTCAGAGATTGAAAAGGAGCATGGACCTCACAAGCTTGGACTCTGACATTGGAGGAAAGAGACATTCTGGAAACTGAACACTCTGTTCTCACCTCAGGGAATACCCTCTACTTCTTCCTTTATGCACAAAGTGTAGGTGTTGTAGTACCTGAGACCAACAAGCCAATGTTTTTTTTTTCTTTATGTCATCAGTTCACGTAACAAGAATGAACACAAGAATAGAATATGGAAAATAACTTTATTTTAAAATTCTTTGGTGTATTTTATTAGCATATATGCACTTAGTATACAAAGTTTCTCAAAGTCATTTTTGTATAAACATATAACATACTTGATCATATTGACCCCACCCTCTGTTGGCCTCCTTCCAGTCTTGCTGATTTCCTTACCAATCTTTTTATTTATCTATTTATTATATTTTTAAAAAGAAAACAATCTTTTTTTTTCATTATGCATACCAATCCAGGTTCCCATTCCCTCCCCTCCTCCCATTCCCTTCATATATCCTCCAGCCTCACCCCCATTCAATCCTCAGAAAGGGTAAGTCACATTACTTTGGGGAAGGTCCAAGGCCCTCTCTACTCTATCTAGGCTGAGCAAGGTATCATCCAATGAGAATAGATTCCCAAAAAACCAGTACATGCAGTTGCAATAAATCCTAGTACCACTGCCAGTGGCCCCTCAGTCTGCCCCAGCCATGTAACTGTCAACCACAATCAGAGGGACTAATTTGGCCCTATGCTTGTTTCTTCCCAGTCTGGCTAGAGTTGGTGAGTTCCCATTAGCTCAGGTAGACTGTTTCAGTGGGTGCACCCATTATGGTCTTGACTTCTTCTCATTCCTTCCACTCTTCAACTGGACTTTGGGAGCTCAATCCAGTGCTGCGATGTGGATCTCTCCCTCTGCCTCCATCAGTTGCTTGATGAAGGTTCTATGGTGATATTTAAGATATTCATCAGTCTGACTACAGGGCAAGTCAAGATTGGGCCCCTCTCTATTGCTTAGGGTCTTAGGCAGGGTCATCCTTGTGGATTCCTGGGAATTTCTCTAGAGACAGGTTTCTTGTTAACCCTATTATGGCTCCCTCAATCAAGATATCTCTTTCTTTGCTCTCATCTCTGTCCTTCCTCCTTCTCGACTATACCATTTCCTCAAGTTCTTTTCACCCCTCCCTTTCCCTCCACTCCCATGCTCCCAATTTTGTCAGGTGATGTTGTCTGTTTTGACTTTCCAGGTGGATTTATATATGTTTTTCTTTGGGTTCACCTTATTACTTAGCTTCTCTAGTATCATGAACTATAGGCTCATCATCCTTTGTTTATAACCAGTATCCACTTCTGAGTGAGTACATACCATATTCATCTTTTTGATTCTTAGTCATCTCACTGAAGATGGTGTTTTCTAATTCTATCCATTTCATGCAAATTCAAGATGTCATCTTTTCCCATTCAGTAGGCTGCCTTTTTGTCTTATTGACTGTGCCCTTAGCTTTACAGAAGCTTCTCAGTTTCAGGAGGTCCCATGCTCTTTTAAGGGATCACCATTCCTTACCCATCTTAACTAACCCCTTTCTACTTTGATGCCATACTTTTCTTTTCTTTATTCTTTGTATTTTTTTTTGATTTTTTGAGATAAGAGTTTCTCTTTGTAAAAGCTCTAGCTGTCCTGGAATTTGTTTTGTATACCAGACTGGCCTCGAACTCACTGAATTCTGCCTGCCGCGTGCTGGGATTAAAGGTGTCCACCCCCATTGCCCGACTTCATGCCTGTATTTTCATGCCCCAGTGGGTTTCACTGTGGTTTCTAGCAGGAACATGGGTGAGAGGGTCATTTACAGAAGCATGGCACTTTTCCAGTGGCGACAGCCTGAAACAAACAGCTTTCCCTCTAGTATCCATGAACTACAAATAATTCACCAGGGAGCTGGGAGGTCTCAGGGCTCCTCCCTACTCCGTGGCAGGAAACTGGTAGGGCCATTCTTTTGCCGATCTTGTGCAGACTGCACACATTTGGAGACTGAGTGTCATGCTACATCAACCAAGATTCATTCCACACCATGCACCTCTTCCTCTGCTTCTAAAGGGCTTTCCATTCCTTCTTGATATGTTCCCTGAGCTGTGTGTGTGTGTGTGTGTGCAGGACAGACATTTCATTTATGGTTGAGCATTCAATTTTTCTTTTTATAAATTTAGCTTTTGAAATTATATGTCCTGAAAAAGGACATTGAGTATAACCTTAGCACAAATAATTAGCTTTCCAACTGTTATACCTATACCCACAACACATCTATATTATATACAACAATTTTACATTTTGGGCCATAGTTCATAACATACCTGTTCTTCTTGCATTGTAGAATAGGATGTGATGAGCATTCTAGCAGTTTGACAGTTTAATTTTGTTCAAGGTGTACATTATTTTTCCCATAAGTACAAGCCATTTTATTTTTCCATTTATAATAAATAATCCATTAAAAGAACGATACCAGCTTTCTCTTCCCACTACATGTATGCCTTCAACGTTTATACTCCTACATATTTTAGTTCATGAAAGACGAAACAATACTGCTTTGTCTTCTTTTGGGAAATAGGACAGTCAGAGTTCTTATCCAGGACCATTACACAATGACGTCCTTTCCATTAAATGACAAAATGGATATATACTATGTTTATTTCCCCTCTGTCCTTAAAAATATTTTTCACCCATCAATCTTCGGTCTGAGAAAATTCACATGGGATACTGCCATCCCAAGACTCAGGGCCCAGACTTCACTGATTTCATCAATTCCACCATCACCATTTCAGCCTAGAATGTCACTCTTCGTCACTTCCATTCATCTTCAGATTCATCTAATAATTGTGAGTCACAGTCCTTTGTCAATTTTCTTCTCTTTGACAGAAGGGGATGAAAATAAGATTTCTGCATTCTTGACTATGTTCAGAAGAAACTAAAAGCATTCTGAAAAAAACACAGTCTCCTTTGATATATATTTTTTGAGTTAACGATATAATGCTTCGGCTAACTCAGAATGAAAACAGACTGTGGCACAATAATGATGACTTATTTTACAGCTGAATCATCTTTTCAGGAGAGTCTATCATTTTTCTCTTTTCTTATTACTCATTCACTCCTAGCACTACTGAAAATAATCAGTGACAAAACATTCTTTTTCAGACTGCTGAAATAGCAAATTGTTTCAAGATAAAATTACTTTAGATTCACCTTGCAATTAGGTGATGCAGTGTGTTTTATTACATTTAAAAGTATAAATAAAGTTTATATTTGTTCTTTGTAAGAATATTAACAATTAAGCCGGGCGATGGTGGTGCACACCTTCAATCCCAGCACTTGGGAGGCAGAGGCAGGTGGATCTCTGTGAGTTCGAGACCAGCCTGGTCTACAAGAGCTAGTTCCAGGACAGGCTCCAAAGCCACAGAGAAAGCCTGTCTCGAAAAACCAAAAAAAAAAAAAGAATATTAACAATTAATAACTGTGTGGTTCCTCTGTAGACCTCACTGAACAATTGAGCCAGCTGCCTGTGACTGGCCCTGGCTGAGGAGGGGAAGTAGCTGCTCATCACCTAGCCTAATCAGATGCAAAAGGGAGTCCAGACAAGCAGAAACTCGAGCTCGTTTATTTCCTTACAGCGTGCAACTTATAAATCAAAACCCCACAAATCTCAGAAGAAGTGGAAGAGGAATTAGCCAATCACATCAGCTGTCATGTCTGTCTGAGCTGCGGTTCCTATAGCCCTCAATGGGGGTCAGACGGGCACCAGGCATTTCATGTCATCTTACCCCATCTTTAACTCCAATCATCCTTTTTGTAAATAAGTCAGGTCTCCTCCCCACTTGTTCTGCTTCAGCGCTGTCTCGGCTGGGAATATTTTTCATGGGCTTTGTAGCAATGTCACTGTTTTTTTTTTTTAATTTTGTGCCTTTTTCTAACTGTTAATGCTATTGGCGCCAACTTTGGCCACTCTAGTCTCCTACGTTCTCAATTAAGCCCACAAATAACATGGAATCTGGAAGAGCAATCTTTAAAAATAGAGAACTTATCAATAAAGAAATCCAGAAACTAAAATTGAGTCTGTTAGGTGTTGCTTATATAACTATCTGTGTGGACACAATGTGTCACAAGACTCAATTCCTGTGGTGGTAGGGTAAGGGTTACACGTAATCTCATTAGAAATAAGGACTTATTCCATTTAAAAAGCTGTCCATAGTATGTTCTTATCCCACCATGCACTTCTCCACTGGCACGTTGATCGCGATGAGATCCCTGGCCGAGGATTTATCCTCTGCTTCTCTATGAACTCTGTCAGAGCAGCTGGTCTAGCATTATGGATTCCTGCTACTTGGCTAACTGCTCATTATAGACCTGGTTCATAGAGGTTCTCCAGGAAGTGCAATCCTTACATAAAAGGAAGAACATCAGAGGCCACCTTGCTCACCCACCTGAACAAGAGTTCAGAAAAATCTCTGCATGCCTGGTTTCTTCGAGAAACACAGCTTCGCTTTTATATTTCTCAAGATGACCTTTCATTTTAGAGAACTCAGGCTGTTACCGAGTCAGGTGGTCCATCCCTGGCATTCTGGAGATAATCTCCCAGGTTAACTCCTGAGGCTGCCCATTCTAGTGAAACTTTGGAGAAGTTATCCAGTATAGCTTCTCCTGGACTCAGGATAGTCAATTTTAAATTCTGGAAAAAGTATTAGTGCCTTCTTATGAATGACCTGTCATGATTAAGTGATGTCAGTATCTGACACAGAGTAGACCTCGTTAAGAATTTGCTAATTTTTAAGCCATCAGGGTGATTATTAGCCTATTGATCTAAATCTCACTACCTAGTACTTCTAATCACTGATTCCCACAATCCTTTTGAGTCTCCACAAGCTAATGTCTCCCACACAATAAATGTCAAAGTCTAAGAAGTTGCATGGTATTTCTCCCCCTTCAAACTGAGTATCTTCACTGTTTCTGATTTTTCATAATATTATTTCTTCTCTTTATTTCTTTTTATCACCCGGATGTGACTCATTGCCTTTGCAAACCCATGGTCTAACATTGTACCCAGTGCTCAGGGATGGTATGACCAGGCTAGCATGATAGGGCATGATCTCAACATTTCTTGTCTTTGACTAAAAGTCAGGGATTATTTTACCTGGATTGGAGGACAGAACCTAGTATCTAATTTAGTGAAGTCATAGTTATATAAACCCTTGAATTTTCATGCATAGTCTTTAAAACAAATTTCACATTCTAAAGAGCTATAGTTATTTTTGTCAGCAGGTTGCAGTTATGAAAATGCTAAACATAAATAATCATTGGAAAATATAGTGAGTGATCACTTTACCATAATTAGGGTGGCATTTTTTAAAATGACAGAAACTGCAAATGATGTGGAAAAGGGGGGGTTGTATGTTGTTAGTAGGGATATAGTTTAGTAGATCTGTTATAGAAAACAGTACGAAGGCTCCTCAAAAACCATTTGACCAAACAAACAAAAAACTGAAAATAAGTCTGCCATGCTATCTGGACACTTCATTATTGAATCGATCTGCAGAGCAAATAAAATCAGTATGTCATTTATCTTCACTTATATATCTTGGTTCAACAGTCATAATATCAGGGACAAAGAATTAATTTGTCTACCAAAGACTAATATATGAAGATAATTATATATGTGCATACATATGCACAATACATACACTGCATAGCACTGTCCAATTGTAAAAAAATAATTAAATCTTGTCACTGTGGCAGCATGAATGGACCTGGAAGACTTCATATCAAGTGAAGTAAACTAAGAAAAGAAGGACAAATACAATTTGATTTTAGTCATATATGGGACCTGAAAAACTTGATCTCATTGAATTTGAAAGAAGAATGTTAGTTTGCAGGGGCCTGGGAGAACTGAGTTGTGTTTAGGGATTGGTCACTGGGTGTAATGTTCTAGCTAAACAGGAGGAAGAGTTATTTTCTGTTGCCTACACTTAAGCTTCTTAAACCATGAGTCACAGGTAACTGAATGAGAAAAAATTCACAGCAACAGTTTCACAACATAAAGACTACAACTTAACTCAACAGAAGAACTTCAAATGGCCAAAAGACACTTAAGGTCATGCTCAACTTCCTTAGCGATCAGGGAAATGCAAATCAAGACAACTTTAAGATACCACCTTACACCTGTCAGAATGGCTAAAATAAAAAACACCAATGATAGCCTTTGCTGGAGAGGTCGTGGAGAAAGGGGTACACTCACCCATTGCTGGTGGGAATGCAAACTTGTGCAACCACTCTGGAAAGCAGTGTTTCGGTTTCTCAGGAAATTCGGGATCAACCTTCCCCTGGATCCAGCAATACCACTCTTGGGAATATACCCAAGAGAGGCCTTATCATACAACAAAAGTATATGCTCAACTATGTTCATGGCAGCATTGTTTGTAATAGCCAGAACCTGGAAACAACCTAGATGCCCTTCAACGGAAGAATGGATGAAGAAAGTATGGAATATATACATATTAGAGTATTACTCAGCAGTAAAAAACAAGGACTTCTTGAATTTTGCATACAAATGGATGGAAATAGAAAACACTATCCTGAGTGAGGTAAGCCAGACCCAAAAAGAGGAACATGGGATGTACTCACTCATATTTGGTTTCTAGCCATAAATAAAGGACATTGAGCCTATAATTCATGTTCCTAGAGAAGCTAAATAAGGTGAATCCAAAGACAAACACATAGGCATCCTCAGGAATATTAACTTTCATCAGGCGATGAAAGGAGACAGAGACAGAGACCCACACGGGAGCACCGGACAGAAATCTCAAGGTCCAAATCAGGAGCAGAAGGAGACGGAGCACGAGCAAGGAACTCAGGACCACGAGGGGTGCACCCACACACTAAGACAATGGGGATGTTCTATTGGGATCTCACCAAGGCCAGCTGGCCTAGGTCTGAAAAAGCATGGGATAAATCCGGACTAGCTGAACATAGCGGACAATGAGGAATACTGAGAATTCAAGAACAATTGCAGTGGGTTTTTGATCCTACTGCACGTACTGGCTTTGTGGGAGCCTAGGCAGTTTGAATGCTCACCTTACGAGACCTGGATAGAGGTGGGCAGTCCTTGGGCTTCCCACAGGTCAGGGAACCCTGATTGCTCTTCGAGCAGATGAGGGGGGGGACTTGATCGGGGGAGGGGGAGGGAAATGGGAAGCGGTTGTGGGGACGAGGCAGAAATCCTTAATAAATAAATAAATTAAAAAAAATTGAAATGCGTAGGGAGTCTGTGATATTTCTGCAGTATTCACATGTTTTGTATTCTAAGGCTTCACATCAGCTTTGGTTCTGAACCTCAGGCATGCACACATGCACTGTGCACATCCTTACGCCTCTCAGCAACAGTGCATGCTGTCCAAACACCTTGTTTCAGATTCAAGACTATTGCATGTTGTCAATTCCAGGGCTTTTGCCTTATGGTTGAAGCTTTTTGCTCTTACTTATACATAACAGTTTAATAATGGAAAGACTTTTTGTGTTCATACAAATGACAGTTTTATTAGCAAGAAAGAGAGAGCAAAAGAAAAGAAAAGAAAAGCAAGTAAAAGGCTTATTTTTGAATTTTGGGACCCAGTGAGAACAAGCAACCATTTGGAAATTGTTCTATTCAATTAACGATTAATGGCCAAAGAGAGATTAAGAAGAAAGATAGAGGGTTCTGTGCTGGGTCTTCCCATCTCTCTCACCATCTGCAGCTGTTTTTCTCAGACTTCATCTTCTAAGTCTCAAGTTTGAAGTTTCAGCTTCTAAGCTGCCAGTCTGACTCAGACTGTACTGAGTACTTTAGTTAGCATTTTAGTATCAAATTAGTTTGTTTATCTTTAGATACCATTGTGTTAGACAGATGAGTTTATTCATCTTATTGATATATGAACATTTTTCACCTATAATAAACAGTAAGATTATATATATGTTATAGAATTGTTTTAAGATAAATTTACTTATGATTTATTATCAACAGTGTTTGATTTATATACCAATCTTATAAACTGTAGGAGGAGGAGGGTATGCTTGTTCATCCTGGCTGCCCTTCTCCTACAAATCTTTTCAAATATAATACATATAATAGCACTTTATAAGGTATTGTGTAGATTTAATGCTCAAGCCATTTTTGAAAATTTGAATCACCTTTTAACATATCTAAAAAGCAACTATTGAATAGAAATGACCATATTTTTAGGCTAAAAGTGAAGAAAGTGGAATTAAAAATAGTCAAAAATTTCACAAGTTGGCACTGCTAAACAGGCAGTAGAGGAGTGGTACTGAGTGATTGATCTCACGTTCTTATCTGGTGGCCAGCTTGTTTCTCTGCAACGTGACTGTGGTCCATAGGGCAGATCTGGCTTTACCTGAATGACTCCTGCTTCTGCCTTCCACTTCAGGGTAAGAGTGCTGGGATTGCAGTGAAGAGCCACCATGTCGGGCTCTTTGCATGAGTTCCCAGGCTCCCTGGCCAATATGCTAGTTCCTAGTTCAATTTCCTCATCTGCTTATAATACGTTTTATTTTTGTAAAACATAGTTAAACATGTTCTAAAATCTGCATGCACTCTGTCATAGGATTTCTTTGAGCTTTGAGAATGGCAACCTGTCTGAATTGGGAAACAATGCCAAATAAATCAAGCCTGACCTTGTGGAGCCCAAGCCCACTTCTTAGAATCTCATACTGTATTTTGTCAACTCCCTAAACCATTTTTAGTGGTAACCAAGAATTGTTTCTCCTGCTCCCCTCACCCTCCTAGGTCTGTAATGTGCAGATCCATTTCCTGACAATCCCACAGCAGCAGCTGGTACCCTGCAGTGCCTGGTTCTTCAGTTTTCTAAGGGTTTCATGTGAGTCACGCCCCCAAATCAAGAAATCATCCAGGCCAGAAGCCGCAGGCTTGTTTAGATCTATGATTCCAATTCTTTTTGATGGTGCTCTTTTGAAATGGTTTTCACTCTGAGCTTATTCTCTCTGCGAAAGAAATCAGAAGTATAATATATAGTGAATATTTCCATAACTAAAAGTTGAGTACTTCATTTGTGTCAGGGATTATCTTTTTTTAATATTTATTTACTATTTATTTATTTATTTTTTAAAATTTGTTTATTTATTTAAGGATTTCTGCCTCCTCCCCTCCACCGCCTCCCATTTCCCTCCCCCTCCCCCAATCAAGTCCCCCTCCCTCATCAGCTTGAAGAGCAATCAGGGTTCCCTGACCTGTGGGAAGCCCAAGGACCGCCCACCTCTATCCAGGTCTCGTAAGGTGAGCATCCAAACTGCCTAGGCTCCCCCAAAGCCAGTACGTGCAGTAGGATCAAAAACCCATTGCCATTGTTCTTGAGTTCTCAGTATTCCTCATTGTCCGCTATGTTCAGCGAGTCCGGTTTTATCCCATGCTAAGACTCCCTTTCTGATTTCCAAGAGCTCTCAACAGGTGAAAGTTGTGTCTAATTTCTTTCTGTTGGCTCACATTGGTTCACAAATTTTAGCGTAGCACGTACTTGGATGATTTTTCTTGTCTGTTATTCATCAGCTCATCACCGATTTGATATTACTTCTTTTTAAAAAAATGATTATTCTCATTTTCAGGTCCTAAGTTAAACTATATTCTTATTTTATATTTGACCCTCAGGATTTTCCTTAAATCCAAACTCATTTAATTAATGTTTGTACTTGTATTTTATTGCTGTTGTAACCAAATACCACAAATGTTGGGACCTAAAGTGACACACGATATTGTCAGTCTCTGCTGTGTTGGGCTGCTCTGTCTTGGTGGTGGAGACCTGTCTTCCGCTCCTTTTCTAGGATGCCAGCGCTGTGATGCCATCTTTAGCACACCTGCAGCAAGTTGAGTGTT
This sequence comes from Microtus oregoni, assembly GCF_018167655.1. Classification (NCBI taxonomy): domain Eukaryota; kingdom Metazoa; phylum Chordata; class Mammalia; order Rodentia; family Cricetidae; genus Microtus; species Microtus oregoni. Next base: position 32,277,965 of record NW_024543069.1, on the reverse strand, counting down.
CTTCACCCAGTGCCGTGAGGTTTTTTTTTTTTTTTCCAGTCACACTTCGCACTGACCACAGGAAAATGGTCTCTGCTTAAAGACTGAAGGGAGGTAGGGCTATACATGCATATTTCAAATCCTAGTTTCTAGGGAACTCAAGGCAGGAGCACATGGACAACAGAACTTCAAAGCTAGCCTGTATAACACTGTGGACCTTGATTCAAAATAAAACAAGGGAAGGGGAGATGTCTCAATAGACTAAATGTTCACTATGTAATGTAAGGACCTCAGTTGAATCCCCACAACTGTGTGAAAAAGTAGGCATGGTGGGTTTCACTTATAATCCCAGCACTGGGAAACAGAAATGAATTCCCAAGGCTCTCTGTCCATCCTGCCAGGTTCCCAGAGAGTTCCAGGTTTCAGAGGGACTCAGTCTGAAGGATAACATTCAGGGTTCCTAAGGAATGATACGCAATGACACACATACACACACGCATGCACACACACATATGAGACACACACATTCACACAGAGTTACAGACATATGTAAACTCCATGTTTATCTGTGAACATGTATCACACAAGTGAATAAACAAACAAACAAACAAAGATTTAAACTGTCTGGGGATGTGAATGCCCAACATTCACAAAGCCATGAGTCCAATCCTCAGTAGAACAAACTGAAAAGTTTTTTTTTAGATTCTCAGTTCATACTGCGTACCTTACTTATTTATAGTTCCACTTACAGACTTCTCAGAGATTCGTGTGATATTGCCTTCAGAAACTAATTCTCATAGCTTTCCCCCTTAAGCTAATTGGGAAAATACAATTGCACAAATATACACTTTTCTGAGAAGATCTGTGGAGTGGTAATGTATTCAGGGGTAAGAAATGCATGTGTTTGGTATAGAGATATTGTTTGGATTCTTCTTTGTGTATGTGATGAAAGCTTGTGAATAGACATTAGGCCGCATTGTCATCTTCCTGACAGTTTCATACCGGCCTCAATTAATCTTCTCTCATTGAAAAGTTATGAACAAACTTCTCTGTGTAGAATGAAAATTTGTTTACTCTTTATCTGCATATGCCGTTAAATTCAGTTTCTGTGCAAGCTTGTGTACACACACACGAGAGAGAGAGAGAGAGAGAGAGAGAGAGAGAGAGAGAGAGAGAGATCATTAAATCCCACATCTCAAAGAAATTTTTCCTCGGAGTCCTTTTCTTTTTAACACGTCCCTCCAATCTCATTTTCTATAGCACCTTGTCATATACCTTAAATTAGCCACTATCTTTTTATATATTCACATCACAGTTTTGCAGGGAAGATAAAAGGAAATTGCTCTCAAGTGATGGAAGTTTTTTTTTTTTTAAACTTGCTGTGTTTCATCTCAAAACATACTTTTCCTTCACAAAAACTAGTTTTATAAACATTTGCGAACAGGCTGCATAAAGGAAGTTGCTGACACAACTTAACTGCATCTATAATCGTGCAAATGATCTGACTGCATGGGGAGCGCCAAGAAGGGGGGAACAGACATTGCCTTTTCAACGTAAGTCTCCATATAAAATGAAGAGACTAATGGCACTTAGATAACTACATAATTGGAATTGTTTGGGATATGTCTACCCTGTAGACACTTGGCCAGTGTTCCACATAGAGACTTGAGTCTGTGTCAGTGAAGCTGTGCAGATAAAGCATCTCTAACGATCTGAGAAGAGACAGAGCATGCTGTGTCCTTGGAGACATATGCGCCCTCCATTCCTTTGCCTGTACTCCCAGGCACAGAATCACACTAATCTCTTTCTTCCTTCTCCCTTTCTTTCTGTAGGACTGAGGGCTAAACTCAGGACCCTGTACATAGTAAGTGCGTCGCCACTGAGATATACCCATAACCTCCAATTGTTTCACTGTGGTTCCAGGGTTCATTAGAATGTGTATGCATATTTTATAATGTGAATATGCCCATTATATAATATACATATGTGCATACAGTTCATATCTCATATATATTCAAGATTCTAGACTCTTGACAGATCTTTTTTTATGAACAAAAATATACGGTCATGAGCAATTTATGTAGCTCTAAATATTCATCTCTGTTTTTGCAAAATCTTAATTAAGATCATTGTCTGTGTGGCTTTTTAATTAATAATTTTCCACAGCACAATATTCTTTACTAACATCAAAATCCCTACCAAATCTAGAATTTTGTTCTGTCTCTATCTGTCTGTTTGTCTGTCTGTCTACCTTCATCATCATCTATTTTCTATAATCTACTTACTATATATTGATCACCTATATATAATCTATCTAGTCTCTCTCATTCACCAGTCAATGCTCCATCTGTCATACCCTTGCATATACTATCTATTTATCATCTACATATCATATATCTTGAACAGAAATGAATCACATATCCACCAAATATTTTATATCTATCTATCTATCTATCTATCTATCTATCTATCTATCTATCTATCTATCCATCATATGTCTTATATTTCTATTATTTTGTCTAAACCTACCTTTCAGTCATATACACACATGTATATATTATCTATGTATCATCTACATTTTGTTTATCCAATCTATCATCTCTCTCAACCATCAATTAATATCCTACCAATCATAATCTTATCTACCATCTATCCACCTATGCATGCATACATTATCCTATCATCATTCTGTCTCTCTCTACCATCTATCACTGTTGTGTTTTGTTGGATCAGTTGTCCTGAGATTAGGTAGAATACCTACCTAACACTATTAATATATGCTTCTTTTATGTGACTAATTTTTAACTATTTTTTAACAAGCCATTTGCACATGTTATTTACATTTTCAGATTCTCAAAGTAACATGATGTTACTGTTTATAACTCAACTTCTAGGATCAATACGCTGACTTTGTAAGATACAACACGTACAATAACACTCGTTTACTGAGACCTGTATTATGTGCCAGGCATCTGACTAGGTATTTACACCTACAATAGCCTTCAGTCCTTACTATGAGTTTGAGGTGAGGCTGTGTTGTTCTGTTCAAATGTAAGTAATCAAGGCACAGACAGACTTAGTAACCTGCCTTGGGAACACAGTGTGCGGCTGGTGTAGATAGACTCTGATCTCAAGTTTTGTAGAGATTAATTGCTTAACAATCTTCTCCAACCCATTCATTTTTTTATTTTTATTTTACATTATATTTTTGTTGATAGTAACTCATTCTATTTGAGTTAATATTCCAGAGATCTTGAAGTAGACCATGCTACTTTTGTGCCTGAGGCATTTTCTTCTACACCAAGTTTCTCTATGTTCCATGCTTGCCTTCGACTGCGACTCGCTACTGTGTTCTTCCCACAGTATCAATTCCGTAGACCACTTTGAAACTTTCCCATGTATTGGGGATGGATCTACTTCCATGGGGACTCACCATTTTGAAGTTCTCCCATGCACAGATGACATATTCACTTCCTACAGAGCTCACCAGTCGGATGATTTCCCATGTGTAAAAGGTATATTTACTTCCTGCTCGAGACTCTGACATGTGCAGTCCCGGAACCTTGCTTAGTGACAACTCCTTCAATCACGATGTTAGTATAGAAATCTTGCGAAGCTGTTTGACTTAACCACTCTTATTTTTCCAAATTTGTAGGCAGATACTCCTTGGGAAACGATTTTGAAATATTTGAACAAGCTGCTTTGAGATCATGCTTAAACAATTTATTTCAGTGTAATTATAGTGTCTGCACTTTTTCCTTTCCTGTGCTCTTTATTTTTCCAGATGTTTCAAACTTTGTGAGAAAGGTCAGGTTGTTCTTTTTTGCCATTAGGAAGAATACTCACAAAAAGGTATTTTGTTAGACAAATGCTTTTATATAGTCAAAAATCAAATCTACTTTGGGACAGCTATGGGTGAAGTAATAGAGCCATTATTTAAACTATGAAAGGAAAAGCTCTTGACCCACAGAGAAAATAAAAGTTGAAGTGCTCCATTAGCACGATTTGCTGGCTTTTGTTTTGGTAATCTTCCCATTCCTCATATTGTCTGCTTCATTATCAAGCACTCAGCTTTGTAGGGATATCATCACAGAAGAGATTGTGTGTACCTGGAAGTGGCCTTTCTCAAGCACAGGAACCAGCATACCTTGGGAGACTTATTAAATGTTTATTAAAGAATGACTGGATTTCCCTCATTTCAGTTAGTTGCATCTAGTTTGCCACTAAACCACAGATATCACACCATGAGTGAGAAATCATGCAAAATATCCTCATAATCGCTTCATCAATGTGAATTTGCGGAAGTAAAACAAAAGAATTGAGAAGGATGGTTGCATTGCAAAAGATATAAAACAAACAACCCATAAAGGTTATTTAATAATATAATCAAAGTGCCTACAGATTTGGATGAAAAAAAAAAACAACAGCCACCCAGAGTGTAATTTTCTAAGATATTAGAAAATTATGACTTGATTTTAATATGCCAAAGAGAGCTAAGGTTTATAAAAAGGACGTCTGAGTTTCTCTAGTAGTTAGAGAAGAATCGATTTCTGAATACCTGTCGAGTCTTTGAGATGTATAGCTAAGCAATCAATACCAATTAACTCTGAAGATATGGTTCCTGTGAGCCTTCATATTGGAATAAATGACATTTCAGTAGGTGGAAAGGGTGGTCCTTTGCTAACACATGTACAACTTGGAATCTATGTATTTGACATAGTTTAATCAAATTAAACCAGGACCAGGTTTCATTTAGTTAATGTATATTAGCTCTAATCTGTAGTACAGTGAAAAGAAAGAACAGTTAAGGCAATATGCAGATTTTTTGAATTTTTTTCTTACCAATTTTTAATTAAATGTCTAGATAGATATAGAGATCTGGTATTAAATATCCAGAATGGTTAGTTGTTGTTTTGAAATAATTAATAGCTCAATGATTATTGAGAAAACTAGTAAGTGTTTTGATGATTAGATAACAACTTCATGGCATCTTTGGAGGTATGGACTCAACTCATGGCTTACAAGTTTATTTAGTGAAATTATGTGCCCCATAATGAACAGTGGGCTCTTTGAAGGCAAGATGGACTTTATTTCGGGATCTCCTCTGCAGAGAGAACATCTGTAAATGCTCTGACATTGAAAACATTTTTATCTCTGATACGACTCTCAAATGTTTCACATTATGGATTTCTGGGTTTGTCATGCACAGCTACTGAAGACTATGCAAGTATTCCAAAACCTGAAAAACCTCTGAAATCAGGACCACTGCTGACTGCATGCATTTCTGACAAGGGATAGACAGCATAGTGTCTGGCTGATAAAAAAGGCAGAGGAGGAAGAAGGCAGGACCAGGATGTAGTTCCTATTGACAAACTGCTTCAATCAAGTTTACATTTTGTCAGATAGGGTTATCCTGACTCTCCCATTCCTGATGCTAATTGGATGGGGTTCTGACAGTGACTTTTGTGCTCCTTGTGTTGTCACTGAGACTCCCTCATGCCATTTCCAAGTGAAGTCCACTGGAATTTAAGACTTCTATGTCTGGAATAGTGCAGAGGGGCCATTGATCACTGACGACTGATTCTTAGTTATAACTGTGGAAATATTTGAAGGATTCTTGCCAAGTCACCTGGCACATGTGACTGTTCTTTAATCTTAATCAATAGAGAAGGAAATTCCAATTCATAGATTACAGCTTCAAACTGACTTCCTTACACACACGTAAATTCTCTCAGGACTGCCGTTTATAGTGCAGCTGTTGCAACTAGTGTAATAACAATTCCAACACCTGAGCTGTCTCTCAGATGACTGTCTTTAGTAGATACCCTTATCTTAGTTTCTAGTCAAGGGTCACGTAGATGGCCATTCACTTCTTTTCAGGAACACTCAATTTCTAGGAAGTGTGCTAAGGGGACTCCTGCCATGACAAGTTTCAGGAGGGATGGCCAAGGAAGAGAACTTTGAAATAGAGCACAATAAGAACTGGTTCTTGTCTCTCAATACCACTGAGTAAGGTTTCTTCTCTGTCCCATCCTGCCAGGTTCAAAATCTCAAATCTACCTTTTTGAGATACTCTTGCCACTTGTCTTTGTGCTAATGTTCCACCAATGGCATAGCGTTTTTAGGGGGTTGTGAGGTTAGGTTGCTGCTTTGGATTCAAGGATAATGCACTTGTTAGCAATTCTTGGAACTATCTGTAGTAGTAGAAAAGACAGGTGATTCCGAACTCCTATGGTATGGTTAGAAAAATACTTCTTAGCATGTTCTGTTCAGATTCATAGGAGATATTCGGTAGATGTTGAACTGGCTACATAGCATCTCCACAGTATAGAACAGGTATAGGCTCATGAGTTCTGGCCCGGAAGTATTAACAGACTTGACTTCATTTTTTTTCTGCTTACATCTTCTAAAGCAATATGCTTTATTAAGCTTCCCATGTCAGATAGGTATTTTAAATGCCTTAGGAATACGGTGATTTGGAATTTTAATATTTATTTATTTTATTTCATGTGTGTGAACATTTTGCCTGCATGTAAGTATGTGTACCATGTGTGTGAGCTCCAGTACACATGGGGTTGAGAAGAGAGTGTTGAATTTCTATAACTGTATTTACAGATTATTGTGAGCTCCCATGTGTGTGCTGGGAACTGACTCCATGTCGCTGACAAGAGCAGCACATCTCAACAGCTGGGCCATCTCTCCAGTCTTAAATTTATTTTCTTGATCAATAGAACAAGCTTTTAGCTTTGTATCCATTAGATAAAAATAACATTAGACACCAGTGTATAGAGATATGAGTGAAGATGTAAGTATAAGCAGGGCAAATGTTTGTTTATTTCTGAGGCTGAATACCTTCACATTCCCCTGAGGTGTTCTTATTGATAAACAGAAGAGCAGCTGTAGCAGTGGTTGGTTTTTTTTTAGTGCTAATACCTAACTTTTGTCATTCAAGTCTGAACTTTGAGAGTTTGGAGAATACATTATTCTTTAAAAAAAAATTAAAAACAGTCTTATTTTACATACCAATTCCAGTTCCCCCTCCCTCCTGTCCTCCTGCTCTCCTATCTTCTCCCCACCCTACCCCCATTCACTCCTCAGAGAGGGTGAGGCCTCCCATGGGGAGTCAACAAAGTTTGTAATATTATTGTTTTTATATTCGCAGAAATGAACATAATGGAACAGTGATTCGGCTTCCAATTTCTAACCACCCTCGAATTCTGTACTCATTTCTGCTTACAGAGATTTAGTTGAACTTGAATTTGTTTGGTGTCTTCTTCTTGACTGTATAATAAGTTTCTAGCTTCAATTTTTCTTCTTCATCACAAATCCTTCAACTCTTTTACTCTTTTGGGCACACCATTTAAAATGCTCCCAGACACATACACCACCTCTTAATCTCATTTTCCTCTCTTGGGCCCGCCATCTTATAGATCTCCCAGATACATTGTTATGATTGTTTGTCACTTTAAGAGACAAGCCATGCCCACTCCCTGCAGCCCTTCCCTCCCTCACCATCTTGGCTTATCTCTCTGTTCCTTTTCTCGGTCCCCCCCCCTTTTTTTTTCTCTCTCTCCCTCTTTCTCTCTCTCTCTCTCTCCCCTCTTCTCCCCTTTTTCCTTCCTCTCCATATCCCATCTAATAAATGTCTAACTTTATTTTATATGGTATGTTTATCCATCTCTTGTCCGCCGGCTACAGTCACATGGAGACCGTCTGCATGGTCTTGGGCGCCGTCCCTGCTTGGGACCCTGGCAGCTTGTAGCAAACCCATCTGCATGGTGTGCCTATCTGTCTGCCCCTTGCCCACCCGCTGCCCACATGGCTAGCCACTGGGGATGCCCAGGGGACCAGCCACCTTGGTTTGTGGACCCGCCGCAAGCTGCCAGGACCTGCAGTAAATTCATAACACACATACCGAACATACCTCTAATAGTGGTAAAATAAAATAAATTAGTAGGCCTGGGAAGGTAGCTCACACAGTGCAATGCTTCCCAGACAAGCATGGAAGCCTGTGGTTGGTCCCCAGCACCCACATTCAGGCATACTTGGACTCACACTCAAACACACCTATCTCCCTACTTCTTCATCGTCTCTTTCTAAGAAAAACTAATGAGTAAGTACATACTATATTCATATTTTTGGGTTTGGGTTATCCCACTGAGGATAGTGTTTTCTAATTCCATCCATTTGCATGCAAAATTCAAGATATCATTTTTTTTTTAACCGCCGAGTAGTAGTACTCTAATGTGTACCACTTTCTTTTTCCATTCTTCCATTGAGGGTCATCTAGGTTGTTTCCAGGTTCTGGCTATTACAAATAATGCCATGCAGTTATATTTTTACAGCAACCTCTGAACTTTGTGATTAAATAATTCACACACACACACACACACACACACACTCCTCCTGTTTTCTGAGTATTAGGAAAACGTCATTCTTATAAGAATTCTGAGGTCGGGTCTATAGAAACTGCTTGGCATCTCCAAGTGCAGAGAATTACATAGGAACAAAGACCTTCTGCCATGGAAAGGGTTGTCAAGCTTAACCAATAAAATATACTACTCCATTAACTTTTAGTTTCAGATAAATAACAGACTTTAAAATATAAACCATTTTTATAATAAGCATATTATTGCTTGAGGTATACTTACACTGAGAAATTGTTAGTGCGAAATTCAAGCATAGCTGGAATTCTGTATTTTATTTTGGAATCTCACCACGGAATGATACCCCCTGTCACATTTATCACCAGAGACAACCACTTAGGTCTCTGTTACCTGATGGCATTTGACAAATCGACATTACCCTCGTAACTTATTCTGCCTCTGGTCTTGACTTTCTATCCCCTTAGGGTGAAATGATCCTGGGGTGACATTATATCTTGTCTTGTGTGGGTCAGTCTCATCTTATTTCTGTTGCTTTGGCATAATTGCGAACAATCTTCTTTCACTTTCAAAAGTGTTTAGGTTTAGGTGATAAATTATAAGGTCATTGATGCCTCATTTCATCCTTGATTTCCTTCTCACCCCTCATTTCTTGTTCTCCTCTAAGACCTCCATGCTAAGGTCTCTATCTCCCCACCCCCCATCTCTCTTCCTCTCTCTTTTTTGCTATCTCCTCAAAAACCATTAAACATTACTAGTGTCTTTAACTTTTAACTCTTATGCAAAAGGGAAGCAGAAATTAAGCACATGTTTGGTGAATTTAATAAAGCAGTAAGTCCATAAAAGCCAGGGAAATATTACAGATGAACCATTAATCAAACCAGATCTATAAATTGTGTAGAAGCAAAATGTTTTTCTTTTTGTAGCTTTGGGCAACTGTTTCCATTTCACAATGGGTATCAGACAGAGCTCCTATGTCAAATGATGAAGCATAAGATTAGGACATTTATACCTGTAAAATATCAGATACCTTGAATGGTTTTTTACTCTTCCCTGCTGAACTACACATTAAATCACAAGTTCACGTGTGTAAATGCTTCTATATATATAGACAAGTTTATACTGTGTTTGAAAACACACTATGTGGGCATGAGTACTGCTGTCATATGCTATGAACAGTGGGAAGGGAGATTTATGTGCTGAATCCACACTAAGCTATCCTTTTCATCACAAGGTTTTTCTAATTATTGATCATCAGAAACAAGAAATTCCAATTCACCTGTCTGCCAAGCAAAAACCAAAACAAAATGGTTTGTTTTAAAAGAAAAAGTGTGTGTGTGTGTGTGTGTGTGTGTGTGTGTGTGTGATAAATACCACTAGTAGTTCCAATTATTTAAAGACTTCTATAATCTTTTCTTCTTCTTTTTATTCATTTTAGTTTGCTATTGTTTTTCACAACAAGGTTTCTTGATATAGCGTTGGTGCTAGTTCCTGGAACTAGCTGTTGTAGACTAGGTTGGCCTCGAATTCAAAGAGATTAGCCTGCCTTTACCTCTTGAGTGCTGGGATTAAAGGTGTGTACCACCACCGTCTGGCTAAAGACTTCTGTGATCTTAAAATAAGCCAAAATACAAGGGGTTTTCAAAATAGAAGCAAGACGATTTTTCAATAAAAGTTAAAATTGTTAGACTATTCATTTTTAAATGTGTCATTAATTTAAGCATTACAAATTATTTAGAACTTACTGGAGGAAAACAAATATGTCATTTATTTCTTTGGTGTTAATTCATCCAAGATAAATAAATGTAATGTTTTATTATCTCTTAGAAGTCATGATTAGATTTTGTTTTTAGATAGTAAAATAATGGTTGCTAAATTTAAATGAAGCACTGCTTTGGAAAGCTTAATTTGAAATAGTGCTACTATTTTTCACCAGCATTTGAATACCTTCAAGGAAAATTGTGACTGTTTTCTCATTATTTAGAATTAATGGATATTCTGATGAGAAAAAATGGAAATAAAAAATATAATGTTGCAAAATTACTTCATTACTATAAAGTAAGTGTCAACAAGAAAATTTCAGGTGAACATAAAATGGTTATATGAAGAACAGATATTTTAATAAACTACAAGAAAGAGTTGTTCTGTCCCAAATCAGAACTAACTTACTATTTATAAGTGGAATTTAAAGGCAAATAAATTTATCTAAAATTTTCAGGTTAGAAGGAAATGAGGTTGTGTCAATTTGTTTCTTTGTAAATGTTTCCAGGGATGAACATAATATGGTGAACATATTTTACTAAAAATTGTATGAATACCAAACAACAGAAGACTAAACATAATCCTGTTAGTCACTTTCTTATGTCTAATTAAATATTTATTCTAATTGAATTATATCAATCAAGAGTTGGCAAAGTAGAGCCACCAGCCAAAAACAGATAGCCAGCTGTCATTATAAATAGCATTTGATTGAAGAACTGCCTTGCTTATTCACTTAGGTAATGCTTATGGTGTGTGTCTGTACACTGTGGCAGATAAGCTACTGCAGTGGACCACAAGGCCCACAAAGATTACGTGTTATCATATTTTAATTTTTAAACTTTGTGTGTGTTAGGGCAGGGGCATAACATAAAATATTGTATGTGTGGGGTCAGTGGACAGTTTCTCGGAGCTAATTTTTTCATTCTACCTTGTATCTCCTGAGAATAATCAGGTCAGGATGTGTGCTCAATAAGTGCTTTTACCCATTGGGGTATCTCAGCAGCTCTACCACATGATTCTTTAAAAATATCATTGTTTTAAAAATTCTGTGTACGTGTGCATATCTATGCACCAGGGTGTTCTTCTCATTTTAGATTCCTGCAGATATCAAGAGAAGGTATCAGATCCCCTTGAGCTGGAGTTCCAGGAATTTGTGAACAGCTGGATGGATGCTGGGAACTGAACTTGGGTCCTTAGCAAGAGCAGAATATATTTTTAAGCACTTAGCCATCTCTCAAGTTCCACCACATGATGTTAAGAGACAGCTTTATCAGGGACTACTCTAGAACATTGGCTTAACCCTTGTTCTCTAGATGGAGTGTTTGTACTATCACCATAACACATTCATAAAAACATGAATTAACATAAAATTTGAAGACACTGAAATGTTTTTGTTTTCCTAAATTTATTTGTGTCATTAATTGAATAAAACTACAGTGGTAAGTTTATAAGACACAATCAATAGAAAGACTATGATGCTGAGATTTCATGAGGTCCTTGGGAGGGTGCTGTACAGGCAGAATATGAAACATAGATATATGTGTTTATTCACTTACCAAGCATTTCGGAGAAAATGCAGACATCAGATGCCAATGTAGACACTTATGCTCAGTGGTGAAAATAGACACACTATATATCCTTGTGAAATTTATGAAACAGGTAGTAAGTGGAAATGGAGCCATATCTATTTACAAATTGTGACACATGTCATGAAAAAGGGAGCAGACTACAGTGAAGGGGATTAATGCGAGGAGGAGTTTTTGTGTTATTGGCTACTTTCCCTGGGAAATTGCTCCCGTTGTCCACTGCCATAGGTAGTGCATGCTATGGTTCACTACTTTCAAGTAAACACAGTTATTTATCTTGTTCACAATTCTCAAAGTTTTGCAAATTTGGCAAGATCATCAATTTTGTTTTTTTGTTTTTTGCTGCATAGTGTATTGTGTAGAATGTTCATGGCATTAGAGAATCCCTTATTTGTTGGTTCATTTGTACCAGGACATGCTTTTCTTGATGTTATGTGGAAGTTAGCAGTAGTTTGGGGATTGGGCATTGGTTTCTCACCAGGTGGACTTCCTTGTGAATTAGTTGAGCTTCTTCCAGTATGGTGGCTGAGCTCCATGAGTGAGAGATTTGAGAATTATACTTCTTATTGCCCAGTGTCAGAAGTTGCATAAGTTAGATAGCATCATCATTTGCACTGAGGGAACGAGTCCACTGAGAATCAACGGGAGAAAAAGGCTCCACCTCTTAAGGGGAGAAATGCCTACGTGTTATTGGAAGAAGATAGGATTATTAAGCTGTTATGTAATGTGGGCATCTTTGTTGAGTACATTTTGACACAGACTATAACAATCTGTACCATTATATTAAAATCTAGGGTGAAGAAAAACAACTCATTCCAACAATGGTAAGATTACCAGCGAATGTGAATGCCTCAAGCAAGAGAGAGACTGACTTGAGTTAGAAATCCAGAAGAATCCAGTGTGGTAAGCAAAGAGAAAATTGATCAATGTGACACCTGAGTGTGGACGTGTTTGATCATTGTAGTCACTTTAGTGCAAGGCAGGGCTTTCAAAGTTTATTTCCTAGATGAGCTAAGAAGGGCTTGAAACACTTAAAACTTGATAGGACATCATTCAATCTCCTTTTCTGAAGCATTCTCTGACTCTGGTGAGCATGGATGAAAAGGAGCTCAACGTCAAGCTGGTGTAAGAGGCTATCACAATGGTTCTAGTGGCCTTCTTTTGTCTTAGATAAAGGGTGCTTGGAGAAATAAAGACAAAGGAAGAAGTTAGATCGGACCAATGCTCTGGAGTGGAAGCTGTAGATATGGTGTTGTGAGCTGTGGGGAACATGGAAGAACCACTTATAGACCCCTGTAACGAATAACTAAACACAATGGTAGCATCCTTTGCATAAACTGGAACTCATGCTAGAAAAGGAACACATTTCTAGGGAGTTTAATCAAGAGCTCACTTTGTAAGTGGAAAGTCTGAGATCTCTCTGGTCTGCAACCAAACTGCAGGTTTGGAATTCATTGACAGGCACATGGTGCTTAACATCATGGGATCTTCTGGGATGGTCGAGGGGAAGACTACAGAGAGAAGGTAGAAAAACAGTGACTAATTCTCATAGTGGTGGTACCTGAAAGAAGGTGGTGTTATGAAGGCTTTGGAGCATCCCACACTGTGCTGAAAAGCAGGCACATGGGAGGGTTTTAAAACTCCAAACACTTTCTGGGAATATTGGAAAATTGGTGTGTGATCCAGATTCAGCAATGTAGGGATTCTGCCATTCCTACTAGTACCAGAGATTCTTCTTGTGTTTGGCTAGATTGAGTGATAGAGAATAAATCTAAGTAGGGGAGGAGGTGTGCACATCTGTAACATGGCAAGTGTAGCAAATGCCCAGCATGTGCATTCAAGCAAACATCTATAGGCAATGAGTTGGTTAAACCACTCAGTGGAACAAAATTGGTCTAACAGTCCACACAGGCAGAATGGATTTCCTGCTGACTGATATTCTACACTATATTCAATTGAAATATTTTCATGGGGCTTCTGCAATATGATCTGAGTCTCCATCCATTTTCAGATGAAGACATGGGACACCATTCAGATTTGACTGACAGGTCATCTCTTTCTTTTGTCGTGTTTAGGGTTTCACAAAATGTAGACCACCACACTGTCTTCAAAACAATGTTAAATGAATATATTTTAGTTTTTCTCTATGTCGGACAATGTGACAAAAACACAGTCACAAACTAGTTTCAAGCTCAGGTTTGTCGGTCTCCTTACATCTTTAAACATCGCTAACAAAGAACTAGATTTGCCCATTCAAAAAATTCTCCTGATTACCTCTTAGATTAACAAGGCAGTGGCAGCTAGCAACTTTATAAATGCTATCTTTATAGGCATTTTATAATACCTCCTTTTGTTAGCAAGTAATGTTTTAAGGATTTTGCATGAGTTATTATGTTTAGTTACCACACTAATCACTTGAAATCCAGTCTGATTCCAGGGCTCTCTACTGTAAAATACACACACACACACACACACACACACACACACACACACACACGAGAGAGAGAGAGAGAGAGAGAGAGAGAGAGAGAGAGACAGAGGGAGAGAGAGAGAGACAGAGAGACAGGGAGACAGAGAGAGGGGGGAGAGAGACAGAGAGAGACAGAGATAGGGGGAGAGAGACAAAGACAGACAGAGAGAGGGGGGGAGAGAGACAGAGAGAGAGCTTTTATTTTTGGAATTTGCTAAGTTGGGTGAGGTAAGGAAAGAGGGTGAAGAGGGAGGCAGCTGCTATTTCAACACTGATCCATTAAGCCCTGTTCAGAGGCTTGGGTAAGATTCCAAGCCACGGAAGTGTCTTGACATGTTCTGGGCAGCAAGTGATGGGATGGGATTTGCCTCTGATGTATAGTTGGCATACAGCTTAAAAGAGAGTATCCCCGAAGAGCGTGATCTTTATAACAACCATCGCTGATCTGGAAGCTGTCTCTGCTGGCACCTTTGTTCTTGTACTGTTTTATTGTACGATGTCTTGTCTAAAAAGGTAACTGTGATTCTTTCACATCGCGTAACTCTGAACAGTTAATAATGCTAATCAGAAACTTGAAGGCAGAAAAAAGTCAAGCAAATCCCAAAATAAACTTGTCTAAGGTCTATTTTATTGAGATCCACTAACGTCCTACAAATAAGTTCAGAGCTAACTCTTGTGGTCAAGCCTTCCTAAATATTGCTACTCACTCTTTCTTCCCTGAAAGCATACTAGGTTGCATTTAGTAAGCAGTGCCTGGTCTATATTGTTGGCTATCTTCTCCATGCGTATTACAGTCCAGAGCACTTGGGTCTCCAAAGAATTCTGTAGCACCTTCAGTGTAGGGGTTGCTGTTCTCAGCACCCTGCATCAGATGCTAAGTGATATCAGCATCTGTAGCAAATTCTGAGTTACCTTAGAGACTCATAATTTTTAATTTGTCACCTGTCATGCCTTACACCGACTCTATGAGATGAACCCAAACTCTTTATTATTCTTGCTTGATGCAAATTTTCTTTGCATTTAATGTACTTTCACTTTTTTCTTTAATGATCATATCTTCAATAAACCCACAGCCAAGATTCATAAAGAAAACCAAGTTATAAATAAGTGCATATTTTAAAAGGACAAACCTTTCTTGGCCTATAAAGTGAAAACAAATTGTTAAATTTGGAGACTTAAAAATTAATATATATCTCCGGTCAACTGATTGTCAAACAAACCCTTCTACCCTTATAGAACTGGCTAAGAAGGAAACTGCTCCCTTGGTTCAGTTTCTGTTGACTTCAGGGTGTAAGTACATCTCTGACTGTAGGCTAGATAGAAGCTATGACTGTCTGATTATAATACTTACTCAGTTACAATTTTTGTCTGCCCACAAAATTAACTTGAAGCATCCTGCAAGTATCTTCAGCCACTGGGTTTGATATTGTTCTTCAAAGGCAGGCTTAGCCAATGTTTATGGGTGAAAATAGACTGAATGTGGAAATCATTTTATAAAGGGGTATCAATAAATAGAAGAATGGATCCCTGGTTATTGTAAGGCATCCCATCCTGGATGATATCTGATGTGAAAATTCAGAATAAGCTGAGATGTGTCCCAGGTGTGCCCTGGTCACTCATTCATAAGTAGCTCCAGGGAGTCACAAGTAAGGGATGACACAAAGTTTATCTTTTTAAAATTTGACTGTGCTCCTTTGTCTGAGAACCCACTCTGTGTGAATGGACCTTAGCTTCACATGGGAAGTGTGGAGTGTTTGTTTCAGCTATAATTACTTGCAGTAGAAGTTTAAACTCAAATTCAATTTACAGAGTTTTAAATCATAAATCTAATTGATTATTAAGTTGCAGAATTAAGCGTAAATTTATACAGCATATAATATAGAATTATGTGTTATATAGAAGTATAAATTTTATTAGTGTGGTCATCTTATAAAAGTAAATAAGTTTTAATGGAAAATCAGGCATAACTTTTAAATTACCAATTTCATAAATTTCAAGTAATTTTGATATTCTTTTAATTTCTGAAATTACATTTATTTGTTTTACTTGCACATGTTTGTGTATGTGTGTGTGTGTGTGTGTGTGTGTGTGTGTGTGTTTCACAGTCCATGTCAAGGTTACAGGCCACCTGTAGAAGTCAGTGCTTCTATACCATGTGGTCTCAGCAACTGTAGTCAAGTTATCAGGAGGCATGGAGGAAAGGACTTTTATCTACTGAGCCATCTCAATACTTGTGGCAGAAACGGTTTTAAATAGAAATAATTTTCACTTAAACTCAAAGCACCACCAAATTTGAAATTTAGGAAAGACTAAGGAAGATTGTTGTGCCTTTCTTCTGTGGTGATGGAGTACGATGGAGTGCGGTACTGGGAGTGTCTTATTATCAGTACTGCAGTGCTAAGACTATTGTTTCCCCATTTGATAGCTGACCTCGGGTTATCTACATTCCTCTCTAGTTTTGTGTTTTGTTTTGGTTACGTCTCATCGCTTTTCTTTTAAAATAGGATCCTCACTGAAGTCTACGACCAGAGGAACAAAAAGAAGAGTTTTACAAGAAAAATCCCCATTCATACAGGAGGACTGTGCTTGTGCTCAGGGACCTATGATACTATTTCTTTTCTACTGTATTCTAAAGAACTCTGATGTCTAAAAGTCAGTTTCCTGGATAACAGTGTAATCATTAGTTAATGACAATTTGGTGGTCAAAATTAAAGGAAGACATCCTACACACTGAGTCAATATATGCTTCTGACTTTAAGGAGCCATCACAGTTTTTCTCTAATGCCTCTGCAATATTGGCTAGATGCTTGAAAGGGGGTAGAGAAAAGTGATACAGGTTTGGCAAATTGCTATGTGCAGTTTCATAAGCAATGAACAAAAAACATAGGAATTTTCTTCGCCCATCTTGGGGCAGATGGCAAATGCAACAGCAGAGACTTCAAATATAGATCTAGCACATACACACTGCAAACAGCTGTAATAGCTAAAATACATGCCAGAAGACTTAGTCATCCTGGATTCTCCCCCAATACATGCTAGCATTCAAAATTAAACTTTTTTTTCCTGCAATTGCTATAGAATTATTTGGAATAGGCAAGTGAATTACGATAGTGCAACTTTGTTTTGTGCTGAGGAAGCTGAATTTTGAGTTTTCCTCCACAACTGGTTGATTATCAGAACTCTTATTTGTGATTTGGTGTGTGTAACTAACTAATAGACACAAGTGACTTCTTGTTTTGTTTTGTTTGTTTGTTTTAATACTGAGTTATCTGAAGCAATGTTTAGAGTGTTCACAAGGATGTCTTATAGTTTTCAGTAGGTTTATAATAAATATATACAATGATATTACAGTAAACAACTAACTATTGCAATCTATTTTTAAAATATACACTGATTGTTTGGTGTCAGGGAATGTGAAGCAGTATTTCCTGTAGAATATCTTGAGTAAGCAAGAGAAAGAAATCATTGTTGAAGACAGGGATGACATCATAAGTGCTACCAAAGGTGGCTTCTCTTTTGCCAAGAAATGGGAAAGAACGTGGATGTTGCCTTTTTGTGTTAATCGGGGTTTTCTAGAGGAAAAGATCTTACGGAATGGATATACATACATCACACACACACACACACACACACACACACACACACACACACACACACGGTGGTCTACTAGAATGACTTACAGGATGTGGCCCACCACATATAACAATGACTTCTACCACAGAAGTTTCAAGAATCCAGTAGTTTCTCAGTTTATGAGCTGGATGTCTTTGCTGGTCTTCAGAATACACTGGAACCTTAGGGAAGTGGACTTGAATGCCAGAGAAGAGGTGGACTTGCTAGGAGGGTGAGAGCAAGCAGGCAAAACAGGTATGGTGCAGATTTAAGGTGGATCTTTCCACTTCAAATATCAGACTTAGGAGTGGGCCTAACAACTTCAAATTGATTATTTAGGAGGAACAAACAAACAAAAACTCTTATACTAATAACCATTTGGGTTTTAGGTAATTTCCGATGTGGTCAAGTTGGCAACCAAGAATACACATTGCAGGCAGTATTGTCATCAACCTCCTCATCCCTAGAAGGTACTCTGTAATTTCCATCAGAACTACCATGCATCTCTAGATTTGGTTCTTCCTCCAGCCTGGCCACCAAGGGCCCCATCCTCAATCTCCTCAGCATAGTCTACTTGGGGCTGTCATTTTCTTGCTTTTCCATTTCTCAAAGGCTTTATGCTTTTAACCTCCCTCAGTACTTTTCTAAATTTATCACATTTATATTGCTTATTAAACACTTTAAATTTTTAAAATAAAAATTTAAATATTATTCAAAATGTTAAAAGTATGCTATTAATGGGGTAATATGAAATATTTTCTTACCCTGTTATAATGTTTGAAATAGGTTAAACATGTTTATATACCCAAGCATTTATTGTTTCCTTATGATGAAAGTGTTCAAAATCATTTTTCTAGTTTTTAAAATTACATAGTTTGTAATTATTACCCAAGGTCATACCACTATTTAGTAGCATACCAAATGCTATTAATATAAAAGCTATCAACACAAACTCCCATATAAACTATAACATCTCATACAGAGCTCTTTGTGTAGGGGGACAGACTGAGAATAAAGTATAGTGTCAGGATGGCCTTTGTGTCTTTCTGCAGTCAATGTGTTCAACCAAGCTGCATTTTCCTCCTTCAAGATACTTGAGGCAGAAAACTGATATGGAAAGGAAGCATAGTAAGAAAAATAGGGGGTTAAAATGTCTTTCCCTTTTACAGTCTTTCTCTTTATTTATCTTCAGTGTTTTAACAAATCCAACCGTTACAGAGAAATGTTAAAACAGAAAGAAAAACAGCATCGTTTTCTGAGTCATAATATTCCCCAAGGCTGTGTCAATCTGTTTCTGTTGAAAGTCCATGAATCATTTAAGGAATGGGACTAAAATATTTTGTGTGATCAGTCACTTACAACTTTTTTTCTGTATCTATATGATAAGATAAAACCCATGTCTGCATTAATAGGAGACAAGGTTGTCAATAGAGGTGAAAATTCTGTAGGGAGTTGTGTGCTCCTGCAGTCCAACCATTCGCAGACAGCTCTGTTGCAAGGAGGCCGCTTGTTCTTCCCGCCTGCCTGGCTAGCTTAGACCCAAAATAATCACATAGAAACTGTATTAATTAAATCACTGCTTACCCATTAGCTCTAGCTTCTTATTGGCTAATCTCTCACATATTAATTTAACCCATTTCTATTAATTTGTATATTGCCATGTGACAGGGGCTTACTGGTCAAAGTCCCCAGTGTCTGCCTCTGTCTCTGGCAGCTTCAAATCCCTTCTCTCTAACTCTACCCTTCTTCCTCCCAGCACTCAGCTTCGTTTTCCCCACCTAGCTAAATTCTGCCCTGCTACAGCTCCAAAGCAGTTTCTTTATTCATTAATGGTAATCACAGAACACAGAGGGGACACCCACATCACAACTCAAGAGAACAGAGAAAACCAAGCCGAACTTTGGACCCACACTTGACAATGAATCCTCAGTCTGGTTCACATTTGAAGAAAGGAGGCACCATGGAGCAGTTGTTTGAGAACCACTCAGAGATCTCTGAAGTCCAGAATGCCCACAGAACACCCTCCTGGAAGGAGCTACAGAGTATGGGACAATAGATGTGATGTGAATGACTGTGCTGGGGGTCAGTTGTGGACTGTGACTCCTACAGGTGAGAGAGCAGAGAGTTCACACATCTCAGTTGGTGACAAGTCTGAGAGAGAGAGAGCAACCACCCTGGGACCAGGTTGCTGTTTCAGTCCTCAGAGTCCAAGACAGTGAGTTGCTTTCCCTGTGGTTACTCATGTCCTCATTCAAAGAGCTTTTGTGGGATGTGATTTATCCTGTAGGCATAGTTTCAAGTACTGTTAGAAATGTTGGTCCCTAAGAAGAGTAATGACTTTAAATTATTTCTATTGTTCCCTCAAAATTTAGAATATGGGAGAAGCTCAGTGAATAAAGATAGCTGAGAGTCTAGAGATAAGTGAAAACGTATAAAAATAAAAAATATCAAATGAATTCTATCAGCATTCATTGTTGGAGTATTAATACATATCATGGAATGAAATAATCTCCATTAGTCATATATTTATCCTAAAATCAACATATATATATGCATATATATATATATATGTGTGTGTGTATTAGATATTATAAATTAATTACATTTTTCCATTCTCTTTCATGATGGTTGGTTGTGACATGTTCTTGACCGGATCACATGTTTATGACAGGATCACATGTTTGAGCATGTGATTACTGGCTGATGGTGCTGGGGACTCACTGGAAGAAACAAAACACGTTGTTAGTGTTGGAGTTTGTTGTTTCCCAGCCTCTCTTTCTAGTCTCTGCTTCCTGACTATGGATAAAACATGACCAGCTGCTCCATGTCTCTCTTGTCATGATGGCCTTCCCATCCTACTTAAATCTCAAATCAAACATTTTTCTTGAAGTAGCTTTTTTTTATTTATGCAATTTGGTCACAGCAGCAAGAGAGACAACACAGAAATGAACTCAACACCAAGCCGGGCGTTGGTGGCGCACGCCTTTAATCCCAGCACTCGGGAGGCAGAGGCAGGCAGATCTCTGTGAGTTCGAGGCCAGCCTGGTCTACAAGAGCTAGTTTCAGGACAGGAACCAAAAAAGCTACAGAGAAACCCTGTCTTGAAAAACAAAATAAATAAATAAATGAACAAATAAATGGCAGCTATTTCTTATTCTTTGAAAAATGGATTATATATGACCTGGCTTATGGAGAAAGATGTTCACTTATGCAGTAAGTCAAGGTAGAGATGGGTTGTAAATATGGCCTTTATACATCATAAGAAGGTCTTCCAAAAACACAAATTTTCCTGAATATGGGGGCAGAACAGATGCTTCTACTCTCAGACTGAGGAGCTGCTAGTATCTGATGCTGTCTACCAGAATTAGCACACGTTAGTGAACAGAATAACTTCAAGATTGACATAGATAAAAAGACATGCCCCATTGTATTAGGTAAAAGGTTTTGCATTCACCCAAGTCACCTAGACAGACTTTACTAATCAAATCTCTTGGACAGTTACTGTAATCTTCACATCTCTGAATTTGGTATAGTCAAATCTCTACAATAAGAAAAGTGTGTTTAGAGGGGGAACATATGGCCTAACAAGTTCATTTCCACAAACGTGGTAACTAAAGAGGCTACTTTCATCTTGAGTGGTGATGTAAAGGCAACCTAGATTAAAACTGACCTTCCTGGGCTCTTTGAATCTTCCATGGAGGGCATGGAAGAACAGTTAACACAAGGAAGAGGGCGTGGGAAAGAGTCAGAGAGATGAGTTCTAAATGCTAATTGCTTTGATGACTATGTCACTAATGTCACATTAGAAGGAGCAATTTCTTATTCAGTCCAGTTTCTCCACTGACTATCAACATGACTGACACCTATTGTTAAAAAAACTCCTGATGGGTTTTTATTTTATTTTTGTTTTTTTGTTTTTTTTTTTGCTAAATCTATATTTTTTAAACATTGTTCTTACTATGTAGGTCCTTCTTATAAAATGTCTGGGATATAAACTGGTGTCTCATACATGTCTGTTTTATAGTGTCTATGATGAAATTGCAGAATCCTTTCAGTACTGAATTCTTTATTTCCTTAGTATTCATTTGTCTGACGTTTTTTTCTTCTCTTTAACCTGTGAACCCTTCTGTTATAATAGAAATTTTCTTCACATTGCCTAATGAATTATCTATAATCATCTTTCAGTATACACAGTAAACTTAGGATGTTTCCCAGTCATTGAAATGACTACTATTATACTTACCTTTTTATGATGGTTAGTTTGGTTATCAGCTTGATAGGATTAAGAGATGTTATATTGATCAGTAAAGCCCCCCCCCCCCGACTATGTCTCAGAGGTCATTTCCAAGGACAATTAGATCATGAGAGTTCTGACTTAATACATTAAATAATGATATAATCAACACCTTTATTGCATTATGGGGGGTTGTGTGTAGAGATGAAATCATAAGGAGTCATAAAGCATAGAGGGGTTCCCTTGGGGCTGCAAATTGACTTCATTTCTTTTTGTACCCCTCCTAGCCATTTTCTGTCCTCTATGATGTAAACTGTACTTTTGTGCTTCCATGCCATGATGCGCTGAACCTTCTGAAGCCATGACCCCAAGCATACCCCCTCTTTTTTTTTTTTTAGGTATCTTTGAGTATGTAACACAAAAGCAAATATTATTCTATTTTTAAACTTTCTTGTTTTCATCTGATTCTTCTTCTTAATGTGTTATAATTATATATATATAATTATATATATATTACATTATATAATTATATATTATATATAATATATATATGTTGTCCTTGGGCCACCTATGGGTTGTTTATAGCAATGCTTTTGTACTTGTCATTTTGCTTTCTGTTTTCTGCTGTTGGTAATGCATTTGAGGTCATCACAGCTGGTGTTGTCCTCACCTTGCCTTAATCATTACTCTAAGATTCAAATAATTTATATTTACAAAATATTCTACCTACAGTGTATAAGATGCTGTTTATATTGCAGGATGAATGTAAATGATGCTATCAAGAATTGATAGAATTTATGGATGGGAGAGATAGTTCAGCCCTTAAGACTGCTGGTTGATCTTGCAGAGAACCATTTTTCCCAGCATCTACACGGTGTCTTACAACCATCTGTGACTACAGTGTAAAGGAATTCTGTGCCTTCTTCTTCCCCTGCTGTTACTGCACACGTAAGCTCTACTACATACATGGAAACAAAACCTTTAGACACATAAAATTAGATCAGTAACTGCTGTTTATAACAGAATGCAGTTTTACAACTGAAGTTACACAAGATATACTTCCTTTACAGGAGCTGAAAGATTATTTTGTTGTAATTTTATTCATTTTTTGAGTATTAAAATAATTCTGTTTGAATTCAAAGTATTTTTTTCTAGATTACAATTATACTATATATATTCAAGTTAGTAAAAATTATCTTTTCTATAATTTATATTATGATAAAGCACTACCACTAAATTCTTGTTGGCTGCTTTATAAAACAAGCAAAAATGAATGAAAGAAGACATGGTAATGTAAGCTAACACATTAAAATGTGTGATTTATATTAAGAAGTTACCACAAAGACTGAACTTGCTATTCAGGAATCATTCAATATTTTCATCCCAGAAGTAATTTCCTCATTTTAAATATGAGAAGATATTTTAAATTGCAACCAGGCCTGAGCATGTTTCTTTCTTTTTAAAAAATTCACCACCATGCCCTGTAGCCAGAAGATGGGAAGATGGAAAGAGTAATCTCCATGATGTGTTTTCTGAAGTGAAGGTTGAATTGAGGCAACTTAATAACTATACTTAAAGTGGAGTTTTCTAGATAAATCCCAAATTTCCATTTTACTACTGTTAAGTAAAATTGTAATGGTAGAGGGATATTGATAATGGAAAAATTAAAATGAGTTTCCTACTTATACCTTCTAAATATTTTACCATTATACATTCCATCTAATGAATACTTTATAGAAATGCCAGTGCTAGATTAAACATTTTTTTTAGCAAACATAAGTTACATTCCTGAATAGGCTTGCTCTATGCATAAGATAGAATGACAACTAGGAAATATATACAAATATTCAGCAGAAGATTTTAAGAGCAGATAATTATAACTCATGAAACAATAATAGCCATATTGACTATTTATAGATCGATTATAGTTTGCTTATCATCCAGGAAGTCTTATGGAATCTATGATTCCTTCCTGTAAGGAGAATGTTTTCATTCTGGACCCAGGATCAAGCAGTCCACTTCTTCTTTTGCGGGGAAGAATAAGCAGCAAGCATTTCATTGTGATAAGAGCTAGTATTGCAGAATGTTCTACCCACATTAGGAAGGACACAGGATCACAGAGTTGAGGAAAAGCCAGCATAGGTCACCATAGCAGCTATTCTTGAGAGAAGAAAGAAACTGAAGTCTCCTTGAAGATAAAATTGATAATAACCCAGAATCTGAAGTGAGATATAGGCAATTACCTCTTTAAAGGGGGATTTTTAAAGAAATATATTCTCTAGTACAAGAAAATCAGACACCAATGTAGATCAAGGAAGAACAAAAAATTGTGAACAAAGACTTATTGTAAGTTGAAGAATCAAGATGAACTCAAACAAGGAACAGACTTTGGCTGAATAAGGAGTTTTTTTTTTCAGGTCTCTATGTACAGAGATAGTTATTTTACAACTCCACACTTTTTCATATTTAGTTTTATATAACTACGCAAAGATAAACTTTTTTTTAAGAAAAAAAAAACAACTTTCCATTGCATAGAGGAGTTTCAGTTACTCCCCAAACTTCGTAAATCCTCAAGTCCGGTGCTTGTCTTGTAGGGACAATTACAGCTCAGGCACAGATCACTTGTCTGCTAGATACAAGGCCTGGACCCAATCCTCACAATCTCCAGAAGTAAGTCAGTCACTCAAAACCTGTAACCCCGTGGGTGTGCAATGGATTCATGTGTTTATAGCAATTTCTAACAAATCAGAATTAAATCTTAATTGCCAAGGTAAGAACTCTTCACCTTTAATTCCATTTATTGTTTTCTTTCAGATGCATGGATCCTACCATTCAAATATTTGACACTGATGCCTCAATGCAAATGTATTTATTGACCAAACTTTTATTTATTCATAAAAATCTGGTAGGACATGTGGACTTCTGCACTCCATAAAGATGGTTCCTATTAAAACAGAGAAGTACAGGCAACACACCGAAATAAACTTGTCCTTGACCTTGTCTCTTTAAGATCATGTTGTCATTTATGGTTTCCCCCAAAGTTTCCCACGAGTCTCATGTTAGCTACCAAAGGAAACTGCCACAAATTTGGTTTGTCTCAATCTGCTCAGCTACTTACCTATGTCTTGTCTTGTGTATAGAAATGGAATAAAGTGTCGAACTTGGTTACTCATGCATCTACCCTAATCTAAAATGCTTCAGTTGTGTTTTCAAATTGTTACTTATTTTTGTCTCATGTTTTTATTTGATCCTAATCATGTTGACCTAATATGGACACTTGTATTGTCTCACACTTCTTTACTTCATCACACCGTTTCACCAAATCTGGAGTCCTGAATCTTTCACCTTCAGGGATAACCACTGTATTTCCTTTGAGTTCTTTCTCAAAGAAAACATCTAATAAAATTCAGGGAAAATCAAGAAATGTCTGCCATGTTGTTTGACTAACAAAATTATTTCATTTAATTTTTTTCTGTAGAGACATTGCATGTACAGTGAGTAAATTTCCCAAAGGCAAAGAGGCATATATTCAAAATGTGTATTTATTCTATTTCCATAATCCAGTTGTTTGTATGCCCTTTACAAAGACAACTTCTGTTGTAGAATTATATGCCATTATCTTAAGTTTAAGTACAAATTCCTGAAACTGTTTCTATTATATATTTATCATCTATCTATCTATCTATCTATCTATCTATCTATCTATCTATCTATCTTCTATTATTTTAACTATCTACCTGTATATATATCTATGGAAATAATCTATCTATTATGATCTCTATAGCTATCATTTTTTTCTATCATGCATATTTCCTCCTAGCTATGATAATGGTTTCTATGGGGTGGTCTTAATTTTTTTTTGTTCTTCTTAACATTGGATCTTAAAAATTGCTCCTTATCAATTTATAGTGTCTAGTTTTAAATGCACATAGTATTTTCATGTATAGATATACTTTAGATTATTTATGGGTCTCCTCATTTATATTGCTGGTAATTTTCTGCATTACAAATAACACAACATTGAATACTCTAGTACTGATGTATTGTGGTTTTTGGTACTCCAGAATATAAAATGGGAAATTACATTAATATTAACTTCTACTTCATCTTCTCTTTTCCTTTCAGATTTTGCTATTTAAAGATTTTCCATATGTTGTCTTATTGCTATTGCTAGAACTTCAAGCACTATATTGAAGAGGTATGAAGAGAGTGAACAGCCTTGTCTTGTTTCTGATTTTAGTGGAATGGCTTTAAGTTTCTTTCCATTTAATTTGATGTTAGCTGTTGGCTTGCTGTATATTGCTTTTTATATTTAGGTATGAACCTTGTATCCCTAATCTCTCCAAGATCTTTATCATAAAGGGGTGTAGAATTTTGTCAAATGCTTTTTCAGCACCTAATGAAATGATCATATGTTTTTTTTCTTTCTGTTTATTTATATGATGGATTACGTTGATAGATTTTCATATGTTGAACGAGCCCTGCATCTCTGGGATGAAGTCTACTTGATCATAATGGATAATTTTTTGGATGTGTTCTTGGATTCGGTTTGCCAGTATTTTATTGAGAATTTTTGCGTCGATGTTCATGAGTGAGATTGGTCTGTAATTCTCTTTCTTGGTTGAGTTTTTGTGTAGTTTTGGTATCAGGGTAACTATAGCTTCATAAACAAAAGTTTGGCAATGACTCTTCTGTTTCTATTTTGTGAAACATATTAAGGAGTATAGGTATTAGCTCTTTTTGGAAGTTCTGGTAGAATTCTGCAATGAAACCATCTGGTCCTGGGCTTTTTTTGGTAGGGAGGTTTTTGATGACAGCTTCTAATTCGTCGCGACTTACAGGTCTATTTAAATTGTTCACCTGGTCATGATTTAATTTTAGTATATGGTCCTTATCTAAAAAAATGTCCATTTTTTCATATTTTTCAATTTTGTGGCATACAGGCTTTTGTAGTAAGATCTAATGATTCTCCGAATTTTCTCTGTGTCTGTGGTTATGTCCCCCTTTTCATTTCTGATCTTGTTATTTCGCATGTTCTCTCTCTGACATTTGATTGGTTTGGATAGGGGTTTGTCAATCTTGTTGATTTTCTCCAAGAACCAGCTTTTAAAGGATTTATTGCATTGTATTCTTTTCTGTAATAATAACCCCTAAATTTTTCTAGGTTTAGATTACATTAAGTAGGTTTATTCTTCAACAGAAATTCCCTGCCATTGTTTGTCCCTTCACCCCTTAGTAAGTTGAAGTTGCTTCTTAATGCTTCCTTCAAAGGGTGTGAAAACGCTCAAATTCAGTAGTTGGGTTCTGGTGTTAAATGTCCTCTACAGGCTCAGTGTTTGAACACATGGCTCCTGGATGGTGGTGCTGTTTTAATGTTTTTTTTGGAAGTTTTAGAGGGCACAGCTTAGCTGGAAGAAGTGGATTGAAGACTAGTAGAGACTCATGTGTCCATCCTGGTTCCTTTCCTCCATTTCCTTCCTTGCTCCTGGAGAATTGATAAGCCTTAGGCACACATTCCAGCCATTATGAGCATCCCCCTTCCTTATGGACCCTGCCCTGTCACAATGTGACCCCTATCATATAAACTTCTCCTCCCTTTAGCTTCTTCTAGTCAGATATTTGATCTTACTGATGAGTTAAGCAGCTAATACTGTTAGTGCTATGTGTTACCTTTATACCTGAACAATAGCATGGGTGGTGGTGTAATTTTCAGGTCATGTTCTGTCATCTCTTTGAAGATTTAATTGCTATACTTGATTTTACCAGTGTGATGGAGTCCGAGGTCATTCCAACCTTTTCTTTCAGTTTAAGTGAATTGACATCTCATTCTGATAAGCAAAGAATTAGTTCATTATTTTTCATCTCTAACAGATCTGTGTGCCTTTGTTTTGTTTTTAACCATTTCTTTGCTTCTTTATAGAAAGGAGTGAATCTTTGAAATAAAAAGTTTAAAATCTTGTTTGTTTCTAAATATATTTCTGAATATCTTTTATATATTTGGTTCTGTATAGAACTCATCTCTTTTGTTAGATATTTCAGCTATACAAATATGGCTTATCTTTTACTTTTCTGTTGGGGACTGCGGACCATCAGACCCTGAATTTCCTGTAAACAACTTGTTTTCCTCTGCTCTGAGCAGCCTGTAGGGGAGTGGGTTCTGATGATTCTGCAGCTGAAAGATCCTGAGAATCAGGGTGTGGCCAGAGCCCTATATCAGCTGCCCCTGAGCATAATAAACTGGGCATTCTTGGCACTCTTGTATGGCCCCATGGCTCTGTTTCTCTGTATGGTTCTGTCTCTGTGTGTTTTGAAATCTCCGGCTCACCAACCATAGAGTAGCACAGAGAGTGCTCAGAACCATCAGAACTGGTATAGTTTTACACTTTTCTACATTTTAATCTTTATTATTTTAATTAAGTCATATTCCTTAATTAATTATTTGCTATTTGTATCCTTTTATAAAGTTTTCAGAGACACCTGCTGTCTTCAAAGTGGCCTTCAATTCTGTGTTTGGTTTCTCTTTTCTATTCTAAATTGTGCCTGCCCATATATTGAAGAAAAATAAAAACAATTTTTTTTTTAATTTTCTGGGATGTGTCAGTACCTGAATGTAAGTACAAGTACCATGTGTCTGTGAGCCTGCGGACATTAGAAGAGAGTTTGGTATCCTTTAGAACTGGAGGTATAGGTGGCTTTGAGCTGCCCTGTGGGTGCTGAGAATTTAACCATGAAGAGCAGTAAGCTCTTACACACTCCTCATCTCTGAGATATCACTGACTGGACAAAACAAACAATGTCTGTAAAGACTTGACGTGTGCTAGCATTGCTCTAGGAAATGGCAGCACAGTAGAAAATGGGGAAGGAAACATTTCCTTCCTGGCAGAGGCTACATTGGAGTTTGTTCCTGCTATGAGCTTGTTTTACAACAGTGGTTTCTTCGTTCAATTTCTACACACTTGTTCCTGTGTCTTATCTGAATAAAAACTTTTAAAATAAGCTGTACTGTTCAAAGCTTTATTTCTTATTTAAATAGAATGATAATAAAGAAAAATTCTTTTGACAATCACTTTTTTTCTGTTCGCTTTCTTATTTGGTGGTTTAATTGCATAGGGACATCTATTATAAATCCTTTTATTGGTCATCTTGTAAAGATTTTTTTTGAGGAAAAATGTGTGTAGGGGCCTGTCTGTGGAGGACAGCGCGCATTTAGATCCTTGTGAGCTGCAGTGCAGGTGCTGGACGCTGAACTTGGGTCCTCTTTAACCACTGATTCATCCCTTCTCCCCATACTGTTAATCTTTTAAACCTGGTCAATTACACTTTTCCTACAGCTTTTTTTTTTTTCTGGTAAAATAAATAAATAAATAATACTTTAGCCTTAGGTCAGCACATAATAACCAGTATTATCAGCACATTATAATAGAGCCCAGGGC
Source organism: Microtus oregoni (assembly GCF_018167655.1). Taxonomy (NCBI): domain Eukaryota; kingdom Metazoa; phylum Chordata; class Mammalia; order Rodentia; family Cricetidae; genus Microtus; species Microtus oregoni. The sequence goes on along the minus strand of NW_024543069.1, from coordinate 32,248,506 downwards.
CTCTATTTGTATAGCTTATGCATTTGCTTTACATTTTGAAATGGTCACAAAGAAAGAGATTAACAAAATAGCTGCAGAGATACTAGGAGACCGACAACGCTTCAAATATTCCCTTTCCATAAAATAGATTCTTTTCTCATGCAATATATACCCCAACCTCACTTTGTGCTCCCTCCTCCTCCCACATATCCACTTCAGCTCCATTTTCCTTTAGAAGAGAGCAGGCCTCCAAAGCACAACAACCAAACATGACGAAACAAGATACAATAAGACAAGGTCAAAGCCCTCAGATCCAGGCTGGACATGGCAACCCAATAGAAAGCAAAGATTCCCAAGAGTAGGCAAAAGAGTCAGAGATACACCTGCCCTGACTGTGAGGGGTCATATTGCACTTTGTGGCACTCTCCAGTTCTTTATAGGAGAATTTGCTAACAACAGTTCTCCCTATGAACTAAAATAATGTGTTAGTGGATTTGTTAGCCTTTATTTATAGACCTTAGTACTGCAAAGAACCTCCCACAAATCTCTCTCCTGTAGCTCACTTCAGAACTAGGTTGCTTGCTTAAGAAATGTATGCATGCGTGGGGTCTATGTGTGTGTGTGAGAGAGAGAGAGACAGAGAGTCAGAGACAGAACATGTTGAGAGGAGGGGAAATGGAGAGAGAAAGAGCTTGTTTAACTTTCTGCTGCCTCGTTCTGAAGGGAATGCTAAATTTGATCAGGAAAATGTCTTGCTACCAGATGTGTGCCATTTCTGCAAGGGAGAGATTGTTCATTTTATTTCTAAGTTCTGTTTCTGTTTTGGAGAATTGGACTCTCACGCTTTCTTTGAAGCCAATGGCTATAGCAAATCTCTGTTTACTCCTCCTGCAGTGTGTACTCCTCCTGCAGTGTGTACTCCTCCTGCACTGTGTACTCCTGCAGTGTGTACTTTTCCTGCAGTGTGTACTTTTCCTGCACTGTGTACTCCTGCACTGTGTACTCTGCAGTGTGTACTCCTCCTGCACTGTGTACTCCTGCAGTGTGTACTTTTCCTGCAGTGTGTACTTTTCCTGCACTGTGTAGTCCTGCACTGTGTACTCCTGCAGTGTGTACTTTTCCTGCAGTGTGTACTTTTCCTGCACTGTGTAGTCCTGCACTGTGTACTCCTGCACTGTGTACTCCTCCTGCAGTGTGTACTCCTCCTGCAGTGTGTACTCCTGCACTGTGTACTCCTCCTGCAGTGTGTACTCCTCCTGCACTGTGTACTCCTGCACTGTGTACTCCTCCTGCAGTGTGTACTCCTCCTGCAGTGTGTACTCCTGCACTGTGTACTCCTCCTGCAGTGTGTACTCCTCCTGCACTGTGTACTCCTCCTGCACTGTGTACTCCTGCAGTGTGTACTCCTGCACTGTGTACTCCTGCACTGTGTACTCCTGCAGTGTGTACTCCTCCTGCACTGTGTACTCCTCCTGCACTGTGTACTCCTGCACTGTGTACTCCTCCTGCAGTGTGTACTCCTCCTGCACTGTGTACTCCTCCTGCAGTGTGTACTACTCCTGCACTGTGTACTTCTCCTGCACTGTGTACTCCTGCACTGTGTACTCCTGCAGTGTGTACTCCTCCTGCACTGTGTACTCCTGCAGTGTGTACTCCTCCTGCACTGTGTACTCCTCCTGCACTGTGTACTTCTCCTGCACTGTGTACTCCTGCACTGTGTACTCCTGCACTGTGTACTCCTAAGCCCTCTGAATGTGGATGACAATTGTGTGGCTGGGGAAGTCTGTGGGGCCACTGAAAGTGGGATCAGGATTTATCCCTAGTGCTTGAATTGACTTTTTGGAGCCCATTCTTTTAGAGGGGTATCTTGCTCAGCTTAGATATAGCAGGTAGGAGGGCCTTAGTACTGTCTCAAAGTGATATGTCAGTCTTTGTTGACTCCCTATGGGAAGTCTTATCCTTTCTGAGCAGTCTGTAATGGGTGGGGTAGGGAGAGGTGGAAGGCGTGGGAGGAAAGGAGGGAGTGGGAACTGGGTATTGTATGTAAAATGAGAAAAGATTGTTTTAAAATTTAAAAAAGTTACATTTACAGAGATGATTTAACTCACAAATGTTCTCTGGTCCCAAAAATGTAGATAACGAACATCTATTTCTTGTTATATTTGTATTTATATTATTGTGCAGTATAAGAAAGGAGAAGAAAACAAACAACTATTTCTTATGCTCAAAATCAAAATGCCTATTTTTAATAAACATGAGTAGGCCTTTATCTTGGAATACACTGCCAAGAAACCTTTAGAAATATCGTGCGATGAAATATAAAGATGATAGAAATACAACATGTCATCACTCTGAATGAACAGTAAATTCCCACAAGACAGCCTCCATCATAAATATCTAACCGGCACACAGTGTACTGTGATTGCACTCCATTGAAAAATCCACTGGAGTCCTCTCTGCTTGAGTAATTAAACACCACATAATGATGGAAGCAACTGTAAGGATAACTTAAGAACTATGTGAAAGAATTACATTTTCTAAAGAATGTGGATAAAAGTACTTTTTAGTAATTTAACAAAACACCTGTATCTACTCCATGAAAGGCTCTATACAAGGTGAAAACTCACTTCTGAGTGCACCATTTACATTCTGCCTAGCAGAGACAGGCGGCATGGCTTCACCTAACTGATAAAAAATGAATCAGTAGGAAGTAAAAAGAAGAATCCCAGCTATAGAAACCCTGGTTTTCTGAAGTAATGAGGACCATGCAGATTAATGAGATTGTGAAACTATTACAACTATTAATTTTTCTTTTTAGGCCCTTGACATGTAGATTGAAAAATTAAGTGAGTTAGACAAGTCTATTTGAAAGTACAAATGAATAAAGGATGAGACTAAGTTCACATTGGAGTGTGTTTTAGTTGTTCTTCACACGTATTAACCTACATAATGGAGCTAAAATCCTTAAATTTCAGATTGTGGATCTCCCTTGAAATCTTCTGGGCTTAGTTTAATTTCCCACATTTCTCAGTTACAACATGTTTCCATATAATTAAAAAGTAAGTTTATTCTGTGTTCTCTCTCCCTTGCTCATTTTCATCCAGGACATGAACTCTTCTAAAAATTTGCATAGTAACATTTATTCTCTTTTCTGCTCGATGAAGAAATATAATTAAAAAAGGTGAAAGACACTGAGCTGATGTCTCAGAATGCACTAATTCATAATAGTATATTAGCATTCTGATTAAAAGAAAATATCTAATGAAACCAGAGGAAAATCTCACACTCACCCTTCTCATTATATGTATGGTGAGTTCTGAGACTCAGGCGATGTTGCCGCAGAAAGGCTATCATAAGTGAATGTTGCTTAGGAAGCTATTCAACGGGAGTTTTAAACAGCTGTTCCCCAGCTTCATTAAGACTCATTATGAGTTGTCATGTAATAGAGAACTTATATTTTTTGATGATCTCTGCATACCAGTGAAGATAAAAGTATGTCTTAAGGCAGAACTAAAAAGAACAGAAGTTGGTACATATTAAAAATAGATTACTAAAATGCCCTAGTTAGTTGGCACAGACCTTAAAAGCCCGGTACAATCATTCAGATTTAAAGGGAAAGATAAAAAGTGACTAAACTCACTGAGCTTTTAATACATCAATGGTTATATTTTAGGGGAAAAGAGCCCTCCACTCTTTTATATGAAAGGTACCTGAGGGCCCAAAGATTGATCTGTTCATCTTCTGATGGGATTCAGAGAGTTGGCATGGCCATGGCCCTGAGGGGCATCCTGGTGGCTTTTCTAATTGTTCCTTGTCTTCAAGGGCAGGTGGAGTTACATCTACCCTCCACATATCATGCCCCAGACCTCTTCCTCTTACTGCACAAAGGAAAAGGCTATCACAACTCTTGGTCAAAGCTGAAGGTCATTGACATAGCTAGTTCTGTATCAACAGGGATCTTCAGAATTAATACTTAACAGTAGAAAGGACTGTGGGACTGTGTGTGGAGGAACAGAGATCCAGAAAACCAAATTTTGGAGCTCCTTTTGCACAGTAAGTGCTCTGTTAAAAAATAATTTTGTTAACTTAGATTATTACCACTAAATTTAGCATAAACTTTTAATGGATGTCTTTTTTCATTCTTTGTGAAGGATAAGAAAATATCTGAAGGGCAAAGAGATGGCTTAGTCATTACAAGTCCTTACTGCTTTGTCAGAGGGTTGGAGTTCAGTTTCAATACCCAGGTTTTGCGTTAAAAACTACCTGTAACTCTAGATCTAGGGATCTGACACTTTCTTCTGTACAGATACACACACACATGTGCATGCACACACATACACAAAAACACACACACTCATGCACATATTCCTTCTGAAATAAAATCAAAAAGGAAAAACATCACCAAGCATTCATACACAATATTACAATTGCTATTGCATCTCAGTTGTGTGCTGGGTTGTGTTTAATGATAGGTGACATTAGCACTGCCAATAGCTGCTACTCTCCTATCAAACGTAACCACAACATGCTCACCAGGAGTAATTTTGTGACTATCTTGCATTTATGCCTCCATTGCAGATTCATTTATATCCTCATTCTCGAGCACATTCACTCCCATCTAGAACTCTGTATCTCTTGAAAATAAATTAAGGAAATGTAAAGTGATTTTCCTCTTTCTACTGTATCCCTGTGAAAAGAGCCAGGTACCCTGCAAATGTGCCAGTTGCAGGAGAAGAACAGATTACCATAGAATTCAACACAGCTCATAGAAAGCACCCTCTCTGACAGAGACCCAGGCAAGAATGTGGTAAAGGAAGAGTGCCTCAGGAGGGAACATGTCTAATTCCGCGAAGCAACTTAACTGCAGAAGGCTGAGGACAACAACCATTATCAAACAAGTAGGCAGAATGAGAAAAGCCAATATCCTCAAATATATACTAAATTCAAAGAATATAATAGTTCCTTTACATAAGATTAGTATGAAAAGGAGGAGAGATGGTATGAGGTGATAAAGATCTATTTCTGTTAAAACAGCAAGGTGACAAAAACAAGATCCAGTCAGGAAAAAATAGTATTTGGTCTTGCATTAGCCAAGTTACTTCACAGCAGCACAATCACTGGAATCTGTCCACACAGACCCAGGTGCAGATGAGAATGTACAGACCTAAAGCTAGATGTAGTGATGCACATCTCTAATACCAGTGCGGGGGAGAAGGGGCAGAAGGTCCATGGGATTTGCTGGTTAGAAGTCATAACTGGATCAGTGAACTCCAAGTTCAGAGAGTGACCATCTCTCAAAAATAAGGTGAGCAGCGAGAGAGGAAGATACTTGACACTTATCTCTGACCTTTACATGCATACACACATGTGCACACATGCAGGCACAGACATATACAAATGCCACAAATAAACAAACACCATTCCCCCTCAAATGCATAGATTAATAGAAATGATTTAGTAGAAGCATGAGTCCATATGACTACGCAGCAATGTCTTTTGCAAGTTGAGAACCAACAATTGAGCTGTGATACAAGTCTGAAGGCCTGCAGACCAGTGACACCAATGATGTAAGTCCCAGATTGCATTTGAAGTCCCAAGGAACAGGAGTACTAAGTAGAAAGGAGTACTAAGTACTAAGACAGAAGAAGATTGAGGCTCAAGTTCAAGAGCAAAAAGTTCATGTTAGTTCCACATTACAGTCTGTTTTGATCTTTGGTGCATTGGGGGATATCTATCTCCACAGATGACAGCAATTGTTTTTCCATTAACTAATTCAGATATCAGTCTCTTTCAGAGACAATTTCATGAACATGCCCAAAATTATGTTTACAAGCAATTGAGGCATCTATTATTCCAATCAAGATGACACCTAATTTTAGTGATTGCATCCCAATTTTCTGTCATTTTAAAACCAAAAACTTTTTTTCTAACTTAACTTTTGAGCTTTAACAATAAGCTGCTGAAAACTGAATTATTGGTCTTTAATATTTGATCATCTTTAGACCAATATCTTTCTTTCTCCTACTAGTAATACTTGTCAGTAATTTGGAGACATGAAGATAATTAGCTAGTATTGGTTATTTATTCAGTGTCCCAAGGCATTATTCAGGTGGGATTGAATTTCCTATTTTAACTTCTCTTATAAATGCCTACAGATGATTGAAGTAGCCAGTGGTAGTATCATTATTTAGGTTTTATCTAATCCCTTGCCAATTCTAGTGTTCTCTTTTGCAACAGGTTTCCAACTCTGTCTGTCCTCTCATCACTAAAGAACTTTAGACAGTTTCAAAGGAAGCTTTCATAGTTTATATTTTACAATCCTGAGAGGCCAGAGTTACAATCCATATTTAATAGATGAGGATACAGGGCAAAGAGGCTACATGAATTGGGCAAGCAAAGTAACCAGTTAGTAAAAGACCTGGGGCTTCAACCTAGGTGTTCTGAAATCTAATCTCACAAACTTTTCTGCTCCATGAGAACACACTGCCACACACTTATCTATAGAGCTGGTAGTAGGAAGAACTTGAATTGATTTTGGCTAATCTGCTTTCAGGAAAGATTTGTGGGTTAAGATGGGACTGATTATGATTATGATCCCTTAAAATGAAGCAGGCATATCAATGCAGACTTTTGTTTTTGTAATTACTTTAAAATAATTTTCATTTTAAAAAAGAGTGTTAAATATACAGTTCTTATAACAGTAAGGGGAAGTATTTGACTAGCTCAGCATGTGAAAAGATGACAGGCAATTTAATTTTGCTGTGCAGACTCTAGTTCTGTCTTGTAATGGATAGTACCACCTTAGTTCTATGCTGAATTTTTCTGTGTTTCTAAGGATTTAACAAAGTGTAAATGACCTGTTCTTCCCACAAACGATGACAAGCATGCTGTGATGACAATACCATGCAATCAATCTTCAGAAAAGATTCTCTCTATTCCCCATGCAGCTACTAAAATAAGAATGGATTAAAACAGAAAGGGCTCGGCTAAGGTAAAATGGGACTGAGATGTTAGAGGTCATGGTCTTCCATTAAATACTTTTGCAATCATCATACCTAAATTTTTATAAAGAAATCTTGCTGCTTTAAATGAAATGAAATGATTTGTCTTTCTTTTGTACCCTGACCATGGTTTCTCTGATGAAAGAGCAATTATTTTACCTTTTGATTCTATTCAACTTTATTCCTCTGCATGACAAATCTGTCTTTTATTTCCAATGCAATCCAAACTTCTATTTTGATAATCCTTGAGGTCAAAAAGAAAAGGTATGAGATGCATATTATTTGAGTATAGTCTATCACAGGCCATTCACTGGAGTACATCTTTTTTCTCCCAATATTGCTTCACTCAGTATCAAAGGTATCATTTGTTACTTTGTTTTCACTATAATATATTCTAAGCATTAAATAGTATGTTAATTTTATATGTGAATAATACAGTGGGTGAATTTAGTCTTAAAATAATAAGTCAGATCAGATTTTTGCCAGGGTGCATTCTGAGGAACACTGCTTTTATAATCTAGAGAGACTGGAACAAAGGAATAATATTGTGGAAAGGCTAGCATACTAAAGATCCCATGTATTCTATGGATAGATATTTTTCCTTGTTTTTTATTATTTCTTTTATTTTTGAGATATAATTATATTATTCCCTCTTTCCTTTTTCATCTTCCAAACACCCAAGACCCATTCATGCTCTTTCAAACTCATGTCTTCTTTTTTTATTGCTTATTGTCACATGTTTATATGTATATGTACCTACATATTTTCCTAAATATAACTGTTAGGTTTATATAATGTTACTCACATGTATATTTTTAAGGCTGACCATTAGGTTTTTAGATAACTAATTTGTGTGATCTTCCCTGAGGAAGACTATCTCTCTCACTATCAACATTCTGTAGTTTCCTGTATTCCTTTGTGTAGGGTTGATGCCTTGTGGTCATTCCCCCATCCATCTTGCCATTTCTATTGTTGTCTGTGTTTAGTTTATGTTGATGAGACTTAATGGGTGCTGCTTCTGGCAGTCCTAGGAGACATAATCTCACAGTAAACTCCCTGATATTCCAGTTCTTACAATCTTTCTTCCTCCTCTTCTGCAATCTTTCCTGAGTTTTAGGAGCAGCTATAGTTTGGAGATGTATCCATTGGGACTGGGTTCCCCAACTCTGCATTTTGATTGGTTATGTTTTTTTCTAGTAGTTTCAGTTTATTGCAAAAAGGTATTTCCTTGATGATGGTTAACTCTTTGTATAAATATACAAATCAGTTTAATTGATAATTTATCATCTAGCTTGACAGTGCTTTCTCTAAGAGTCAAAGACCATCTAACAAAACCTCTGATACCATGCACAGATAGGGTAGGTACTTCTGTTCAATCTTGTCTAACTGATAATTTTCAGATTCATTTTAGTCAATCACAAATATTTCATGATCCAATATAGGCTGGCCATGTTTTTAATTACAGAAATATTACAAAGGGAAAACATACATTGTATAAAAATTCTTGCCACTATGGAACTTATACTTCAGAGAAAGATACAGACAATAAACAAATACATTAAATAAAGCCCTGTAAGCTCTTGCAAAATGTGTTTAAATTAAATATATGGAATTGAAAGAATGGGAAGGGAGAATGAAAATGGAGAATATTATTTGACTTTGGAAACTACATTGTGCCCACTTTTGAAGTCCTCATGGACCTATCATTTCACAGAAAATACAGTGGGCTCAAGACAGTTCCATGCTCTGCCAACCTTGGACTGCTTCACATCCTTGGTTCATGCGTTGTATTCCTTTATAGATTATTTATGTTGCTAATTTCCCCAATTCAATTGTAGTTTTAAATTTTACTATCAATATCTGCAATGTGTAAACTAGTAGTTATATAACACTTTAAAATTTTAAAAATAACTTTATCCTCTGGAAGATTGGGAAAGCTAACCAAACATAGAATAATAATCACTAGTTGTCGGTGTTACCACTGGATCTCAGAGATGATCGTAGACCTTAGCAAACTCGCTTGACCTAGATATTTGACAGTATAAATAGATACTAAAAATCTTTCTAATCTATTGAGATGCATCTTGATAAATTTTACAAGTATTTTCTAGGTGATGAAGACAAGCATCTATCTGTCTGTCTGTCTATTATCTACATTCTGTTTCATTTGGTAAAAAGATTTTGTGAAAGATAAGAATATAAGCTTATTTAACTATTTATCAAGTTAAAATGTATCTAGTGCTGGGAATGTAGCTCAGGTGGCAAAGTATTTTGTTTTGCTGCACAAAACCCTGAGTTCAATCCGAAGAACTTCATAATTCAGGCATAGGGATGCACAGTTGTTATCCCAGCACTCAGGAAATGAGTGACAATGATGAAAAACAAACCTACAGCCTCCAAAACAAACAAACAAAAACCATAAATAAATAAGTTTACCTCAACCCATATTTTATAGCATTTATTTAATATTGTTTAATAAACTCAAGAAACATTTGTTGAGCACTATGATGTTTTAGGTTCTCCATGAGGTATGTGAATTTAGTAAGTTACTATCCCTCAAAATAAGGGTAAGTAATAATACAATACAGTAAGGACAGTACAATTTTAGATACAGTGATGATAAACCCTTAATGCATGGGGGAGGTGGCATCTGAAGTGGAAGAGTAGCATAAGCAGATTTGTAGACAATTTAGAGATGACAGAGAGGTCTGAGCTGCAGGGTGACAAGTATGGAGGCAGCAAGGGCATCTATAAGAAGTAAAAGCATTAACAAATAGTTATACAAAATATTTATACAGCAATAAAAGACAAATTATAAAAGAACTAAGAGACATTAGTTAACCTCTCTTTTGGTTTCGCCCATTAAGTCTACAAAGCTGTGTATGTAGTGATCCATTTTCCCTTCCTCTGCACTGCATGTAGCAGAGGCATGTTTTATCTCATGCCAGACTACTGCATTCTCACGCTTCGTACAGGCCTTGTGTTATTTATCCCCAGCCCCAGAGTCTGAACTCTAATGTCTTCTTCTTTCTTTGCTTCGTTGTCTCAAATCACAAAGTAATGGACTCACCAGGCTCTGACCTACCAGCCACTGGACTTCCTCACTCCCAAACTCTTCCAACATGCCAGGGAATGCATGCATGACCCTTGTCAATCACTTGTCTTACTGATGGCAGTCTGCCTCTGCACCCGCTGCTACCACCATGCATAAGAAACCTTCATAGTATCAAACACAAGGTGCCTTTATTTCAATGTCACAACATTTGTATCTTTTTAAAATCTCCCACCAGTTGAAATACCACCTTCTCACATTTTCTGAGTTCTTTCCTTAGTTTTTAATGGAAAAAAATGAAATTTATGCCCTGGCAATGCATCGGCATGCTTGGGCAGCCTGTATATGGCAGTTTTGTTGCACTTGTCCATAGTTGAACTTCATGTTCTAAGCTGATGAGGACTGACCAGGTCTCTTCCTCAAGAGGGCACCAGATCTCATTACAAATGTTGTGAGCCACCTTGTGGTTGCTGGGAGTTGAACTCAGAACTTTTGGAAGATCAGGCAGTGCTCTTAACTGCTGAGCCATCTCTCCAGCCCTAATACCTGTCAATTACATCAAATATCTTCTCAGGCAAACTTCAGTTTGGGTCTTCCCCATTCTTCTCTGAGTTTTCCAAAAATTAATGATAATCTACTGTTGGAGCCTTGTTTTTCAGTATGCCACCTATGCTACATTCAATTCTTAATTTTTTCTACACTAGATACTCCAAATTCAATTCGATGAACATGAGTGCATCATATTTATGTTAATACTTGCTTCATCACCAACACATTCTGTCTTTCCTGGTGCTCAAGCCAGAAAGTTTGACAAGACCTTTAATATTTTCCCTTTTTGCAATTACTTTCAACAAGTATTCTTGAACTTGTTTTTGAGAGTCTATTGATAGGTGCCAAGTACTTATAATATGGAAGTTATCCCAATAGGTATATGTGTAGTTCTATCTGGTTAAAGTTCGATATGGAAGAGGACTGTAAGTCATATACAACATGCTGTGATGATGTTTTGAAAGGTAAACTGTAAAAAGAGTAACGAGGACTTGCCGTAGAGTAGATTTTTAGGGAATTGAAAGTAAATCTTGAAAGACAGCAATGACTTAGCTCTGTGATGACAGAGGAGTGAGTATTTCAGACAGAATGGGCAATAAGGGTAAAAGCATTGAGGTAGAAGAGTTTGCCAGGGGCCCAAATAAAGACAGAATTTGACAGAGGCCTATATAAAACAGTCTGCCTCTGCTAAATACATAATATTGCTCTTTATGACTCCATCCCTTACCTCACGGCTCCATCTCTATTTCTAGGCCTTCCTCAATGGATTTGTTTAGAATTTAATATCCTTTGTCTCCATGATGCTTGAACTTCTAAGAGTTTGGTCCTTTCAGCTTTTCTTTTTCTTAGATGTAGGGAAGGACTCTCTACACTCTTCTCATTGCTGTTAGTTCAGATTCGCTTCTCTGACCTTCCAAGGAGGCCTTAATTGAATGGAGGGTGAAATTTTGCTTCCTGATAATAACCAGTGCCATCCAAGTCCCTGTGCTCCTCTTTCATAACTGAGGCAACTTTGTTTTATTTCCTATCATAATGTAAATATCTGATGTGCAACGTCAAAGGGGTCATGATCCACAGGTTGAAGACCCCTGCTTTAGCATGTTCCAGTTTTATACTTTCAGCCCTATCTCAGTCCAGATTTTCCTGCTCAGTTTTCAACTGGACATCTGCACCCATATGCTAATTAGACATCTCAAAACTAACACATCACAAATTGAACTTTGGAATTTCCTCACAAAATCTGCTCCTCCAGAAGTCTTTCTCTTCTCAGTGAACGTAATTCATTCTGCCAATTGTTGAACATCTCAGTCTTTCTTTATTCCTCTTAGCTTTCACACCCTGCTTGGCTGCTATTCCAGTCCTAAGCACTGTGAATCTGAAGTACGTTTAGAACTCAGGAATCCCTTCCCGCCTGAACCCTGGCACAGGAAGCTAACTGGTCCCCCTGATTCCATGCTAGGGAGTTGTCACTTAGTAACATATGTTGGGTTGTGTTATTCCTGCATCCTGTCTCTATCCTGCTGTGGCACTGGCTTCATGTGACCTCCCTCAAGCTTCCCTTCCCAACTACTGTAAGGTACTTCCTGTCTTAGGAAACTCTACCGAGACAGTCTGGTTTTTCTCTTACCCCTTCAAGCAGGTTCCCACTTTCAGGACTTTCTGTAGTTCACCCCCTCCATTCCCCTCTCCCACACTGGGGATATTTTTTTTTTCGCAGATACTCCTTCCTATATCTCTGTGTTGGAAATTTACATTTTCCTGAGAGTTCTTGTTTCACACTTCTTCAAAAATGGCCCTATATCACTATTTCCACTGTTTACGTCGTTTTCTCCTTGAGGTCGTAGATGGGCAAGTGAATTCAGTAGCAACCCTAAGTAGGATTAGAGCTCAAATAATCTTGCCCTAATTTAGAGCACCCACTTCGTTTTCTACTGCTTTTCTCAAACAAAGCAGAACACTGGAAGCTTCTCCTAAGAACACACACTGCTTTTTCAGACAGCTCATTGCCTTCCAGTAAACTGTTTGAGAAAAAAGAACTCATGTTTTCTCACTTTCTAAAGATCAAAACCTTTCTGTGTTTCTCATGCTCTTCTCCAATGGTTTTCCATATTTATTCAGACTTAAGCCTAGCTAAAGGGCTCCTTGTTACTCTTTCATCTCAGAACTTTCTCTAAGTTTTTTTGTATAGAAGTAGACATATTGGTAATATAGTTTTGTTTTCATAGAAAAGAATTGTAAAAGAATTTACCTTGCTCCTTAACATTATAGCATTTTCAAAGCAATACAGTGTAGCAAAAATTATTTGTACAGAATTCCATCCTCATTTCCCACTACCCCTTTGCACCATGTACCAGCTGGTGCACTTTGGGTGAATGGCTGGGTAATGGCTCAGTTCCCAGGGAGAAGGAAATGAATGAAAATCTAAACAACAATTTTTTTTGTTTTGTTTTTAAGTGCAATTAAGTTCCATTTAGGAAGATATTCTGTTCTGTTTAGAACTGTTTTCCTGGGCCTGTGATTGTGTCTCATGTTTTGTGTGCATGCTAAAAAGCAAATGTGTTGAATTAAAGAGGTGCATAATATCACTTTCTGGAGGAAGCCTCAGACACGGTACTGAGACCTGCGTTTTAACCTTCATTGGGGTAAGCATGATTTCCTCAGTTTAAAATGGGGACAATGCTCCCTCCGAAAACAGCTCAGCAGATTAGGTGAGATAATGTCTGCTGTGCCACGTACAGCAGGTCCTGGATAAGATATGGTGTCCTTTCCAGTTCCATGAAAACCCTCTTCCATTTCTATTTATTTATTTATTTATTTATTTATTTATTTATTTATTTATTTATTATGTATACAATATTCTGTCTGCATGTATTCCTGCACGCCAGAAGAGGGCACCAGACCTTATTACAGATGGTTGTGAGCCACCATGTGGTTGCTGGGAATTGAACTCAGGACCTCTGGAAGAGCAGGCAATGCTCTTAACCGCTGAGCCATCTCTCCAGCCCCTCTCCTCCATTTCTGTTGCTGGCTATTTACATGAATTTGGTAAGGAACCTTCAGAAAATTCTATCGTTTTTGTCACTCAGTTTCTTCCATTGCTCCTGGAATCACAACACCTGATTTGCTGTCATGAGGATAAAGCATGCAGGAACAGACAACAGCAACAAGAACTGAAACAAATCTTGGCTTAACAGACCTTCTGTAGCTCAGGTATCTATCATTGTTATTTGGTAAAATTGCTAAATCCATTCAATTTCCAATATCCGTATCTATGATGGGATGTGATGACCACACTGCCTGCAGTGTACTTCCGGTTCCTTGGGAAAGCTAACTTCACTGACATATTTCCAACCTTTCTTATTTTTGAAAGTCACTCTTTCTCTCCTTAAATCTATGTCTAGGGAAGCACTGCTCTAAATTTGATCAAAGTAAAAGAAAAGGAATCTTCCAAGTTAATTGTGTAGGAACATTAAAAAGTATCACTTCAAGTGAAGAACATTGGGACTGAAAATGCAACTGGATGGGAATAATTATTTTCTTGTATTATTTCTTTGGTTATTTTCAGGTTTTGTTGGTCTCAGCTCCAATGACCTCTCAGGGGAAACTCTTCCTGGGAGGGGGAGGTGAATATCTTTGGTGTATCTAGATATTTAGTAGCAGTCTTTGCTTCTTACCTGTTAGATGTCAGTAGCAGTCCTCCAGAAATGTCTTCAGATATTGTCGATTATCCTCGAGGAATGTTCACAAGGGGAATAAGTAGTTACCGACTCAGATGGATGGTTACCGGAAGCACAGGTTAGAGAGCAGAGATCTTCTCTGTTAAGCGGTCATCCTCCCATGAGAAGAACTACTCAGCTTAGATCAGACCCTTAAAAACCTAAGGTGTGACCAGTTTCTCTGGATTCTTTTGCTGGTTGACAGACCATGCACAGGAGACTAGTGTAGGATGGTCTAGGCTCCAGTTTCTCTAACAGGCAGAGTTCACAGTTGTCATTCCAGGATAACTACGAATAACGTTCCTTTTCATCTTCAACTCCGTGAACAATTGACTTAAACTGTGTAGTGCACACTATTCTAAATCCTAGAATGCAGCGATTAAAGTGATAAATGCCCAATGCATGCCTGAGGTCTACCTATCACCTCTAAAGCGCAGATGATGATGAAGGAAATAGATATACCATTAGAACTGGTTGCAAGGGTGACGAGGCAAAGAAAGTTGCCACAGAGTGTTGGAATGGGTTAGATGGGTAAGGACTCTTTGAGGGCATTTGACACTGAAATTCACTTTTTCCTACACATTCATTCAGGCTCAGTCAGTATTTTAATATTTGGTCCCTAGTTCATGATTCTGTTCGTGGGGAATGTAGAGACTTTGTGGCAAGGTACCCATGGAGATCAATCATGAGAGGATGGGCTTGATTGTTACAGTCACCTGATACAGGTCTACAGTCTCCACCTCCTAATCACCGTAATGTGGATAAGGAGATCCCTTGTGCTGTTGTTGCCTCAGGGAGAGCTGCTGTTGTGCCTTCTCTGACTGACAACCTTTGAGACTGTCAGTCAAAATACAACTTCCTTCCCTTGAGTTGTAGGGTCTCCATTGGGTCCCTCCCCGTAGATCTCGGAAAACCTTACAGACGAGGGTATTGGAGTCAGAGGGGATGGAGGACGCCAGGAAAACATGGCCTACTGAATCACCTAAGCAGGGCTCACATGGAGTCACAGAGACTAAAATGGCAAGTACCGGGCATGCCGGGCTCTGCACCAGGTCCTCTGCATATATATTACAGCTGTTAGCTTGGTGTTTTCCTTTTCTTTTGGATTTTTTTCAAGACAGGGTTTCTCTCTGTGGTCCTGGCTGTCCTGGCACTCTCTATGTAGACAGGCTAGCCTCAAACTCAGAGACCTACCGGCCTTTGCCTCCCAAGTGATGGGATTGAAGGTGTGCACCGCCACTACTATGCTAGCTTGGTGTGAGCAGGTATGTCTCTGACCTTACTGGCAGGATTCTTTCCCTCCTTTAGATTGCCTTGTCCAGCCTTGATATGAGGGTTTTCGCCATGTTTTATTGTATCTTGTTTTGTAGTGTTTTATTGTTGTCTCTTGGAAGTCTGCTTTTGTTTTTTTTCTGAAAGGAGACAGAGGGGGCACGGATATGGCAGAGAGGAGAGGTGGGGAGGTAGGGAGGAGTGGGAAGGAGTGGGGGGAGAACAAATTGTGGTCGGGATGTATTATATGAGAGAAGAATACATTTCCCAAAAATAAATAGATAAATAAATAAAGGATTCTTCTGCTAGGTATTTGGTTACAGTAACAAGAAATAACTAATACAAATGGAGATCAAAGGATGCATGGGAGGGGGCTACTTCTGACTCTTGCCATTCTACCCTCAAACAAAAAGAAAAAAAAAACATTTAGTCTTTTTATTTATATATCATACAGGTGAATTCCCTATGCAAACTTGGTTTCTTGTTGTTGTTATTTTATGAATATTCCTTAATAAACAAAAGCTGAGACCAGTCTATCATTCCACATATCCATAACGCATACAATGGAAGTTGTACATATGCATAGTTTAGCACTTTATTCTTTTTGATCAACTGTGTTCTTTAGTGATTTTTCTCCATCAGCAAATGTAGGGTGGCTGCTTTTCTTTTTGATAATGTAGTATGATTATAACACTTCCCCCCCTTTCTCCCTCCAAACCCTCTCAATACCCTTCTCTCTCCCTTTCAAACTCATGGCCTCTTTTTTTTGGTTAATTGCTATTGTAAATATATGCATAAATATTCCTAAGTGTAACATTTGTAGTCTGTATACTATTACTACTGCATTTTCAGAGCTAATCGTTTGACATGGGACAACCAATTTGTATGCTCTTTGCTGGAGAAGACCATTTCTCCCACTCCAAATTTTCTCAGTTGCCTATAGTCCTTTGTATAGGGTTCAGGGGATCTTGTGGCAGTGGAGGGGCAGATTATAAGAGCCAGAGGATCAGGGGGCTCATTGTGCAATGATGTTGCTTAGTGATGTCAGTAAAGTTGATTTCTAAAAATTATTTATCATTTTGAAATCATATAGATATATACGATGCACCTTGATCATATCCACCACTACCCCACCCTTCCAATGCCCCCCAAACCATACCACACATCTTCTTCCCAGCCTCACATCCTCTTTCTCCCCCATTTCTGCCTGTTTGCCACTGTGCCAGCATTGGATTACAGGCCAGCAACTGGGCATCATTTTGTCCCAGAACACACGAAGGAAGATTTGAGGATTAGGTAGCATTAGAAGTACTGTCCATGTTTCCAATGGCAGGTAATTAGCCTGAAAAGCATTCTAACCAAGTGTCATGGCCAATTAAGACTGGCCTGCAAAAGGAGAGGATGCCTCCTGTGATAAGGAAAGTGGTCTGTGCAGTTTATGCCCCTCTCCGAGCGGCTCTCATTGTCAGAGTTTCTGAAGCTCTTTGTTCTTTCTCTTAAACCCATAGCTTCAAACCCAGGTCTTATTTGAAATCTGTCAGCCGAGGTTTTAGCCATAACACTAGTCTTATCTTTTCAAAAAAGGCCGGATCAAAGTAGCTTAGTTCTCATCTGAGTTTAACAGGGAAAATGGCCCATGGCAGCCACTCTGTAATGAGTGCTTTCCCAGGTGACCAACACGAAAGGAGTGCAGGAATATTCTGCCTTTGTGTTTGCTGTCACCATCAGACCTTCATTCATATGTATGGATGTATGTATATACATATGTAGGTATACACACAGCATACAGCACAGCCTTTATAGAAGTGGTTTAAGACTTAGACTTATAATTCACCGTTTCACCTGTGAAAGGAGCTTAATGAGAGTTAAGTACTTTCTCAAACAAGGTCAAAACCAAGGCAAGAGACTCATGGTATATTATACCCTTAAACGTAAAACCCTGTTCCAAAGAAAGTAACATGATATAGAAATTGATCACTCATGTTCTAGAAGCTAAGGTGGGAAAGAACCTGGGTTTGAATCCCCAGCTAAGGCTGGGTGCAGCCATGTGCCTATGGAATTCCAAGTCTTCCACCCTTCATGGGGCTGGGAGTGGAGCATGGAGGATTTCTGACAGCTCATAGGCCATAGCCTAGTAGGTTAAGCAGCAAAGTGGAAGGCCAGGACCAACCCTTTTAATTTTCCTCTGATATCCACACACAGAATGCAAATATAGGCTAGCACAGATACACACAAACACACACACATGAACACACACACCATACACAGATTAAACACATTTTTAATAATTTAGTATTTATTATACAGGTTCAGTATATGTCACTTTTGTTACAATTAAAAATTGATTTTTTTACTATAAAATTTTCTATGGATAAATAATATGACCTAGATGTGTGACAAAATGGAGTGTTCTGGGTTATCCCAAGAGTTGTGTCCTGAGTAACTAGAATTTTGAAACTTGCTTTGACTGGAAAATTAAGGGTGGAATGGTCCTATATGCTAAAATCTGGAGTGTCCTAATTTTAATCTTGGATATCTTACTATTAGTAACCTAAGTGGAGATGTTGAATGGAGAATCAGATATGAAAATCTAGGATTTAGAAGAGTTTAGATATAATGAAGTAAATCCAGGTGCCATTTGCCTACAGATAATATTCAGAATCATAAGCTAAGTAAACTAGATCATGACCTAATCGAGAAAGAGAAGAGATGGGGAAAGTAAAGCAAGAGCAAAACAAAGAGGCTGTGTACACCTGGACCATCTGTGTACACCTGGACCATCTGTGTACACCTGGACCATCTGTGTACACCTGGAGCATCTGTGTACACCTGGAGCATCTGTGTACACCTGGACCATCTGTGTACACCTGGACCATCTGTGTACATCTGGACCATCTGTGTACACCTGGACCATCTGTGTACACCTGGACCATCTGTGTACACCTGGACCATCTGTGTACACCTGGACCATCTGTGTACATCTGGACCATCTGTGTACATCTGGACCATCTGTGTACACCTGGACCATCTGTGTACATCTGGACCATCTGTGTACACCTGGACCATCTGTGTACACCTGGACCATCTGTGTACACCTGGACCATCTGTGTACACCTGGACCATCTGTGTACATCTGGACCATCTGTGTACATCTGGACCATCTGTGTACACCTGGACCATCTGTGTACACCTGGACCATCTGTGTACATCTGGACCATCTGTGTACACCTGGACCATCTGTGTACACCTGGACCATCTGTGTACACCTGGACCATCTGTGTACACCTGGACCATCTGTGTACATCTGGACCATCTGTGTACATCTGGACCATCTGTGTACACCTGGACCATCTGTGTACATCTGGACCATCTGTGTACACCTGGACCATCTGTGTACACCTGGACCATCTGTGTACACCTGGACCATCTGTGTACACCTGGACCATCTGTGTACACCTGGACCATCTGTGTACACCTGGACCATCTGTGTACACCTGGACCATCTGTGTACATCTGGACCATCTGTGTACATCTGGACCATCTGTGTACATCTGGACCATCTGTGTACACCTGGACCATCTGTGTACACCTGGACCATCTGTGTACACCTGGACCATCTGTGTACACCTGGACCATCTGTGTACACCTGGACCATCTGTGTACATCTGGACCATCTGTGTACATCTGGACCATCTGTGTACATCTGGACCATCTGTGTACACCTGGACCATCTGTGTACACCTGGACCATCTGTGTACATCTGGACCATCTGTGTACATCTGGACCATCTGTGTACATCTGGACCATCTGTGTACATCTGGACCATCTGTGTACATCTGGACCATCTGTGTACATCTGGACCATCTGTGTACATCTGGACCATCTGTGTGGGTCTGTGTGAGGAAGGAAAGCAAGATAACCACATTTCATGCTGAGGTAGGATAGTGAGGGGAAGACTGGGGGTGAATATGATTGAGTATTGAATGGGACCCTCAAAGAATTTACACAATCACATTTTATAGTTATATACATTATCCTCTATGAAGGTAACTTCAATCAAACTCTGTCTGTCTGTCTCTCTCTTTACACACACACACACACACACACACACACACACACACACACACGTATATGTGTGTACATTAAGACTATAAAATAGTAGTTCCCATATGGCCTTTTCAAGCATCATTAGTGCTTGTTATCCCTCACTGACCCTGCCCCTGCTCAACCCTCCCATTCTTCTCTTTATTTCATTCAATCTCTTCATTATCCTCCCTTTTCCACTTCATATAATTTTGCAAACTTTTAAATCTCAAAACATAAAGTCACATCCATCCTTAACATTATGATTTATGAACTAGAGGTTTAAAGCTAAAAAATTACATCCATATTTGGTTAGGGAAATGGATAAAGAGTTACGGATTGGTTAAATGGTTACGGCTTTCCCTCTTTACACAGCAAGACCTAGAAAGTGATGTTATTCTGTTGCTTGTGTTAGTGTGGTGCCATGGAGAGCTGAAACACACATATATCTACATTTAACTCTCATTTACCAAACAAAATGGCTATTTCATATGGTTTAGCCTAATATATGCAATATGTATATATATATATATATACATACAGTTATGCTCACATACGAATAAATAAAATAATCACAAGACCTTGGCTTTTGAAATAAGCACCCTGAAAACTACACTTTCTTAATTTCTCCTTTCCAGAGGAAAATCAAGGCACAGCAGGTAAGTGGTGGCTGAATTTATACTTCTTCCCTGTGCTCATTCTCACTAAGTCTTTACTAAAAGCTAGAAGCGGCTGATGTTTTGAATATTTTGACTATAGAATAATACATGCAAACAATTATTTGCAAAAACATCAAAGACAATATAAAAATGTACAAAGATGAAAAGTTAAGTAAATAAATAAAAAAAAGTTTAAAAAAAAATAAAGCTGTTTTTTTAAAAAAAAAAGTTACCTTCACATCTTTATGTGTGCATTCCTGTTTCCTTGTGTGCTGTCAACAGGAGTGTGTTTGAGTACCCATGAGTACACATGTGAAGGATGTTGTGCGTCTTCCTTCATCACTTTCACCTTGGTTCCTAGAGAAAGGCTCTCAGTCTGAACTAAAAGCTTGCTGTTTCTGCTAGTCCAACAATCTCATGCCTTCTGAGTGCCTGTCATTGGTACTGGGGTTACAGGCACACACAGTCATGTCCAGCTTTTTATGTGAGTGCTAGAAATTCAGTCTCATCAATGTACGTAGATTAACTTCATTTAAAATTACTACATTGTATTCAATAATATTACTGTTATAATTTATCCAATGCCTGTCTGATTTTGAATTTACATTATTAGATGAGATATTTATAATAATAATAATAATCATATTTCAAGGTTCAGGGTGAGAGTTGAATATATACCATAAGAGTACTTGGCTAACTAACATTTGATGATGGCAGGCTTGCTTTTAAACCCAAATCTGATGTGTATAAATTATGGGAAGTTTCTCTTATTTACTCTGTTAGTCAGGCTTTTCATCATGGTGACAAATTCCTTAGAAAAATGACTTAGGATGAAAAAAGATTTAGTTTGGTTCAGTTTCATAGGTTATAGCTTATGGTCAGCTTCATCCATCATTTCTGTGACTGGTGAGGCAGAGCATCCTGACACATGGATGAGCAAAATGTTGAGTATCGCTTGGCATCCAATAAGTAGGGAGAAAGATAGAGGGATACCTGGGACAAAATACATTCCCAAGGATCTATGGCCCAGTGAAATTCTTCAGAGTGAGGCCTGCTCTCCCATCCTTCCCATAACCTTCTAATCAGATCCCAAATGTATGAACTCATCAGTGGATTAACCCATTGGTTAGGTCAGATTCATCATGGCTGAATTAACTCTCAGTGACTCACTCTATCAAACAAATGGGGACCTAGGCTTCAGACACATGAGCCTTTGAAAGTTATATTATATACCAACCTTAACATTTTCTCTTCATGATTTATAATGATTTTAACTATTATAGATGAATATATATCTTCCATTTTATTTTATTTATCTAGCTTAGCTTCCAGCATGTATTTTTATAACTAATCTTATTTGGTTTGGAAAAATCATATGCTTTGTGGATTTTTAAAAAAAATATTTTAAAAAATGATTCACATACATATATTTTTATTATATACTTTCCCCTTCCCCATCTCCTCCAAGATTCTCATTTTTCTAATCACCTAAATTCATTGCATCATGTTTTTTCTTCCTTCAAAATAGAACCAAAGGTCTATACAAACAAATAAGACATAAATACCAAGATGAAACAAAACAGAAACCACCTGTGTGCATCTATCTCTCTCTCTCTCTCTCTCTCTCTCTCTCTCTCTCTCTCTCTCTCTCACACACACACACACACACACACATACACACAAACACATACACATACAAAAAAACTAAACAATCATGGAGTCCATTTTATGTTTACAAACTAAACTTGAGGGCTGTCCTGGTGTATAGTTGATATACCTAGTAACACTCCATTGAAGAAAATGATTTTCTTTTTCCTAGAAATTGTCAATTGCAAATAACTTCTTGGTTAGTGGTGGAACTTAGTGTTTTTTCTTTTCAGTTTTTCAGTGTTAGGCTATTGTCTATTTTGAACTTGTAGTAGTCTTTTGTGGCTGTGCTGTCACAGTCTCTATGAGTTTATATGTGTATCATCCCTGTTTGATCTGGAAGTTACTGTCCTACTCCTAACCAAGAAGTGATTTGCAATTGTTACTTGGTGGGAAAGGGAAATTAAGCTTTCTCCAATGGAGTGATACTGGGCATCTCAACCACACTGTAAAAAAGGCGTCATGTCCAAGAGCGATAGGTCAACACAAAATTGTTTTTTTAGTGTGCTTTTATTGTGTTTCGGTGATTTTTGTTGTTGTTTGTCTATTGTTTTGGTACTTTTGTTTTTATCTTTAAAAAAGAAGCTTTTTGAGAGGGAAGGAAGGAAAGGAGACACACACGCACACTCACACACACAGAAAGTGGGAGGAAAGGACACAGAGAATTGAATCCTATATCCTGAATGACTTACATAACTTGTGAAATTTGGTTGAATGAACGGAGGGCTTACTGCAATATTCCTCAAGACAAAGGCAAACTTTGGACTGTTTGCTCTTCAACCTTTAGTGAAATTAACTGTGCAGGCCTTGCATTCTTAGGGTTATTCAGAGTTTTGGATATAGTGAATACCACATTTGGGATTATTCTGTCTAATTATTTGACTAGATTTCCAGCTTTTAGTGAAGTCCAGCCAAAGAGGATTCTTTTTGAGAGCTACGGTATTGTTCTAAATGTTCTGCCACTTAAAATAGTCGACCCTGTAGCTGCTATGATGCTAGTTGGGGGCAACATTAGCCAGAGAGATGTTGCACATTTCCCTAAGCATCTAGGAAAAGCTGATGACTTCAGGAGAACAATGTGATGTTTGAAAAGTCACTACTGGGAGATGACTGAGTCTTTGAAGGGACTGTCATATATCAATGCACAAAGCGAGCATTAGTTCAGAATTACTTGATGAGAGAAAGTTTGTTTGTCAGATCAACAATCATAAAGTAAGAAAGATACAAATGAATCTGCTAGAGGCCTGAAGTAATTTATTAGGGATTGTTTTTAAACCGTTTCACAGGACAGGTGTATCATGAAATTGCTAATGACAGGTCATGAAACATACTCTTCAATTAGATGATATATATAAAGTTTACATGTAGTTATGTTCAGTATGTTAGTGTAAACCAACTTTGGAATTCTGACCAACACCCAACGTGACAATAACTTTAAAAGTCATCTACAGGAAGTACTTCATTAGGCAGAATTGTGAAGAACATAGCTTCATTTCTCTCATATGGAGGAAAAAGTGTACAGAAGTAAATGTATGTTTGTTTGGATTCCTGGGTAACAGTTGAATGGCTTGACTTCTTTGGGAAGGATATATAAGCTATTAAGCAAAATGTCATCTCCCACTTATTTCTGTATGGTCTATGAGTTAAAAATGAAACATTTTAAAATTTGAGGAAAACATTTTTATGAAGGTATCATTTTATAATATGTGAAATCTCCAAATTTTGGTGTCCACAAAAAATATTTTTCTCAAAAATCACTACGCTTATTTTATATAATCTTTCTGTTCTTAAGTAGCATTGTGAGAATTGAATGGCAACAAAAAAGACTATATATACAAACAATGACAAACATTCATAATCTATTGAGTATGACTATATCATATATATTGAATATGACTATATCAATAGATTAGTAATGTTTGTCATTGTTTAGTGGCGTTGGTTACAAATGTTATTGGTAAATGTAAAAATAAGCTAGAAAAGTAGTTAGATTAAAAGGTTTCTTTCTAAAGGGAAAAAGGAGGATAGGATATATAAATGATAAGATTGTTGAATCTCCTTCTAAACCAAAAAAAGAACTATGAGTTTTAAATATTTCACATTAGTATGAATTTTGGTATATTGATACAAATTTAAAGTTAATTTTTTATACTGTATATATATTTCTACTCTTACTTGGGGTATTGTGTTTATGCAACTCATTTGAAAGTATAATGTATAATTAAGAATCATCTTAATAGTCACCTATTAAATCATCTCCAGTAGTCAAAATTATAGTTAGTCATATTAGATATGTTTTCAAGGTCATGCACAGATATATTTAGATAGATGATCTTCAAACACATCATAGATATACAGAATATGACATTTAATATGTTTAATAACTTAAGTCTTTTCATGACAGTGAGACACATTTGCTCCTGGCAGCATCAATTTACTTCACAGAATATAATGGGCATTGGAGTAACTCCATATGGAGTTTTCTTTCCTTATGGCAAAAGGTATCATTTTGGGGGAAACAAAACTGCCCTTGTCTCAGTTGCTGACAGTATATTGTCCAAACTAGACAAACAGGACCACTACAAAACTAGACTACATACAAAAAGCAACTTCCAAGCTTCAATAACACAAGATAGGACAGTCCTTCAAAATTCTCTGCTTCTCAAAAATGTCTATCTGATATAATAGGCCTATAGGCCTAAGATGGATACTTCAATATTCTCTGCTCCTATATTGAATGAGAATCATAACAGTTCTTCAAACTCTCTTTGACTGTGGTGCCGTGTCAGAAAATATGTTCTTTATTCCATATGTTTATTTATATGCATTTAGATTAGCTAGGTTAATGTGCCGGTTGCTACTTTATCTCCATTCTATTTCATAAGTTGTTCTTGATCAATTAATGTGACCCAGGTCTGCCTGTCTTTATGACTGTAATATAAACACATTAATGTTAAAAAATAGTCTCTAAGTTACACTGGTAATATATGACAATGGGACTTTTCTAAATATTTTTTTAGCTCATATGTATAGCCATGGGCTAATGAATTATATAATGCTGAGCATTGATGAACATTACCTGATTTTATAGGAAAAGAAAAGTTGATTAACACTTATGCTATTCCTCTCTCAAAGAAAAATCCATATCTGTATGGGAAGGTCAAGAATTACAGCACCCTTTTACTCAGAATGATAATCAACAGTGATAAGAAGTCAATTTGAGAGTTTCCACTTTACTTATTATTCATAGTCAATTATCCTCTGCACTTAGCATTCAATGGCAATGCTAGGTTGCCTTTCTCTACATACTCTTCACATCTGTGGACACGGAAAATAGAAAACTCTAGTGTATGGTTTGCCTATAGGCCCCTGGATGGCTAATGTAAAGGGTCAACCCTAGAATCCCACACAGGGAGGGAGCAACATGGAGGCTTTGAGAAAATACCCATCCTCTCCCTTTTGCAGAGGACGCTTGTCACCATTCCAGCACTCTTCAGCTTCCAGCAGCACATTTCTGATAACTTATAATCACATAACTTTACTCCCAAGTAGACATTCTGGAAAAGATAAAGTGTATTCAGCATCCCTGAGTCTTGACTTGAATTATTGGTCATTGTCTCTGACTTTTGCTGACTCTTGCTATGTGTCTTGGACATGATTCTGGTCTCACTATGACACCTGGCTCTTCCCCAACTTTATTCTCTGATTTGAAATTCCTGTTTCCATGCTTAAACTCAATCTTCCTAAGCAGGATTGATCTAAAGCTCGACAGAAGATTTGCTTGATCCTTTGTGGGGTTTTATTTTTGTTTAATGAGGAAAATGATTGATATGTCTGCTTCGCCATGTGTAAAAATAATAGAAAATAAAGAAAGAGTTCTTACTACACATAGAAAAATAATTATATCTCTAGAAAACACAATTATTTGAAAAAAAGTATTTGAGGCAAACCAATAAAATATACATATAAGATACCTTAAGAAAAATATCAGCTCAAGAGAGCAATAGTTTCCTGGTGGACCATTTCTGCTACATGCAACTAAGGAACCAAGAACAGAATCAGAAAAGTTCTTGTTCATGAACCATGAGCTACCATTATACCTAAGCATCCTCTATCAGTATCACCTTTGTGTCATACTGGATATTGGTTCCATCTCTTCTGTTTCCCAACCACCATAAAGTTATTCCAAACTATGTATCAAAATAAATTCTTCCTTCTTTACTTGATCATCACAGCTATTTTATTTACCAGCACATGCAACTCTTCAGTTTCTTGTCCTTAAGGAGAGCAGGGGATAGACACAGATCTGGGTGGCAGCTATCAGATGGGCTCACCATCTGATCCTTGTTCAAGCCTCCTCTGCAGTGTCTTCTCATCAGGTATTCTCCTGAGACTTAAAGAGCCTCTACCTACCCCCAAAAGTCCATCTCAAGGGCTTATTTTAAACACATTTTGCCTATAGTAGTCAATTAATTCCTCTCCTAAGCTCTTACCTAGTTTATAAACTTTTCATATAAGGGACCACAGAGCTCAACACTAAAGAACATGGACCCTAAACCTCTCTTCCCTTCCTCCCTGCCTGACTCTTAACTGGTACATTATGCAGACACAGGACAGGAGTCTGTAGCTATTTTAAGTTCATGCCTGCAGTGCTTGTTTCTTTTCTAGAAGATGATCTTTCACTGCTCCTTTCCCTGTCTTACAGCTCTTACATTATTCCTGGACCCTCTATCACAATGTTCTCAGAGCTTGGGATAATATACCACCCAACCATAATTTTCTCTCCCTCCTTGCACAGTTAGGAGCTTCTGCATTTACCTTCATTCATTGTAAAGAAGTGATTATCTGATTAAGGATGATAGTAAAATTTGTCTATGAACATAAGCATAAATATTTAGAGGTCATATTGATTTCCAAGTAGATTAACAACATTGTCCCTTGCCGCTAACTGTTTGCTACTGATAGACTTGGGGAAAGAGAGGGCCCATTGATTCTGTGGTATACCCACTGATGACTCCAGAAGCTCCAAGAGATAGTTCCATTCCACTGGTCACAAAAGTGGCCCTGGCAGAATAAATGGATCACAAAACCAAACCAAAAGTTATGAATCTCGAGAAAATGTCTGATGGAGATAGCGGCTGTTGATAGTGATAGGGAGAGATAGGAACTGGGGGGAGAGTAATCAGAATACACTACTATGAAATTGTTGATTCAAAAAATTAATTGGGATATAGGACCTAACAGATATTTGAAGATCTTTTCATCCTAAAATAAAAGAATATACTTTCTTCTCAGCACCTCATTGAACTTTGTTCAAAACTGACCACAAGCCTCAACAGATACGAGAAGATTAAAATAACTCTCTTCATCCTATCTGAACACCATGGATTCAAACAGAATACCAACAACAGAAACAGCACAAAACATACAAACTTATGAAAACTGAAAAAAACCTCGCCATGCAATGAAAATGAGTCCACACAGAATTAAAGACTTACTAGAATTCAATGAATACACAGCATACCCAAACTAATGGGACACAATGAAAGTATGCTAAGAAGAAAGTTCATAGCAGTAAGTGCATGTATAAAAATTTGTAGAGATCTTATACTAACAACTGAAAAGTATACCCAAAAGCTCTGGAACATAAAGAGGTAATCCAATCCAAAGGGAGCAGACTGCAAGAAATAATAAAGTCAAGCGTTGAAATCAATATAATAGAAACAAATAGAACAGTGCTAACAATCAATGAAATAAAGAGTTGGTTCTTTGAGACAATCAACAAAATAGAAAAACCTTATCCAAACTAATTAAAAGAAAGAGAGAATATCACAATTAATAAAATTGAAAACAAAAATGGAAACATAAAAATAGACATGAAGAAATCTAAAGAATCATAAAGACATATATTAAAAACCTTTAATTCATCAAACTGGAAAATTTAAAAACATGGTAATTTTCTTGGTAGGTACCACTTACCAAAGTTAAATCAAGATCAGATAAGCAATTTAAATAGACATATGGTGAAATAGAAACAGTCATTAAAAGTCTCCCAACCTAAGAAAGGTCAGGGTAAAATGGTTTTAGTGCAAAATTCTACCTGACTTTCAAAAAGAGTTAGTGCCAATACTACTCAAATTGTTCCACAAAATACAAACAGAAGGAACATTGCACAATTCATTTTATGAGGGCACAGTTACCTTGATACTCAGCCACATGAAATCTAAACAAAGAAAGAGAATTATAGATCAATTTCTTTTATGGATCTAAGAACACATAAAAAAGATCATTTATCATGATCAAGTAGGCTTCATTAAAGAGCAACGTATACAAATCAATAAAATGTAATCAACTATGTTCATGGCAATCTTGTTCATAATAGTCAGAAAACTGGAAACAACCTAGATGCTCTTCAACTGAAGAATGGACAAAGGAAATGTGTTTCATTTACACAATCGAGTATTTAATATTCAGCTTATTAAAAGAATGATTACATGAAATTTGCAGGCAAATAGATGGAATTAAAAAAATCATAATTAGTGAGGCAACCTAGACCCAGAAAGACAAATATGGAATGTATTCACTTATAAGTAAATATTAGCTGTAAAGTAACTGATAATCAAGATACAATTTATAGACCCAGAAAGGTTAGGTAAAGAGGAGGACTCTAGGGAAGATGTGTGGATATCCCTGGGAAGAGGAAGGAGAATACATTTAATAGGTGAGATAAAGTTCTTGTGGAACAGGCTTTCCACTTGTTTGGTTAGAGTTACTCCAAGATATTTTATGTTTTTTGTGGCTATTATGAAGGGTGATGGTTCTCTGATTTCTTTGTCAGTCCATTGTTGGTCTGTATAAAGGAGGTCTATTGATTTTTTTTTTTTTTTTGGATTAGGTATGGGCAAGGTGGGATGGGAGAAGATGATGCCAGTAGAGACAGCTAGAATTGGAGGTATTTGGGGTATGGTGTGGAAACCTAGGGCAGTGGAAACTTCCTAGAATCTATGAGGGTGATCCTAGTAAGCTATTGTCAGTCAAGGTTTCCAGTCATGGGACTGGGTTGCATTTAGTTGCATTGATGGCTGAGGGGGTCCTGTGAAGATCCTCAAAAAAACCTAGACTGATGCGAGGATCGAGAACTGCTCTCTTCAAACTGACGGTGGTGCCCCATTGCTAAGGACAGTATCCACACAGCTCATTGAAAATAGAGAGGTCAAAGTAGTGTCGGCATTGAGCCTTCACCCCTCTGTTCTGGTCTCTTTGTTGCGAGAAGTTACTCTGCAGGTTACCGAAAGAGAAATGTGGACACCAAACTAGCCCCCAAACCCTGCAATCTGTCCTGCCTGCAAGATGTGCTTCAGCAATGGTGGAACAGAACTTGTGGGAGTAGCCAAAGGATCTCTGGTTTAATTTGATTCCCACTTCATGAAAAGGAGTCCATGCCCAACACTGCTTAGATGTCTAAACACTGTCTAACATTGGATAGCACAGAGACTTAGAACATGACTGGTCTAAAAGAAAAGTTCACCAGGAACCAGCTTTTTGTTTCATTGAATCTTTGGATTGTTTTCTGTGTTTCTATTTTGTTGATTGCAGCCCTCAGTTTGATTATTTCCAGTCTTCTACTCCTCCTAGGTGAGTCTGCTTCTTTTTTTTTCTAGAGCTTTCAGGTGGGCTGTTAAGTCTCCAATGTGTGCTTTCTCTGTTTTCTTTAAGTGGGTAATTAGTGCTATGAACTTTCCTCTTAGGACTGCTTTCATAGTGTCCCATAAGTTTGAGTATGTTGTATCTTTATTTTCATTGAATTCAAGGAAGACTTTAATTTCTTTCTTTATTTCTTCCTTAATCCAAGTGTGATTCAGTAGTTGACTGTTCAGTTTTCATGAGTTTGTAGGCTTTCTGGTGGTAGCATTGTTGTTGAATTCTAACTTTAATCCATGGTGATCTCATAAGACACACGTGGTTACTAATATGTTTTTGTAACTGTGGAAGTTTGCTTTGTTACCGAGTATATGGTCAATTTTCGAGAAGGTTCCATGAGCTGCAGAGAAGAAGGTATATTTTTTTCCTATTTGGGTGGAATATTCTATAGATGTCTGTTAAGTCCCATTGATTCATTACCTCCATTAATTTTCTAATTTCTCTGTTAGGTATCTGTCTGATTGACCTGTCCATTGGTGAGAGATAACTCACTAATAACTCACTAATAACTCCTACTATTAGTGTGTGCGGTTTGATGGCTGCCTTGAGTTTTAGTAATGTTTCTTTTTTTATTATTATTGAGAAAAGGAAAAAAAAACAAGTTTCCGCCTCCTCCCAGCCTCCCATTTCCCTCCCCCTCCTCCCACCCTTCTCCTCCTTCTCCCATCCTTCTCTGCCACCCCTACTCTTCTCCCCCTCCCTCTCCAGTCCAAAGAGCAGTCAGGGTTCCCTGCCCTGTGGAAAGTCCGAGGTCGTCCCCCCTCCGTCCATATCTAGGAAGGTGAACATTCAAACTAGCTAGGCTCCCACAAAGCCAGCACATTAAGTAGGATCAAAATCCAGTGCCATTGTCCTTGGCTTCTCATCAGCCCTCATTGTTCGCCATGTTCAGAGAGTCCGATTTTATCCCATGCTTTTTCAGTCACAGTCCAGCTGGCCTGGTGAGCTCCCAATAGATCAGCCCCACTGTCTCAGTGGGTGGGTGTACCCCTCGTGGTCCCGACTTCTTTGCTCATGTTCTCCCTCCTTCTGCTCCTCATTGGGACCTTGGGAATTCAGTCCAGTGCTCCAGTGTGGGTCTCTGTCTCTATCTCCATCCATCACCAGATGAAGGTTCTTCTTACTTAGCTTCTTTAGGTTCACCAATTGTAGACTCCATGACCCTTATTTATGGCTAGAAACCAATTATGAGTGAGTACATCCCATGTTCATCTTTTTGGGTCTGGGTTACCTCACTCATTATAGTGTTTTCTATTTCCATCCATTTGCATGCAAAATTCGAAAAGTCATTGTTTTTTACCGCAGCGTAGTACTCTAATGTGTATGTTTCTTTTACGTACATGGGTGCTTTTATAATAGGGGCATAGATATTCAAGATTGAGACTTCATCCTGATGAATTGTTCCTGTTATGAGTATAAAATGTCCCTCTCCATCTCTTCTGATTGATTTAAGTTTGAAGTCAACTTTGTTAGAAATTAGTATGGCCACACCTGCTTGTTTCTTAGGTCCATTTGCTTGATAAGCCTTTTCCCAGCCCTTTACTCTGAGTAGGTGCCTGTCTTTGTGGTTGAGGTGTGTATCTTGTAAACAGCAGAATGTTGGATCCTGTTTTTGTATCCAATTTTTTAGCCTGTGCCTTTTTATAGGTGAGTTGAGTCCATTGACATTAAGTGATATTAATGACCAGTGTTGTTAACTCCGGTCACTTTTTTAGTAGTAGAGTTTGTGTGTTTCTCTTCTTTGAGTTGCGCTGGTGAAGGGTCTCTAGATGTCTGAGTTATTGTGGTCATTGTTGGACTCCTTGGTTAGTGATTTTCCTTCTATTACTTTCTGTAAGGCTGGATTTGTGGCTACGTATTTTTTAAATTTGTTTTTATCCTGGAAAATTTTGTTTTCTCCATTTATAGTGAACGAAAGCTTGGCTGGGTATAGTAGTTTGGGTTTGCATCCATGGTCTCTTAGTTTTTGCAGTACCTCTATCCAGGACCTTCTGGCTTTCATGGTTTCCATAGAGAAGTCAGGTGTAAGTCTGATTGGTTTTTCTTTTTCTTTTAGCTTTGCGTTAATTTGGAAGAAATTTCCCTCCATGTCTTGGCTGTTTAAGAGACTTAGAATGGATGTGGTTATTTCCACCAGATCTGGTTTGTGGATTGGAAATAGATCTTGTTTTTTTTTTTCGACAAAAATGAAAGGCTGAGGCCAAAGGGTAAAGGACGATATTATTTAGATTTCAAATGGAATGAGAACAGACAAAGGGAAAATGAGATCTGGCATTATATGCTCATATTGAAGGCAGTAATTAAACATTCCAGTGTCATTAGACATGATAACAATAATTTGTAGCCTTTCATGGTGCTTTACATGCTAAGCATGCAGAACCACATGATGTCAAGACTGTCTGTATTTCTCATTGTTATTATTTTTTTCTGCTAAGGAAATAATGGCTTTCAATTGTCATGACACGAGGAGATGCACAACACAAATTTGGATTCTCAACTGCAAAGAAGAAAAGAGGGAGTGTTTCATGCTTTTTAACCATCTTTAAAAATGTATGGCAGCAATAAAAAGCTAACAAGACACGGAATTGACTTCTTCCTAGTGTACAGTATTTAAATTTATAAAAGTTAATTTGGCATTATATTAAATGAGGAGTTAATGTTCCTACAAGCCCAGCAACTGAACTATGACATATTATACCACAGTGTTGAATTGAACCTAGAATAGTCAAGTTGTTGATTGTGGGAAATCTGTCATTAATCAGTTCAAATTTCCTACTGTTGTGATTAGTGTGGGGGGAAAACCATGAATGGGTACCTTGGAACTTCAGAGTCCATGGTAGTATATTTAAATCTTTAAGTAGCTAAATATTTCATTTCAATCAACCTAATGTGTAGTGTTTGCAGATAGTCAGTTAGTTTTCTTTCTTAGCTAATCAATTAAAATGAATATCTATTTTGTCTAGTTTTCATTTAGAGAGTATTCTAGTGATTAGAATTTCTCTGTGAAATGCATCTCAGAGTCTTTAAGTGTCCAACTTGGCAATAGTGAATAAGCAATCCCTGCTTCACATTTATTTCTAACCACTAATGTCAGTGTGGTCACACTCTCTTATCCTAATGCTGAGATCTTACAAATGTACCTGATATTAGAGTTTGAAAAGTTACTGTAAGACAGTTGAATTAGTTAGCTCAGTGAATATGAAGCAGGTACAAAGTATCTAGTTCTCAATTCTGAATATGTTTTGAACGTTAGGAAAGGAGAAGTAGCTCGTTTGTCTTCCTGCATTGGTAGTTAACTTGAAGCTTGGCTTGGGTTAGTATCCAGTGAAAATTTATCATCCATTTAAAATTTTTTCTTCAAAATATTTTTATTGAGTCTTTGAGAGTTTCGTACAGAATATTTCCATCATTTTAACCCTCCTCCCCCAACTCTTTTCATCTATACCCTCTTCTAGCACACCTAAATTCATGTGTGTGTGTGCTTTGAAACCAATTTTGTGTTGCCCCAAATATTCTTGAATGTATAGTCTTCTACTGGAATGTTTGGTTTACCAGGGGACAAAGTCTTAGAGAGAACAAACTCTCTAAGATAAACTCTTACCGGTTTACCAGGGATAAACTCTCCTCCCAGCAGCTAATAGTTGCCAATAGTTCCATGGGCAGAGGTACAATTGTGTGTTCACCCTCTCTGTGATGAAGTTTGGTGTGGCTTGAGTTTGAACAGGTTCTATGTGTGCTGTCTCTACCACGAATATTTCATATGTGCTACTGTCCTGCCGTGATCAGAAGACATGGTTTCCTTGTCTTATCCACTGCTTCTGTCTCTTACACTCATTCTGTCCCTTATTTTCAATGATCTCGGAGTTTTCATATTGGGATGTATATTTAGCATCATAGTAGTCACAGGTTCTCCCCTGGGGAAAGACTTTTATTGTCGAATTCAGAGATCTCCCTCTTTATGTTCAAACTATTATGCTACTTTGGCTACTTACATAAAGCTTTATAGTAATACCAAAATAACCATAATAATAATTTTTAATACTCTGCCAAGTTTCAAGATTTCTCAAAAATTATATTGATAACCTCTCTGAAAACTTAGCTTTTGGTGCTATAACTATTTTTCTAATGGGTAACTGAAATAAAAATTATACTCTTCTTTCAAAATAAACCTTCCTTTTATAGTGTGCAGTCTTAAATAAGTCTAATTAGTATATTAAGAACCATTTTTAAAGAGTTTTCTTTTTAAAGATTATAATTACAATGTTTCCTCCTTCCCTTTCCTTATTATTCTTCAAATTCTTGACCTCTTTTTTCATTGTTTTCTTTTTTTAAGAAAACAAACTATCTTTTTTCATTATACATACCAATCTAATTCCTACTCTCTCCCCTCCTCCCATTCCCTCCACATACCACCCATCCTACCCCTATCCACTCCTCAGAGAGGGTAAGGCACATTGTTTTGGGGAAGGTCCAAGAACCCCCTCACCACTATATCTAGGCTGAGCAAGGTATCCATCCAAAGAGACTAGGTGCCCCCCCCCAAAAAAAACAGTATAAGCAGTAGGGATAAATCCTTGTGCCACTGCCAATTGTTCCTCGTCTGCCCCAGCCATGGAACTGTCCAGAAGATGTTGGTGAGCTCCCACTAGCTCAGGTAGACTGTTTCTGTGGATGTACCCATCATGGTCTTGACCTCTTTGCTCATATTCTCATTCCTTCCATTCTTCAGCTGAGTTTGGGAGCTCATTCCAGTGCTCCAATGTGGGTCTCTGCCTCTGTTTTCATCAGTTGCTGGCTGAAGCTTCCATGGTGATATTTAAGATATTCATCAGTCTGACTACAGAGCAAGTCAATATTGGACCCTCTCTCTCCTCTATTGCTTAGGGTCTTAGCAGGGATCATCCTTGTGGATTCCTGGGATTGTTATTGCTTGCATATATGTATATGTAAATTTAAATATAACATATTTAGAATATATAAATACATGACAATGTGCATTTCTCAATATAACCTGGTCAGTCTGTATGATGTTACTCTTACACATGCTTTCAGTGATGACGATTTTGTATGGGATAACAAATTGGTATGCTCATCCCTAGGGAAGACTTACTTTCCTACTCCCAACTCAGTTAAGGGGGTTTGATTTTGAAAAACATGCATCTCAGAACAGTGTGTGTCTAATCAAAGAACAGACTGAAGATGGAGAACATGATCCCTGACAGACAGTTCTTGTATCTGTCTTCTTGTGACTTCTAGAATTCAAAAGTGAAAACTCTTAATTTTCAAACAGATTTTAGTTTGTTCAACAATGAAATTCCATATCCATTTCTGATGCATTTCAATCAATTCTTTATGTGTGATTCCCCTCTGTATTCTGCGAATACCATTGGTTAATAAAGGACTGCTTTGAGCCCATAGCAGAGCAGCGCAGAAAGAGCTAGGCAAGGAAAACTAAAGTGCATGCTGGGAGAAAGGAGGGTGGAGTCAGAGACACTGGAACTTTAGCAGGTAAGCCAGAGCCACGTGACCATACACAGATTAATAGAAATTGGTGAAATTAATATATGAGTTAGCTAATAAGAAGCTAGAGCTAATTGGCCAAACAGTGATTTAAATAATATAGTTTCTGTGTGGTTATTTTGGTACTGGGTGGCCAAGACAAACAAGCAACCTTCTTCTACAAATTCTTGATATTTTGGGGTGAATATCTAGGTGTTCACCATCTTGCTCCCATTTAAGCTTTATTAATGGATGGTTACCCATCTGTTATTGGTTAATATATAATTAATGTATTACTGAGAATATTGCAATCAGAATTTATGGTGATGTTAGAGGAGCATCTGGAGGATTGGGTCACTGGTTGGATGTGGAAATGAGTCACGGAGTTTATAGTCCCATGGAAAACCAATACCATTTAGTGAGATAGAAGACCCAGAGGGAATAACTAAAGAGAAGAAAACATGAATGGGGGTTATATTACTGAATTTGAGGAACCTATGCTGCATTAAACATGCAGATTTGATGGGTCTGTGATACAAACATGGGATTTTGGAAAAGAATCTTGACTTAGGGTCCATTTTTAGGAATTGCCAATGTGTCAATGAACAGAAATTCTAAAACTTTGAAGAAACTGACAAGTTGCAATGCGTCATTAGTGGAGAACAGGTCCCAAAGAACATCTCCGATAAAAGAATCAGTGATGTTAAAGGGAACTGCAGAGAAGAGAAAGGTCCCAGGCAAGTTTGGACAATACACTTCTTCCTTTCATTGCTCTGACTCCGCCCTCCTTTCTCCCAGCACGCACTTTAGTTTTCCTTGTCTAGCTCTTTCTGCACTGCTCTGCTATGGGCTTATAAAACATTATAAGAAGGGGAAATCCAAGGCAATCCACACTCCCTTTCTTCCTGAAGAGGGTGCATTGCAACACTTAAGTTGAGCTCGTTCAGAGGGTGCTGAGAGTCCCTTGCTGCTGTCAGGGAGCCTCCACTCTATGCTATAGTGGGACACATGAACCCATGTCCATCTACCCTCTCTAGCTCTCCTAAGCTTGACAGACAAACCACCCATGGATCCCTGACTTTTGCGTGCCTGTTAATAATAAGTTTAATTTTTCTGACAAGTGCAAGTGTTTTGTCTCACTATATTCACATAATTAATAGAAATTCTGCAGAAAATATAATAAATGGCTCAAGGTACAGGGCATTCACTCACCATGGAAACACACTATTCACACTCAGATTCTTTGGTCTGCTTCACCCTAACTTCAAAATGTAGATTTGGAAAATGTTGACCACACACTCCAGTGGAATACAGACGTTTTTCTTCCTATGCAATCACTTTCATTCTAGTAGAAGGTATTTCTTCCCTACCCTACTAGCAAAATCAAATTAATTGTAATATTTTTAAGTGAAGTTTGTTGTGGTGTTCAGCCTGAAAAAAATATCCTGTGTATTTCATTGTAAACATTTAAATGCCTTACCTCCTTGGAATATCAGAATGAGCAGCCTCTAAAACTCTTTAAGCTGTCTATTGGTGATAGTTTAGAACCAAAGTTTTTGCAGTATCTGCCAAATCAAGATCACAATATCTACCTCATGAGTTGTTATGTATGAGGAAGAGCAGTGTTCATACATTGGGCCTGGGCTCCACAACTCTGTGATCTTATTGGTTGTGGGTTTTGGTGGTGGTCTCTATTCATTGTAAAGACAAGTTTCCTTGATAAGTTGTAAAGATTATACTTATATCTGGGTATAAAGATAAATGTTTATATATTGTTATTAGGGATTATGCTGGTTTAGTAAAGCAGTGGTTATAAATTCTCCTTCAATAATCATGACTCAGTGAGCACCAGACAGTTTACTAGATTTCCAGGATCATCTATAATTTCCATCTCTTTGAATGTGTCGTAAGTTGGTTACCATCAAGGGATATGTACTATTACTGCATTCATAGGTTTTTTTTTTTTTTTGTCATACTGGTCATTGATGTGGGATCATAAATGGGTAGGATTATTTGTTGCCTCTTTTCTTTGAGAGCTTTCTTGCCACTTTCTGGTACCGTGAAAGTTATTCCTCACTAGTGGGTTATTCAGGCCATTTTCCAGCTTATGGGTCTCTGGGATCTGTTTCTGAAAAGCATGGTATCTTTAGCAACAGGTATTAAACTTCCACTTCTGGGGGTAGCTAAAATCCAGAGCCATAGGCTTTATGTTTTAAGAGTCTCTTGGACAGAATGACTAACAATTAAAAACTAGTTTCTCATGTCTGGTATTGGGATGTTTGCTATGCAGTCTTTGACTTTTGGAGGGAGCATTGTCAGCCTGGATGAGATAAATTCTTTAAAACTCTCTCTCTCTCTCTCTCTCTCTCTCTATATATATATATATATATATATATATATATATATATGTGTGTGTGTGTGTGTGTGTGTGTGTGTCTGTGAAATATATATATATATATATGAATTTCTGTGAAATATATATACACACATGGAATTTTGTATATTATAGTGTTCATTTGCTTATTCATTTTGCATGTGTTTGTCTACAAAACACTCCCACAACAAAGACTCACAGATATTGCAGAAGGGGAAGAGGGATTGTAAGTGACAGAGACTCAGGGAGTTTGCTGTGAGATTGTGTACCTAGATATGTTAGAATCTACACTCCTAAAGTCTTAGAAACATGACCACCCAAATGTGAGCTGCATAATGACAATAATAAAAATGTCAACCTTGATGAAAAGATTCATGAAGCCTCAACCTTACACAAAGAACAACAGGCAACTGAAGAAGGCTGCAATGGGGTGAGTTGATTTTCCTCAGGGAAGAGCATATTAATTGGTTTTCCAGTGCTAACTGATCATCCTTAATATATACATAAAAATAACATTACACATACTGAAAAGGTAATAGTTAGGAGTGTATATGCATATACATGTACATATATGCATGCAATACCAAATCAGTGAAAAATGAGGCCATGACTTTGAACGGGGTGGGAAGAGTTATATGGAAGGTTTGGAGGGAGGAAAGGGAAAAGATAAATGTTATAATTAAATTATGAACTCATATAATAATAATAATAATAATCATAAATAGTGTAAATGACTAACCAAGTTGGCTGTAAAGCCAGATGGCATGGATGACATGCTAGAGAACTATTTCTGTTATTACCTCTTCTTTGCCAGCTCATGACCTCAGTGATTCTCAATACATTCATATATTTCTGCAGAGGAAATTGCCAATATGAGTGATATCTGGGGACAGTTAGATTGACTCATTCACTGCCAGAAACACATGGAGCTTCAATAGAGTGCAGACACTTAGAGAATCGATAATCCTATAAGGCTTTTGATTATCCTGCAAAAGATCTATAACCATTTTCTCCATTGACTTTCTCAAGTTGGTGAAGTGTTTCACTTTTCAGGCAATTCTTTCTTCTATCAACCCTAGACACAGGATTAAAATGAGCGATAGTCAAAGGGTACAGAGAGAAGACACAGCTTGATTGAGAGAGCCACTGCTTCCATTTGAAGTTGTAGTTTTGAGGAGTTGTAGTTTTGAGGACAAAAAAGGAGGCTGCTTATATATTTTCACATATTCTATTTCCTTTTCCACTAAGCAGCATATATTATTTTTAGAATTTCTCACATAATGATTAAATTTACATTTGAAAACAGTGTAAAAAGGGACAGAAAAAGAAAACAGTTTGGGGGAGTTACAAAGTAGGTTGGGTATGTTTTGCTTTTATTCTCTGTAATCTAGAATGACTTTGTGTAATAGTTTGTAATATATATATATATATATATATATATATATATATATAAAATGAAAATATATTTTTCATGTTATAAATTGAAGTGTTTTTATTGTGCATAAAATGTTACTACTCTAATAGCAAAATATTAGTTTAATCATTGGAAGTAAAGACATTCATTAGTTCTTTAATATTACTCACTGTGCATATAATAAGTTAGTACACTTTTTGGTAAACAAACTGTTATTTCCCTGCTTCCAGTTCCCAAATAACCAACACTGATACTTAATATTAATTATAAATGATCAGTCAATAGTTCAGACTTGTTACTCTTATATTTTCAATTAATCCATATTTTTATCTACACTTGGCTATGTGGACTGGTACCTTTTCTCAGTATGACTTGTCTATTTTTCTTCTCTCTGCATCTGCTTGCTACTCCTCTGACTCCAACCTTCTTCCCAGGGTTCTCTGTTGGGCTCTCCCCCTAACTTTATCCTGTCCAGCTATTGGCCAGTCAACTTCTATATTAAACCAATCACAATGGCATATATTCACACAGTGTAAAGAAATATTCTACACTTTTTCCAATTATTTACTTATGCGCATATCCATTTATTCTTTTACAATTTTATTCCCTTGATAAAAATTGTACAATTATATAACTTTTCATAATGTTCACAAACCTAAAGGTTACATATTTCTTATTCATAGATTCTTTTCCATTGCTATTACTGCAAATTCTCACCATTACTCAGACTAAAAAAAGTGGGGTGCTCAGTCAATGGAGATTACTTATTGGAAGACAGTGTATATGTAATACTGATTGTAAAATAGAAAATAATACATGTATTTCCATAGCATGCAAAACCATTTCTTCCTCAAAATATTTAAAACAATCAGCAATATAAGGTCAACTATGTCTACAAAGGATCTATAAGAGCACATTTTTCCTGCACACTGGTAAATATACTTCTGTAGTTAAAATTAGAAAAACAACTAGAGCCTATTTGTTTTGATTTCTGAACTTATAAATCTGATAAAATTCTCTCAGCAAGGAATAGTCTTTGATTGAAAACATATTGCTAGCACAGTTAAATGGTTACTAGTGAAAATTTTGAAGAAAGGGAGAAAGAACATACCGCTCAGTGTGAGCTGGCACTTTTGGAGAAGGAGGAGGAGGAGGAATTAGAAGCAGCAGCACCTGTGCATGAAAAATTACCTTGGCCACGGCATGTCGGTGTTGCGGGGCCTGAGCAGCAGCCTCAGGTTCTCCACTGTGAACTGAAAATGTTGCTCTGGTTTCAGCAGGTGATCGCCTGCTCGTGCAACCAAGGTGACTGCCACTGACTCAAGATGGATGTAAGACAAAAAAACCTGTTCAAAACAAGGGGTCTGCTGTGCCTTAGCCTGTGAGGTTTGCATGAGAGCATACATTGTGGGCATCTCGGTGCCTTTTCCTGTTGTTGTGATGAAAACCCCTCCAAAGAAGCAGCTTGAGGGAGACTCACAATGCAAGGATGCAGTCCTTCATGGTAGGGAAGTCATGGAGGCAGGAATTTGAGGCAGTAGGTCACATCTCATCCACCATCAGGAAACAGAGATGGCTGAGTGCTAGGGCTGCTAATTCTCCTTTTTTATACAGTCCCATAACCCATCAAGGGAATGGTTCTACCCTCACCTAAGACAGGTCTCCCCACTTCAGTGATACCTTGCAATAATGCCCAGGGGCTGATAGGTTGATAATCCTTCATAGGCATGTCTGAAGGACCATCTCCTGCTACCCCAGGTCCTTCAAGTTGAGAAGTATAACTAACAATTACACTTTGGAATATTATTCCTAGTCTCAGCTAAAGTGAGGTTCTGAACTATGGCTCTATCAGTCATGCCTTGTGTAGCATACGCCAAAGTGCTTTTTTTCTAATTGTGTGTGTGTGTGTGTGTGTGTGTGTGTGTGTGTGCATGCGTGCTCCAGGTCACATTCTAGTGTGCCTGCACTTGTTCCTGCATGAGTGTGGGCGCACGTTTGGAGGTCAGGCTAGGTCCTTGCCTTCTACTTTGGTTAAGACAGTATCTGTTTGTTGCTTGTTGTTGCATATACTAGGCTAGCTGCTCCATGGATTTCTAGATACTGTCCAGTCTTTACCAACCATCTTGAGATAGCAGCACTGGGATTATAAACATATGCTACTTGATCATGAACTAAGAAGTTATATTAAAAGTAAAGGTAATGATACTAAAAAAAATCATTTCCAAGTTATTCTGCACCTTGTTAGTATCTGAGATGAAAAGTTACAGGAATGTTCATCGAGATGAATTAGGTATAGGCCTTTGTATTCATAGAGAGGTACAGGATAATGCCAGTGTTGTGTCTTCACAGACACAATGGCTATGGCCCTACACCTTACATTTTTGAAACTCCCTTTGAAGAAGATGATTTTTTTTAAAAAAATTACTATCTCCATAATTAGTGACCCCAGATGCCTTGAAGAGCCCCCCAAAGCCAGTTAATGAGCAGTCCGGATTTTCTCAAGGTCGTGCTGTTTAGTTTTCCTTATGCTTTTTATTTCTAAGGAAAACTTCCTGCAACAGCTCCTTACAGCCTCAGTTTTCATTTCTAGAATCCCCAGGACAAGTTGTATTGCACCTGGTGTCACCTGAGACCTTGAGGTTGTGTCAGTCTTGTGTAATGGCGCCTCACTGAGCTTGATGCTGGATGATTCCACATTCCTGACCACAGGTCGTTAATGACTTCAGGGCGGGCATCTCCACTGAGAGAATCAAACACTTTATGTGTAGAATCCAGTCTTGAATTGTTAAACTGCCGGATAATCAGTTCACACCTTTGCTCTTGGGGTTGTCTTCTGGTAGCCATGTTTCTGTGACTTCCTTAAGTTGAAGTGTGAGGAACAATTTATTGAAGGGTTGGAGAGTGAAAGAGTGAGAGGATGGAGAAAACTGAGAGCAAAAACATCACAGGCCACTTCTAGCTGGGGTGTGAGTGTATCTATGGGGGCTGCCAACATTTTGAGGAATGTTGAGCTCTCTGCAGAGCGTAGGACAGAAAGGTAAGACAAACATGACTGGGGAGTAGATGGGATTTTGTAGCTTGTCTTCCTACTTACAGTATGGTGGATGGCTATCTCTTCCCTTTATTAAGTATTCTTCTACTACACAATTTCTAAGACCCAGGAGTATTCTATTATTGAATTCTTTTTCTGAAAGGAATCAGCTTAATGACTTAGAGTGTCTTAATACTATTCAGGTTTTGTGTTTACTATTCATGGTCAACAACCCAGGCCACTTTGACTCATGTTTCATGGAGGAAAAAGAAAAGGGACACGAGATGATGTGATTAAAAATAGAGATTGGAATTATTGTTGGGGGAATGCTATTTTCAGGTTTTGATTATAGTCTCTCATCTGGGGAAGTATAAGAAAAAATTAGAAAATAAAAGACAAATTTGACACGTTAGCCATAAGCTTTTGCATTAAAATAAGAAGACAATAATGTCCATATATCAAGAGAATTAGGTTACAAGCTGGAGCTTGCAAGCCTCTTCACACAATCAA
Organism: Microtus oregoni; assembly: GCF_018167655.1. Lineage (NCBI taxonomy): Eukaryota > Metazoa > Chordata > Mammalia > Rodentia > Cricetidae > Microtus > Microtus oregoni. The sequence goes on along the minus strand of NW_024543069.1, from coordinate 32,206,019 downwards.
ATGTACTTCCCAAAAGGAATTAATGCTATTCTACTTATTTTCAATGAAATAAGGTTAGAGACTCCATCTCTGGTAAAAATTTGCAACTAAAGAACCAATTGAATTAATTGAACTTCCCTGGGAAGAAGAATTCTAGTTATTGCTTTTCTATTTTTCTGAACTTGTTGCTGTTAAATTACAATAGGCACTTAAAGCAGAAAGGATCATTGGCAGAGGCACAGGAGTACCCAGCCACTTAGTTCCTGGGTGAACCACTGAGGATACGGTCTCTGACTAAGGTGAATATAAAAACTAGAACCTTGAGCTTCTGAAAAAAAAATGAAAGTTAAAACAACTACCACCAAACAAAAAGAGGAAGGTCACTGTGGAAATAGGAGATTTTTTCATTTCAGCGTACATTTTTTTTCTATAGGATTCTTCTAAGAACAGTAGTGTTGAGTTTGTCTGATTATTTAATTATATAATTGATAGCCTCGAAGATTTCTCAAAATAAGAAGGTTAGGAATCATTGGGCATCAGAAATCCACAGAAAGGGAGATGCTACTAATCTCTTTCTGTTGAGGATGAGTGTGTTGCAAATGAAAGAACCTAAGGAACCTTTCCACACTTTTAGATGAGATGTCATTCCAGCACATGCTTCCCATCAGATAAGAATATGCTGAAGTGAAGATTTTCTCACCTGTTGTCATCAACTGGTAGCATGAAATAAATACTTTATTTCCAAGAGAAATGTGACTGATAGCTCCTGTTTGCCTTTCAAATGATCACTTCACTTTTATTTCCCATAGTTCAGCATTTTCTCTCAAAGAGTTACATCGCTGGTCAGAACAGGAATTGCCAAGTGGAATCAAACAGTAAAAGAATGACAAAGTTCTACGCATATCATTTGAAATGATGTGTTAGCCTGTGACATGCTATTCTGCTCTTGTACTTTTGATAAGTCAGGAATATTCTAAGAATAATAACAGCACGAAAAGCACAGGTACTATTTCCTGCGAGAGGTTCAGCCTGTAGATTTGGCTGTATCCTGCAAAGGGTGCAGGATGCCAAACTTTGTCATCCTAAAATCCACCTGAGCATCTGTGTAGTTTAGTCTAATTCTGATTTGTACACACTGCTTCTCCAAATAATTCATTAACTGCTTGAAACCTGATTTTTGTTAATATTTAAGCTTGATAGCAAATTTATGACACAGTTATCTTCTCTCCTTATAGACTCGGAGATCTCGGCTTGGGTTGGTCAGTGACCATACAGCCAATAAGCGGTGCAGAGGCGGAGAAATCATTGCAGTGATTGTAGTGCGTTGTTTTGAACACTCACAATGGCAGATGTCCTTGGAAAGATCCTTGCATGACAAGAGAGTGTACTTTAGACCTCACCACCTGAGCACTGTTGTTGCCAAACTCAATACCTCAAGGGGAGCTGAAAGGATAAGATTCACGCTCTGGTTTTCTGTATTTCTAACTGTGGTTTGAGGAGAATGTACAAAGATGTCTTGGGAAAGAACGTGGGAAAGAAATCTCAGGAAAACTGAACAGCATGATTTTAAATAGACCAAGCACTTGGAATTTTGCCCACTGATACTTTTTGATGTCTGTATCCTGACAATGACTGTGAATGGATATTATACAGGATGCTTGTGTCTGGAACACTGCAAACCGTGCTTCACATTGTTAAAATCCTAAAGATTCTGATAGACAGTCGCGATAAAATGTGACAAGATGCCAGCTATGTCCTATAATTTTGTAGGTAGGATGTATTAAATTCTACTTTAGCCAGGTTCAAGCTTCAACTACATTCTTAGAAGTTTTCTGTACTATAATGTATTCATGACAATGCTCCTTAAATGTAAGACTGTAGAGAGCAGGCATTTTTCAGGCTCAGATGAAAGGACATCAGACAAATTGGGGTAGCTGGTTTGAGGAAACTGGCCGTGGAGCATAGCAGGTGGGTAAAAAATCTTGATTATCAAGATCCTGCCGATGCAAATGATGCAATTTTAAAGAAAGCATCCTCCTAGAGCCTACTGAGCAGGGTTTGGGCAGACTAGCTCACCCCTGAACAGTACCGCTCCAGTTGATTTTCTTCCCATGGTCTCAATTCTTATATATGAACCTCTTTCTACATTTTTTATGCTGCTTTTCTCATAGAAGCTAAATGGGTTCTTACCAATAGAGCAGAAATGGAGATTATTTACTTATGTCCATGGGAACTTGTTAGAACTGACATAGTGTAGATAAAGCTAAAACAAATAAAATTGGGTAAAACAAAACCAGAATTCTCCCTCCCCCCAAAAATTGATAGTTGAAAAAGAGTTGTTCAGGTTTAAGGAAATGTTAGAACAAATTTGAAATGAAGAACTATAAATTCTTTTTAAGTAAAAAAGTTGATATTTTATGAATCTCTCAATAAAAGAAAACTGAATTCCATGATTCAAGGTCAGTAATTCTAAACGAGTCTGAAGCTGTGTTCGTGTTCACACCAACACAACAGAAAGACTTTCATTAAGTCCTTAGGCCTGTCAACATGTCTGCAAATGTCCTTACTCACCACTGTGGCCTTTAGTAAGCAAAATTATTATAATTTAAAAGCACTTAAATGCACTCTGTAACAAAGGCATCAAAACAGCCATTAAATGATGGTTTTACCCTTTTTTGACCTTTTCTATAAAAATTAAAAAGCAATAACTTTTCGATAAACAGGATATGAAGAGATAATATTGTGAATGTAAACATTTTTTACTAATATAATCTTTAAAATATAGATCAAAGCAAAACAAAACTTTGCTATAATGGCTATAGATGTAATTTCCTTAAACAAATGTTCTCCTTTATATTTATTTTTCTTGGATAAATTGCTGAGATAAATGATTGCTCAGTTAACTAGCAATTGATGTAGCATTATTTAATTTAACATCTTGTACCATAAAATGCAGACTGTGAAGCATTTATATTAGCTTGTTTACAATAAAAATCAAAGGTAAAATCCTGCATTTTCATTAAAACACATTTAAGATGCTTTAAAACCTTTGACAACTGAGTTGGCAAACTTGATCGGTCCTCAGGAAGATAAATAGTACACCCCTCCTTGTTGTAAAATTATTTCATATCATTCCAGGTGTAGGCTGCTGTGCATCATCGCTGAAGCACATCAAATAGAACGAAACAGAGCTACTTGTCTCTTGGGTGGGAAACGGGAATTTAAGAAAAGGCTCTTAGGTGAATAATGAAGTGTTTAATTCAAAAAGAAAGAATAAAAATAGAAGGGTTTATCTGCTATTGAGGTTGTTGTGAAATTGCTTTAACATCCCCACGGTTTGTTTTCTGTCCTGCATAGACGCATATCCGAAAGCTTATGACTATACTAAACATTCTAAAAAGACAACTTTATAGTATTGCTTAAAAAGTAAGCTGGGTACACACTGCCCATTCCTAATATAGTTAGCTTAGTAAGTTAGAAGCTAACCCAACAGTGCAAAAGCTATTTGAGTTTAAGATTAAGACCATACATATCCTTTTCTGCTCTTCGGACTGTCATTTAACCAGCTATGGACATATCATGGACCTCTCCCAGACTCCAGGGTTGTCTGCAGAGATGTGTAGAGCGACCCATCCGCTAACACATTAGCTGTTGGGATTTTTTTGAAGCTCCGTCCCTGCTTTCCCTCAGAAAGAACCTAAAATAAAAAGACTGCATTTGGAGTTTCTGACTTTTCTTCTTCATTAATTTGTTCTTGTGAGACCTCACGCCATTTCTCTCCGACACACAGTTAAAACAGTGTCAATTTCATGCTTCACACACCTGGCTTTATAGGTGCAGTTTTTCTTTTCTTTTTTTTTCCCCCCAGATTGGTCGAGCTGCTCTTTGGAATCACACAGGGTAAAATTCCAGACTCACGCTGTCCTGTTGCTCCTGGCTCCATTATGGCCCGTCATGCTGAGCTGAGAATTCCACTCACATTGTAGACTTGATAACATGCAGGTTCACTTTTTCATCTTAACGGGCTGAAGGAGGGGAGACGGGAAGCAATTTGGGGTTTGATGAGGTGCCTAGCTGACACTTAGGCCAGGGTTTCTAAAATGTCCTGAAGCTAAATTCAGAAGAAACGGAGTTGATTCTTGGTGGGTTCCTGCTGCCTTTTGAATGTCACTTTATCCGTTGCTAGTGGTTTTGATAGGATCATTATATAACCAGTTATTACTAAGTTCTGTAACCTTGGGTTGTCTGTGACCCTGAACTTCCTTTTGGTAACTTCCTTTTGGTTCAGATACATTTTTACTATTTTAGTTCTGGGGTAAACTTGAGATACTACTATCCATAATGTTCTGCCCTATCAATTTGTTCTAATTACTTTGAATTATGATTAAATTTTACTTGGATATGAACAAGACCTGCACACATTCCAAAGTGTCCAGTTAGAGCAATTCATTAATGTTTTAAATGCTGTGGGCTGCCAAGGGCAAATAATATGACCCCTCCTCTCCTAATGGTGTTTTCCTCACCTTTGAGGCCTATCATAGAGAAGAAAACGTGTTGTTTGGGGAAGGAATGAAACTGGATAACACTTAGGAGAGAGCAGTTTCTTAGAACACATGTATTTCCATAAAAACACATTGACTTTGATACACACCAAGGCTCAGCCTTATCTGTTTTGTAGCTCAGGTTTCCAGCAGCTCTCAAGTCTCCAAGTGCTCCAATCTAGACCCACCCATGCTTCTGTTAATATATCTGGACTACTAACAACACTGTAAGGAATGCTAACAGAGAGCTCACCGTATGACGTGGCAAGCCAGGTTGAAATAATAGCCACCGTAATAGTGAATTAAAGAAATAATAGAAACTCCTATAGAGCCTCTTGCTTTGTCAGTAAAGAGTTTGCAATAGATGGCATTGAGGATTGTCATACTATAAGATGCCAACCAAGGAAAGTTGGCCATAACTGAGTTAGGCTGATAAAAACAGGCTTGGGGATTAGTGGTAAAATATCTGGAACTAAATAAAGAGAGCTGAGTGGTAATAGCAATAAGTGAGGAACAAAGTGGGCCGAAGCTGTCCTGTTAAAGGTTGCAGGGAACTTAGGCTTCTGACTTGTGCTTCACATTTTTACTTGTAAGCCTAGAAGCATAAGGCTATTAATGTAATAGCAACTGTGTACATATGCTTCAAATGGTTTGATTAATTGTATATAGAAGTACTACAAATATCAATATAAATCAACAATTTATAATTTTTTTTGTTTGTTTTCATTTTTCAAGCCAGGGTTTCTCTGTAGCTTTGGAGCCTATTCTGGAACTAGCTCTTGTAGAGCAGGCTGGCCTCAAACTCACAGAGATCCACCTGCTTCTGCCTTCCACGTGCTGGGATTAAAGGTGTGTGCTACCACCACCTGGCTCAGTTTAAAATTCGTTCTTTCTTGTGTGGCTAGATGTCTTAAAAATAGTGAAAATTTAAGACAAATATACAATAAAATATAATTATGTCATTTTCTCATTCGCCCCTCCTATTTTTGTGATCCCTTAACCACATTTCCCCAAAAGGATGATTTTCCCCTGCCCAGAAGCTACTAACTGCAAATAACTTCTCAATTGTGAGGGTAGGGCTTTAAATGAGGGGAACTTATTGTATGGGAAAATTGGATGTCTAGGGTTGAAGTTTCCTAGTAGTTCTGATCAATACATAAGTCAGTTTCTTTCTCAGATGTTTTTTAAATGTGTGACAAGCTAGATTGACTTATGCTAGCTTTAAATGTAGGGAATTCTACTACAGTAATAACAACTATTTACTCTTAATAAGAAAGGATGGTATCTAACAAAGTTTCTAGAAAAATTTCATTCAGGTCACAGGAAACAACTATATCAATAAATATTTCAAGTGGATGTGGGATAAGATGTATATTAAATCAGCCAGACCTACTCTGAATTGCCTGTACTGACACATGACAGACAACAAACAAATTTGGGGGAGTTAGAGTCTTGCGTGAAAATAAAATACTGTGCATTCTCAAGAGCAAAAAACTATTTTATACTCCAGATTATATGTACAACTCCATATACTGGGCCTTACCCTGGAAGCTAGACTAACTAAGCATTTCCTAGCTGGAAGGATGCTGGTATATGTCCCACATGTCAACTTCTTCAAAAGAAAGTTTGCTTAGCCACAAACTACCTGCATTAAAATGCATCTCTGAAAATGTTAAGTTAAATATGTTTTGTAAACATCAATAACATGACTTCTGTGTTAAGATATGGAGTGTTACCATTGTGTCTTTTGATCTCTACCATGTGTTTTTCCCTCTATTCTGTGCTCCCTGGCCCTGCATTTCCTTAGCAGTGGTTAATTGTTACTATCTAGAATTTTATGTGAGTAGAATACCAGACAATGCATTCTTCCTACAGTTGAACTTGTAATCATGGTAGGTATGTTTTCAAGGTCAAACAAACATATTTTAGATAGATATTTAATCCTCAAAAACTTCAGAGATCTGAAGAATATGGCAATTAAGATGTTTTAATAACATTCCTTCTTCTTCTTCTTCTTCTTCTTCTTCTTCTTCTTCTTCTTCTTCTTCTTCTTCTTCTCCTCCTCCTCCTCCTCCTCCTCCTCCTCCTCCTCCTCCTCCTCCTTTTTCTTCTATAATAATGAGACATGTCTGCTCCTGGCAGCACCAATCAACTCTGGAGAAGATTATGGGGACTGAAGAAACTCCATATGGAGTTTACTTTTTTTGTGTCCAAAATAAGTCAAGAAAGTGCCATGCCCTCAACTGCTGGCAGTAGGCTGTCCTAATTGGAAAAGCAGGGCACAAGGGAAAGGACTGCCAAAATTTGCCAAGACAAGGTAGGACAGCTCTTCAGAATGTCCTGCTTCACAGAAATGTCCGTCATATATGCTAGGCATGTAGGTTGAAGACGGATACCCTAACTTGCAGAGGAACTTTAGGTGACTGTCCAGACAGCCAACTGTTTCTGACATATCTCTCATGTTTTAGAAGTCACTTGCTTGCTCTTCCTGCTTACTCAGGTAATATTATTTCCCTTTTGGGTCTCTAATGGAGTTGAAGACTTTATAGTTATAGTTATTGTTTTCCTTGTTACCAGAAAAGAAATTCACCAAAGAGGTGTAAGGTGTATAAGGTTGAGAGGCATTAAAAGATAGTTTTGATAATGCAAGTTAGAATAGAAAGTGAACTAGGTACAACCTATTGACTCACCAAGATAGGATAGGTATGGAGTATTTTCTCTGAATTTGCCATTTACTAATGGACAAGAAATTATTGATGTAATTATTGACTGTATATATTGTATATAGTTATTGTACTTATTGTATATAGTTTTTATTATGTTTATTATATATTTTTCTATTTTGGACAAAAAAGAGGAAGAACAGTGAAGCTTTGTTTTTGCTCTAACAAATAAAGCTTGCCTGAAGATCAGAGGGTGGAGCTAGACACTAGAGTACCATAGAGGTCTAGAGGTCTGTACAGACAGATAGGAAGTGATGATATGTCTGGGTAAAGAGAGGAATATAAAGGTGGGGAGACAGTAGCTCAGCCCTTTTCCAGCTGAGGAGTTAGCAAGGTAAGAGTTAGCTATGGTTTGTTCTTTTTGTCTTCGATCTTTCAGCATTTACCCTGATATCTGGCTCCAAGTTTTTATTCTTGAGACCAATAAGAATATATGAAACACTTTGTGTCTAGCGGGCTTCTTTCATTTATAGGATGATTTAAAAGTTCACCTGCTTTTCCTGTGTATTAGTCATTTCTTCCTATTTAGACTATGTAGTTCATTGTGTTATGTTACATTGTATTTATCTGTTCAACTCTAGGCAGTTTCCTGGTTGTGTCCACTTTGAATGGGCTATTCTGAATGCTCAGGTCATACCTTGGCAGGAACAAATGCATTCTTTACTCTGAGTACGTCTTGACTTATGCAAGGGTTGGAAATACAGTAGATATTAGTTTCATTTGGAATAAACAGCTTCACAGCTTTACAGTGTGGTGTGACAATTTTACATTCTCATCAGCAGTGAAGTTCAGAGTTCCCCATATTTCTGTCAATACTTCCTGTTAACAGACTTCTGAAATTTTAACAAAGTAACATGTTTGCTGTCTATCAGTATGGTTTTAATTTCCATTTCTCTAATGACAAGTGACTTTTAGTGTCTTATATACTTATTTGTCATTCATGCAGCTTTTTATATAACATATCTGTTCTTGCTTATCACTCAATTGTCAATTTTTGATTAAATATTGTTAACTATGGCCAGAATTCATATGTTTTACAGTTTGGCTATTTAAATATATTGAAACTTGCCTGATGGTCTTACTAGGTTACTAAAATGAAACATATTTGAAGGGTCTGAATTCTTCTGTTTCTGGCTGCCATAGTATAACATGTTATATATAAACAAATATATGGAAAGTATATACATTTATATATAAAATCAGTACATGTATTACTAACTTCTGTGACTGTATATAATAAGTAAATATGCATGCATGCCATATACATACCACATAGAAGTAACAAACACATATAACTTATATATACTTATATATTATATATGATATACATGCATACCATATGTATAATCAAATCATGGATATGGGAAGAATTGTTGGAATAGTTTCCCTGCTTATTGTTTTGTGTAGATTTTCTTTCAGTTGCTGAGAAAGTAGTAAAACTTTAGTTTTTGTAACAGATGGAGACCATTATAAAATAAGGAAACTACAACCTAGCAAAATGCAGACTTATGGATTCCAATCCAATAGAACATACCTACAGTACAACTCTTACTCCTAAGGCTCGGGGAACACCGCAGAATCAGTGGTAGAAAGACTGCTGTAAGGATCGGTATGGGCTCAGGACCCCCATGACCAAGTTCTCAGCCCAAACAAATTTATTTGCCCCAGAGGGACAAGGGGCATGGTACAAGAGAGAAAGACAGAAGATCGAGGATGAGGCAGATGGGGAAGGGAAAAAGGGAGCAGAGCCAGGGGTGTTTGTCCCAGAGGAACAAAGGACTACCTCTGGATAGAGAGGAGACAGACATGGCCATAAATACATGGCCATTTATAAAGGTAAAGGAGGAAATCTCATGTTAGAAAGAAGTGTTTTTAATTTTAATTGGACATGTTAATTAGCTGAGCCAAATGGGATTTTTGATTGCTGGCTTCAGTACCTTGATAGCTGGACCTCAGGAAGAGGAAGTGGCTAAATAAGGGAATAGACCTTGGTGGCTAGCTTTTGGTATGTAACCTAACAATTTTTAGACTGGCAGAGAGAATTGGGGAGAAGGGCAAGGGCTATCAGAACCATGTTTTCCCTGTTTGGGTTAGCTAGACTACCTTCAATTGTATTAATTTATCCTGCATAAAGCCTGTATAGAAGAAGGGCAGACCCCAGCTAAAAAGATCAAGGAAAAAGGAAACTGAAGCCATGCTATGGCCACAAACACAGACTCAATGCCATCTTGCTCTTCAAGTGCCTAAACAGTCTATTAAGTGGGTATCAATGTGTTCATCTCTCTCCCCATCACTGATAGTGATTTTATGTAGGACACATTGTTTGATGTAAATTTTAAAATTTCAATTTTCTGCTATTCGAATAACAAGCAATATTGGAATAGGGATATGTAGAATGGAGATCACTCAGAAAGCCCCATCACAAAAGTGGGAGTAGAAAATTATGTGATCTTTTAGAAGAGTGTAGCTCTCAGTTTACTAAGGATAATTCCACTTCATAAGTAGACTCGTTTTTTAGAAGGTAATTTTCATGTGCGAATAAGAATCTTTAATTTAGGGCTCAAAGGGATTGGTATGTGTTGGTCAGTTTCAGTTACATTTGCTTCTTTGTGTTATATCCTCTGTTTAGAGAATTCTAGTCCTGTTGATTTAGGTTGGATGGAGGAAGGTCATTGGCTAATAAAGGCACTGCCCTGGCCCATTTTATTGGTTAGAGGATAGGTGGGAGGAGAAAACAGGACAGAACACTGGGAGGAAGAGGAAGTGAGGTCAGAGTCTCAAGAGCTTTCCTCTCAGGAGCAGACGCCTGAGAGAGACGCCATGCCCCGCTCCCGGCATGAAGCTCCGACCCAGGATGGACTAGGCTAGAATCTTCCCGGTAAGACCGGTTCTCACAGATTATTAGAGATGGGTTGATCGGGATGTGAGAATTAGCCAGTAAGGGCTAGGGCTAAAGGGCCAAGCAGTGATTAAAAGAATACAGTTTGCTTGTTGTTATTTCGGGGCATAAGCTAGCCGGGCAGGCGGCCGGGGGTGCTGAGAACGCAGCCCTGCCGCCCTTATTACTTCAGTTGGAGGTGATGAATACCTCTCAGACTGAAACTAAACACAACACAAAACAAACAGCAAGCAGCAAATGTTCTCATTAACTGACTTCCCTTTTCAGCTAAGCACAAGCATGCAACCAAGCCTCAGCAAGTCAGTGACAGTCACTCTGACTTCTGAAGTAAGTGCTAATGTCCCAACTACACAAGAAGAGATCCCCCACATACATATAACATACACATGTAGAGATAACACACATTAACTGGTTCTATTATGCACCCCATATGGAGATGCATCCCGTCTTGAAAAACACCATTTTTATTTTCTTGTGTAAGATTAATGAATCCTTGAGTAGAGTTTATAACCCACAGTAAAAATTAATGCTACCCAGATTTATATACACATGTATGACTCACATATAAATATATAAAACCATTGGAGAAGGCCACTTGTTGGTTCCCGGCTTCTCAGTCCCAAAATAATCACACAGAAACTATATTATTTAAAACGCTGCTTGGTCCATTAGCTCTAGCTTCTTATTGCCTAACTCTTACATCTTAATTGAACCCATTTCTATTAATCTGTGTATCACCACGTGGCTGTACCGGGTAAAGTTCTGGCGTCTGTCTCTGTCAGGGCTGTGTGGCTTCTCTCTGACTTTGCCCTTCTTTCTCCCAGCATTCAGTTTAGTTTTCCGTGCCTACCTAAGTTCTGCCCTATCAACATGCCAAGGCTGTTTTTTTATTCATTAATCAATAAAAGCAACACATAGACAGAAGGACCTCCCATACCATAAAACACATAAGATATTCACACATATATACACACATACACATAAATCTTACACACATATAGAGATGATAACATATGCAGTGATCCGTACATACACATATACATATACACACTCATATATACAATTACAATACATGAATGAAGGGGTACACCTATACAAACATATACACAGATGTATACCCATATAACACATAAAGTTGTGCATGCACACACAAACATAAACATATATACACATCCACAAAAATGCATGCACACTTGCATGGTACATATACATACACACATGTACACTTGAACATGCACACATTGCAAAAATAAAACAACCAACCAAATAGCAAATGATATGGTTGCAGAGACTCTGGTTTGAAGAGACAGGGCAACCAGCTCAGTGTTAGCAGTGGCTTCCAGGGTTGTGTGTGGTGGCAGATCCATCATCCAGACCTCGATAGAAAGACAAACTTATTTGTGTCACATGCTACCTGGGTTTCTCTTCGATTCCCTTCAATCTAGCAGTCAGTATAAGATATCTTTCAGGATTTGTTTTTTTATTTGTCATTGGTTTCCCAGCTATGAGATTTAAGTAGACTAGGCATGTTGTAAAAAATGCCCCTCCATGTTGATTTCTCTGACTTTGCATGTGATTAGATCCAAGATAACACACTGGAATTTTACAGTCTTAATGTTATAGATCAGGTTAGTTTTGGTCAGCTAAGTTATCAGATGATCTCTGCTCATTTTCACTTAACTACTTAGTGAATGGATACTTTAAGAGCTTATGAGTATAGCTTCAAAATTCCACGCTATTCAGCTATTTATGAAATTTAGTGTGAACAGATTCTGATTTTACTTTTATTTCTTGCGTTTGTAATATAATTACATCATTTCTCCTTTCCTATTTCTCCCTCTAAACCCTCTCATGTACCTCCTCTTCTGTCAAATTCATGGCCTCCTTTAAAAATTATTGTCAAACACACACACACACACACACACACACACACACACACACACACACGGCATGATTTCTGTCTAGAAAATTTTTAGACAAAAAAACTTGGGCTATTAATAGAAAATAGTATGATAAATATATTTAAATTCCACTTGTTTAATGCATCATCAGAAATCATTGGTTTCTCAGGGTTTTAGAAGATTACCATTTGCTAAAGGGAAACATCGATCAGGTATGAGGAGAAGAGGTGAAATATCCCTTTTGAATAATTTATACTACTATCTCTTTTATTCTGAGATTATTATGGTGATTATTAATTTGTCAGTCAAGTAAAAATTGTTATTCATGTTTCCCTTTAGGGTGTAAAGTGCATCGCTAATTCAGAAGCAGCAAACTACAGTTGTCCGCATTTCCACCTACACGGTGTCAATAAGATTTCATTTTTGGCCTTGCAAATGGAAAGCACAGCTTCACTAATTGGTTGAATGGAATAGCAATTCTGATATCTCAGGTATTCGCTCAATCTCTTCTCATTTCACAAAAGGTCAGGAATATATACACACATGCAAATGTGTTTTTCACATTGGGAAAATAGGTTAAAGTGATAGCGTAGTTAGAAACTTGCATTTTAATACAAAGGTACTAGTGAATATTTCATATAGCCTGTTAACAATCACCACATTAACAGGATTTAAAGCAGTGATTCGTGCCTTCCTGATCCAGTTTATTATCTTTAATGTAATTGCTCTTGGAAGAAGAATGAATTCTAGATAAAAAAAAAAACTCCATGCATTTTAAGTACCTGTGTAGACATATGACAAATTCAACTTTGTTTCCCTTCTTAAAATTTGATTTACTGAATTGACTTTTATGTTGATATACACTCTTAGTATTTACCTGAAACTAATCAGTGATGACCTTGTGACATATTTGTACCTAAGCAGTAGCCACTGCAGAAAGGGATTATTAATTCTCAATATTCATACTGTTTGAAAATATCATTCATTAACATGGGAATTTTATGGAGTGATTTGTGATACTATAAATTTATTTCCTAAGGGAATTTAATGCTGCGTGTTTCCAAATGTTATTTCTCACTCTAAGAATCACAGCTCTGTGCTAACAAACGGTTTGGCATGTTGACTCCTTGATGATTGACCCTCTCATTTCTCAGTCTGAGACCTTCTGTTTCCTCTTCATTCAGGCCTTATGATGTGTTTCCTAGGAATATGGTATAAGGGACAGAGCTCAGAGGCAAGGCATTTATACCCCAAAGCATGAAATTTGATTACCCTTGTTATCTGAACTTCCATATTTGATACAGTTTCTAAGGCCCACAAAATTACCCAGACCCGGGTGAACAAACATCTCTAGAAGTAGACTTGCCACCTTCTCCCAGCTACAGCAAGTTTTATACACTGCCTTCATCCTTTGCAATGGACAGGAGTGGGGTATCTGGGGGTAACCCAGGCTCATGCCTCAAAAGCTAAGCACAGGGGAAAAATTAAAACTGCTTCTAGATACAGTCCTTAGTGCTTAATTTTGAGTGTTCTTTTGGGGCAGCTACAAAAGTGCCACAAATTGGAAGGACTATAATAAGCAGAAATGTACGTTAGGCAGCAAGGCAATCAGTGGTCAGAGAGGAAGCAGCTTTGGTATCTGGAAAGCGCCTGTTTCCTTCTTCAGAGAAGGCAGCCTTCTCATGAGGTCTTCATACTGGAGGCAGAAGAGTCAAGAGATCTATCTCCTCGGCGCCTTTTGTAAAATTAATGATCCTGTGGTAGGGTTTGCTTGCAAGGCTTCATCACTTTTCAATGACATCACCTCCAAATATATTATATTCAGGACTAAGTTCAGAATTTGAGTTTAGAGAGAGGCACATTCAGTTCATGCATGAGGCAACGACACTGTCACCTGATACAATAAATTTATTATCCTTTGTCTAAGTCTCCTACTCACAGGGGCTGACTCACATTCATAATCCCCCACCTAGAGTTGTACATGTTCCAGTCGTTCAAAACTGTCCTTCCAACGATCTTTGTGGGTAAATATGGTGTTTTTATTTATTTATCTTAATTTCAAAATTAACATGAAAGTATTTGTTTTAGTTATGCATTTTCATTTCTACACATCATTTTGTTTCATCCTAGTTGGTCCTCACACTGCCCTCCTGCATCTCCCTTGCCCTTTCTTACTGGTCTCATCCCTCACTTGAAGTAGCCTCTTTTTTCTTTTTACATGTCATGTGTATTCAAATATCTTCCTTTCCCCCTCTTTCCTCTCAAGATAAAACACACACACACACACACACACACACACACACACACACGCACACCCACACGCACATGCACACACACACAAGCTGAGAGTCCTTGTCTGAGAGACTCTATGCAATGCTAATCACAGTCTGTTTTATTTCACTTAACACTGTGATGTGCAGTTCTACCCCCTTTCCTGCAAAAGTCATGCTTTCATTTTTTCTGATCCCTGAATGCAATTCAGTTGTGTATATTCTTAACACTTTCTTTATCTACTCATTTCTTGTTAGGTACCTATGCTGATTCCGTAACTTTGCCCTTGGAACAGTGCTGCAAAAGCACCCATGGACAAGCATTTCCCTGCTGTGCAGACTTGCATTGTTTCAGACATTCATTCAGGAGTAGAACAGTTCGATCATATGGTGGTTCTGATTTCAGTGCTGCTGAGCCTCCATATTGATTTCCATTTATACTCCAGGGAGCAGTATGCAAGAGTTCCTTTTTCTCCTGCCTCGTCTGATGATGACCTTCAGTCACCTTTAAATCAAACAACTGTGTTATCTTCTACATATGACCTTGCACCAGCTCTCAGCTCAGCCATCAATACCCTGTAATTTGGAACCAACCCACCCTCTCTTGTGCTCCTCTTTGCATGGTGTTATCCTATTTTGCTACACCTTTAATCACCCACTCCTCATTTCCTTTGCTAATTCTCCATGTAATTTAAACAAGAATGATGTCTGAACATGTTGTTATCTTAGGCTCTACATGTTAATACTTATCCTGTGTGGTTGCAGAAAATTATGAGACCTCAGGATGCTAAGTAGATCATGAAAATGGAACCATCATGTTCAGATAGTGCCCTTCTCAAAGAGACTTGGGGAAACTGTTTTATCCCTCCTCTAGTGTGAGGATATAGCCAGAAAGTGTCATCTCTGGCGTGAGTGAATCTGCTGCCCGTTTGATCTTGGACTTCCTGGCCTTCATGACTAAAGGTGCCAAGTATCTACTGTCAATTTGTAAACTAAAAATCTAGGTCATTATTATATTAGTCTAAAGCCCAGTTACCTGAAACTACTTCTTTATGACATTGCCTCCATATATGCAAACACCCTTCCCCATTTTTCTTTATTCTTTTAAAAAATATTTTTCTCTCTCTCACACGCTTTGTGTATGTGTATTGCCTGCGTGTGTGTCCATGAATCGTGTGCATGCTGTGTCCATGAAGGCAGAAGAAAGAGGAGGTCAAATTTCCTGGGACTGGAGGTCCAGATTGTGAGCCACCATGCATCTGCTGGAGACTGAACTCAAGCTCTCTGCAAGAGCAGCAAGCGCTACTAATCATTGAGCTATTCTTCCAGCCCACACTTCCCCTGATTCCTGAGGATTTAGAGTATGCTAACACAGGGCTAATAAACTCACCAGAGGGCTGAAGATATGACTGGTAGCTTGCTGTAAGATGTTCAGGGTTTGATACTCAGCACTGTATAAATTGGGCATCATGGAGCACGCCTGTGATCCAAGCCCTTGGAGGCAGGAGGACTGGTTGATCAAGGTCATCCTTAACTGTGTAGTAACTTCAAATCCGGTTTGTGCTACTTAAGACCTCTCTCAAAATAAAATGGCATCAACATTTTTGACAAATAAATAATAGTGATTAAAGTGAGCATAATCTTGCCTCTAACAACTTCATGTTCTAAAGAAAGTATAGATAAAACTTGGTAAAAGTAAGAAAGCTAAATTCTTTTTCTTTTTGATTTTTAAAGTTAATCATTTTATCAAGAAAAAGAAACCAGAGGTAATCACTGAAGCCAGTTTCTAGTATTATCCTAAAATGGAGAAGGATCCTTAATTTTTAACTTTGCTTTTCATTCTGTTCTATGGCTGTGAGCTCTGGCCTCTTTCTCTTCCACCTCTGTTCTTTGGTAAAGAGTGTCTGAATTTATTAAGAGCAGACATGCTCAACCCCTTCCTGTGTTTCTATCTCAGGAAAGTGCACTTTATGGTATCGAACAGCTGTTCAGGGTTTACATGTTTAAAGCTGAGTCCCCATCCCATGGAGAAAACGTGTTTTATTCAACTCCCCCTTCTCTACACCACCCCTACCCCCGAGATGCCATCTGGCTGGAGAGAGAAGGTTTCTGTGAGCTCACCTCCTGCCCACCACGTTAGAGGCAGCTCTCTTCTCTTGGGAGACAGCTGCTCCTGCTGGGTTTAGGAACCCTTCCAGACATGAGTGCGAGCATAATCTTACAGACCTGAGCATCCATCGACTGCAGAGCTTGCAAATGTGACTTGTGTTTCCAATTTGGTGGAAAGTCTGTTTATATTTTGAAAGGATGTATAAAAAACAAAGACAGATTCATAGCAGAGACTTTGCGTGGCTTGCTTTCAAAGCCTAAAATATTTACTGTCCAGGCCCTTACAAAAAGGACAGAAGTCTCTCAAAATGGAATATGGGCCTGGTAACCTAAAAAAAAATTTGCAAGAATGGAATATATATATGGATAAATTAGGTTTCTGTTGAGCTAAGGCAGGTGACTTTTGTATTGATCCTGTTAAGTATGAAGTGTACATGCAGGGTTTTTGATTTACAGTTTTTAGAAACTTAAGTCCACAACCGTGACCAATTCCTGCAGATATGTAAGTAAGTTAGCTTCCATCTCTTGAAAGAGGGTCAAACATGACTTAGATTCCACGTCTCTTGTTGTGTTTTATAGGCCACCACATTTTACTCTCGTCCTTTCTACTTTTTCATATGTATGAGAGAGAGAGAGAGAGAGAGAGAGAGAGAGAGAAAAGAGAGAGAGAGAGAGAGAGAGAGAGAGAGAACCTAGTTCTTCATCAGTGCCTCAGAATTCAGTAAAATTCTTAATTCTCTCTGAAGAAGTAGGTTTTAAAAATGTCTGTGGGTATGAAGGTATCACATCATCACAGGGGCCTAGCTTGTGCTTTGGGGGAACTGCAGACCCCAAGCAAGGGAAACATAAGAAAGGCTGAAGGCCCTAGTAAAGGTTTGACTGACATACACTGGCTTTGCAAACAGACACTGCTCTAAGCAAAGGGTTGAGCTAATACTGGGATGAGGGTCTTTAGGGTACTGCTGTTTCAGCTGGATTTACATTGTCATGTGGGTCATATTTGAAACTCATGATAGGGCTGTTGGCAAGGCCATGGAGGCTTCAGGAAGCAGGCTCATCCAAGGTAATTTTTCAGCATCTGAGGGTCTGTCTATGGCCCCTGTGATATCAGGCAACTGAATTAATATTTCCTACTTTTACACTATTGACTTTTTTTCCCAGTCAGATCTGTAACTAGAGAGAAGACCACAAAAGACCCTAAATCTTACCTGGTATGGTGTGAGAGTTTACACTTAAATTGTTGCTTCTAGTCCTATGTAAATGCTGTTCCTTACTTCCAAGTTTGTTGTTCTTGTGTCTTTCTGACTCCAAGATGGGACTTTGGGTTAGAACCGGAGCTGCGAAGAGGTAATACACCTGAAGTTAATGTTAGTTTTCCACAATTTAAGACCTATAATTCCATGTTGGCATTAAAATTAACAATCCTATTTTAAGACAAGGTTCCACAGCTCTCAGCATCACAAGGTAGAATGGCCCAGGGGCACTGGACCCCAATGGTTTCTCTTAGGAAACAGTGAACTAGGTCCCAAGATAGAAGTCATACAATGCTGCCTGTCTTGGTTAGGTTTCTGTTGCTGCAGCAAACATCATAGCCAGAGCAACTTGGAGAGGAAAGGGCGGCTTATTTCAGCTTACCTATCCCAGTCACAGTCCGTCATTAAGGGAAGTCAGGGCAGGAACCTGGAGGCGAGAACTGAAACAACGGAGGAGAGCTATTACTGGGTTGCTCCTTATGGCTTTCTCAGCCAGCCTTCTGATAGCACTCTTGCCCATCAGCTTAGGGGGGCACACGTGGCACTGCCCACAGTGAGATGGACGATCTTACATCAATCACTCATCAAGAAAATGACCCTGAGACCAATTTGACAGAGGCATTCTCTCTATTAGGTTTCCTGCTTTCAAAATTACTCTAGCTTATGTCAAGTTGACATAAAACCAGCCAGCACACTACCGAAAACTACTGAAAGTTAAAATGGAAATTAAGATGCCTGGAAAACACTGACTGAGAAAGAAAGGTGTTCAGTGAGGTTGTGATTGAAGCCGCTAAAACTTGCCAAGTTCTAGAGTTCATAAGAATGAAAATAGTCTATCTAAACTGCAGCTTTACCATACTCACTCTATAATTAGACTTTCATGGTGGTAATTTGACTTTCAGTTCCCAGATTATTGATCTGGACAGCAGCACAATGCTCAGGGGGAAACCAAGAGCACCTCCTCCTCGCCCACCTCCCCTTGCTCTCCCTCCTGTCCCTCTTGTATAACTTGTCTTCATTCTCTTTCCTCTTTATTCTTTCTTCTCATTCTCCCTTCCTTTTGTCCTCCTCCTTCTCTACCTCTCCCAACTCTGTTTTCTGTCTCTCTCCATTCCTCTTCCATGAACACCTTCCTTCTCGCCTGCTAAGACTGCACTGAGTTTCTGTTATGTTTTGACAATAGTGCACTCCAGGATCACAGAATCATGCTCTATCTTGGATGATTATTCCAATTTCAGGATTGCTGCCCACCCTTCTCTTATGCAGCTACATGCAGAAGGAGACACCGTCATGCACTTGCAGATAACCAACATTGTTAAACGTGCAGATCCTTGTCTTCAATGGAAAAAATTGACACATGTTCACCTTTAAGACTGGAATGGATGCTGTTTGACATCCTGGTGATATTTTACTAGTCTGTGGAGCCAGCCATCACCCAAATACCCCCAGAATCCTCAGCATTGCTTCTTAGTCAATAGAACCCATCCTCATGAAAGAAGTCTTAAGTTTTTTTCACAAAAGTTTGATAGCAAGTGGTCTTGGGGAGGAGATTTGGAGGGAAATAAACAGTAGAACATAGGCAAAATGAAAGTAATGGGAATGCTGGGGTAGACAGGTCTAAAAGAAGGAACAGAGTGGGGTGGGGGAAAAGATAAAGAAAGAAAGACATTTTTCTAAAGAAAATTCAGTGGCTTTGAGATAAGTTTTTATCTCCCCCCATATACAATTAATTTTAGTTTTACTGTCAAACTTCTGAAAAATATATAAATGAACAGACATAGTTTCTGGCCCCAAAGGAATAGTAAATGGTGATTGATGATACTGAGGGATGCTTAACAAAGTCTTTAATAAAGAATAATCTTTGTTTGCTCCTATGCAAGCATGGGTGCTAATGCTGCAATGACTCATTGTCCTCCTCTTTGGAACCCATCCCCCTCACAGAGTAATATTCTTGAGCACTGTTGTCTGAGTGCAAATTTTCCAAGGGCATGGAAATGCACTTATATTTAACCTAGTTTTTAAATTCTAGGGTGATCCCTAATAACAAAGGGAAAGAAGCACTTAGCACTGGAGCTGCATTTAATGTATCAGCTGCGTTTAGCCATTGCCAGAGTTGGGGAGAAATGGGCCTTTCTAAAACTTTTAACATTGGCAAGAAACCACTTGAATCAGAGCACAGGCTAGTGCACATTTTCAAAGAGAATCTATTTCCAGTCAGAATCAGACTTTTCCCCCTGACACTGTGCAATTATCTTCCACTTATTCAACTGCCATTATCAACTGGATCACAATGCCCAATCCCCAGGCGTCTAAGTCCATTTCAAACCCTTCACAATTTCTCATGGTTTAATTAAACACAAAAGTCTAGTTGTATCAGTGAGTTACTCTTTTCTGTATTTTCAGTATGATAGTGATGTTAGTGGATATTTATACCACTTTGTATACATTTTAGGGAGAAGCCTTATTGGTTAATCTACTGATCATTTTTTCTAACGATTTTTCAGAGCAGTACTACTAACTCGTCAAGGCAACTGGCTACTCAAAACTCATATTGCACATAAGTTTCAATGTTTACTAAGTTATAATCTCTTAACTTTAAAAAAAAAGTCTTGGTTTTGATTCCCCATTTTGTTGGTGGTCATCTGTCATCTCAAGCAATTATAAAAGCATCTTTTACTCATTTTTAAAATTTATGTCATAAAATATAGAAGAAACATTTTAATAAATGTCTATAATGGAATATTTTGATGTATTATTAGAAAAAAAATTTTATGAAAAAAGTTCCTAAACATTGGGCTGGGGAGGTGGCTCAGTAGATAAAAACTCTTGTTGTGGAAGCCTGAGAACCTGAATCCAAATTCGTGGCACCCATGTATAAAGTCAGGCACATCTGTTGGTGCCTTTAATCCCACCAATGTTTGAAGCTAGAGTATCCTGGGATCTCACTAGACAGATAGCCTAGCCAAAATAGTAAGCTTCAGATTCAGTGAGAGTCCCTCTCTCAAGAGACCCAGACGAAGAATGATAGAGGAGGGGGCCAGACATCCTCCCCAGGGCTCTGCAAGAATGTCCATGGATGCATGTGTGTACACGTGCATGGGTATGCACATTGGCATTGTACTCTTTGTAACAATAACAGAAAATAAGCTCATGGGGCTAAAAGCATGCCTCAGTGGAAAAATGGTATCCATCACTCTTGAGGTCTTGCGTTTGGCAACTTATATACATTTAAATACATTGATATAACAGTACATTTATGGCAAACATAGGATTTAGATAAAAATTCTTTTTTGATTATATAACTATAATGATTTTAAAGAACATATCCAAAACAACATAATTATATTAAATTTTAATAGAGATCATTTAAAACATATATTTAAATACATATCATTAAAACATATATGGTCCACTTATTAGGAAAATACTCTTTAAAAAGCTAACTTTCCCTCTTCTCACAGCTGTCAGTTTCCAATAGGTTCTTGGCTAGGGGTGGGGCTACGTGCCCACCTGCCCTCTCCGTGCTGGGATTTGGTCTGTCTTGGGATAACAAAGGTCTTGTGTGTGCTGCTACAATCTCTGTGAGTTCTTAGGTGCAGCCGCCCTACTGTGTCTGGAAGATCCTCTTTCCTTGAAATCATGCATAGCTTCTTGGTCTTGCAATCTTTTCTCCCCTTTTTTCACAATGATCCCTAGGCTTGGAGAGATATGTGTGATATAATTGTTCCATTAATGGTTAAACAGTTTATAGTATCTCATTCTCCGCACATTGGCCAATTGCGGGTCTCTGTGTCAGCCATTATCCTACTGCAAAGAGAGACATATCCGATGAGGGCTGAGAGGTGCATTTGTTTCTGGATATAATGATCAGCCAGCAGGAATCAGTTTAATACTCTCTTTAGCAGAATAATAGTGGTATGTTCTACTTTGGAGCATATGACCTATTTAGCCATAGATTCTAGGCCTGTAAATGGTGCCAGTTATGGGTTTTATCTTGTGGAGTGGTATTTAAGAACATTTAAGAAATGTTTGTTTTTTTTCCATGATGTTTCTGCCACTTTTACACCAATGAACATGTATATTCAGGTCAGTCATTGATGTAATTTTCAGGCTTTCCACCTGGGTAAGCCTGAGCATTGTTTTTCTCATCTGGCAGCACATATAAAATCATCTAACATTATAAAATCTAGTCAGTAGATATTAAATATATGATCAAAAAGGCTTCATGATCCTCTAATAAAAAGGTTGCACATGGCTTTCTCCTTCTACTCCTTTTTTCTCCCTTTCATTAAAGAGTTGCATTTGCAGAGATACACAATAAGACAATTAAAACAAATGTTTTAATTAAATCTGGTATATTTTTGTTTAAAGGCACCTTTCAAATCTGATGTAGTCTGAGAACAAAAATTAATATAAATACAAATTGATCTACATAACATTTTGAGTAAGATAGTGATGTCAGAATCCTGTAACTTCAAATTTAGCTTTTTTAGCTTTGGAAAGTGTCATAAATTCTATTCAATTTTTTTCAACTTGGTCAGCAAGTCAAGTCAGACTTATATCTGTCAGAAAAATGATGGAGGAAGGTCATTGGCTAATAAAGGAACTGCCTTGGCCCATTTTATTGGTTAGAACATAGGTAGGTGGAATAAACAGAACAGAATGCTGGGAGGAAGAGGAAGTGAGCCCAGACTCCACAGCTCTCCTCTCGGGGGCAGATGCCTCAGAGAGACGCCATGCTCCCAGCTCCTGGGCAGACACACGTGATGAAGCTCTGACCCAGGATGGACATAGGCTAGAATCTTCCTGGTAAGCGCACCTAGCTGTGCTACATAGAATATTAGAAATGGGCTAGTCCAGGTGCGAGAGTTAGCCTAGAAGAGGCTAGATAGAAATGGGCCAAGCAGTGTTTAAAAGAATACAGTTTCTGTGTAATTATTTCGGGTAAAGCTAGCCGTGCGGGCGGCTGGGGTGCTGGGGACGCAGCCCCGCCGCTCCTATTTCAACAGAAAAAGTTTGGGTTTTTTTTTCTGTTCAATAAATATGTTAACATTCTTTCTCATAACCACATTCTCACTTCTGAGCTTGAAGGTGGTTCAAGAGTGGAACCTTGGCAAATTTGACCCCCATGTAAAATAAGGTGTTCTACCTTCAATATTCCTCACTGATGACAATTCCTTTGTCCACATGAATCTCAATATCAAAAAACCAGGCTGCATTTTTAACACAGTAAAGACCAGAAGAGGTGAATACATTATATGAAACTATTTAATTGGCTCAATTGCTTTGCAATACTACTATATACTGAAGTTTTGCAAAAGAAAAAAGACAAAGCAGACATTAGAAGTTATGATGTCTTCATTAAAGCATGTTGCTTAGACTTCAATTGTTCCCTTTACTTTGCTCTTGAAAGCTCTCAAAAGCAATGCAGTGTAAGGCAGAGAAGAGAAAGTCAAAGGAAGGCAGTTTGAACTGGATTGACATTTGTGGTCAAACAATAAATTTTTAACAGATGACTCTGAAAAAAATATGGTATGTATGTAGTCGTTGATTTTTCTATGAAAGTGCTGGAAACGTTGCCCAGTGGTTAAGAGTTTTCTAGCTATCTTTTGTCAACTTGATGCAAACTGTCATCATCTGAAAAGAGGGAATCTCAAATTGAGAAAATGCCATATCATACTGGTTTTTAGGCAAATTTGTGGAACATGCTCTTGATAGATAATTGACATGGTAGTGCCCAAACTACTGTAGGTGATATCATCCCTAAGTTATCAGTTATGGGTTATATACGATAGCAACTGAGCAAGCTGGGAGGACAAAACCAATTAGCAGAATTTCTTGATGGTCTTTACTTCAGTTCTTGCCTCCAGGTTCTTACCTTGAGTTCTTGCCCTGATTTCCCCAAATGCCAGACTATATTCTGTAAACTGAAATGGACCCTTTCCTCTCCAATCTGATTTTAGTCATGTAATAAAGAAGCAAACTAAGTAAGAAATTGGTACCAAGAGTGGGGTATTGCTATGCTAACTGTTTCGGGTAGGATTGTGTAAGGAGTTTGGAACTAGAACTCCTTTTGGGCTAGAAAAGCCATTGATTGTTAAGAGCCTGATGAGTTGTTGTGGGAACCCAGAAGATAAGAATGCTGAGAGCAATGCAGGGGATGTGAAGCTTCAGAGGGGAGTTTTGGGCTCTTCAAGGATTCTGTTAGGGCTGCTCATGTGATATTTTGAATGGAAGATATGTGGTTTCTGGGCATCAGTAAATGAAATATCGACTCTGATTAAGAAGAAACCAGCACCACTGAAATGAACGATTTAACTGGGACAATTGATACTGGTAAGCTGGGGTTTAGATATTAGCTGTGATTAAAAGAGAGTAGCAATACTGAAGTTAAATATTCCAGGACAGTTTCCCCAAGGTCAGCACAAAGTAGGGGCATCCAAGTCTCTATCTTGTGCTGGCCTCCTGTTTGGTGATGGAGATATTTTTCCTGATATAAAAGACTTAACACAGGAAAAGAAGCAAGTAGAGTTTGTCACATTGAATTTAAATAGATGAAAGAAGACAAATATTATGCTTATTCTCAGTTTTGGGTTTAAAGATTTATATAGATACATAAAATTATATATTTACATGTGGAATAAAACTGAAGGAAAGCTGGTGAGGAACTAAGGGGAGCAGGGGAAGGGAAGGTGAAGGGTGAAACGACGGGGTATGCTCAAAGGACATCATACATTTGCAAGGAAATACTCTTAGATAACCTAACACTATGCACAATGAACATATGCATAAATAAATAATTAACTAATTGTACCTATCCAAAATAAAAGGCTTGACTATACAAAGGTCCTTTTGTCAGAATGAGGAGATGTTTTGCCATACCACTTTTGGGTGTATACCCAAAGGATGCTCAATCATACCACAAGGACATATAATTAACTATGTTCATAGCAGTATTGTTTGTCATAGCCATAGTCTGGAAACAGCTTAAATTCCCCATAACTGAAGAAAAGATAAGAAAAATGTGGTACATTTGCACAATGGAGTACTACACAGCAGAAAAAAATAAAGACATCTTGAAATTTGCAGGCAAATGGATGGAGCTAGGAAACATCATATTGAATGAGGTAACCTATACTAGGAGGCTGCTCATCCAATTTGTAATAGGAGGCTGCTTGTTTGTTCCTGGCTGCCCAGACTCAAAACAACCATACAGAAACTGTATTAATTAAATCACTGCTTGGACCATTAGCTATAACTTCTTATTGGCTAGCTCTTACATCTTAATTCAACCTATTTCTGTTCATCTGTATTGCCACATGGCTGTGGCTTACAGACAAAGTTCCAGCTGGCAGCTTGCATCTTTCTTCTCTGGTGGCTCTATGGCATCTCCCTGGCTCTGTCTCCTGTCTCTCAACATTCATTTTAGTTTCCTCCCCTACATCTATTCTGCTCTATGCAAGCCCAAGACAGTTTCTTCATTCATTAACCAACAAAAGCAACACATATACAGAAGAACTTCCCTAACCCGTAACCCAGATCCAGAAAGACAAATATAATATGTACTCACTCATAAGTCATTTTAGACATAAAGCAAAGAAAAACTAGCCTACAATTCACAATCCCAGAAAACCTAGACAACAATGAGGACCCTAAGAGAGACATACAAGGATCTAATCTACTTGGGAAGTAGAACAAGACAATATCTCTTGAGTAAATTAGGAGCAAGTAGGAAAAAATCGTAGCAAATCACATATCCAACAAAGAAAAAATTACCTAGACTTTACATATATTCAACTCTCAAGACTCAGCAGTAATACTCAAGTATATTGGAATATGACATATCCAGACTTACACTACCATTAGGCCTGTTGGTTCTGATTTGTGTGTGTGTGTGTGTGTGTGTGTGTGTGTGTATTCCAGAGAAACAAAGCTTACGTTTACACAAAAATCCATGTATATTTATGTTTAGTAACAGGAGCCAAACACTAGAATCAGACTAGACTCAGTCCACATGGTCTTCAGTAGTAATGGTGAAACAAAATGCTTTTATCATATACCATACACTATCAAAAAAGGAAGAAATTAACATGGGTGTGAACATGTATACTTTTGTACATAACACTGACTTTTGAGGTTTTATCAATACATATTCAAAATTGTCTTGATTTTTCTCTGTTTCAAAGGCTGGCCTTGACTGCATGATTTAACTGCTTTACTTTCATGCTGGAATTTCAGGGATGCCCATCTTGGCCCAAGTTAAAATTATCCATGTATTTGATGCATATAAATATTTAAGGTGGCTTATTCTAAGTGAAAGAAGCCAATCCTAAAAAAGTCACATACTGTGAGCTTTAGTTTATTTAACAAATTAAAATTAAACATTATATAAATAGAGAAGAGACCAGAGGTAGGCTGGGGAGATGAGGAGGAAGTGGACCTGGTATTGGATAGGCAAACAGTTTGATTATTGTGGCGGTACAAATAGTATCTTGACTGTGGTGGAGGGCTCATGCATAAACCCACGTGATAAACTTATATAGAATTACATGTGTATATAAGTGTAAGCAAAGTGAACACTGAATAAATTGGTGGCTTATGTCAACACCAATATCTGGAATATATTATGCTGTAGGTGGTAGTAGTAACCAAGTGAAGCCTACATGGGACTTTTGTATTGTTTCTTACATTTATGCAAATTCAATAATGTACTCAATACACATTTTAAGTTAAAAACCATTATGACTCAATTATATTATGACTGAAGTTTAGAAAAACTTAGTTTATTTCACTATATTAAATGGTGAAAGAAATAGATTTCGGACTTTAAAAATACATAAATAAAATCCCACTTATTTATTTTACTCTAAAACTTTAGCTTTTAATTCAAATTTATGATTTCACATATGTGCACTTTTCCTACTAACCATTCTCAAGTCCCATCTCCTCACCACACTTCCTTCTCAATACAAACTATCTCATGCACAGTTTTCTGTTCATTTTATTCTGGAGCCATTCATTATTAGCCAGGGGTGTCTGTGTGACCACGGGTTTGGGACCCTTCAGTATTAACCAGAGATATCTGTGTGACCAAGGTTTTGGAGCCTTTTAGTATTAACCATGGGTATCTGTGTGGTGGGCTCTACACAGGGTATATAGCTAAAGAAAATGATTCCTCCTCTCCTATGATCAATCCACAGCCAATAGCTGAGAGATACATTCATTACAAAATTGTTGATAGGGTTTGTCTTGTGTAGGCCTGGTGCATGTTAACTATAGTTGAACTGAATCAACAATTAGAATAGTTGTATTCCATCTATGGAATGAATGACACTTCCATATACTTTTATTTGTAGTTTTTATTATAATATATATGTAAAATAAAATCATAGAGATTTCTTCCTCTTAGCAAGATAGAAATTTGTCAGCTTGATGATAATATACACATGCAGTTTTAGAAAATTTTATCTAATAATGAAATAATAAAAGCATACTCCAGTTCATGGAAGGACTCCAAACTAGTGTCCTAATTTTCATGTAGAGAATCAATATAATGCTATGATCAGCAGGGTGGTAAGATTTGGAGATAATGAAATTAAAGCATAAAAGTCTCTCTATTTATGTTACATTAATGCTAAAGATACACAGTGTTCAACAAAGTAGGCCTAATAGTGGAACGGTCAGTGTACAGACAGAATAAAGAATCCACAGCTTTTTCCTGTGGGAGAAACAACCAATCAATAAATATAAAAGGAAAAATATAATAGCTGGACTAGCAACAAAAACTGTAAAATCTTTTTCTTTAACAATTTTTTTCTTATTTATTTATTTATTAAAGATTTCTGCCTCCTCCCCGCCACCGCCTCCCATTTCCCTCCCCCTCCCCGGTTCAAGTCCCTCTCCCTCGTCAGCCCAAAGAGCAATCAGGGTTCCCTGCCCTGTGGGAAGTCCAAGGACCACCCACCTCCATCCAGGTCTAGTAAGGTGAGCATCCAAACTGCCTAGGCTCCTACACAGCCAGTACGTGCAGTAGGATCAAAAACCCATTGCCATTGTTCTTGAGTTCTCAGTAGTCCTCATTGTCTGCTATGTTCAGCGAGTCCGGTTTTATCCCATGATTTTTCAGACCCGGGCCAGCAGGCCCTGGTGAGTTCCTGATAGAACATCCCAATTGTCTCAGTGTGTGGGTGCACCCCTCGCGGTCCTGAGTTCTTTGCTCGTGCTCTCTCTCCTTCTGCTCCTGATCTGGACCTTGAGATTTCAGTCCGGTGCTCCAATGTGGGTCTCTGTCTCTGTCTCCTTTCACTGCCTGATGAAGGTTAATATACAGGATGATGCCTATATGTTTTTCTTTGGGTTCACCTTCTTATTTAGCTTCTCTAGGATCACAAATTATAGGCTCAATGTCCTTTATTTATGGCTAGAAACCAAATATGAGTGAGTACATCCCATGTTGCTCTTTTTGGGTCTGGATTACCTCACTCAGGATAGTGTTTTCTATTTCCATCCATTTGTATGCAAAATTCAAGAAGTCCTTCTTTTTTTACTGCTGAGTAGTACTCTAATATGTATATATTCCATACTTTCCTCATCCATTCTTCCATTGAAGGGCATCTCGGTTGTTCGATAAAGGAGCTAAAAGTATACAATGGAAAAAAGAGAGCATCTTCAACAAATTGTGCTGGCAAAACTGGATATCAATCTGTAGAAGAATGAAAATAGATCCATATCTATCACCATGCACAAAACTCAAGTCCAAATGGACCTCAATATCAGTCCGAACACACTGAACCTGATAGAAGAGAAAGTGGGAAGTACCCTACAACACATGGGCACAGGAGATCACTTCCTATGTATAACCCCAGCAGCACAGTCACTAAGGGCATCAGTGAATATATGGGACCTCCTGAGACTGAGAAGCTTCTGTAAAAACTGTAAAATCTTAAGGAACAAACTGAACAAGTAGTGTGTAAGTCCTATCAGAAATCTGCTGACAAACATCGGAAAGACACAGATTAATAAAGATTAATAAAAATATGTCTTGTGTCCTTGACTGGAGTGGAGATTTGAATTGATAGACTTTTAAGCTATTGGATGTGAAGATCAAATTGGTAAAAAATAAAATAAAATAAAATTCAATTTTCCAAAATGTAGGCTACTGGGCTTGATGGATGTTTCCAGGAGACATTTTCTGTAATCTGATTTTATAATTCATTCAAAAAATACACTTTAGCCAAAGAGATTTGAAAAGAATATTGAAGGGATATGTCCTACACACTTTCAACATAACAATATGGTCCTATGTATTTCCAACATGTGGCAATTGCTACGTTTTAATAATTACTTCCAAACAATAAGATGTATAAAAATTTTATGCAACTCATCTTGTAAGAGTTACATGACTCTAATTCTAATACTAGGTTAGGTTAAACAAATAGTAATTAAATGATGGTGATATTAACTCAAAAAGACACACACCAATTGATACAGGTGGATGGAGTTTCTGTCCTGAAGAGTATGGCTCTTTATACTAGTGGGGAGCACTGCTGAGAAATGCATGTGATGAATGTCATGTCCCCAACTTCACACTTAAATTTTAAAAATGCATGCCGGCAGTAGTGGCGCCCACCTTTAATCCCAGCACTCTGGCAGTAGAGGCAGGCAGATCTCTATGAGTTTGAGGCCAGCCTGGTCACAGAAGGCTTCTAGGATAGACCAACAAAGACAAACAAGCAACAACAATAACAAAAAGAAAGAAAAACAAAAAACAACACTTTGGACAGTCATCCAAACACACACACACACACACACACACACACACACACACACACACACGCGCACACACACGTTGTATGAAGCAATGAAGAAACACCAGGACATGAATTTGAAAGCTTGCAAGGGGGAATACATGAGAGGTTTTGAAGAGATGAAAAGGAAGGGGTAAATGACATAATTATAATTCCAGAAAATAAAAATATTTTTAAAAATTCAATGCAGATTGCATAGTTGTTTGTGCAAAGTATAGAGAGCGTTTTTTTTGTAACTGTGGTTACATGAGAGGAGGTGTTTTGTAATTCTGCTTTCAAGGAAATTACTCTAGCTGTCTTTGTAACAGATTTGCCATCCTCCCAGAAAACAACTTCAAAATACAAAAGACACATATTTCAGGAATAATTATTATTTGCAATATATGTTGCAGACAGAGGATTATGTTATTGTTGGCTTTGATTTTTTTGTTTAGTTTTGTTTCTGTATTTATATCAAGAGCTTTCAGTATGTTATTTGGAAATTGAAAACAAAACAAATTGTTAAAGCAAAGATAATGATAGCTTTGATTGTGGAGTAATTAAATATTTTATAAACTATGGAATGATATAAATATATGTTAGAGGTAGCAAGGGAATTTCACTTCACATAGTTCCATTTTATTGTATAAAATAGTCACACATTTTACATTTTTAAATTTAATTTTAATATTTCTATTAATTCATTGAAAATTTCTTACAATGCATGTTTCCTCCACCAACTCTTGCAAAATTCACCTTTCCCAACATTCCCAATGTTGGGAAATTTCCCAATAGTCACCAATCCCAACATTGATACTTTTTTTTTTCTCATCAAGTTCAGTTAATCAACATCATTCAATTACTCTCGGGAGTTAGAGCTTGCATGGAGTGTAGTTGGCCTTCCAATAGTGACACCAAAAGCAATTTACAGATTCAACACAATCTCCATCAATATTCCAATGTGAGTGTTTGCAGGAATTGGAAAAATACTCTCCAATTTCATTTGGAAACACATTAAAATTTTGGATGGCCAAAATAAGTCTGAACTATAAGAGATCCTCTGTAGATATTGCCATCCCTGATTGTAAATTATACTACAGAACTATAATAATAAAAACAGCATGGTAGTGGCAAGAAATAGCTTTTTGTTTATCAATAGAATGAAATTGAAGAACCGCATATAAACCTACACTTTTACAGTTACCTGATTATATACAATATATATGCATACATATAACATATATGTACATACAGGTATATACTTATGTATGTATATACATATGTGTAAATATACTGACTAAAAGACAATATTTTCAACAAATGGAGCTAGTCAAACCAGATAAATACATGTAAAACAAGAGTGAATTCTAGCCGGGTGAAGGTGGCGCACGCCTTTAATCCCAGCACTCGGGAGGCAGATGCAGGCAGATCTCTGTGAGTTCGAGGCCAGCCTGGTCTACAAGAGCTAGTTCCAGGACAGGCTCCAAAGCCACAGAGAAACCCTGTCTCGAAAAACTAAAAAAAAAAAAAAAAAAAAAAAAACAAAAAAAAACTAAGAGTGAATTCTTATCTCTTACCCTACACAACTTTTAATGGGTCAAGGAACTTGGCAGAAGACATGATACCGAAAGCAGAGAAAGAAAGAGAAGCACTTGACTTTTCATAGGCACAGGAAAAACCTTTCTGAGCAGGACCTACGTATCCCAGGCATTAAGATGAACAATAAATAAATGTGACCTCAAGGAACTAGAAGGTGTCCATTCAGCACAGGACACTGTCATTCACCAAGAGAAGCAATCTACAGAAAATAGTAAAAAAAAAAAAAAAAAAACAAAACAAAAAACAAAAAACAATTACCTGCTGAAGAAGGACACTAAAAAGAAATCCCACACTAGCGCAGAATTGAGAAAAATAGACAGTTATCACAAATCAGAATCCTCTGCTACAACGGAGAACAAAAACTGAATCCTGCAGCCGGAAAAGAAGCCAGATGCATGCTTTACCTAGGCATAAATAGTTTAAGAGGTCACGCCCCAGTGGGCGGGTTATTTCCTACAGCAAAGTGCTGTCAATTTGATAGTGGATTAGTATTTAGAATACACAAAGAAAAAAAAAGGATCCACACATGTTTAAAACTTACTAAAGATTTTAGAAATTAATAATATCATAGTGTTCAGATTACTTCACTGGCAGACCCTCGTGTTTTGAGGAATTATTTCGGTACAGGCCTGGCAGTTTATTTTGCACGTGGGACTTTCAAGATCATTGAGAGATGGGCAAGACCAGGAAGTCCTTGTGCATACTGATTTCCTTTCTCCTGCTTCCTTTTTTTCATGTCATTTGCTACTTTCTTTGATTTCCCATGGCTTCTACCTCTAGCCCGGAAGCATTCCTACTCTTAAGTTTAAGGAGACACAGCACCGTTGTTGGGGTCCAAGAACAGTGCACGAGTCTGGTTTACTTTGTTCGTGGCCAGTTTCACCCATGTGGCTGCATTCAAGTCTACATCTTAGGTTCCATGAACAAATTTTTGCTTGTTTGATCAAATCCATGATAAAGACCAAAAGAAAGTTAGTTCGCCACTAGGGTGGGCGCAGTAGTATATCATAGGGACTATGGTGTCTTCCCTCAAAGTGTTGGTAGTTTCTCTGGAGCTGCTTCTGTCTACCTCCTTTTCTTTGCTCTGTCAGTCCAGTTCTGAAGCCTGTTGACTTACCATCAGTAAGCATTTCACATTGCTTTGTTCCCACTGAGGCTGACCTTTGCAGATGGCATTCCTTCTAGATGGCAAGAGGTCAGGAACTTTCTGAGTTCTTATTCCACGTTTGCTTTCCCCCAGATTGAAACTGAGCTTATGAAGCTCTCTTTTGAAGCTACAAGTATCACTGGCTTCTGCAAATGGCCCCTGTCTTATTCCCCTGGGTTAAAGTCTGTGACTTTTCCTTAATGTTACCCATGCCTTTATTTCTTAAGACTTGCTTAGTTATTGTCTATAGTATACTGGCCCCTTTATCTGGCCGGAAATTAACTGCAGGATGTAGTGGATGAGGCTTCAGCATGACCACTTTGGAAGTATATCAACAAAAGTAGAGAGAAACCCAGGCCACATTTATGCATTTTGAGTCTGTTTTCTGTTCAAGACAAGTTCTACTCAACAAATAAGGAGTACAATGTAAATAACACAATAAATCTCTAATCACTACAATTTTTGAAATACTAGACAGTGAATACTACTTCAGCCGTTGGTTAAATAAAAAAAGATAGTATTTCAGCATTGGTATTAATGCTGATAAAATGGGCACTAAATATCGCTGTTTACACTTAGAGATTGATTTTAACAGAACTGAATATGCTTTTGAGTTTATTCTTGTCTACAACACTATGCTTTTATTCTACTTTTTAATTATTTTGTTTCCTGCTAGACACAAAGCTGCATCATGTATGTGTCTTTTCTCAATAGATTGTAATTTTTTATCGGGAATGCTTGTCAGTGTACTCTCTCCATTGTACTTGTTCAATTAATTGATGGTCCACTTAGCAACCTGAATAATAGGCAAAGTGGGGTAATTGAAGCTGTGTAGCTAAATGTAACTGGCTTTTGCTTGCTTAGGATCATATATATTTATTTAACAAATATATATTAAGCATCTACTCTATGCCAGATAATGGTTTATATTCCAAATATTCATGCAGGAATAGTTTATGCTGAAATGAAGCCAAGGTGCTTTCCATAGAAGTTATATTAAAATAAGGCAAAAAATCTGTGTAGGAGCTACCATCCCCTGCCTTCTGAGAGCATATCCAAGCTCACTCCTACTACACGGTTACTACGGGAAAGTGCATTCCAAGTCGTAACCAACTTTTAAGTGTATGTTTGGCTTTCAGTCTGTTTAAATTGAAAGCTGTTTCCCCATGACCCCTTTTAACATCTTGAAGAAGATGCTATGGCAGCTTATAAATCTCAGTTAACAATCAGAACCATAAGAAAGGTAATTTAATCCTTGCTTTAAATCATGTTTGACATTTCTCTTTCCTTGCAAAATCATAAAGGAAAAACAACTGAAAGCCTAGAAATTAATTACAGACCATCATCCCAAACAAGTCTGGATATTTTTCTTAAGTTTGAAATCAGATAGATGTAATTGCATTGAATGGTGCTTACCCAGGAGCAAAGCAGAAGCTGCAATAAGGATTCCACCCATTGAATTGCTTTGCTGTGAGTTGATGGACCTCAGGAGGTGATGCTGTCAGTGATGATGTCACCCACTCTCACACAGAAGGAGAGCATCCATCCTCAGAAATGCTGACCATCTGTCTTGAAATATGTTCAATTTTTCTCCCATAACACAAAACCCTCCTTTCTCCATCCCGCAATGTGATGGCTATGTTCATTTCTAAGTTTAGCGCCAGTGCTAGAGTTTCTGTTCTCATTAAAAGAGTCAGTTACCAACTCTTAGCAGATAGCTCATAGCAGAATATTTGAAACGTTATTCTTAGCACTTAATGACAACAATGCATTTGTATTTTGTTTTTGCCTTTTTTTTTACTTATACTTTCCTTTTTTTTTTTTTAAATGCTGTTGGTCTTGTGTAAATCTGAGCTTGTTGATTGTGCCCAGTTTATCTAGTTCCTTATTCTAAGGGTTGGGAAGACAGATGAACTTCAGTTACTATGATGGCTAATGTCTTTTTCACCCTAAAAGACTGCATCTTCAAAGAAGACAACACACATGGTCATTTCTACCTCTTCCCTCTGTCATTGAGAAGCCTTATCCCCCAACCTGCTGGGAACA
The DNA here is from genome assembly GCF_018167655.1 of Microtus oregoni. Taxonomy (NCBI): domain Eukaryota; kingdom Metazoa; phylum Chordata; class Mammalia; order Rodentia; family Cricetidae; genus Microtus; species Microtus oregoni. The sequence continues at coordinate 32,171,766 of NW_024543069.1, read as the reverse complement.
CAATCCCTGAAAGCATTTTTTGATTTAGAGTGTTTGTTGCCATTTATTTCTTGAGACCTGCAAACAGACCAACTGTAATGATGAGATTTGTCCTTTCTGTGTTTGTGGCAGAAACAGATCCTTTATCCAAAGTGTCTGTATAAGTAGGCAAAATTGTTCCTCTGACCTGTGCTTCCAAACTCAGCTTGGAAACCACAGACTTTTCAGGGCTCTAATTCAGAATTAGTTTTAGAACCATAGTTTTGGGGCCCTGAGCTCAAAATGTCTTTAATGTTAATAGATCAGGCTATTGGTTGATTTTTATTCTGACCAAGCACCTAAGAATCTCAAAAAATGAACTCTAGAACATGGCTATTATTTTGATTTATAGATATTTAAATTACAAAGCATAACTTTGAAAATAACCAATGAATGCCCTCACATGGCATTAAACCTGCCCACAAAGCCCTCTGTAATAGGGGACTGATTGTTTTCCAAACATCTGCTTCCCCATAGTCTGCTGTCTGTCCCCAGCAAGTGGCAGTTCTACAATACAGACAAAATTAGCTCGACCCTGACTGGCAATGCCATGATTCCTAATAAATAGTTTCTTCAGTGCTGGGCATTTTCAGTGTAAATACAGAGTGGGAGGTGTTCTCCTGATCGTAGGGGCTTCTCAGTTACCTTGTACTTGAACCCTTGTATTATTTTAGGAACTATATATAGCTTGCCACTTTTGTATAGGAATAACGTCCTGTCTACATTTAGCATCATGTAAACTTCATAAATTGGCTGCATAATAATAAACTGTGCCCTAGTTAGTTACAAAGTATCTAGCAAACACCCCTGAGCAGAAGAACTAATTAAACCCTAGTTCCTGCTGCTGGGGTCTCCTGATGTCGTCTTTGTCACCATGAGTATGGCTAGTCTGTAGACAGTGGGTATAATAAGAGGGCTTAGATTCCTGCAAAATTTCAAAATAAAGGAATTATATCAATAAGTAAACAATTTTGTGATAATGACACTACAATGATCCTTATGCTATTAAAGTTTATATCTTTACATTTGTTTTCTTTTCAATTTATGCCTAGAAAGGAAGGTTGAAGAAATTGAACAACAGCTGAAATTCCCCTCACTTTCCTGCCTCAGCCTCTGTGGTATTGGGATTGCAGTCATGGTGTGGGATATAGGCCTACCAGTTATATCCATAGGGGTTAATTAGATATTGGCAGAGAATGGTTTCCTTGTCCTTTTAGTTAGTCACAAATTCTGGGGTATTATTTATGAAATACAAAGTTGCTCTATCAAGTCTGACCGAGCTGTCCGTATTTGGAAGGCAACCTGAGCAGGAGTATGATAAAGCAGAGCAAACAAATCACATGGTTAGCAGAAAGAAAAACTATACTACTTTTCTTACAGACGTAAAACAAATGAGGCTTCCTTACAACACCACTACCGTGGCTAATCTTAGTCCCCTGGTTTTGATAAAATCAATTTGATTGTATGGCTTTTTTTGTCAAACCCTTGCTTTCTGATTTGGCTTTATCTAGCCAGCTTAGTGTGGGAGCCCAGTTCAAAATGATTGGCTCTTGATAATTTATTTAACAACATACTATTTTTCTGGTAATGGCCTCTACTGGAATTCCATCCACAGGGCTCTGCCTTTAATTGACACCAACCTTCACTGGGGACACTTGACCCTAAGTTCCTTTTCTTCCTTCTGACACATGATGTTTTAAAGACACTGAATGGTGGTAGCACTTGTCTGAACTCCTGTATCTTGGCTACGATTTGTTTCCATCACAGTCACTTTTAACAACCTTTCCGGAGAAAGCCCGCTTTTTCCCAGCTCATAGACTCTATTCCCCATGTTCCCATGTGCTTTTCCTGTGAACCTTTGAGTGTCTTCTGGATGCTTCAGGAATGATTTCTGTGGAAACAAAATTATCTGTATGCCACTTCTTCTTTAATTACACTTTGTGCCCAAGATCATAGTGCTTTTAATTTTGTACAATTTATTACTTTCTCCTCTGGATGTCTCTAGCATGCCATGCATTTAATTAGCTGGTGGGGTATCTCAATTGGTCCTCTTTACTCTCTATATTGTATAATATCAGAAGTTGCACATTTATTACTCAGTTTTCCTCCTTAACTCTGCCATACTCTCTCCCTTTGTATTTAGTAATCATATCATCTCAGTTTTTAGCTATACATCTGTACCTTCAAAAGCATAATTAGATTTATTAAAATACTTGACTAATTGGCTTATTAGGTAGAGACATCTACCACCAAGTCTGACAATCTGAGATGTGTCTCCATGACCAACATGGTAGAGAGAGAGAATGGATTCCAGGAAGTTGTCTTCTGATCTCCACATTAATGCCTTGATTCACATGCAAGAGCATGTGTGCACACAAATGAAAAGAGAAATGAATGGTCCCTGACAGAGAATAAAGTGTTATTAAGCATTCTGCATATAATTAAGAGGTGCAAAGGAAAAAGGTCAAGTAACATATAAAGGTAAACCTATCAGAATTACACCTGACTTTTCAGTGGCAACTCTGAAAGTCAGAAGGTCCTGGACAGATGTGCTGCAGACACTAAGAGACCACAAATACCAGCCCAGACTACTATACCCAGCAAAGCTTTCAGTAGTCATCGATGGAGAAAGCAAGATAGTCCACGACAAAACAACAATACCTATCCACAAATACAGCCTTACAGAAAGAACTAGAAAAAAAAGCTACAACGCAAGGAAGTTTGTTTCACCCACAAAAGCATAGACAACAGATAACCTCATATCATCAAACCTCAATGAAGGGAAACACACAAACAAACAAAAAATAATGCTTTTGCTCTTCCCTGGATCTGTACAATCTTCCACATGCGTTTTTATCTGGGTCATGAAAAGATTTTGTTTTACAAAGAAAGGGGGAGTTCATTCTTTCTGATGACTCTGTGACATGTCTGATGAGTTTGTGACATTTTAGTAAATGTTCCCTCTCTGTGATAGTCTTGGTTGTCATCTAGACTACATCTAGATTTAGCTTAAACCCAAGCAGCTGGGCACACCTGCGAGGGATCTTTCTTAATTAGTTTGAAGTGGAAAGACCTCCCTTCCTGAATTGGGAGCTTTTGTGCTTGGAAGATGCACCTTAAAATGGGCCACTCTTTCTGCTTGAAGTCTATATAAAGGACATGGAAGAAGGAAGTTCTTGCTCTTTCCCTGATGCCCTCACTCTCAATAACAAGATCATTCCTTCACTGGAATTAGAGTCTACTTCTTCAGGATTCTGGGATATACTGAAGACCAGCTGAGATATCCAGCCTTGTGGAGTGAATGATTCCTGAATTTATGCACTTTCTGTTGCTAGATAACCATTTTTGAACTAACTGGACTAAAGTCTGTAAGTCACTCTAATAAATCCAATACTATATATATATATATATATATATATATATATATAATCAATCCATATAAACATTTGATATATTCTATCAGTTTTGTTGCTCTAGAGAACCCTGGATAATACACCCTCTCAATGACTCCTTTAGTGGAATATAGTTTCCCAGAATTAATCATGTGACATTTGATTTATATTCAGTGTCCATTGGAAGGTGAGCAAAGGTATCACGAACAGATACATGCCAGCATGTCAGCTTGTCATTTAGATTTCAACTTTTCACCATGAGAAAAATGTGCCCTGTGAAGCTAATGACCCCAGGACGGGAAAACATAGATAATAAAGCTAAGTCAGGGTCATTTCTCAGATCCATGAATGACAATCATAAATATCTTTTATAAACACTTAGGCCACAGTTATTTTTATTTTTAATGTTACTGTACAAATTTTTATAAATCAAATTTCAATTCTGTTTGAGAACGCTTGTTTCAAAGTTGAATGCATTCAGAGTAGTTTTCTAAAGTCACACTCTACATGGAAAACTTATATTCTACTGTTTCCCAAGATAGAGCTCACTTCTTATACTAGGAAGATTTTCTGCTCCTAGGACCTTGGCAGTGTTCCCATTTTAAAACAGCAACTCAGAAGGTGGTCACTTCTTGATGACCACTCCTAGTGATCTGTGCCAATGGCATGGACTTGTCAAAGAATTTAGGTGATTTTATTTTGGTATATTTTTCCTAGTGTTTAATCATTTCCTTAATATGATACTATTGGGTTACATCAGTACAGATTATGAAGACACCCCTTGTCATAGGCTCTGAGGAAGAAATTAAAGATACATTATGTAATTTCTAACCACACATGACTGTTACAATCCTATTTCGCTTTCTAACACTTGTTAAATGAGCCTATTCAGTTGCTTAGAAGTATTCCCAGAAGACTTTTTTTTTCCATTTTGTTTTATTCATTTGTTGGTCTTAAAGGCAAAGGGGGCATGAACATCATGATCCTACTTTATTCTAAAATCTTAACCTTGAATTCACCTGCATTTGTACAGAAATGACACATGGGAAACTTAAAAAGCTCCTGGATTCAAGTACAAAATATACTTTTGTGTAGAGAGTATATTGCCAGATTTTAAAAATAATCTAATCGCAAATGAACTTCTTTAAATAAAAATATGTTCAAGTATGTCCACACAGTATTTTGATTCAATTTGAAATCATTCTCCTTTAATATTTTATGCTGTTTATAAAATGCTTCTTCTAGAACCACAAATGAAGTTATTGAAGACACCACCTCTATGTAAATAAAAAGGATGAAATGGCAGTATTTTGGTAAAGAAAATATGTTTTGAAAATGTTTTTGTTGGTTTTATATCTCAAGATGTGCCCGACTAAAAGAATTTCATTTAGCATCTGAATGTGAACTTTGGATTTGTTTTTAAGATTTTGTTTATATTTTTGTCATGTATATGTGTATGGTTATAAGAACGTGAGTGATGTCCAGAACAAGGCTTGGGATCCCTTGGAACTGGATTTGGAAACTGTTGTGAGCCACCTGATGTAAATGCTCGGGCTCAAAATCAGGTCCTCTGAAAGGGCAGCAAGCATCTTAACCTCCGAGCCATCTCTTCAGCTCTGAGTTCTTTCTTTAATACCTGCACATTACCCCAAAGATCCAAAGACAAATATTTAATTTGCTGTTTGTAATTCATTTACATGAACTCTCTAATTAGTCGCTCTCCTGTTCCAGCTACCTTCTGATATTATAATGAAATACGGTATTTTCTTGCTATCAAGCTGACCCAGTTTATCCAGAAGGTGCTGGCATAGGAGCCTCAGGATTTTGACATACCCCATTAGGGATAAACCGGTTTTGCATTTAGTGCACCAGCAAATAGAGTAAATGGCTTAGTGGTAGCGTCATTCATCTCTAACTGATAAAGGGATCTCTATCAATATTTGTTGAAATTAGTGTGTAGTGGATTAGGCTATGCATTATACAAAGGTAATATTTATTTTAGAAATTGGGCTCCTTTGCAAAGTCAATCAAGGGTGGGAAGTGAGGTAGGGAGAAGTGGCAGTATATGCCAATTCTACCAGCCCTCATAACAGCCTCAAGAATTCATAGCTTATAAAAAAAGACTTCAGTTCCTTAAGCAAAATTCAGGCTGTTCAGTCAACTCACAGTGATTACAGCAACACCATGTTCTCTTATAATGGAGCATAGAAGCAGTCTACCGTGCATTAGTTAAACTACCTCTTTGGGGCAGACACAGAATGGCTTATTATTTAAAACTTTAATTGATGATAAACTAGATTGTTCGTTAATAGTTTGACTATTAACCACACTACAGCAAATTTCACTGTGTGAAAACAATGTACCCTTGAATCACCAAGTCCTGCCAAGGCCGACAACAACTACAAATTGGAGGGATTAGCCAAAGATGGTTTAAGTCACTGACAACAAATTTCTGATTCTCGGATTCTGTGTGTGTATGTGTGTGTGTTTTCTTTTACCCTACTGCCTCTAACTTTCCTGTCTTTGGAGTTATTAATTAATTGTCCCTACAAATTTTGTGATTTCTTAATTAGTAGTAGAAAAGGGGCATGTTTATGTTGTAATTACTGAGTCACTTGCTGAAGACTGACAGACAACAAACACTGTCAGTAACGCTTTGTGTTAGCAGGATTTTTAGAGTTTGTTTGGATTTTCATTTTCAATTAAGTTAATATGCACTCCTTTTTGGTTGGACAGGGAGTGTTATGTGACTTCTTCGAGCGGATTTGGAAAATGTTCTACTTGACTTCGGCATCTGATACGAAGAATTAGATGCACGTGTTATCTTTCCAATACATTTTATTCCAGGATTTTTTTTTTTCTAGAGGAAAAATTAGACCCACATTCCAGGGATAACACAGGAGTGAAAACAAGTATCCATTTAAAAGCTGACTGGCCTCTTCTTAGCAGACAGGCCTGAGGTGTGCTCACAGAGTGAGCTGTCACTGCACTGGGTTCACTGTGACATTTTGAAATGATTGTGGTTGTGAACTTCCTGAAGGCACTTGCTCCACGGTTGGTTAAATTGCACACATTTTTCAGTCAAACATTTTCCTGGCTGCATCAAAGGTGTTGAGTAACTGTGTTAACCTTGGTGTGTTTTGGCAATAGGAGATCAAGTAAAAGTCAATAAATGTCTCTCAGAGCCCTGATAAACTCCAAGGGCACAAACAGAGGTGTTTATGAGCTGTGGGGGACAAATTGGTCAAGTATAAGTTTCACTTCAAATTCCTTATTGCCATTTTAGTGCTGGCAGAACATATTTTAAGTCACTGCTTTGACAGAACATATTGGTTGGCATTGCGTAGGCTTCTGTGTTTTTAGGGGACAGATGGCAATTACCACGTGTGTTCACTGTTATCTTTTAGCTTTAAGTATCACATTTACTGGTGAACTGGACTTTGCTACATTTTTTTAAAACTTGGAACAATTCCATCTTATAAAATCTCTTTACAAGAAATATTAATATGGAGGCTTACATAATAATAAGCAAGTGAGATATGAACCTTTTTTTTTAATGGGCTCAGGATGTGCCAGTTTCTCTTAAATTGTTTCTTCTTATTTTTCTTCCTAGGAATGGTACAGAAGGAGGGCCAGGGATAATACAATTGCTTACACATTCTAACAAGATAAAAACCACCTGCTCTCTTTTAGCTTCTCAGAAGTAAAGTCTATATTTTATTTATAGTCCCATTGTTCTCATGAAAAGTAATCTTTCATACAGAAATTATGAAGAATATAAACTTGGAAAGGTATGTAATATTTTCATACTTAAATATTGATCCAAGTGTTTGTTTTCTGAGACAAAATTTAAAATCTATGATTCCTTAAAGTTCATATTCAAGTTAACAAGTTCTAAAATCAATCAAATGCAAAGGATTAAATAATCTATGATTTACTTTGTTTTCTCAATTTTTTCTAACACAGGGGAAATGCTATTGATTTTTTAAAAAACTTTCAGCATCATTTTTTTAACTTTGGTTATAGACCCTGACAGGTAATAAATATACAAAATTATCTGGAGAGAATAAAAGAGAAGTTATTTAATTTTGAAATATTCTTAAAATAAGACCCTTTATCATTTATTTAGTGAATTTATAATATATTTACATTGTTAGGATTTCTCATAGTTGCAGATCATAACACCATTTTGTATTTTCATCTTTTATTAATGTAACATGTTTTTAGTAATTAAGTTGTCTGGCATTGGTAATTTCGTCCTTGTTTTAATAAGGGTAACCAAGGGTTTGGAATATTGTTTGGAGTCAAATTTCTGTCTAGCTGTAGAATTCATCTTCTGATAGTACCCTGGGCAGATCCCCAAGAAGCTTCATTAATTCTCCCCATGGATCTATCTCAGGGATGGTGCAGCTCCTTGACCCAGCCAGTTACATCTGCTTCCATTTCCTGTCCCGTCATAGCTTCCTAGTTATTCCATTGTCTTTAGACTGATGTTCTATCTTTGAACTTGTTCAGTTAGGTCACACATAACTTTCCATGATATTTGTCTTTCAGCATATCTGCACCCTGTAAGAAACTTGACTATCTTCTTCTTTAGCTTCTTTCCTCTTTGGTCTTGGTGACAATGATTTTTCCCACAGGATACTTCCTTTTCTGTACATTACAAAGAGATCCATGGGCGTCAATACTCCTGGCATATTCCTATCTCCAGAATTTTATCTACATTGCTCCTGTCTCTTTGGGTCTCGAATGTCCACATTCAGTTAGTGGGCTGGGGTCTTAGATGGTCCTCAGGGACTCTAGGCTACACAGTCTCACACCGCTGTACGACTATTCTTCACTTTTGCTCTAGGCATCACCATCTCACAGCTCCACCTACCTGGGAGTCAGAAAGCCCTTTTCATCTTCTCTCTCAGCCACTCACAATCATCAAGTCTTGGAAGTTTACAGTCAGAAGTGTCTCCTTCCCACCCATGCATTCAATACCCCACTCCTCTTGCTTGTGATAACTACAAGACTGTTTCTATTTCCGGTACTATTCTTCCTGTTTCCATTCAAGCTACAAAAGAACCCCAAAATTTTAATCTTTAAGGACCTGTTCTTGTGACTTTTCTAATCAAATACTGTGGCAACTTTCTGACAAGAAGAAATGCATGTTCCTCTTGCGTCTGGTGTGGTGGGTTAGGGACATGCACTCTGTCTTTACATGTCTGGTTATGGTTTCTAACATACATCTCCAGATTTCATGTATCATTTTCAACTTTCATACACATGATGCCTGTTTCCCCTCTCACCACGGCATTTTGTTGAAGGGTACCATATGTTTAACTAGTTTATTGAGAAATCACAATCCACTGGAGTACCATTATAGAGTGGCTTTATTTTTCTTAACATCTTAATTCTTTTCTGGATGATCTTAATTTTCCTCTATTAGATAATTTTTGTCATGGGATACTACCACCTCTAATTATATAGAATGACTTCTGAATCTTGATAAAAAATTTCTTTCTTCTTTTTCTTTTGAAGATTTATTTATTTCAATTTTATGTATATGGGTATTTTGTATATATATACCATTTATATGGAGTGTCTGTGGAGTTCAGAAGAGGGATGATGACCCTTTAGAGTGGCAAATGGTTATGAGTTGTCATGTGAGAACTAGAAATTGAACCCTCTCCAAAAGCATTAAAAATTTCTCTTGGCTTCTGAGCTATCTCTCCACCTCTTAATCTTGCTTTTCCAAACAATTATATTTTATTCAAGATTTAATTATGACCCCACATACTTCAGTCTTTCCAGAATAAGACCAAATTTCTGTTCTAATAGCATGTTGGGATGGTGAGGATTGGCTTATGGTCTTCCTGTCAGTCACCACATTGTCTCCACCCTCTTTCCACTTCTCGGATCCTTCAGTTGAAATAGCAGAGCATTAGAGACAGGGCAGACAGTGATCTCTTCCAATAAGATCTTGGATTCTTGTTGTGTGGCTCACGGTTTGTTGGTTTCCTGGTACTGATGATGCTGCCATTCTGCCTTGTAGACAATGGTCTTAGAACAGCTATTAGGTCTCCACATTCTGTGTGGTAGAAGGTGTGGTTAATTTTTCAGGTGACTTCTAGCTTATGGGATCATAGTCCACGTTCTTACAATATTTGAGCCACTTTTTCCTCTGGTGCAGTTACTCTAAACAGGACCAGTTCTCAGTCTGCGGGTACCTGCAGGAATCAGGGCTTAAAGGCAGAATGACTTGGCACCTTTGCTTCTTGGAAATTTTGCCTTCTATAATCTACCTGGGCAGTAGTGGGGAACTTGCATGTAGCTCAACTCTTCTACAGATGGCTAGTGAAGAAGGGAAAACCTATCTCCCTTTCCTAGATGGCCAGGTAAAGATTAGTAAGCATCTTCCTCTTCCAATTTGCCATCATTAGGGCTATTTGCTCTATCCCCATGATAATATTTCCATATAGATACAGATCTCCTAATGGAGGGCTTTTAAAAAATACTGTACTATTGGTAACTGTTCAGTTTACTAATTGAAAGGTAATCTGTCATAATAGATATTTATGGTAAGTATACAACATGGACATAATCTCAAGGACTTCGATAAAATGTTATGAAATATTTTTGTATTTATTTAATGATGAAAATACTTCTGACATATTGGTTTAGATGTTGTAACCAAATTGATTATTCTTATTTCCCTTTATCAACACTGATTGTGATATGATTTTGAATTATGGGTTATGATGGGGTTTAGTGAGCATTACTGCATAACATGCTACCTTGTCATCAAAGAAAACACCAGGGGCAGAAAGCTCTCTCTACTCCCTATAGTCCTCTCCCCTGAAGCTAATCACAAACTCTAGGAATGAGTTTTTTTATGTTTCACTAAAGAGGGCCTCTAATTTGTAGGTACCCTCTTTGTGTCCAATGGGAAGGAATTTCATCTCTGAAGACGAAGTGTCAGGAGATTCTGAACACAGTCAGATAAAATTTTTCTCACTGGCTATCATCAGATTATATTCTTTACCCATAATTCTTCATGACTGAATGTTTAATTTAGAAACATATTACCTCAATCATTCTGATTTCTTCTTTCCATGAGGTCTATTCTTATGCCATATGAAATTCTTATGTGCATCTATATGTGTTTTTTTGTTTATTTTCTTGTTAATATTTTTGATAAGGGCTTGGCTATAAATTTGGAACTAATATAGAAAAACAGCTCCCCCCCAACATTTACATTATATTTTGACTGCATGATACTAATGTAGAAGATGAGACACACCAATTAAACTCTATAGGAAGCTATATGTTAATGCCAATGTAAATTTTTTTGTTTGTAGTTTTTGATCATGTCTGAGATCAACAACAATAAATAATTTTCTTTTTGAAGAGTTTATTAAAAACAGTCTTGAAAACCTTGTCAAAATTTGACCCAGTATGTTTACAACATCTGTCATATAGTATTGCGTGTATGGAAATTGGCAGATCAAAATGCCTGTGTAACTATACTCCTTTCACTTTACAAGCTTAATTTTGGCTGGACTCAATTGTTCATGTCTGTAATCCTGGCACTCATACTCTAACACGGAATTAGTATGATAAATTCAAAACAATATAAGGTCACCCTTCTCAAAAATCATCAACAAAACAACTAAACAAGCAAACAGCCAAAATATCTTCATTTTTTTTGCCTCAGCTTCCTGGAATATATTCATTACTCACCATCATAAATAAAGTCTCATTACAATGATCAGCTATTCAAAACAAAATATAATTTGAAGGCTTAGGCTTTTTCTTTGTCTGAATGTCAAGAAGGTATATTTGAATTTGGAATCTGAAAACTTGAATTAAGAAAAAAATGAATATTACAATTAACTTTATCCAGTGTTAATGCTGGGAATGATGCATGATTAGTACATTTTTTATGCAAAGTTTTTGAAGTATTATAAGTTATTCTCATCCTGACTATTAGCACTTCTGACATATTATAATTATTTCTCTAAATGATTATCAAATTTCTCACTAGTTATAATCACTCTATTGGTATAGTAGTTTCATGGATATTGTAACAAGCCCATGATAACCAAGAGTTTTCTGATTAGGTTTTGGGACTGTACTATAGGAGAGAACTCATGCCTAGTATACTGGAAACATGACTAAGAACCCCAAGCTGGGGGTTTCACAGGCCTTAGCTGAGAATCAATTACTATTAATTTGCAAATTGGATATAATATCAAACTGTTTTCTAAATATCCATCTCTATGGACATACATTAGTGTAGCTCTCAGTTTTCATCAGAGACGATTTTTTGTTTGTTTGTTTTTGTTTCTTGATCTGGGTGCTAGTAAACTCAGACTCACACCTGGCAGAGTGCTGAGAATAAGGGATTGTGGGGTAGTCATTCCTAAATGGGACAACTATTAGCAACCTCTTGCGCTAGCTATTTTTAGAGTAATCTTTGAGAAAGGACCGTCAATTAAGAAAATGCCTCCATAAAATAGGGCTCTAGACAGGAAAACCTGTAGGACATTTTCATAATTAATGATTGATGGGAGAGAGTACATCCCGTTGTGGGTGGGGACTGGGCTGGATATCCTGTTTTAACTTTCTATAAGAAAGTAGGCAGACATAAATCCAGTCACACTGAACCTTATAGAAGAGAAAGTAGGAAGAAACCTTGAAGACATGGGCACAGGAGAACACTTCCTAAATACAACACCGGTAGCACAGACATTGAGAGCAACAATAAGTAAATGGAACATCCTGAAGCTGAGAAGCTTCTGTAAGGCAAAGGTCACAGTCAATAAGACAACATGACAGACAACTGAATGCGAAAAGATCTTCAACAAACCCACAAGTGACAGAGGGCTGAACTCTAAAATATATAAAGAACTCAAGAAACTAGACATCAAAATACTAAGTAATCAAATTTTAAAATGGGGTACAGATCTAAACAGAGAATTCTCAACAGAAGAATCTCAAATGACCAAATGACACTTAACAAAATGTTCAACGTTCTTAGGAAATGCAAATTAAAATAACTCTGAGATACCATCTTACACCAGTCAGAAAGGCTAAGATAAAAAACACCAATGATAGTTTATGCTGGAGAGGACGCAGAGTAAGGGGAACACTCCTCCATTGCTGGTTGGAGTGCAAACCTGTACAGTTACTTTGGAAATCAGTATGGCAGTTTCTCAGAAAACTTGGAAGCAACCTATCTCAAGACCCAGCAATATCACTTTTGGACATATACCCAAAGGATGTTCAATAATACTACAAGGACATTTGTTCAACTATGTTCATAGCAGCATTATTTGTAACAGCTAGAACCTGGAAATAATCTGGATGCCCCTCAACCAAAGAATGGATAAAGAAAATGTGGCACATTTACACAATAGAGTACTACTCAGCAGTAAAACACAATGACATAATAAAATTTGTATACAAATGTATAGAACTAGAAAAAAACATCCTGAGTTAGATATCTCAGTCCCAGAAGGACAAATATGGTATGTACTTACTCATAAGTGGTTATTAGATGGAAAGCAATGGATAACCTCCCTATAGTTCATAAGCCAAAGAAGCTAGGTAACTAGGAGTAACCTAAGAGAGACATACATGGATCCTTCTGGGAAGATGAAGTAGACAAAAACTCCTGAGACAATTGGGAGCATGGGCTAGGGCAGAAGGGAGCGCTAAAGGGGATGGAGAGAGGAGAAGAGGAGGGGTGCAGGCAATATGAGAGAACAGAATAGCCAAGATGGGGACAGAGAGGGAGAACAAGGAAAGAAATATCTTTATTGAAGAAGCCATTATGGGGCAAGTAAGAAATCTGGCATTAGGGAAATTTCCAGGAATCCACAGGAATGACCATAAGCAATAGTGGAGTGATATGGGAGTGTCATATATCAATCTGTTGTTTTCATTGGTTAAGCAATAAAGAAACTGCTTGGTCCTCATAGTTTAAAACATAGGTGGGAGGAGTAAAGAGAACAGAAGTCTGGAAGAAAGAAGCTGAGTCAGGGAGTTGCCATGATTCTCCTACTCCAGGCAGGCGCAGGTTAAGATCATTCCTGGTAAGCCAGCTCGTGGGCTACACAGATTATAAGAAATGGGCTAGTCCAGGTGCGAGAGTTAGCTGAGAAGAGGCTAGATAGAAATGGGCCAAGCAGTGTTTAAGAGAATACAGTTTCCGTGTAATTATTTCGGGGCATAAGCTAAGCTAGCCATGTAGGCAGTCGGGGTGCTGGGGATGCAGCCCCGCCGCTATTATTTCAACAGTGGAGAATATACCTGAACTGGCCTTCTCATGTAAGCACATTGATGACAACCTGTAGGTGGAGACCGTTCATTTGTTTCCCAACTGCCCAGACCCAAAATAATCACACAGAAACTCTATTAAAATAGTACTTACTTGGCCTATTAGCTTAGAACTCTTATTAACTAACTTTTACATCTTATTAACCCATTCCTATTATTTTTTATTTTACTATGAGGCTTGAGGTTTATTGGTAAGGTTCTGGGTCATCTGTCTCCTTTGGCAGCTACATGGAGTCTCCCTGACTCCATCTTTTTTTTTTTTTTGTCCTCTGTCTCTTATTGGAATTCCTGCCTTGCTCTATTGTGCCCTGCCATAGGCCAAAGCAACTTCTTTATTCATTAACCAATAAAAGCAACACACAGACAGAATTTGCCACATTGACTACCTTAATTGTCATCATAGAACCTTCATCCAACAACTGATGGAAGCAGGTGCAGAGATCCACAGCTAGCAATGGGCCAAGCTCCCAGAGTACAGTTGAAGGGAAGGAAGGGAGATAATATGAGAAAAGGGCTCATGACCGTGATGGGGATACCCACAGAAAAACCTGACCAGAGCCAGGGGGAGCACACTGACTCTGGACTGACAACAGAGAAACCTGTCTAGGCCCAAACTGTGTCCTCTGAATGGGGGTGACAGTTGTGTGATCAGGGCAGCCTGTGGGGCCACTGACAGTGGGACCAGGACTTTCCGAAGTACTTGACTGGCTTTTGGTGTTCATTCTCTTTGGAGGGAGGCTTTGCTCAGCCTAGATATAGGGGAAATGGCCTTGGTCCTACCTCAAGGTGATGTGCCAGACTTTTTTGACTTTCTAGATTTATAACAATGCAAATCTCTATAGCACCATGGGAAGCTTTACTTTCTCTGAAGAATGGATGGGGGTGGAGGGATGGTTGGGGGTATGGGAGGAGAGGAGAGAGAGGGATCTGGGATTGGTATGTAAAATGAGAAAGGATTGTTTTAAAAAATAAATTAAAATAAAGAAAAAAAAGAAAGCAGGCTGAGCATGCCATGAGGATCCATCCTTGTAAGCATCACTCCTCCATCTCTTTTGCATCAGTTCCTGCCCCCAGGTTCCTGTCCTGGTTGAGTTTCTGCCCTGACTTCCTCTGAAGATGAACAGAGATGGGAAAGTGTAAGCAAACCCTTTTCTCCCCAGGTTGCCTTTGGTCATGGTGTTTTATCACAGCAGTAGTGACTCCTATAAGACATCCCATCCTCAATCCTCAAGGATCACAGAAGATGGGGGAATAATGACTGAGTATGAGAGACTGTGGAGGGCTCTGCGCAACTGTCTTCTGGATATGACATAACCATCACATTTATGAATTCATGACAGCTGTGGTTGCCTGCAGGAGGATGGTACAGCATCAAGTTAGTCACCATTCTGGTATGGGTGGGAAGGGCTGATATTCCCTGCTTCCTAGCTGCAGAAATAATGGTAGTTGATAGAGGCTGGGGTAGAAGAGTTAATTTTCTTCAGGACTGTAGCCCCTGGTAGGTTATCTAGGTTCCAGAAGAAGGCTCTACACCTATGAACACAAGGTCAACACTAATTGGGCTAAGTATGCATTATAAAAGGAAAGACAGAAGTGTTTGTGAAGTTTGGACAGGGGCTTGGTAGAAGTGTCGAGGGGGATTTGGAGAGCCACATAAGGGTGGATATGAACAAAATATATTCTATACATGTATGAAATCCTGAAAATTATAAGTGAAAATCTTTTAAAAATATATCATATATTGTATTTCATCAAAACCAGTTATAGATCTTGCCACTGAACTCAGGGGCACTATTTCTCTGTGTGTGTGGATGACGTGGCAGGCAGTGATGCTAAACAAGAGTGCATAGTTTAACTTTTTCTGGAAATGCTCTAAACATATACATAAGCAATCATTAGCTATAGAATCACATGAATTTATCTCTTTAGAAAGTCACGCAGAATTGCTATAGAAACGATAAACTCCATCAAGGTAACCTTTCTTCCCTTATCATAGTCATTATGAGATATTTCAACACGTACTTAAAATGAAGTTGTCCTTTTCCTTCTGCCTAGATGTCATATCTTCTTGGTGAAAGAAACATCTAAAAATACTTTCCTTTCCTGTCTAATTGGGTGTGTATGAGCGGCTGTGATTGGTATTCTGATTGCACTTAGATGCCTCATCATCGCCATTTTTGTTTCAATACTGTCATTATCATAGTTTTACATTATCATACTTAAAACCCTTATGATATATGCAGACAAAGTTGTAAGAGATGTGAGATATAATTGTGGCCTCAGAAAAAAAATGTGCAAGGGAGTTTCTGTGAAGGACATTTATCCATGAAATAAGGAAAGCAGAAATAACCCGTGTAATAAAGGACAAGCTACAAAGAGAAGTGAAGATGACCTCCCAATGCAAGACGTAAAACATCTGAATTTTCATATTATTGATCTTATGTATGACACTCACAGAAAGCAGTTGGACTTCAGATGGGAAGCATGAATCCTCACAAGAAATTCTGTTTGCTTTGCCGTGTTGTTCCGTGAGGAATTTGCTCTACGGTGGGAGATTCTTAGATAGAATAAACACAACTACAGTGTTTCTGTCACTTCTTTCCAGTTACCGTTTTGAGTTCCTGACATCTGACCACAGCACATTTTCCTGTAAAGCATGCCTATTTAAAATGAATATTTCAAATGGATGCTGAAATCACTTTACCACGTGTGTCATTTTAAAAAGTTCCACCAACATAGCTGCCTAAACAAGAGCTGAATAAAGAAAATACTATCCAGATTGCCAGCATGGAAAGGAGAAAGTTCACCAGCTCCCCACCATTGCCCACCCTAGACAAAGAAGTTAGGAATGCTGAGCAATAGAGAAACAGTTTTCCCAAGGAAGACTGCAGCATCTGGCTGCCCATTACCAATGGTCGTTCTCAGATTAGATATGTACAAGTCCATGTACTACATGGGCTGTGCAGGTTGCTTTTATCATTTATGGATACATATAGCTATTGGAGATTTGACAACAACTAATGAAGAAAGGTGCCAGGAATTTGTTGAAGGAGGGAAATGAAAGGGGAGAATGATACATTTGACTAGATTGTTGAACTTCAAAATTACAAATATAATAAACTTACGCTTTCAGATAAGGAACGGTTTATTGATAATTAGAGGTTCCACATGTTTGTGTGTTTGTGTGTGTGTATGTGCATGTATGAAATACATTTATATAGTAATAGTTCTCACATGTATTTGTCCATATATATACACACACAAACATATATATGCATGTCAGGAATACATTTACATATATGGAAAATATTTTTACCTATGCTAATATATACATGAACATTCTAAAAAGCAAAAATTAGGTTGTTTTAATCAATTATGCACAAGAATACAGTAAGTCAAGTGTCTTAGTTAGAGATTCTATTACTGTGAAAAGAACATGACCAAAGCAACTTCTATAAAGGAAAACATTTCATTGGAAATGGCTTACAGTTCTTTATAGTTTCAGAGGTTTAGTCCATTATTGTCATGGTGGGAAACATGGTGGAGTGCGTGCAGACATGGTGCTGTAGAAGGAGCTGAGAGTTCTGCATCTGGTTCCCTAGGCAGCAGGCAGACACTGAGGAACACTAGGCCTATCTTGAGCCTCTCAGACCACAAAGCCCACCGCCAGTGATGCACTTCCTCCAACATGGCTTCACTTCCTCACAGTGCCACTCCCTGGAAGCCTCTGGGGTTCATTTCCTTTCAAACCACTACACCAAGCTATTGTGGGTAAGAGTAAACTGAACTTTTGTTTAAATTTGTATAAGCACAGTAAACAATATAGTGATATGAAACCAGGGAGTGAAATAGAAACATATTTACAAACTACAAATTATACCACCTCCTAGCAAATGTGTTAGAATCATCAGACAGGAAAGGTAACAGGGCTGGGAAAACATCCGAGCTCTAGTCCACTTGAGGTTGAAGTCCCTGGGTATTACATGCCACCATCAATACTCTATTATTTATGTAAATTGGAATCTTTATGTATTCTGTCTTGAATAAATGGGTGTATCATAAATATCATTCCTCTTGTGTGCTGAAAACTGCAAACTTGTTTTTGATTGAGTCTGCAATTTCTTCTCCCATTGGTAAAATCACTTAAAGGGACAAAATACTCATTTAAGAGAAATAGTGCTTGATATTTCTTCAATATAGATGACATAGTAGATTATATATATGCTTCTTTTTTTTGCTTTTAAAAGTTTGTCAGGTTGATGAAATTGATGGTGGACATTCCTGTTAAGCTAGGTATAAAGTAGAGAACTGCAAATTATGGGGTGGTGCCATAATTATCTCTGAGAAAGCTAATTTTAATTTCTCATAGTTAAATATTAAAGAAGCAAATGTGGATGATGGGACTCAACCTCCAGTCCTATTACAATAAAAAGTTTTGCTCGTATGACATCATGTCAAGTTGTTTTCTAAGGTTCGCTGGTACCCACTGGATTTTTCTTCATTGCACTAGTCACAGCCTTCGACATGATCTGAAGTTAATTTCTAAATTTCCTTCTTTTAAATCATGTCTTCTCTTCAACAAAAAGTGCCACAAGAATCAAGGAGCCGTCCATCTTACCCCTCCTCCTCCTCCGCTTTATCAGTAGGGCCTCTGTCTCTGGAGTATTTTCTTTTGTGCTGTAAATATCAAATGGTTATTTACAGAATGAATTTCTAAGGAAGAGTAAATAAAATGAGGACCTTTGACACATTTGTCACAATTCAACAATATAGTGGGGAGAGTCTAGCCAAGGTAATAAAACAATGAGCCATGACAATGGTCATAAATAATGGAAACGATACGACAAAATTCATTGCTTGCATATGTTGTTATCTTTAGCCAGGGAGACCTGAAAAGACTGGTACACAGCTATGGAGTTCAAAAAGAGAGTTAGTCAAGAGGGAAAGCTAAAAAGAAATCAGCGCGTACACACGCGTGCACACACACACACAGGAGCGCACACACACACAGGAGAGAAAGAGAGAGAGAGAGAGAGAAACACACACTCATGTTCTTCTATACTAACAATGTCAATATTGAAAATTAATGGATAGCCATTACATTCTCAACAATAAGTTATTTTATTTTAAAGGCTTTATGAGCAAATTTCACAATAACTAAGCTTATTAACAGCCATATAAAGCCCTAAATAAATGGAGACACAGTCTAGCAGGACTCACTATTTGAAACACTCACCGCTGTGATCTATGAGGTTAATTAGATCCTAAGAGGTTAGAATTGGATTTCTTGTGGTTTTTGAAACTGATTGTAAAATCCACAGGAGCAATAAATGTGTGAAAACAGGCGAGGTGATTCCTGGAGGGAGAGCAGACAGACAGAGTACCGGGAGATCTGCAGCAGAACATCTCCTGAACATGACATGTACCTTCCCTCCTGCCCTCACTGCAGGGGCAATTGCCTGCACAATGGCAGCACATGAGCATTTATTTCATCAGGGGTGAGGGAGCACCCATGAGAACCTTCACCAAGGAGTATTGACAATTAGTTGCTGTTTGTGAAGAGACTGTGCCTTTCTTTAGTGGGGTGGCCACTGCTAAATTGCCCTTGCTCCAGTATGTAACATCTCACCATGTTTCGGGCAACAAACTCGTTAAATTCGGCGAGTTACACACAAAAGAAGTCATGAAAATGGGCGAGGGGCTTGTTTCAAGGAAGTGTTCTTGCAGGAAAGAGGGGTGTAAAAGAGATAATCAGGTGAAAATGATAAAAATATCATTATGCAAATGTATGACATTATCAAACAACAAAAATAAAAACTGAAAAAAGAACAAATGTAATTAATAGCAGTTGTATAACACACACACATACACAGATGTATGCACACAGGATCTATTAGAATGACTTACAGGCTACCAATGGCTTGTCCAAGAATGTAGCAGCAGGCCGCTTGTTGGTTCCCAGCTGCTTAGCCCTGAAATAATCACACAGAAACTGTATTAATTAAACCACTGCTTGGCCCATTAGCTCTAGCACCTGATTTGCTAATTCTTATATCTTAATTTAATCCATCTCCATTAATCTGTGCATTACCATGAGGTTGTGACCTACTAGCAAAGTTTCAGGGTGTCTGTCTCCAGTGGCAGCTCCATGGCTTCTCCCTGACTATGCCTCTTTTCTCCCAGCATTCATCTTAGTTTTCCTTGCCTAGCTGAGTTCCCCTATAGCTCTGCTATAGGCCCAAAGCAGTTTCTTTATTCATTAATGGTAATCACAACATACAGAGAAATCCTACATCACAAGAATACAGTAATTGTTCAGTCCACGAGACTGGATGTTTATGATGGAGTCTGACTAAGCAGTCTCTAATGTCCATAAAGGAATGGACTTAGAGAAGAGGAGAGAGCTAGAAGGCAAAGAGCAAAAGCTTCCTTCTTCCAAGTCCATATACAGGCTTCTAGGAAAAGGTGTGTCCCAGATTAGATCTCGTTTAAAAATCTGGAGTAAAGGTGTGCTTTTCAAAAATCTGGGTTAAAAGTAGACCTTCTCACTTCCAATTAAGCATAAATCCCTCACAAAGACGCCCTATTTTGGGGGTTTTAGTTAATTCCAGATGTAGTCAAGTTGGCAAATAAGAATTGTCACTACAGACATGTTCTGTTTATTACTTTCTGTTTGAGGCAGTCTTTTCCCCTAGCATGAGCGTTAGCCTTTTTGATATCGCCTTGTTCCACTGCAGTTAAAGCTTTCCCAGCCTTGAATCCACCTGTAAGTTTGAGGGGATTTATAAAAGAAAACGAGAAAGTGTCAAACACCCCCCATTTAAAACTCCATAGTCAGCACAGCACTCAGTCTTTCTGGTGATAAATATTAATTAAGGATTTAATTATTAAAGGAAAGTTTTAAAAAGCTGATTTGTGCCTTAAGAACTGTTTTTGTGGGAAAAAAACTGAGTAAACTTTGGGAAATAATCACTAGGCAAGGCATAAATACGAAAGCTGTTTCCAGCATTAGTTGCACAATTCATAAAAGAGCTTTCCCCTCCAAAAAAGTTAAATAAACTTCTAGATGATATAAATGTATAATCTAGGTAAAGGAATATTTTAATAAAATGACATATTAGAGTTATAAAATAGTAAGCTATTTAGTGGAGGTGAAGTTTCTCTTTAGAGATTATTAACTTCTTATTGATATTTTAAGAGAGGATTTTTGCATACATGATATACATGTATACAGTCTCAAGGAACACATAGTTCATTATAGGTGGGCTATAATATCCACAGAAAGTAGAAAGGGAACCTCCTTGTTAGTGGTGGCAGGGAAAACAGCAAACTAAATATATTTAAGGTGTCAAGTTGTAATTGTATTTTCCTCCAAAGAAGCCATGAGTCCCAGTAAATAACAATCAAGTGATTTTTCTCTGGATGTACTAGTTAATGACGAAGTTTAAATATTCTGAAAGCAATTAGATTAAAATTTGTATTGATGTAATAATTCTACATATTTATTGCTTACGATGTGAGATCTTAGTACAAATACATAATACATAATGATCAGATAGGATAATTGTCTTGCGTTTCACCTCAGACATTAACCCTGTGTGTGTGTGTGTGTGTGTGTGTGTGTGTGTATGTGTTGTGGACATTCAAAATCTGCTCAGTTAGCTCCACTGAAATATACAACAATTGTTGGCAACCATACTCACCCTTCTGTGCTATAGACATGAGAATTATTTTCCTATGCAAGTATATGCCATGCGCCATAGTTACCATTCCCCATGTCCCTTCCTCAGAATGGGAAGCTTCCAATGGCCACTGTTCATCTTCTGTGAGATAATTGTTTTAATGTCCATATATGAATGAAAACCCTATACTCTGGCTCTGTGTGATCTACTTCCTGTAACATATGTCCTTCACATTCATTTTAACTTTTTTATTGTGAGATGTAGGTTTCCTTTTAAATAAGACTTAAACGGTGCAGCACACTGTTGTTAAGTATACACAGGCTGCCATACAGCATGTTTCTAGAATTTACTCGTCTTCCACAGCTCTAATGCTACACTTGACGAGGGGAAATTACTTATTTTCTTTTTTCCAACCGTTCTCTTTATTTTTTTTCTGAAAATCTGGCAAGTTTAGATTCCTTAAGCAGATCAAATACCATACTGCTCTATTTCCTGGAACTAATTCATTTCTTTTAAAAGTGCAAAGTCCTCAAGGATCACTGGTGTTTGGGAACATGAATAACTGTGATGATTAAACTTTATTGCCAACTAGATTGTAATCACTCAGGAGACAGACCATGCGCATCTGCGGGGAATTTCTAAAACGGCTTAATGAAAGAGAGACGGCTAATCTCGAGTGTGATGACACCATCCCATGAATGGGGTTCCAGAATGGACGAGAAGCAAAGAAGGCACCAGAATGCTTGTCTCGGTCCCAACATGTGAGTGTCCTGTCATGTCTTTGCTGCCACAGCTACAGCCACTCTTGTCCCATGCTTTCCTCAACATAACGGACTGACCCTCAAATGGAGCTGAAACAAACCCTTCTTTCCTTAGGTTAGTTTCCTTGAATTTTTAGAACAGTCTTAATCTGGGGAATAAAAAAAAAACAAAACACCCTGATCCTACAGGTTGGAATCAGCTCATAAAATAGTGTTCTGTAGAGTTCATTGATAAAATATCTGTTAATTTATGAAGCAAATGGAAAGAAGTTGAAAGCAGAAAGATGGATTTTCACAATAAAAATTTAAGCTTAGATGTAAAAATCACACCTCATGTTTCAGTGATTATTTATTTCCTTCTTAAACCTTAAATTACACACTAAACAATGGCACCGCTATCCTATTTTTAAAATAATAACCCTTTCCCTTTAAAGGTGTAATGTGTTAGATGATTGGATTTTAGATTCTACCTCTGGGCATCAGTAAGGTTTCGGCAGTCTTTTTTTTTTTTAATTTTTTTCTTCTTTTTTGTCCAGAGAAAGTGCAGTTCCATAAAAAGCGGTAACAAAGATAATAATGCAGAGGTGGTTTGGAGGAAGCATTTTCTTTTTTAGAAATCAATAGGAAAAGAGAGTGATCCTATTTTTCACCTGAGGCAAATCACCATTACAGAACAGAAGAATGCTCCTGTGGATGAGGCAGGGCTGACATAGCCCTTCCATCAGCCACCTCTGAAGGTTAGGTAGGAGCAGTACCTGACTCCAGGAGAGAGAGAGGCTAATTAAATTAATTCTGTGGGAAAGTGACAAGATGACTCAAAGCATTTGGAGTGTGCTGGAAAGCTTTCCCTTGACCCTCCGCTGTCAACCTTGCCCGGCCTCTTCTCTTTAGCGTCTCACTTACACGCTAGTGCCTGGCATGCAATGCTGAGTTCCTTTGGTCTCACTTAAGCTGCAATGTGAACACTGGACTTGTGCTATGATGGATGAATGCCGCAGGAAAGAAATGTAATTGCCTTGGCTGTGTGGCAGTAAATGGATATTCCCTCTGGAAACTCAACTCGCCTCATTTAGACCCAAACATGCCAAGCAGATGCAGATGATCAACTCCCAGCATATGACAGGAGCGGATATCATTCTCTTTTATGTCCCGTTTTTAATGTAATAGCAAGCTAACATCTGTTGTTCTGAGTGCGACAAATCTGTTCTTTTCAATGTAAAGGTTTGCTGAGCATTGATATTTTACTAAGAATAGAGCGTGTGCAATTAGAGCGCACTGTATTTTCATGTCAGATCCGGAAGGTCTTTGGAAAGGTCATTGCTGTTGTGTATGACCCACTGAGCTGCAATCGCATGATAGATGCAGTTACAAGACAGAGTAGTTGAAGGAATATTGTTCCAGAGAGAGGACAAAGGAATGGAGAAGAAAGGAAATTGCTCTTTATGGGATCATAATCCCGTGTTGTCGATGCCATGTCACACATTCTGAGTTTGCTTTTTCTGTAAAACACTTTTGGTCCACAGAAGAAACACTACTACATACTCTTAAGAATTTGAATATCTTCTGGGATATTATTTGACATGTTGACAAAGACTTTCTAACTCTCATTTTAGACCCTTACATAAAATAAATAGTAGCACTGGAATCTTTATCAGAAACACAGATTGTCCTTCCCAGTGCAATAAAGAAGTATTAAGATGGATGTGACAGGAAAAATCTAGTGTTTAAACAATCTGTTTAACATGGCTTGTCTTATCTTAGGTATTACTTAGCTCATATGTTTAGGCAGTGATATAAATCAATCTAAAAACCTGTGATTTTTTTCTGATGGGACATTTTGTTGTATGAAATGTTTCCATCTTTTGTGTGCATAGGTTCTGCTCTCTACAAAAAGGACACAGTGAAATATAGCACCTGAGGCTACAGACTTAGAAGATCCAACTCAACACACATCTTTCACATGGCATGCCATCTTGAAGAAAAACCCACTTAAGTTGGGTGATGGTGGAACACATCTTTAATTGCAGTACCCGGAAGGCAGGAGGATCTCTGTGAGTTCCAAGCCAGCCTGGTCTACAGACTGAGTTCCAGGACAAGCAAAGGCTACATACCAAAACCCTGCCTCAGAAAAAAAAAGAATAAATTAATTATACCTATTATTTTTAATTATCCATGTCAGTTGCAAACTAGTTTTGAAACTCTCTGAAGCAGAATATTATCTTAAAAGCAATATAAATGTTAACTGCTAATCATAAGAAAAAGTATAAAAATTAGTTTTTTATATTAGTAAACTGTGGATATAGGTATTGCATTCCACTATCAGCTTTCTGTTCTATAATGTTTTTTTATCTTTCTGCTAAAAAAAAATCACTTTTTGTCTAATAGTTTTTATGTAGTTGTATGTATGTCTATATAATCATACAGTCAAGAAAATTACAATACTGACTTAAGTAGAAGAAAATGAAAAGGCTAAAAGTCTTATCTTTCATTCTAATCCGTGAAATGATGCTGTCATATGAAGTGATGCCACAATAGAAACCAGAAATGAAGTCACTAGATCCAGAGGCTTCCAAAACCACAGGGCATTCTTGTAGAGAATGACTGACCTTCCAAGATACAGAAGAGCATCGAGGATCAAGTAAAATGGTGATTCATAGTTTGTGACACCCTGCATAGAGATGTGAGCAGTAGCATGTATTATTAAAGGGATGCTTAAACAGGGACAGGATGCAAAGATGAGTTAGCACATGATGTGTGTCTTAGTGCAACTGTTTTTATTTGCAGTTTAAGTTAGTAGCGATCTAAAAACTAGAAATAAGACAATGTTTATATAACTTTTACTGACCTTGACTTCAAAATACATGGTCAATGAAAGCTATGTTGTTTTCTTTTGTAGAGTTGTCTTACAACTGAATGTGGCATTGCATAAATTAATGTTTAATCTAATTGGAAAAAACAAAAGAAATCATCTTCACAGAGGCAAATAATTTATGGTGCTGGAGGAGAGGAAGTACAAGCAAGTTTTAATTCAGCTGTGTAGCTATTTTACTTACAGACCATGGCAAGATATGAAAGGCAAAACAGTAATTCAGCTCACTGAATACATCAGACGTCTTAGAAAATAAATCTAGTAATAATTACAAAAGTACAGGATCAAATTTAGCAAACTATCAGAAAATGTTACATTAAGGAAATTTAGCCCAGTGCTATTTATTTTGTTTGTCAAATGGTGTATGATGTGCTGAGGATCCACACTGTCTAGAGATAACATGGTCATTCAGCAAGTGCCTGGTGGACATCCGAAAAGGCTGTGCAGCTCTGCTTGGCCAACCTGTGCACTAATACTGAACGTAATTATTAAAGCCTCAAATCTGCATTTGTAAATGTCTGAAAAGGGGGAAATTAAAGTCTTTGCCCAAATATTGGACTGCTTTATATACAATTAATTTCTGATTTGTCAAAGTATCAGGCATGGTGCCTTCAACCTACACACCTGTTTAAGGAGAGCTATCTTGATTGGTCCATACCTGGAACTCTTTCTGCCACTGCATAACTAATTGGGTGCTCTTGTAGAGTGAGTGTGCAAGGGTCAAATAATTTATGACTTATGAAGTAGAAGATGAATTTAAAATAGAAATAGCCTTCAAGTTTATCAACATTCTGCTTACTATCACTGACTCTGTCTGCACGGGAATCTGAGAGCACTGTGGTCTGTATGACCCATCAGAGAGTACAGAGTCTTTTCATCTGCTTTCTAACAAGACATAAAATATACTTTACTGATGCATTTACATTGAATATATTTTTTGTGTCTTTGAGCTATAATTCTTCTCATTCTTCTATTCTTACCTTTCTTGGTCTTTTCATGGTGTCCCAGATTTCCTGGATGTTTTGTGTTAAGAATTTGTTGGATTTTACATTTTCTTTGACCGATGAATCTATTTCCTCTATCTTATCTTCAATACCTAATATTCTGTCTTCCATATATTGCATTCTGTTGGTGATGCTTCCTGTTTATTTAGCGAGATTTTCCATTTCCAGAATTTGCTCAGTTTGTGTTTCCATTTCAATTTTCAAGTCTTGAATTGTTTCTTTTACTTGTTTGATTATTTTCTTGGCTTTCTTTAAGTGACTTATTAATTTCTTCCAATTATTTTTTTGTTTGTCTTTTCTTTCATTTCTTTAAGTGAATTTTTCATTTCCTCTTTAAAGGTCTCTATCATCTTCATAAATTTATTTTTAAGGTCGTTTTCTTCTGCTTCATCTGCATTAGGATGTTCAGGTCTTGCAGTTGTGGAACTGCTAGTTTTTGGTGCTTCCATATTGCTCTTTATGTTGTTCAATGTATTCTTACACTGCCATCTACCCATGTCTTCCTCCCGTCATTGAAGGTGGGGCCTGTAGCTCTAGTAGTCGCTGATGCATGGGGAGAGATGGTGGGGATGGGGAGGATACTGTTGCCTGTTCAGTGAGGCTGCAGGTGGTGGGGGTGGAGCACAGGATGGGCCCCCTGGCGCTAGGGCCTAGAGAGCAGGGGTGTCCAGCCAGGACTGCAGATACTCACCTCTTCCTCCAGTTGTAGACAGGGCCTCTACTGATGTATTTATAAACTGAAGTAGAGGTTAGTTCTCTAAGCAAGAACTTCTACTGTTGACTTTTTTTTCTTATCAAAGAAAGCAAATTGGTACAATCAAGGGTGGAGTATGTATAAGAATAACCTTGAGCCATGATAAATCAATGACTTACATTAATGTAAATGATCTCATGAGTTTTAACACCTGGGGTTATTATGAGGGATAAATAATTTATAGCATATCATTGCATTATGATCCCAAATGAGAATCACTGATAAAATTGCCATTTATCTTTCCTTGGACATTCTAACGTCACTTTAGATTATCTGCTGTTATGGTTTGAAAATAGTATATCTTCTCATTCTAAATAATGGCCAGATACCCATTTAGAATGGTATGGTTGGATAGAATATGCTGTCAGCCAGCTCAGTCTAAAGACTTCTTTTGAAACAGTCCCTCAAGCAACCAGTTAATTCACCTATGGTGGGTTCTTTGCATTTCTTCTGAAGTTTGTTCATTATTCTTTCTAAGTGAATATACATCTCAGAGATCTGTTATTCACAAGAAGAATCTAAATACCAACACACACACTCACGCACACACACAAAATAAACACATTAGCAGAATAACTGAAATTGGATTGCATTATAAAGTATTCTTGACTTTGAAAGAGTCATGATCTCCAGTAAGTACTTTCATGACAAGACATGAAGTGTGCTTCAAAAGTGTAGACAAGTGACGGTCACTCCTTTTAAAAGTTATTTATTATTATGGCTTGTGTGTGTGTGTGTGTGTGTGTGTAGTAATAAGGGGCGGCAGGGCTGCGTCCCCCACACCCGGCTGCCCACATGGCTAGCTTATGCCCCAAAATAATTACACAGACACTGTATTCTTTTAATCACTGCTTGGCCCTTTAGCTCTAGCACTTACAGGCTAATTCTCACATATTAATTTAGCCCATTTCTAATCATCTGTGTATGGCACCCCAAGGTGTGCTTACCGGGGAGATTCTAGCCTAGTCCATCCTGGGTCGGAGCTTCATCCCGGGAGTGGGGCATGGCGTCTCTCTCTGAGGCGTCTGCTCCCGAGAGAGCAGAGCTGTGGAGTCTCTGACCTCACTTCCTCCCAGCGTTCTGTCCTGTTTTCTCCTCCCACCTATCCTCTAACCAATTAAATGGGCCAGGGCAGTGCCTTTATTAGCCAATGACCTTCCTCCATCATGTGTGTGTGTGTGTGTGTGTGTGTGTGTGAGAGAGAGAGAGAGAGAGAGAGAGAGATTCTTCTTGCCCCCATCATTTGAGTTTAGCTTTCTCTTCATTATCTCTTCATCATTTGGACCACATGAGCGCTGGGTGGGAGGAAAGTGAAGCCAGAAGGAGTGAAGGAATCGATCACTATTCTCTCACAATCGAGGTGGTGCTGCTTCTCAGTGAATCATTTACATGCTTTGGTTTCTTACTGTACCAAGCCCACTGCTGAGTGCCAGCGATTCCATCTTCTTTTAGTAATCATCCATTGGACTGGGCACTATCACCATGCTCCATTTTACAGCTAAGAAAATGTAAGCTAGAGATTTCATGTTTTTATTTTTTTTTAGGATGCTGAGATTGATTCAAATAACCAAACAAGGATTGAGTTTTAGTACACTAGTGTAAAAAATAATTTATATGTCTGTGATATCTTCAAGAAATAAATGCTAGATATGCTTTAAAGAGAACCATATATTTTCTCCCCGGCAATTTTGTCTACTTCCCATAGCCAAGAGGACAACTATATGCTTTTCCTTTGGTTCACCTTCTTACTTAGCTTCTTTGGGATCACCAAGTGTAGACTCCGTGACCCTTGTTTATGGCTAGAAACCAATTATGAGTGAGTACATCCCATGTTCATCTTTTTGGCTCTGGGATACCTCACTCAGGATAGTGTTTTCTATTTCCATCCATTTGCATGCAAAATTCGAGAAGTCATTGTTTTTTACCGCAGCATAGTACTCTAATGTGTAGATATTCCACACTTTCTTCATCCATTCTTCCATTGAAGGGCATCTAGGTTGTTTCCAGGGAGAAAATTGAGATCTTGGGGGTGGGGTGGGATGGGGGTAAGGGGAGATGGGGAGAGAGGGGTGAGAGGGGGAGAATAGGGGGGAGCTTGGGAAAGGGGGAGGATTGGGATGAAGGAAGGTTGGATGGGGGAGCACAGAAGCACGGTTCTTAGTTAAGGGAGCCACCTTAGGGTTGGCAAGAGACTTGAACCTAGAGTGGCTCCCAGATACCCAAGCCGAGGTCCCCAGTTAGTTCCTTGGGCAGCTGAGGATAGGGAACCTGAAATGACCCTATCCTAGAGCAATAAGGACGAATATCTTGCATATCATCATAGAACCTTCATCTGGTGATGGATGGAGACAGAGACAGAGACCCACACTGGAGCACTGGACTGAGCTCCCAAGGTCCCGATGAGGAGCAGATGGAGGGAGAACATGAGCAAAGAAGTCGGGACCACGAGGGGAGCACCCAACCACTGAGACAGTGGAGCTGATCTATTGGGAGCTCACCAAGGCCAGCTGGACTGTGACTGAAAAAGCATGGGATAAAACTGGACTCTCTGAGCATGGCCAACAATGAGGGCTGATGAGAACCCAAGGACAATGGCACGGGGTTTTGAACCTACGTAATGTGCTGGCTTTGTGGGAGCCTAGCCAGTTTGGATGTTCACCCTCCTAGAAATGCACGGAGGGGGGAGGACCTAGGACTTACCACAGGGCAGGGAAATCTGACTGCTCTTTGGGCTGGAGAGGGAGGGGGAGAGGAGTGGGGGGAGGGGGAGAAGGGTGGGAGGAGGGGGAGGGAAATGGGAGGCTCGGAGGAGGAGGAAATTTGTTTTTTTTTTTCTCTTTTCTCAATAAAAAAAAAGTTAAAAAAAAAGAGAACCATATATATATGAATACAGACCATATTTTCTAAAACATTCAGAAGATATTAAATATTTTAAAACCATCTTAATAAAAAAGTTCCCAGGTTTCGGTGAATTAGAAGCAAAAATAAATATCATCATTTTCTTTTCTTCTATTGTTAAAAGAATCATTTTGTCTAATCAACTTATAATTGGAATTATCACTTAGCTATTTTAAGGAAGCTGCTCCAACACCTGCATGATCCCAAGCTCTATGCAAGCTCTCTACAATGGTAGAATGGCCATTCTGAAGACAGGGTGTTTCCCTTAGGATAGTGTTTCACTATCAATTATATTTAATATTTTTATGGTTCTAGTTACTTCAATATCTAGACAATTGAATGTGCTCATCAACTGTAAGTCCCGGTCTTTGGCTTCCATCTTTGGAGGCCCTGTCCCTTTGCCCGCCGTCAAACCTTGACCCTTCCCCCGAGGAGGGGCAAAATAGCCCGCCAAAACCTTGACTATTCCCCCAGTCTATTTAAACTGCTCCCCGGAAAAGTCTCTGTGTGCCCCACCACCACCCAGTGGTCGATTTGAGGCTTCCTGGTTTCCCTCGGGACCACCTGAGAGTGCAGAAGTCCCATTAAATCTGGACCTCCTTTAATTCGGCGCCTTGTCATTTGGCTTGATTAGGATTTTTGCAGAGGGCTTGCGTTAGGAAATTCCTAACATCAACTATAAAAACAGAAATTTGTTGAGAGATCTAAAACTAGAAAAAATAAAAGTAGCTCACTGTCCCTTGTTCATGACCCACATGTCCTTTTGCCTGAATCACTTCTTTCCTCACCAAACAGAACCATCTTCTTATGGTCTCCTCTCTAACTTCATAGTTAAATAGATAAAAAAAAAATATGTAGGAGCAGCAATAGAGCATTTGCTTAACATGTGTGGGAATAATGAATTAAATTTCAGCACCCACAGAATAGATACAACTAGATGCTGCTTACTGTAAACACATGTAAAATGCAGGAATTCAAAAATACTAAACATCAAAAGGGTTAAAAATTTGACCATGCAAATAAAACTCCAGAAAGCTGATGTTACATAAATATATTGCAAAATAAATCTCAAGGCAAAAAGCGAATAGAGATAAAATCATGTATATATATTGACAATAGGTTTAGTTGACTGGAGGGAGAGACAGCATACTTCTAAAACATTAGTATACACAATAAAAATAGATCCTCTGAGGTCTTGAGACTCTACTGTAGATTCACCTCAAGGGTGGGAGAGCCTGCTGGACTGACGGAAGAACTGACAAGGCAGGAAATCTCTTGTACGTCTTTTTCAGTTATGGCCTATGGATGCACAGCATTGAGAGCTCCTTTTAACTCACTGAGCACTGTGTGTGTGTGTGTGTGTGTGTGTGTGTGTGTGAAGCATGTGTGAGAAGGACTGAGTATAATCTGCACTCATTTCCTCAGACACTATTCCCTATTTTGTTCCAGTCAGAATCTCACTAAACCAGGAACTCACCAAGTAGTGAAGGCTTGTTGATAAGGAAAATTTCAAGGATCTGCTCGCCGCTTCCTGCCCTCCCGCCCCGCTAGACACTTAAGCGGGTTCTGCAGACTGAATTTAGGTCTTCATGATTGAAAGGTGAGCAGTTTACCTATGAACTATTCTTTTAGTCTCTTTCATGACTACCTCTCACTTGTTCATGCTTTGTGCAGTATGCTTTTGGCAAAAATAGTTTCTGTTCTTGCCTTCCCCACCTTCAACATTCGAATTACTTAGTTCCATCTCAAACAACTCTCACGATGCCTTAATTTTTGCTTCATCTCTGCTTCTATAACTACCTAGTTTTTCATAGTACAATCTAAATTCCTAATGACAATTATCATGTGTTCTTTTTCTTTGTCTATCCTCAAGGCAAGTTTATACATTGAATATATATGTGGTATATATTTAAAATATTCTATCAAGACAGAGACAATTAAATGGCTAGAAAAAAATCATAATGCTGCCGTTAGTTACTATGCTGCTATTTCCAAACATGAATATTGAGACACACACATACATACATACATATAAGCTTAATTACTATTTATTGAATGCAGTTTTATATAGGTGACCTAGAAACAGGTAATTTCTAGTAGAAGCAATATCTGTAATATGATGCTTTATAAAGTATTTTTAGAATGCACAAGCCAAAAAGAACTCACTCTTGGTAGCATTTGCAACCGAGTTAATCTTTAGAAAGAAGGAAATCTGTCCAGGTTCTGCTCCTGAAAGTAAGAGCAGACCTTGTCTTGTAGCTGTTGTAGATTCAGTATTGAATCCTGTCCTTTCTTGGCTACATCAGAAGATTCTGGTTTTCGGGCAGCCGTATCTCGTACAGCAGATACATCATTTCCAAGAAGCAGCGAATGAGCTCTTGCCTCAGTTGCTAGCAATAAAACGAACTGTTGCAATCTTCATTCAGAAATAAAATGATTTCTTTGAAAGGATGTAGGAACTTGAAACACAGCCTGGAATGTGGAAAGCCTATAAATGGGGGTGGTGACAGAGTAACAGTAAGTATATTACAACACACGAATGGCTAGTTCTGTGTAGCGGTGCAACTAATTGCCCTGTCCAACTTTTGGCAATTCCCCAAGTCTAGCGCTGCTCACAAGGCTTTCATGTAAAATGCCCTTGGTCCTTAACTGGATCATAAGATAGAACACCTGTGCCCTGTACCGTGAGAGGTGGTGTGTTCTCCCAGTTTTGTCCTAAGAGAAAACAAGATGCTAATGTCAAGGTGCTATAAACTACTCTAAAGGGACAAGGAGAAATACGTCCATCCCAGGTTTGCTGCTCACAGATGGTGTCTGACCATGAGACCATCGCCGCTCTCCAAACCTACCACTGAGATAGGTCAACAAAGGATAATGGCGTTTAAGAATGGTGCTCATAACGCA
Organism: Microtus oregoni; assembly: GCF_018167655.1. Classification (NCBI taxonomy): domain Eukaryota; kingdom Metazoa; phylum Chordata; class Mammalia; order Rodentia; family Cricetidae; genus Microtus; species Microtus oregoni. The sequence continues at coordinate 32,139,155 of NW_024543069.1, read as the reverse complement.
ATAGTCTAGCAAGTGCCCATAATATGATGTGCTCCCTTCTCAGCTATAATGGGAAGATCACAAATGTGAGAATGGACAAATGAAATGTCTACTCTCTGGTAACTGTCATTAAAAACTTTTGCCATCAATATCTCACATCTGCCCACTATTAAACAGCACTGTGTGCCTTTTGGATGTGGAAGTTTAACTGCATTGTCCATTTTAAAGGGATTGTTAAACAAAAGGAGCCATCTGGTGAGTGCCCAGTGGGTTTGGGTTTCCTGGATCTCAATGTAGAAGTTAGGGCTGCTTTGTGCACAGGATGGAGAGAGTCATGTATCTGAACTCTTTTCAGACATTTGGTATTCAACTACCTGCAAGAAGTTGAAACAAGGAAAACATGTGCATGTATGGATGCATGTCACAGCATGCATATTGATGTCAGATGACAAGCATGGGTGTTGGGTGTCATCTTCCATCTTGTTTGAGAGAAGACCTTGTCTCTACATAAAACAGGCTCCTGGATTTCATGGGTCTTGGTCTCTTTATCAATGAGCACCGGGATTACAGATGCATACTTTGTGATTAACTGTCGGTGGGCTCCTGGAATTTTTAATCTGGGTCCTTAGTTTACGTGACGAGTGCTTTACCTCCTAAGTTAAATCCCTAGTCCAAGAAAACCTTTCCTAGTCCTTTTGTCCTCCCATTATACATTACCTGATATTATTCATAATCTGAATTAAAAAAACCTTTAATATGAGGATATTGTTGGTACAACTGAAATGAAAAGGATAGATGAAAAGGAATCCCATATATATTTTATATATGAATAAATATGATAAAATAGGCAAGTGACTATCAAGAGTGGTGCGTATACTGTCCCGGAATAATGAATATCTCCATATCATCGAGTGTTAATATTTTAAGCAATCATACTAATAAGACATGAAATAGTTAATTCAGTTTATCTCCCAGAATTGTGTCATGATTTGTTGCATGTCCAGTGTAGCTAGCGAATTTGGCTGATTAGATTGCTTTTATAAGAATTTTGCAAGTACAAGAAAATTGATTCTCAAAGATCTTAAAGAACCCGATGCTGGTACAGTTCTATGAGACATTACTGTGCCTAGATCTACGATGCAGCACTTGCGTATTGCAGATAGAGTCTCAGATCAATTGTTTTGTTAATATTTAATTTTATTCCATTCCCGAATACACTTCTGTGAAATGTATAGCAAAATGATTTCTTGTAATTTGGTATAAATATAAACACCTTTCATGTGCATTTTGATTAATTCATTATACGCTTGATTCAGTGACAGCAATTATTGGTGACAGTCAAGTCCTTGAGTGAGAAAGTCGTTTTCCAAGTTTTAAGAATTAATGTTTCTATGTAAATCTTTGATTATTCAAGGGAGTTAAAAATAGTTGAAGATTTTTAATAGTTTTAATATAACATGCTTTACAAAGTGACCCTTAAAAGCTTGCCACAGATTTCATTATAATTTAGAAAGGCAGTATTTTCTATAGAAAATGTGAGTATCAAATAAGACAACAAGGCTCTCATATTCAGGCCCTGCATCCTCCAAAGGCAAAATAAACTCAAAATATTTAGTTTGGGGCTGAGGAGAGCAAGTTAGATGTCCTGAGTTAGACCTTAGGAACCCACATGGCAGAACACTGACTTCTACACACTTTGCAGAAGCTGGGCAGATTCCAGTTCTCAGACAACGCAGCTGCAGCCAGTGAGGACCACAGCGTTATCAGAGTGGACGACAAACTGCGGAAACTGGAGGGGAAGCCATAAAAAAATAAGGAATACATTTCAGGGTTGTAGGAATGGAGAGAATATGCTAGCATTTCTCCAGAGGTAGCAAAGCCGGAAGCTGGAGGAGATACCTAACATTTATAATCACTACGAATACTCCTCAAAACCAAGAGCCGAAAGGGCTCACCAGCTCCAAGAACCTACAACAAGAGGTTCTCAGGGAAAACGGACAATGAAACTGGATGACCTGAGGTTTCTTGATGAAGTCTCTTTGGCAGCAAGGATGAACAGTCAACCTTTTAAACTGAAAGAAATAATAATTCCATTATTGTTTCTTTCATCATAAAGAAGTATGATTGAGAAATAAGGGAATAGTTTTGCTATTAGAATTACTAGTTCCTTACCTTAAAGGAAAACTGCATATGAGAACGATTGCATTGGATGTGGGTAGGTTTATGGAAAAAGCATCTTGTATAACTGCTTTTCTAACTCAGGCAACATATAACAATTGTTTGTTGCTAGAGCAATTTACGTTCCTGCTGACTAAGTATTACTAAGTACGAGCATTTATTAGCCGTGATTTCCCACTGCTAACAGTGGCAGATGTCCTCACATGAAGCATGTAAGGGTGCCAGCTATTTTTAAAACCCTGTATATTCTGCACAGTTCTTATTTGAAATGCAACTAGGAGCACAGTGGTTGAGTTGAGATATTTTATTTTAAAGGCAAAGAAATTCCCATATTTCTGTGGCAAATTAACACCACCATATACCATCTTGAATGCCATATTGATTACATCACTGGGCACTGTCTCCTACCAGACATGTAAGTTATGGACTTGGCTATCTTATCAGTCTGATAATTGAAGTTCAATTTGCTTAGGGAAACCAGGCCTGAATTAATCGAGCCATTATATTTAAAGTTGGCAATAAACAATAAGAGCAAATATTTTTCTTTTCAACTGCTCTTATTGCCTTTAACTATTTTGAATTATTAAACCATCCAAATCAATAGTACTCACTATTTTTAAATTAGTGATTTTCCTTTTGAAGCCTAGCACTTATATGCAAGGTGAAGTGACCTTGTCTCAGTTTTGACCATTTGAAGATTATTGTTAATTAACTTTTCTGCTTAGACTCCTGCAAGCTTAACACTGGTTGGTGACTTACAATACTACAGCAAATAAATCTTGACTTAATTTAATAAACATAGTTATTTAACCTAAATTGGATTCTTCATCAATTGAGACAAATCAATTTTTAAATGCCATAATGTTGTGATTTTCAATAATACTGTTCTATATTTATGTTGGTTTAAGCTTCAGAGAATCTAATGTTTGTATAATCAAGAATTTCTGTGGGGAAGACCTAAAGTAGAATTGTTGTTCATGGTAATATACATGAAATACATATTTCAAATAAATCTATTTATCAGACTTGGTATGTGGCAAAGATATACAGTAGCGTGGAGTATGGAGAAGAGTTCTATGAATAGGGACCCTCACTGTAATTCCGACTCTGCCATCGTCTATAAATCTCATGAATGATAGTCACTTAATTTACCGAAACACTGTGTGCATCTTGGTAAAACAAAAGTTATATAAAGACCAAGTGGTAAGGCCTCACCTCTGCCTTTTAAGGTAGAAAAGATCTTATATGTCGAATTATTTTCATTGCCATTTATTTTATTTCTCCCATGAACTCAAAAATTTAAAATCTATATCATGTATATGATATTTACATGTTATTATATATTACATACATACGATCGCTACATACACACATATAAATATACACATATAATATATACATCTATATGTATATAAACACACACACATATATATTAAAACTACAACTCCAAATTTATTTTTAAGTTATTCATGAACTATTTTGTAAATATTTTAAAAACTTATTAAAGATTTTATCTATCTTGCCTCGGGACTTTTCTATCTTTATAAATAAGGTGTGGAAAATGATCTCATAGATAGGAAAATGTGAAAGGAAGATCCCAGATTAGATAAAACACCCTCTGGGGTAAATCTACTATATTGGAATTTTCAAGAATTTCTGCAATGATGATTTCTTGGTTTAATCAATGTGTAGATAAATCTTTAGTCAGTGGATATATGCATAAAACATATGCAGTAGCAGGATAAGAATGTCAATGAAATCCTAAAGAAAAATGTTTATTTTCTTAAAATAAAATAAAAAAAAGAGGCAAGGTAGAGGGGTCTGGAAGGGAGATTGATGAGCCTTGTTTTGAGGTGTTAGGCATGCTACGTGGTTCATTCATTCAGTGACTCTTTCAGGAAACCATGTGTTGTGTGTGTTCAAAGCTCGTTGTCAAGTGTTGGTTCTGCAATGTGAGGAATGTTCTGAGATCTTTCCGGTCATAGATAGAAGCCAGTGTAAGGAATGCTTACAGCAGTGTGATCATAGTGAGTACTTCCCTAACCCTTAAAGCATAATTGGTAATGAGGAATGTTGTTATGCCTGCCTAGAAAAAGGACAATTTAGAGCCAGCACTAACTGGTCACTTTCATATAAGATTTTCTTTCCATTTCTGTGTTTGACTATTTTTCCAGTGAAAGGAGTTTTTAATAGATTTTGACCAAGTCCACTTTATGGGTTTTAATATTCTGTTTATATTGCACAGAATTTTAGGTAAGAAAGGATCCTGTCTTGTAGTTTTTAAATATTAACTTACAGACTTACTATGCAGGACCAGAACTTCTGAGCTGAGTTGGGGGGATGCTTCTTCTTGGAATTCTGTGTTCCTACTATGATCTTAATTCTGTCCAAATTAGGAAAGCAAGTGAAATATATATTATATAATACATTTTAAAGCACAACATATATTTGATATACTATACTATGGCGTATAAGTATATGAATAATATATATTTTACTTGGTTTCTTAATATATATTATAAAACACATAATGTATATATTACATATAATATATATTACAGAAAGTGAAAGAAGGGGGGATGAGATACAGAGAGAGAGAGAGAGAAGAGAGAGAGAGAAGAGAGAGAGAGAGACAGACAGACAGCACAACTTTGAGGATTATTCTCCTCAAGTCATCTACTACTATGTTTTTGAACCAGAGTCTCAGTGATTAGTCTTACTAGGTTAGCTGGCCAGCAATCCACTGAGATCCTCCTGAGTCTACCTTCCCAGTTTAGTTAGAGTTGTTTGTTGCCATAATTAGTTTGTTTTTAACATGGGGGCTAAGGAGATCTGAAACAGGTTGTTAGACTTGACGATAAGGCACTGTTCCAGCTGAGTCATCTCCCTGTCTCTAACAATTTTGTGTGGTGAGTACAGAAAATATTACTTTTATGACTGAGTTCTACTTCATAACATCTTTGGTCATTTAAACATGTCGCAGCATCAATTGCTTCATTTACCAAACTCTACACATATTCTTCTTAGTGCTGGTAGGTGTCAACTTTAGGCACATTCTCCAGAATTCAATTTTATCAAGAACCTTGTAAACTCAGATTAGCCAGAGTCTCCCTGCCCCCCCCCACACCCAGTATGTGACCAAACTACCAATAGATAGCACCAGTTCCCTTTTCCTTAAGTAGGAATCCCATGCCATAAGCTACAAAATTTCCCTTATGTCTTTATAATGTTTTTGTCTCCTGACACTACCGAATTCCCAGTCACACCCTGCTTTGTTACAATCCCAACTTCTCATTGTTCTTTCGGATGTTGAGTCCATTATCTCTTCTTTACTGTAAAATTACACACACACACACACACACACACACACACACACACACATATATATATATAAATCATTCTTATTCTGAATAAATTTCTAGAAAAAAGCAATAACTACAGGTGAAAGAAAGCTATTATGGATGGTGAGATTCTTATAATGTACACTCTCCAAAGATCTCCTGATACTCTTCTGGGACCTGGGCAGGTGATCTGGTGAGGGTCACACTCACAGGGAATCCCAAGCTTGGGCATACAATCCCAGGAGGTGAGGGCCACACTCAGAGGAAATCTCAGGCTTGAGAAAGTGAACCTGGGAGGTGAGGGTCTCACTCAGGAGGAATCCTAGGCTTGGGCTTTCTCTTTTGTTTATCTCTCAGCAACTAAGAGTCTTCATTAAATAGAAAGGTTTGGATATGGAAACATCAATCCTGACCCATTTGCCATTTTGAAGTTGGAGATAGTGAAGCATATTAGGTCAAGCAATGGATGTGGATCCTGAATGAAGTTCTTTCACAAACATTTCAAAGTGAGTACCACATTTTACTTTTAAAACCTCTCAGGCTTATTCCACATCAAGAACTATTTTCTTATTTTCTCTCTGTAACGCTGTATACCAAACAATGGTATAAATAATTTGCTTCTGTTGAAATCTTTAAGCCAATACTTATTATGGTCTAGTTAAATTGAATTTCTATTGAACTGTTGATACGTTTTGGACCGTGCGTAAGGGACTCAGGGCTGCACACATGCTGCGCTGTCATTCTTCCAAGTTATGCTCAGGCTCAACTTGATGAAATTCTCAGTGAGACCCTCGTTTCAGATGGTCCCCGTCTTCCTGCCGTCCGTAAGGTTGACCCAGGTTAACCAAATACTTTTGTCACTTAAAAGCAAAGAAAACCAGTCCACAAATCACAATCCCAGGGAACGTAGACAACAATGAGGACACTAAGAGAGGCATACATAGATCTAATCTACATGGGAAGTAGAAAAAGACAAGATCTCCTGAGTAAATTGGGAGCTAGGAAACCTTGCGGGGGGGGGGGGGGGGGAGGGAGGGGAGAGCCAGGGAGGGGAGCAGAGAAAAGTGTAGAGCTCAATAAAAATCAATAATTTTTTAAATGAATTAATGATTTAAAAATGAGCAATGTTTTCTGTGTGACACACAGTAAGTGTTTTTTCCACTTTACCTCAAAAGTTCTCTTACTAGCCCTGTATTAGTTGCGCTCTTACTGAAGCTGGATTAAATACTTAAGCAACTTTCAGAATATCACAACTGTAAGATGGTAGAGGAGATTCTAGATGGTACAATGTTACTGTAGACTTGGCCTCTTGACAGACCATGTCACCAGAGAAACATTGGAATGAGAAAAATAAAGGCTTATTTTATTTTCGATGATTTTAACGTGCACACACACACACACACACACACACACACACACACCACAGTAGAATGTTATACAAAATACTTTATAATGAGCTATTTTCTTTCCTGGGCTCAAAAATAGCCTTAAACATTTTTGCTATATAAGGTCTAACATACGTATTTAATATATGATGATGGTATCATAAGCTATCATAGTATAAATAAGCTATAATTTACTTAGCCATTTTCTGCTTTTGAGCATTTATGTTGCTTCTAATTTTTGACATCATAAAAAGATGAATTCATGGGATGTTTAGATCATTTTTTTCTTTCAGATATATTTTTAGAAAAAGAATTTTGGGAGTAACAGATTTAAGTATCATTTCTGATAAGTCACTTAACCCTTGAATACAGTATGAACTCTGGTTAACCTTGGTAAATTAATACCCGGTGTAAACCTGCCCCACACCTCACTCTACAACCCCAAACTGCATTGTAGATATAAGATTTGCCCAATGTAGAAAATGGCAGATGAGGCAAGTTGCCATCCTGGATTGGGTTATCTTAGTGTAATTTAGGTTCATAATTAGCTGACTTCTATTAAAAAAAAGAAAGAAAAAAAAAGAAAGGAAGGAAAGAAGGAAGGAAAGAAAGAAAGAAAGAAAGAAAGAAAAAATCTGGGAAGGTCTGTTTTAATCCAGTAAAAAATTCAAAATGAGCCCTCCAGTCTCCCAGTGACTTTGCTATCTTGAAAAAAGTCTGACTCATAGATGTACTATTGTTTGTTTGTCAGTATTGGGGAATTGAACCCATGGCTTCATGAATGTTAGAAAAATACTTTAACACTGAAGTTCAATACAATTTCATGTATGAATATAGTAATATATAAACAATGAACTTCAAAGATGTGTGATTATTGACTCAAAGTTCTCCATCTTGGTTGTTTAACTGAAGTTTAATCTGAATCCATCTGCCTCCAAAAGTTGAGCCCTCCACACAGATATGCACATAAAGTAAGACAAGAACCCAAACTTAGAGAGACAAAAATAAATAAATAAATAGAAAGAAAGAAAGAAAGGAAGGAAGGAGGGGCGGAAGGAAGAAAATTTCTGAGGACAAGAAAACAACAGAATTTCCTGGCACATAGTTCTGTAAAACATGTATTGAAGTTTTATTTTAGGCTAACACAAACTCTTCAGTTAAACAGGTGATTATAAATTCTATTTGAATAATTAGAAAATGCTTTGGAAGCAGTTATTGCAGTGAAAAGGGCTTTCTGCTAAAAAATTGTAAAGCTCCAAATCTCAGCCTGCATTGACTGCTCCACCCAGAATGTGCAGGCTGAATTCAAGTTCAGTTCTAAATGGCAAATCTCATATATGAAGGCAGGACTAAAGTAGACTCATAAAACTTGAAAGACACTGAGCATTTTAAGTTTCAAATAATCATTTTTAATTAAAGATGTAGCTTTGTGATTGTTGCTAAGGTAAACATTCTCTCTCTCTCTCTCTCTCTCTCTCTCTCTCTCTCTCTCTCACACACACACACACACACACACACACACGGAATCAGGTCATTTATGATCTGGTGGAAAGTGCTGCACTATGATGATCTTGTCATCTTTAATACTAGTATATATTTGGCATATGCTAGCAGAAAAGTGTATTTGAAGCTGGTAAGATATTGTAACTTGTTTACATAGTAACTAGTTCCATAAACATTGGAGAAAGTGTCCTTGCATATGAGTCTAGTTAGCTGAGTCATCTAGACTGGATTTTTCTAGATGGAAATTAGTTAACATGCAGGATGAAGAATGGAGGGCAAGTTTACATCATCTTAACTCAATTAACCATCATTATTATCATACTAATGTGTTTAAATTTATCCCTGACATTAGTCCCAAGTGTGAATTATTCATGGATTCATTAAAGTAGCCTTATTTTTTTTTATGATCACGCATTGGAAAACATAAACTACTTCATCAATTAGTAGTAAAATTCCTACTCAAAAACCATCAAAGAGTGATGGAAACTCCCATAGTGGAACTAGATGGCTTTATCACACTTTCCAGAAGATGACATTAGATTCACTTGCATACACTGCTAGCATGGTGAACAAGTCCTTCAAAAATCTGTAGACAAAGACACAGATTTGTTTGGAGAGTTTTAAAAACATAATGTTTCCTTCAAAAGTGCTAATGTAAAAAACAGGAAATAGCCATCATGTTGTGTTTACTTTGAGGAATGTAAAAATCGTTCGCCCGCTACCTTTTGGGCGATTAATAAACAACATCACAACGTTGTGACTGGGCCTCGAGAATCAGCTGGGTTTGAGTAGAAGCCCCAGGTCTTTGTAAAGAATGTGAAGGCCTTGTTTGCTCATCATTGCTTACTGCTTGTTTCAGAAAACTATAAAGTCAGAAGGCAGGATCACTTTCCTGTTTAAATATGAATTCAACTTTAACTTTAAAAATATATTTTGTTTTACTTTCTATCATTAGATTGTTGCATGTAGATTCTAAGTTTCTACTCAAACCTGTAAAAAAAACTTGATCACCACCATTCTGTCTTTACAACCAGAAAAGGCACAACAAAGGGAAATCAATAGTTTCTCTTTGGGGGTTTATGAGGCAACTAAATTTTCTGTTTCAGTCTCTCATCCCTAAACCTGTAGATAGGTAAACATCCCGAGCCCCAGCTGAGCTCTCAGTGGGAAAGGAAGACTCTGGAACCAGAAAGTGACAAGGCCACGTTAGCAACAATTTTGAAAAACCGTCGGAGACAAATTGTGAACAAGCACAACAATGAAAGTTTCCTCTGAGCCTCATTTGTGAGGAGCCTCCATACCTCTTCAGCAGCATCACCAGGATCCCATCAGGTTCCTATGGTGATGAAATGAGACGGACCTCCCTCACCCGCATCTCTGCTGTCTCTGGTAGAAGAAAGATAGAGTAATAATGAGAAATATCCAGATCTCTCAGAGTAACAAAGGCTGATTTGTGATATTTCATATCTTCGTTGAAGGAAAGAAAAAGGCAAACCTCTCTAAGCCATCTGTTGTCATTGCTTGGGTGTGAACTGTCCTGCACAGGCACATGTTTGGGTACCTGGTTGTCTACTGTTTGGTAGCGGAACTGATGACTCTTCCTCTGAGTGGGCATCTTCCCCTTTAGGAGTTAATTCAGTTCTTCATCTCCCCTTTGGGAGTTAATCCAGTTTGTCAGATCAGGCACCTGCCCACAGGACCATAGCTCAGGAAGGTGGGTTCACATTAAACTATGCTAAAGAGACCACAACAATAATTATCTTCTCAGTGAGATAATATACATCTCCTTCCCATAGTTCTGTGTAGAGCCTCCAGAGCCACCGTTAGACTCTGTTGGGCCAGACACCGTTTCTGCCTTCTGGCTCAGAAAGCCATAGATCTCACTCTTGCTTTTCTTCTGCCTTTGTCTTTGAGATGTTGCTGGAGTCTGTTCATGCTTTCCTTGGCACTTTGTACTTCAGTGTTTCTTTAACCCTCCCTCCCCTAGCCATCAAGCTTGTATGCTCATCATGTCACTTTGCTTTCTTGTCTCCTTTCTCTTCCAGGCAGCTGTCCAGGTTTACAGCTTGCTTGTCCTAGAGGGAACCTAGGGAGAACCTAGAGGGACCCAGATTAACCTGACAACATATGGGGGGGTCCCTAATTTCCAGTAACAGCAGCACTGTTTTAGGAGGTGAGGCCTACCTGAGTTTCTAGGTCTGGCTAATCCTGACACTACCCTTTCCCTCCCCAACTCCTTCCTGACTGGGGGTTGTTATGACAACCGCTGTGTGTTCCTGCCACCACCAAACCACCTACCGTAGTACTTTCTTCTGCTGTGATGGATGGACTGTCCCCTCAAGCCTTGAGCCAAAGTAAACCCTTCCATCCTCTTGTTGCTTTTCTCCAGGCATTTGCCCTCATTGGTGAGAACGATAGCTAACGCAGATACTAGCCTGGTGCAGAAATGTGGGGCCATTGCTGTTGCTGGTTTGCAGGAGGATTTGGTAGGCTTTGGGCTAGGGAATTCCAAGATAACAATAAACAGATTATAATATGCTATTCTGGTGGTTCAAAAGACCAGAATGCCAAGAGGAATGTGGACCGCGAAGGCCAGGCCTGTGGGTTTTCAGATGATGAGCTGTTTTAGCAGCCATTCCTGTTCAGTTCCAGCAAGGAACCAAGTGCATTCTGCCCACATGAAGAGAACTGGAGTGAGGATGAATCCCAAACACTTGGGCTAAATTGCTAGGCAGAGGAAATTTGTCTTGAGTAGCATTCAGGCTGTGGAGTGCTGTGGCACTCATGTTTGGTAAGGCTTAGTGAGAATTCAGAGCAAACATGGGGCAGAATTATATGAAAAAGGCAACCTGGACCAGGATTGGAGACCGGGGATCTTTAAAGTCAGATGGGATGGGTGCCTACAAGGTGCTGTTAATGAGATTAGCATAATCGATGAGGATTCTCTGTGTGTTGTTGCATCAGGAATGTTACCTTGAGGGCCAGAGCAGGCATCCCAGCACCTGGGAGTGAAAAGGAGACCCATGTAAATGACTTTCACTTGTACATAGAGTACCTGAGGAAAGAGAACCCCAGATTCTTGGTCTGTAGGACTACTCTAGGGACCTTCTGAGGGTTAGCCAATCAGATACTCAGAGGCTGTTGTAGCTGTGATCATGGGAGGTGAACTAGATCCCTCGCTTTCTGCAGTGTGGCATCTTCTCTGTGTGATGCGGGGTGAAGGCAGGGTTTAGGGCTAGGCTTCACGTTAGGGTAAGGCTGCAGAATGTTTCTAATTTGTGTGTTTGGTAAGATTTAGTGATAATTCACTGCAAGAGTGGAGCAGAGAGCACAATCATCATTCATTGCTGGCTTTGTTTATTTCAGTCAAAATAGTTCCCAAAGACCTACAATTTTCGTGACAACAACAACAAAAATAGCTATGCAAAATTTTACTATATTCTTTAGCATGTTAACAGACTGTCCAATAATTCATATATTGTAAGACAGACTCCAGGAATATTTCCTAAGGGAAATAAAAACAAAGAGGTTACCTCAAGTTTCTACAGGCCTCCTCTTAGGGGAGGGTGGATGTCTCAGTGCTACCTTCTTAGTGTCCTTTTCTATTTCACAAACTGAGTTTGCCTGCTCTGCCTTAGGATCGAAAGAAAATAAGGTCAGGGGAAGAGGAAATCAAGCCAGACCTTTAGCAGCCTGCACCCTCTATTGTGTTTCCCCCTAAAAGTCTGATGGCCACTGGGGCAGCCCTACTGTCTCAGAGTCCAGCTCTCCCTGGCAGTACTCACTACCCATTTCCCACGGTTGCCCCTTACTCTACCCACAGCCCCCATCCCAAGATGAACAGTAGCCTTCAAAGGATTTGACACCTCATCCCTATCTAACATGCTGCAATCTGGCTAGAGTTCAAGCAGCCCTTCAGGATGGGGAAGCAGCCTTGCCTGCTCTGTCCTTGCTGTTCTTGTCTATCAAACTTCCCGTCAAGCAGGCCTCATCAAGGTCCAGGAGAAGCACAGAGCAAAATCTTGGCTAGACAGTAGTTTGTTTCCCATGCACATTAAGGCAAATAACTTCGTTCTTCATTCAGATGCTTATTTCTTTCCCTAAGTAAAAACCTTTTATTGAGAAAAGCAAGAGTTGGCCCCAGAGCAAGCGTCAGCACCCAGAGAAATCTGTATTAGTGAATAAAGAGAACCTCAGAGGAAGATGAAAACCTTTTGCTTTTGTGAGGACTTATTTGCTTCTTGGATTAACATGACTCCATAATTACACGATCTCTTGTAGCCCAGCTTTGTCCTAACTCTGCAAACACCTAGTTTACATCCTTGGCCAAATACGTTCTAAGAACAGGATGGATTATCCCACTGATAACTGGAGATTTTAATTTTTAATACATTAAGGATACTTTAATATGAGCACAAAACAGTATCATTAGTTATAAAGCTATTTTGATAGTATCTCTGATATTCTTAGGGGTTCTACTGTGTTGTACTGGATTGGACAGAATTATTGTGCCTCATAAAGCTGTCAAGTTAATCTGAGTCATAGCTGTTTGACAGGGAAATAAAAATGAAAATTATTGTTACCAACATTGGAGATTATAGATCCATACTTGCGTAATTTGATAGTTATAATCCTTCAATTTAGATGAGCAGTGTTATCTGCCTTGATAATATTTTTAATATCAAGGTAAGGATTTTATCTTCCACATAAAAACATAGTTTGAAAAATTACTGCTTGGGGGACTCCTATGCACACTGTAAAAGTAAAAATGATCTTACCGTACCCTTTTTTATTTTTTAGATATGAAAGTAGAATTAGAAACTCTGCATTTACAAGCCAAAAATAATCTCTTGAAGCTTATTTTCAATCACGTTTTACGACAAATTCAAGCCACTCAATCTCTCTTAAGGGAATTGATTGCTCTGGTTATTTCTCTACTTAACCTGTCCTTTCAAATCTCCAAGAAATGGAAGAACAGTTTACAGCATTAAGCGTGTTTACTGAGGGAATATTGGGAAGGAAAGGCTTGACCTTTAACTGCGGCTTCCTACTCAGGCCTCATGACTATTTCATCTCAAAACAAAGCAAGAAAACATGAGAAGTCACGAGTGATGCCACGTCCACGGCCCCCTTCTCTTGTGGAGCAGCTAGCTAATCTCTTTCCCTTTTGGTGAGAGAACTATATATTTTATTTAAAATATAGTTTGAAAGATCCATTAGAGGTTTTCATTTCATTAAGAACTGGAAATTTCTGAGCAACTTTATGAAACATTTTTAAAAAGATCCTCTTTTTAAAATAACAAATTTTGAGATTAAGGGATAAACGAGACTGGCTTCTAAAAGCATTGTTTTAATTAATGATCTTAGGATTTGCAAGTATAATTTTCACTGGTAATTAGTTTTTTTTTCTTAATCTCAATACAGCTCAGGATGAACTTTAAGTATTAGGAATATATAAATAGTGCAGGATTCTGTGGTTAGCGATGGACTTACTACACACATAAAAAAATAGAGGATCATCAAATGCCAGTTCCTGTTATTCATTCACTTTAAGTGTAAAGTACATAAAAAGATGTAAAATGTACATATTACACATCTTTTTGAAAGTATAAAAGATCACAAGACATGACTTTTTTATTTATTTAAAATAATATGTAACTCCCAAACCTGTCTTCTTCAATGGCTTTGAAGACTGGGAAAGATTTTATCTCCTCTTTGCCTCACGTCCTGTCTGATTGTGCAGGTGTCATTCACTGTACCTACTTCCTATGTGGGACACCTGCTTCACAAATTTGGGAAAGGTGCATGGGCTAGGACTTGAAGCAGGTTTATGACTCTTAGGAAGAGATTCTCTAGTTCCCACAGACACTTGCACTTGACAAATTCAGCTATGTAAGGATGACATTTACAGTGCTATAGTCCTTGACCTGTAAGAAGACATCCAGTCCTACATGTATAGAGAGATTGCTTGCTATGCACTTGGCATTTTGCTTTTTCTGTCTAAACACACGAAGACAAAGCCATATAGTGTTGATCTTAGGCAGGAGACAGTGAAAGCTCAAGCAAATGCAGCATCCGAAGCTATAACGGACATCAGATAATTAAAGACTATATAGGAAGCCCAGAGGAGGGAAGAATTTTTGACTCTTTTTAGGTGCAGAAGGCTTCACAGAAAAGAGGACCAGAAGAAGCCTTGGAAGTCAAAATTGGAATTTTTGTGTCACATATAATATTCAAACAGTAAATTGCTCCTTAGCCCAATGAGAAACCAGTGAAACTTGGGTGCGCACATTCTCTTCCCAGTTCTTACCTGGATTAGGTACTTCTGGAATTTCATTTTATTGGTTAATAATGAAGCTGGCCATCCAATATCAAAGACAAGATCTAGCCATGCTGAATCTCTGACACATTTTTATATCAGTACACTCTTCCCTTTGCTCTGGCCAAATCATGGCTCTTCCAGTCAAACCGTTGCAGACACCAGCTGGCATCTCCAGACGGGCCACTGCAGCCATATTTCTACATGCAAATCTGTTCTCACCGTGTGGCCTGAAACTCATTACTAAATTTCCAGGGCCTTCGAGAAAAAGATCAAGTGTGCTGCTTATGACAAATTGATGACCTAAAAAGTAATATCTAGATGTAGACTAATGCTAGTTATTTGGGAAAGAAGAGTGTATTTAAATTTAGGTTGCCAGCAAACCTAAATGCAGGATTTTGCCAGCCTTGTTCAGCTTCTATGTGTAGCCACCCCTACAATGCGTGGTGCGACATATTATTCATTGATTATCTTAATGCATTTATATGAACATTAAAAAGAATATACCAACATAGACAAATAACATATAGTAATAAAAACCTACTAACAGAAGCCATTGTACCACCTTTATTATCTTTATATATAGTAATCTCAATCTGGATATTCACATTGCCCTTAGTTTCTAGGGTGTTGCCCAGGGAATTATTATCTTTGTTTTGTTACTGGAATTTCATATATTTGCACAGGTGAAGCAAAACAAAAACACCTTACCCTGTATTATGGAGGTAAAATGTGTCAGATGAGAGCCACAAAGTCAGATCCCTTTGCCTCTAAAGTCTGCACTTTCCCCTTCCTATAGTCTGCCGATTTCCTGTCTCATTAAGGTCCCATCTCGACATGCTTATTGCTCAAAGTACCAGGAAGACTTAGTTATAAAATTCATTTCCCTTAGGGCAGAGAAGCTTCCTGTGTCTGCATTATCCTGCCCTTCCCTTCCTTGCAGCTCTAAATATAATGGGCTTGCTTTAAGTGATGGGCTTTCAGGACGAACTGAAGGATGGTGTGGTCATGGGTCCCAGAGACCATTGCGTTCCTGTGGTACCTCTCAAGGTTTTCTAGTGGAAACACTCAGCTCTGTCAGGACTTGCTCCTTCAAGGCATTCAGTGCTTTTGCAGTCACCGTATCTTCATGATATTTTAAAAACCTGGAAACGGCTTTTCTTTGGATGGGATGGAGTAAACCTCTTAGATATAGCTTCCCATTGACTCTTACTAGGAAATTGCTTGTCCTTGAATGAATCCTACCAGGACGGATTAAATTCTAACAATGTAAACAGCAATATAAACAAAACCTAAGCTCTAATAGCTTCTCACGGGACTGGGGCATTAGAATGTGAGCCAGCTGTTCATCACAAGTCATGGAGGAGTAAGGTTTAAAAAGTAATTGTGCCTTGGTTATTAATACTATTTTTGGTTTTAATACTTGTTAGGAAGCTTATTATATTATCCTTTTGGTTTTATTTGTTTCATATTTCATATTTTCCATATTTACATTTTATAAGCTTTAATTTTCTTTGAATTTGTTCTTTTAAAGTTTCCTTCCAATCTGAATATTTATTTAAAAAAATAACCTTTATTCTACAAATGATTTGTTAACTGATGTGGGAGTGTCATATATCAATATGTTGATGTCATTGGTTAAGCAATAAAGAAACCGCTAGGCCCATTTGATAGGCCCACCCGTAGGTGGGTGGAGTAAACAGAACAGAAGGCTGGGAGAAAGAAGCTGAGTCAGGGAGTTGCCATGATTCTCCCACTTCAGGCAGACACAGGTTAAGATCATTCCTGGTAAGCCAGCTCTTGAGCTACATAGATTATTAGAAATGGGCTAGTCCAGGTGCGAGAGTTAGCCAAGAAAAGGCTAGATATAATGGGCCAAGCGGTATTTAAAAGAATACAGTTTCCGTGTAATTATTTCGGGGCATAAGCTAAGCTAGCCATGTGGGCGGCCGGGTGCCAGGGACGCAGCCCCGCCGCTCCTATTTCAACAGTTGACTGGTGTGTTTTCCTAAATACTTTGTTTTTAGGGACTCCCCTAAGTATGGTTCCACTCATGATTTGCTTCAAATGATAAAATTCAAAATTATATTTCTCTTTTAATCTAGTAATTATTTAGAAGCATATTTTGCTATTTTAAACTATATTAAATTGATTACCTAAAGCAAATTATAAAGTGATATATTGGTTTCCACATTTTGAAAAAAATTCTTCACGTTTTATCCTGAGTCTACGCATGTTTACTTAGCAAATATTTACTGAAAATTAAAAAGCATATGTTATGTGGGATATACTGAAAGTACACTCTGTAGTTCCACAGAACTGTCCATATGTAGCCTTGTATAATACAATAAAAATTAGGACACAAAGTTTATATATTTACATATATATCACTCTTTTCCCCACATCTCTGGATATCCTTATTATTCCAGTGTATGAATCTTTCAATTGAATCTGTTCTGTCCCATGAATTTTGAGTTGCTAGGAAAAGCTTGTTTTAACTATGCTGCTCTAATAGCATTTTTGAAATACATCTTTTATGCTATATATAAAACTGCATGTATATTCCAGTGCTGTAATGCAAGCTGTGTAAAAGTTCACATGATTACATTCTGCACCGTAATCCTCACTAAGACTTGTAACTGACAATAAACTATTCATCTTTTCCATATTTTACCTAACTATAGTTTATAGCATAAGCCATTCCCATTTGCTTTATTCTGTTTTACTTCTAGGCTTCTGTGTCAGGTTCTACAAAGGACCAAATCCTATTTGCCTACCTGCCATGCTGTCTTGTGTACTGAGAAGACACAGCACACAGCATGGGCAGTGAGTGAATGAATGGACGAAAACGTGTTCAGATGAATCTGCATAAATTGCAGGCAAAGGACTGGAAGATAGGATCATGGTTAAGAGCACTTAACTGCTCTTACAAAAGCTACGGGGGAGCTTCCCAGCACCCACGTGGACTTTAGGAATGTCCTGTAACTTCTAGCGTGTTTGATGCAGTTTCAGGGCGTAGGATGTCCTGCTCTCGCCTTCATGTGCAGCAGGCACGTGTGTGGTGCATATACAGACATGCAGGCATCCACATCTATATCAAAGCAAAGATTGAATAAATCTTCAAAAAAGGTTGCATACAAGCATCATCAAACCAAAAAACAGAAAGATTATCCAGGGACACTCAGTTAGCAACTGATAATAGTAAAAGACAGCTTAAAAGTTATTACTGATTCCATTCTATATTACATATTCATTTATGGCAGAAACTCAGAAAATAAATTAAATTTGTGCAACTGGTTGGAGATATTTGGGCAATTGTGAATTTTTACACACACACACACACACACACACACACACAAATCAATTTAAGTCTCTTAGAACTTTTGTTAGGTTATTAGCTGTTTATTTAACATCAAGCTCATTTTAAAGCTGATTTATAAAACTTGGAATTTGCACCTGTTACTATGATGTTTTAATACATGCATACAGCACAAGCATATCTATCTCCTCAAAAAGTTTTCACTTCTTTACAGTAAAAATCTTCACATTTTTTTCTGGATACTTGAAATACTCAGTACATTATTGTTGAAGAGTCACACCCAGAGCGATGGTAAATACCACTTAGAATAGTAAATGCTAAAATGCTAAACAGAACTTCTATAGCTCCACCCATCGATCCTCTTGCCTGCTTCGGTAACCAATGTCTATTAATTCAAACACTTTATATCCTGTACATGAGTCGAACAGTGAAGCATTTCTGTTTTGATTTCTAGTTTCTAACACTTCACAGGATTATTTGTTTGATTTATTGTTCTCGAGTTCTTGGAGGGTCCCACACAGTCTTGCAGAAGCTCACTTTGTAAGTATTTTCTCCCATTCTGAAAGTTCTCTCTTCTCTGGACTGCTTCTTTTGTTCTGTGTGACTTGTTAGTGTGATAGAAATCCACACGCCATTTTGCTTACTTTCCCCCTAGCTTTAAACAACAACAACAAAAGAAAAAAAAAATAAAAACAAACACAAACCACCTCTGCTCATTTGAAATGCCCCACATATTTACCATGTTTTCTTCTAGCAGCTGCATAGTTCTTGACCTTATGTTTAAATCTTTAGTCAACGCTGAACAATTCTGGGGGGAAGGGTTTATTTTCTTTTTTTCCACATGTGGATATCTGGTTTGACCAGCACCATTTATCAAAAGACATTTTGCTTGTTTATGGTGAATATTTCTAGCAACTTGCTTCAGATTCAGTTGACTAAGAGACACAGATCTATACTCTAGAGCTCTCAGTATATTTAGACACCAGGTATGGTGTATCTTTCCTGCTTTGTTCTTTGTATTTAAGAACTTGGACTTCAATGAAGAGTCTCATGGGTATTTTAAACAGGATGATACTTAGTCTGTCGATCATTTTGAGAAGTACCCGGCTGCGCAGTTCTGGCTACTAATCTTTCACTAAAATAATGAAAGTTGATTCTCATGACATAATTACTATATACCAGGCACTTTGATTTATTAACTCAGTTCTGCCAATTGTCCATTAATAATTTATTCTTCAGTTTGATTTAGAAATTTGAGATAAATAAATGTTAAACAAATTATCCATGGTCACATGTTGTAAGAAATTGAAATAAGATTTGAACACAAGTCGTCAACTCCAGATTTGGAGTGTAACCTTGATATAAGGCCCTGGGATGCTGTGTGAAGAGTGTTTTCCTGTTCTTTTTAATATACATTTAATGTTGTGTTTCCTATTGCTTTTGTTGTAGTCTATTTGATATTTTTCTTTTCATGTCAGCTGGCGATCCTGGTATTTGTTTATTAATTACTTCAAAAATATACTGTATGGTGTGTTTTAATAATTTTTAGATGATATCAAAATTACATCAGTTTCCAAAGAAGTGTCTCCTATTTTGCTTTTTCCCTGACCACTTCTATATTTCTATAACCTTCAACAAAGATGGCCTTCACATTCCTCTCGGTTTGACTAAACTCACAGCCTCCTCTGGTGCTCATATCCTGACCTCCCTTTTCATATGGCATTTATTTTAGAAAGCTTGTAATTGTAAATGCTTTTTCTGCCCTTTATGAGTCTTTCTGAAAGCCTCTTGCCAGCTTTATATCCAGGGAATATCTTTTTCAAGGACCTAAGAAATATCGCTGAAATGTCATCGGGAAAAACGACGCTCTTATCTCTTTCTTATACACTCGCTGGGTGGCTGAGAGGCTGGGAGGTGGGCATCTTACCAGACTGAAGGTAAGAGATGGGCACATTTGTGTGTCTGTGTGTGTGTGTGTGTGTGTGTGTGTGTAAGGGAAAGAAGGTAAAGCCATGTAGAACAGCTGGCCCCTTTCTCCCTTTCACCCCAGCATTTAAAAATCAGGATTCTCTCAACATTGTGTTTCAATAAGAAAATCTCAGATGCAGTTCTCGCCTCACTCAGAGACCTTAGGAGGCATCGTCCTTGTTTGACTTTTTCCAATATAGTGATTTTTATTGCTATTTGTTATTATTTGGTGTGTGTATGTGCTGTATGTGTGATTCTCTTCTTTCTCCCATCTGCCTCTCCCTCTGTGTGTGTATGTGTGTGTGTGTGTGTGTGTGTGTGTGTGTGTGTGTGTGCGTGTGTGTGTGTGTGTGTTGGCGGGGCACCATGGAGCCCTGTGGAGTTGAGACGGCCACATGTCACAACCAGTGTCCTCTGTCCTCTTTCCACCATGTGGGGCCCAGGGATCAAGTGCAGGTTTGTCGGCAGCACATGCTTTTGCCTGATGAGCCAATTCACTGATCTTGAAGTGATTTAATTTTTTCTTTTGGAAAACTTGCCTTAAAAACACACACACACACACAAAACCAAGGTAAATACACTCGCATTACCTGTTTGGTTTTTTTTGGATTTAATTCCTTAAAAAATTTATTCATGGTTATTGAAAACTTTCATGAATTAGGGCAGGGTTGGGGGCTTCTTACCTTTCTTGAAAGAAGAAATCAAGTTTAAAACTGTTAATTATTATTATTATTATTATTATTATTATTATTATTTTCTTCTCTCCCTCCAGAGGTCTTCTTTAAGACCAACATTTGAACAAAGAAATCTGTGCCATAGAAAATAGTAAATGTCTCCCACTATTTTTTTTTTAACCTATTGTCTTTCAGCTCTTTGAACAGGTGTAGCCTGGACGTGGCTGCATAGGTCCACAGAGTGTCTAGAGCTGAAAGCTAGGAAAGTCTAGAAGCTTTTTATTTATGATAATAAAAGCCTACAGAAACTAAGAAAGGAACATTCAAAAAAAAAAATCTGGATTCAAAAGGTTAAAATGTGTCTTCTTAGATACTTCCTCAGGCAATAAGACTTGATCTGTCTCCTTGTTTAAAGGGAAGCACAAACTTGAGGGTGAGGCATAACTTGGGGAATCGCTTCATGGCTGCTTATAGCCATTAGCTGTTTTGATGGCTACTTTTATCAAAGAATTCTCCAATGATTTTCATTTTAACTGACTATGAACAGTTTTTCCCCTTATTTCTTTTCTTCTGAGAGTTTTCAATTATCCATAATTCACTAAGCATTTTTATAGGGATCTGTGTAGCTTTCTTTTCCTTCAAAAATAAGGACAGTATGTGTAAGTAGGGCATGTTTTATTTTTTTCCTGTAATGTTTAAAAAAAACAAACAAAAACCAACGGAATATTTGCATATTTTTCAAATTGCTTTGTATGCTCTCTGAAGCAGTGGTAAGCAAATCAGCACATTTATATAGGGAGGAAATAATATCCTAAAATACTTTCAGAAGCAAAACTTGTTAAAAAGCTTTTCGTGTTCATGTGCTTCTGCACAAAAAACAACAAAATCCACAAAATGTAAAGAGATCATAAATCAATTAATCAAGATAATGGCTTCCTTTAGGATACTTGAGCATATTTTAAAAACTCATTTAAGTGTTAAACTTAAAAATTGAATACCCTGGGACAAGAACATACATCATTTGATCAGGATGTGAGCTAAGTTTGGAAGAGAAAAATAACACAAGAAATTCACTACAGCAATATGAAAAATATTTTCCTTGCATCTGATCTCAGGAAATAAGTATTAAATTAAATTTTGGTCCCTCCTCCCCTATAATGCCCACCAATTTCAAAAAGTAAACAGTATTTGGATTTATTTAAACCCCTGAAGAGTCCTTTTCCAACTTGTCTTTGTCAAACTTGTATGAACTCCATTGAGCAGCTCAATATAGGAATACATCTGGAGAGGGGGGTTTTGTGCAATTGTCTTTTGTCTCTGGAATGGCTTACAGAGAACACAGTGAGGACATGTATCTCCTCCTGTTGACTTTAGCAGCACATCAAAGGATCTTTAAAGCATTCATTAAAAACAGGAGTTTCATATGAAGAAATGACTGTCTGTTTGGAAGAAGTCCTTCCAGTCCTGAGGGATTTAGATATGCCCCCCCCCCCCCCAACAGTTCTACCTGAGAGTGTACAGTGAGTGATTTCCTGTCAGAGCTGTCCTGCCTGGAGGTCAGGGTAAAGCATCAGCTGCAACAGATTTCTCTTCATGCTCATTCCGTCTGACAGTTTAGATTAGAAGTATCTACCAGCTGTTCGCCTTCCTACCTTTCTTAGGTTTCGTAAGGTGTCAAGTAGAACAGATTTATCGACATTTTTTCTAGTGCTAAAATGTCAGAATCAGCTTTCCAAATATGACAACAACAACCACAAATCCTAGTCCCTAAAAGATGTCAGGACTTCCAGCATATTGCGTTTGACTTTTTTCTTTTTTATAATTACACCACCCATAAAATTGATTAGACATATAAACTACATTTTTTTGAAGAGTATAAGAGTAAACAATGAAACAAAGCATTATAATGTTTGTTATTAAAGTATAAAACAATGTAGTTATTTAAAAATAAAGAAAATCTATTATATCTTCGTGTTTTTAAAAATAAGTACATATCTATTTCATTATTATTTCTGTATATGCGTGAATACCTGTTTGGGTATGTGAATGTGAGTGCAGTTGCCTGAAGATATCAGAAGAGGGTACCCAATTGCTGGAACTGAAGTCACAGTCAGTTGTGAGAAACCCAGTGTAGATGCTGAGAACCAAAACCTATGCCTGTCTCCTGTAAGAGCAGTGCTCAGTCTAACAGCTGAACCATCTCTCTAGTACCCTGTTTGCAGTCTATATACTATAGGAATGGGGGACTCAGGGGAACTTTGTTGAGACTGAGATTTCTTTTTTATGTTTCTTAATCTTATTATCTAATAACCACTTTTAAAATAATAATACTAATAATGCTAATAAAAACACTACTTGCCTTTTCTATATTAAAGAATTCAAATTTCAGTGAAGGAATGGTTATATATTATATAAAAATATACAAAAATAAAAGATTACAACTGTTCGAAGCCAATGAGCAGTATAAAAATTGTTGAGAGATTTAAAGTATGTTTCTCTCATACCTAATATGGATTTTTGAGTTTGGTTGTGTGCAGTTGAATCATCATTGGCAGATCATGGAAGGATTCTTATGTATCTGGGCTTTTACAACTCCCTGATTACAATGCCTAGTTGAACATCCTTCTCAACTGAGTTCATTGCAAACAGGGATAGTGGTCTAGGCATGAAGGGACACTGTGTTTTCAACCGACAGTGCAGGGAGAGAAAGCTCATCATTGAGGCATCCAAGACGTAACTTCCTACTTCCTCTAATGAGGCCATCTCCTATTTTTTTTTTTTACCACTTGATAATAATATCATCGTTTTATAGGTCCATCAAAACCTGTGCCTCGATTGCTCAGAACCCTAAGAGTGCAATCACTTCTTTGACTGGTAACCAACTTCCCAATCCATAAGCCTGGGCAGATAGTAATATATTTAAGCCCCAACAACAGACTTTCCTTCCCGAAGATGGTAGCTGATTTCTGCAGACGAATGCAGTATAATGCCTGCTCTTTGGTAACAAACACGTTTGAGATAGACACATTAGATTTCTAGTCATTCTCTTAGTGTGGATTGGTGAGGTCTGGAGTGCTATGAACAGTTTTTCATTCAGAAATTATATTTGGACTCTGTTCTTTACCCTTGATGTGGAATTTCTTCTTATGTGTTTGGTTGTCATTTTCAGTGTTTGATGTGACCAAATATCTAACAAGAAGGAACTTAAGGGAAGAGAGCTACAGTCTGATCTACAGCCTGAGGAAATACGTTCCACGGGGGAAGACACAGTAACAGTAGCTCCTTAGTAGTGGGCATGTTCACCAACTGATGGCTCACATCCCAGGAGACCAGGAAATAGAGAAATAGAACACTGGTGCTCACATGGTTTCCTCAGTTCCATTTAATTCATCTAGGCTGCTACCCTTTGGGATGATGGCACTCAAGTTCATTGTGGGTCTTGTTTTTCCCTATGAGAACACCATTATAAACACAACCAAGGGTTATAAACACTGCTTGAGGTTTTTCTCAGTTCATCCAAGTTGACAATCAGGATTACCCACCATAAGATGGCAGCTTCTAGTTTCTCTAGAGCTTTGAAAAATATCAGGGAGATTTGAGGAAATCTATGCAACTGTATTGGAAATAGACAACTTCAAGGAGGCAGTTAACTTGTTTCCTTGCCCTGGTGTCTCAGTGTCTCTCCTCTACCTGGATCCCCCATACTTTAAAATAGAAAAGACAAAGACCATATGTGGTTAGAGGAGAGGGACAGACAAGAGGGATTGTCCCATAGGATATAGTCTCTTACTCCATATTCGACGTTGTGACAGTGGACATGAAAATGGCTTTGTATACTCTGGGGAACTTAATTATTCAGTTACCGGAGGCATAGCATAACTCTTTTCTAGGGAAGAAAGTCAGAGCAAATCTTGGAGACAATACCCTATTGGTCTTCAGAAAATGTGTTTAAGAAGGTACCCTCATTTGGACGGCATCTTAAAAGACTTGGGACAATAATTCACGAAGACATTTCTTTCATTTTAATGATCCCTGAATTATTTCAATTATCTAACTGAACCCTCAAATAAGACAGTGCTTCAAGAAGGAACAGAAACATTAATCAGGCATCCCGGAATGACAGCATTAAAAGAGACGTTTTAGTAAAAAAATGTCTAAAACAAACATTCACCTCAAATAGCTTGGAAGAACATTAACCCACTTGAACCCCTACACTATCAGGGAGCCAATGTGCTCACAAATCATTCTGATGGGAGAGAAAGCACAAAGCTTTTAGGAGTTAAAGCAAATACTGGGTCTAGCTTTGTGTTTATGACGTGAATGTAGAATAGGTGTTTTTCCTTCAATTTCCTGATATATGTATCATGGAAGAGAAAATGATATCTTTTTCATCGTGTTCGTCTGAGCATGGGGTAAGGATGTGCATAAAGCATCAAAGAACCTGCTTAATAATTGGTAGTTTGCTTCTCAGCCTTTGCGTGGTTGGAATTTGCCTCTGTCTTCAAGAACTGCCACAAGCCATGTGACCTGAAGGAAAGTACTTAACCTCTGTGGATTTCAGATCCGGTGAATGTAAGATGAGATCTTTGGACTGGCTGATTCAAGGTCCCTCCAAGGACACCTTGCACTAAAACATGAAATATCATGGCGGATTTCTAAAACCCTACCTTTGCCTTTGTGTTCTCCCAGCCAGCTGTTCTCATAGGCTTGGCTGGGTTAGACATAATTACTTTCTCCCTATGGAGTCAAGAAACAAACTAAGTGGCAGTGTCCTTGAATAATTTATTCGACTTCTAGAATTAGTACATTATCACTGTTGCTATGGAAGAAGCAATTTACATTTTGAAAGGGTATTTTACTTCTTTTATCTCTGAATGTATTTTAATCCTTTTACCACTTAGAAGATGTGACTCCATTATTTTATGTCAATACTTCCCATATCCTGTTATTTGGGTGGGGTTAGTTATTATCTGTGGTGCCTGATGAGGTTAGTGCTCGGGGAGTTTAAGTGCCTATATTCAGTTAATGAATATGAGATAGTCTCAGGAGGGTGCATGCGCTCTAACCAGCTAGCTCCTCACCGGCCTCTAAGTTTTTGTTTGCTTTCTGTTCGTGGGAGCTATAGAATAATAGTTTGTATGTACACAACATTTAATAATGAAAAGCAGATGTCGGCTCTGAGAATAAATAGCATTGTAGAAAGAATGTGTTTTATAGGCAGACACAATTCCAGTTGAAAATTCAGCAGCTACTAGCCCAGGATCCCAGCTTCCTGGAAAACTAATGTGAGTTTCAGTTTCTTTTCTATAAACTGAGGAACACATGGACATCCAAACAGTTCAAATATCAAATGAGAACTTATTTGTCACAGCACGTTGGCTATTTTTCTATGCCATTTTCTGCATTATTTTTATTAGTAAGGTTGCTTGATCATTACATATCCAGTCTAGGAGATGTTAGCTTGCTAAGAGTTACCAGGCTAGGTAATGTGACTTAATGAAGTGTATTACAGAAAAACAATTAGGAATGAGCATTATCTGGTAGTGTGTTTCAATAAATACTGCAGATCTGATACAATGTGAAAGAAACTGAAACAGGGATGAGGGAAGCAGAGGACCTGGATGCAGGTGGGAGAGATTCTTTTTAGTCTTCTGACTCCTAAACTCCATGTGGGATGTTCGTTGGCACTACTGCTTTCATTACTCCTCTGTCATGGTAGGATCCATTCATCTCCTTTGCCATTAGATGTGGCCAATGGGTGACTTTAGTCAATGGATTTTGTGCATCTGTGACACCCATTTATAGACAGATGCTGGTTGTTCTATGTAGGCAGAATTTTCCTAAGCTGGCAGTTGTTCCCAAGTAACCATTCAGAAGCTTAATATTAATTGTAAATGTTTGGCCAAAAGCTCAGGCTTGTTACTAGCTAACTTTTACATTTAATATTAACCCATAATTCTTAATTATCTTTTGCCACGTGGCTCATGGCTTGCTACCTATTTTCTTTATGTCCTGCTTCTTCTACATCTGGCTAGTGTCTTCTCTGACCCCTTGCCTCCATTCTTTTTCCTCCCAGTATCCTCTTAGTCTGATTTTCTTGCCTAGCTCCTCTTGCCCAGCTAAGGCCAGTCAACTCTATATTATCCAGTAAGAGTAATACATTATAACAGTGTACAAAAATATTGTTCCACGGGCTAAGACAACTCATCCATTTCCTGGCTGTCCAGACCTGAAATTATCACAAAAACTTTATTAATTACAATACTCTTTGTCCAATAGCTTAAGCATATTTCTAGCTAGCTCTTACATTTTCAGTTAACTCATTTCTATTATTCTGTGTATTGCCACAAGGGTATGTTTTACCAGGTAAAGTTCCAGCATCTGTTTCTTTAGGCAGCTACATGGCATCTCTCTGACTCTACCTATTCTTTCTGTATATCTCTTCCAGTCTGACTATATTCTGCCCTGCCATAGACCAATGCAGTTTCTTTATTAACCAATGATAATAAAATATATTCATAGAATATAGAGGGAAATCACAAATCACACAGCAGTTCTATGAACCACCCTTGCTCTCATGATGTTTCATATGCAGCAGAGGTTCCAACAAACCAGAGAAAGCTTTGAAAAGTGAGCAAGAATAAGCATGTATGGCCTTAATACTTTTTGTAGCCTAGTATAATCTAGATTCTTTTGGCATGGATATTAGATGACTCATTGAAAGGTTTATGAAAACCCAGAAGCAAGGGTTAGGCAGATTTTAATCTGGTAGACTGTAAGGGGAAAGAGACAATGAGGATTAATTTCCCTCTTAAACAAATGGCCAGTCAGGAGTTTGTGTTATACTGTATTTTACAACTGAAGGTCAAAAGGTCCAATCCTGTCCACTGCCCAGTGACCACTCATTAGGACCCTCCTACTTCCAACCCATTACAGTTGGACAAGATTAGCATGAGATTTGTAGATATGCTTCCACTGTTTCCGAGGCCTTGTTTGTTACCAAAATAAGAGCATACTAAGATAAATCAGAGAAGTTACAGATAAGTTACGGCTTCAACAGTGTATGGAAAGGCAAGAGCCATAGCTTTCATAGTGATCTTCTAATGTGTGGTTAAGATATTCCATTCTGTGTGACTCACTACCCTGCTCATCTCATATCTCACAATGCTCTCCTCTGTCCCACTCTGTAGTTAACTTCTATCAGGCTATGGCAAAATTTCAGAGGGATGCAGTATGGAACCACAATAGGAAACACAGAAGTGCACATCTCGACTCATGGCAGTGGGAGCGTGCACAGCAGCCGCTCACATCGTTGTAGACCAGACATCAGAGTATGCTCAACACAGAGATCTAGACATTAGACTGCCCTTAGTCACCCACTTCTACCAGCTAGATACCTACTCAAAGTCCTTTGTTCCTGCAAACCTATCAGTTGGAAATGAAACCTTCAAAACAAGAAGGTATAGGAGACATTTGAGATAAGTGCCATGATATTAACAGCCTGTCTTCTGAATATAATCTGTTATCTGTCATCAGAAACCTTCCAGGATGATTAGAATCCTGTGAACACATGAAATAATATTACATTCCATG
Source organism: Microtus oregoni (assembly GCF_018167655.1). Lineage (NCBI taxonomy): Eukaryota > Metazoa > Chordata > Mammalia > Rodentia > Cricetidae > Microtus > Microtus oregoni. Next base: position 32,110,896 of record NW_024543069.1, on the reverse strand, counting down.
CAACGCATTGGCATATGCACTCTTCCTTGGTTGCATGTGCTACTACATTTGTAATTGTTGGACAATTCTCTCTCTCTCTCTCTCTCTCTCTCTCTCTCTCTCTCTGTCTCTTTCTCTCTTTTATCTCTATTTCTAATGAGTCGATAAGCTCTGTGAGGAAAGAATATAATAACCCATTCTGAATTGTTTTCATTCACCCAAACACACACCAACTCACAGTTGTATTCAGTAGATATTTAAGTGAAGGATGATGTGAGTCGCCATGGTGATATTTTTTTGGCATGCCTCTCCTTTCCCAGTCATCTAAAATGATGTGAGGTAACCAACTATATCTTTGCTGCAAAATGGGAATTGGTTAAAAGATTTCCTCCAAATTACATTTGTAGATGGTGGAACTGGCTTTTGAATCCATGTTTATCTGACTTCAAAGCCTATGATCTTCCCACGGCATGCTTCTACTTCACCTGAGACTGAAGAAAGGCTTTAATTTTGAAGGAGTTAATAATGCATGGGACCTGAATTGAATATAATTTTATGCCGTTCTGCTCGAGACGATTTTTTTATTATCCAGCTGTAGCTTTGCGCCTTCATCTCTTATCAATAAGAGGTAACTATCTTCATTAGCAGGCAACCCCTTTACTCCCATATAACTTTGATGCAGCTGATAAAACTCTACTTCCTTCACTCCTTGCTCGCTGTGAACTGCTATCTTCAAAAGCTGTGGGTTTGCAACCAGATGGCCGACTATTATTCACTCCTTAAGCTGCTCTGCTGCAATGCATCGTCAGGTCCATCAGCAGATAGCAACATATGAAAGCATATTGTCTCATCTCCAGTATCTCCAAATGTCGCTCTAACATTTGTTATTCCACTCTGGTTCCTAATTAAAGGAAGCTCATTTCTAATTCCCCTGACTGGTATCTACCATTTCAATAATGCCCTTTATGTTTGTCCTAGAACATTCATCATTGTCTCGTTAATGCTGTTGTTTTCCAATAAAATGGTAACTTGCAAAGCCCCTTCTTGACTTTTCTATAGTGTACAATTACATTCTCTCTTTGTCAATCATTCTTTTCTACTTTGCGCTATCATTCTACCCGGGACTCACGTGTGGCGAGATCTGTCATCTGTAACTTGATGGGTTTTCTTACCTTTTTAAACGCTTTATAGCAGTTTATCCCTGCACTTCTGCTGCTAGCCCAAGCAGCATCTTTCCCACAGCTCCAGGTCACTGTCCCCCTTCTTCTCCTCCAGGCTGTTTATCTCACCCACTCAGCCTGCCCCTCCGCTCGGGTTCACAGAGCTCTAATCCCCCTCATGTCATTCATTTTGCTCTCATATTCATTGAGCCGCTTAAGACGATCAGCTCGTCTCTGATTTAATATCTAGTTCTTAATTTTATACCTAGAAGATAATTCGCAAAGAGAATCATTCTTACCTTCTCTGCTCTGTTTGAAAGGCACTTGATCCTATCATTCTGACATTGATCTGCATTTTTGAATTTGTTGCCATTTAAAATAAATTAAAAAATTTCTCTTAGCCTATAATCAGATTATAGCAGCAGCACGAATCTACGTAACTTAAAAATCTAGAAAGTCGTTTGCTTGAATAATAGGTCAACTCAAGCTATGCCACTTTTAATGCATACTATGGGGTGCATATCATTATTTCCCAGATAATGATGCTGCTTCTAATCATTAAAGGATGTGACCCGACCCGAGAGATATTTTTTCTAAAGGCACACTAATGCCCAAGAATATGGTACAATTTCTTTGAAGGAGTTCCACAGTAGACAAGGTGGGTGGAAGAGTGATTCTGTGAAAATAAAGACCAAGGACCAGTGAGCCCAAACTCCTGATCTGACTATCCATTGTGGGCTCTTTATAGCTAGTGAGGGATTTAGTTGGGGAAAAATTTGTTTCTCTGTTAAATCAGAGAACCAAATCTTACTGGATAGCTATAGAAGAGTAAAATTGCTTTATTGGGGTAGAAAGTGGGTCAAACTGTATTCAATCAGGGCTTGTGAAAACATGCTTTTTTATGTAGATACATGCTTTGCCCATCAGTGTGTGTTTGTGTGTGTGTGTGTATGAATAGAGGCTAGAAGTAAACTTCATATGTCATTCTTCAGATGTCATCAGCCTTAGTTTTGTGACTTGAACTGCCATTGGCATAATAGTAGCCCAATAGGCTAAGGTATCCAGAATCCTAGGGAGCTGCCTATAGCTTCTTCTTCAGTGTTAGGATTACAGACCCTATATTCACCACTTACCCCTCCTCCCTCCATTTCCAGTTTGTTTTTATATTTAACAACTTTTCTGGACATTGGACTTAGACCCTTAGCTTGTAAAGCAAGTTGGGTTTGTTTTTTTTTTTTTCTTCTGACTGAGCTGCTTCCCTAGCTCTTTCCTATCATTTTATTTACCTTTCATTTATAACTTGGTTTTCAGGAAAAATGAGTCTATTTTATGAGAGAAGTAAGATAAAATGAAATAGAATGTACTGATCAAATCAACAATGGGGCAGTCTTATCCGGGGCAGCTTTGGTTAACACAGACTTGGAAGAAAGACTGAGATTTTTAAGGTGGAAACACTATGAGTTACTGAAATATATAACAAATCATAAAAATATAAGAAACTGTCCCTTTGCCTTTTTATTAGTCAAAACAAGGTGAGGTTCTACCATAAATAGAAATAAAATGTGAGTGCACTTTGCAACATTGGACAATGATGACGTACAGAACACCAAGAAAACTCGTCATGGCGTACTGCCTAGGGATAGGAAGTTATGACTATTTATTCATTCATGGAGCAAATATGTCTGGCTCCCTCACAGACATAATAATAAATACGATAAACAAAACTGACCCTACCTGATAGATAAAATGAAAAGATAGGCAGCCATGAAACACAATGTAATGACTAATATTATAGAAACTAGGAGAAACTGGGAAATTTACAGGAAAAGCTTACTAAATATAGCAATCAAAAGAGATTTTCTGTGCAAGAACCATAGAATAAAATAAATTTTTTATGCCAAGGAGGTGTAAAGTATTCTCAACAGATGGCTTTCCGTTGTGCCATGTGGACCTGAAAGATAGTTAGGAAGTTTGGTGAGCAAAGTCAAGGAATGACAGACTAAGCGGAAACAGTAGTGACAGCAGATACTAGCATCCTACAAGCCAGGCACTGGAACTTGCAGTGAGCCCTAGGGAAATGAAAGAGAAACATGATGCTGCACACCTACAGTTGGTAGTTCCCTCTTTGTTGATCTAAATAACAAACAGAATGTGGAGTGCGGAAGGCGCGCATGCTCTACGATTCTACATCAATACCAGCTGAGTGGTCCTTTCCCAGACGCGGGGAGAACATCTGTGTCACTGGGTGTCAGTTCATAATTATTGATATTAATATTGTGTTTATACACATTTCTGAGTTTACAGAGAGGCCAGAAGAGGTCTCTAGAGTTATAGGTCACCATGAGCTGCCAAACATGGGTACTGAGAACTGAACTCAGGTTCTCTGGAAGATCGGCAAGTGATCGTAACCACTGAGGCATTATAATTATACATAAACACTCTATTTCTCCTTAGAATAAATATATGTACATGAATGTGTGTTCATTCATTCTCTTTTAAGTGAGTATTTATTGTGTATACAATATCTGCCAGAATTACTCCGTTTACTATCAGTTTAAGCAGTTGGTAAGACAGTTAGAGTCCTTATGACTATGGAACCTTCTTCAGCATGAAGGATGAAGAAAAACATAGATCACTAAGCAAAGGCAGTTTCCAATGTTGGTATGTCTTCTGAAAAGACAGGAACTGACATTTGTATTAATTACCTCTTTTGTCACTGTGAAATGATGCCTGGCAGGAGGAAGTCACTTGCAGGAGGGAAGGTGGTTCACAGGTCAGAGAATAGAATTCTTCATGCATGGGACAACAAGGCAGCAGGAGCAGCTAACACACTGGCAGCAGGCGATGGTTGGTTAGATTTTACCAGCTGCTGGGAAGTGCAGAACTCAGCCAGCACGCTAATCTTAAGGGATCCCACTACAAAACCGTATCTACCAGCTCGACCTAACACCTGAAAGATGCCACATCCTCTAAAATCACCAATAGCCGCTAGAGAATAAGCATTCAAATGCGTGTGCATGTGTGTTTGTACACGTGTACATATGTGTACATGTGTGCATGAATGCTTATGAGTATATATGTGTGTACTGTCTATGTGTATATATGTGCATATGATATTAATCCCAATCCTGACAACATTTCTGTGCCTGGAGGCAGGGCATTAGAAAGAGTAGGCATGAATCATAGCTGTGAGGTTTGGCGCTGGAAGCAAATAGCATTTGTTGAGAACATTGAACAAAAGTGTGTGAAGACGGAGCTAGGAAAAGGGAGCCTGAAGGATTTGGGGGAACTGATTACAGAGGGCTTTGCTAGGCAGTCGAAGGAACTGGAATGTGGAATGTCTTTAACAACTGAAAGCAGAGTGATCATCACCTCCTTGGTACTCATTCAGCTTAACAGGGAATTAGAACTAATTATATGTTGCTGCATTAAGCAAATTAAGTGTAATGATTGGCCATTAGGAGTGAAAAGATTCTGAGTCCACAAACAGTCCAGATTTAAACCCAGCTTTTTATCTTGAGTCACATACATGGAGGCAGCAGAGGGAACTTAGGGCTCCTTGTTAAAGACAAAGCTAGTGTCCCCCAAAGACATGAAAGCTATTTAGTTCATGTAGGGAAAATAAAGTGCCCCAGTGCTCTCTTTGGCCCAGTGCCAGGGGCCTTTTGTCCATTACTGCTGTTGGCACACAAGGCTCTGTGCAGAAAGAGGACAAAGCGCAGAGCTCCATTCTGAAGCTCTCATTTCCTTTCAAATGAGCGGGCTGCCCAGCTGCTTTGTGATTGCTCCCAGGTAACGCAAGTCTATCTGGTGGCCTTGGTAAAAGCAGAAAACCATAGCCTGTTCCTGCAAAATAAAAACGCTACTTCAAATATGCTGTTGCATGGTAAATAGAACAGAACAAAAACCAAAACTGAAACCCCATAAATTGTTTATATCCCCAAATTAAGAATATGAGAGTTCTTTCTTTTCTTTTCTGTTCTTCCTTGTTTCTTCACTTCCTTCTTTCTCCCTCTATCTCTCCCTCCCTTTTGTCCCCCCTCCTATCCTCTTTTCAGAGTGGTAGAAATCAAGCTCATGGCCTGTGCATCCTAGGCAAGTGCTTTAACACTGGGCTCCTTCTCTTCCCTTCTCCTCTCCCCATCCTTTACCTCTGCTTCCTTCTCCTTTTCTCCATCCCTTGGAAACTTATGTGAGAGTTCATCTTTACTGTCAATCTGACTGGCTTTGGAATCTCCTAAGAGACTGACCTTGGGCATGTCATGGATGGCAGAGGTTTAAATAGGCAAGTAAGATCCACTCTCAGTAAGGATGTGGGGCTCACACTGGAGCTGTAGACAGAACACCAGCATTCTCTTTGTTTCCTACTCAGCCCAGAGTGAGTAAGTTCCCCATCATACTTTTCATGATATGATAATGGACACGATGAGCTTAAAGTACTCTTTTTCTCCTGATATTACTATTTGTCTGTTATTTGATCACAACAGCAAGAAAAGCAGCTAATGCAGCTACTATAATTTTTAATCTCCTTTTTCAGATTACACATGTGGTCTTCACATCTGTATTTTGAAGAGAAAGATAATAATCTTCGAAGATTACAGTTATTATACAGCTGGTAATATATTGTTTAGTCAAAGAGTTCCATAGCAGCTGTGTTCAGTGTCATTACATGGGTGGCCGTGATGACTACTTCAGGCAGTGACTAGAGAGTTCACGGAGTGTCTCCAAATAGACACATGCAAATGCCTTTCTACGGATCTTTCTTCTGGGTTGGCTTGAACATACCTGCTCTTCCCATGACCCCCCCTTTACTGAACATGGGTGTTTCTTCTCATATAATACATTCCGATTATGGTTTTCCCTCCCTCTAATCCTCACAGTTCCTTTCCACCATCCTGAACCACAACCTTTCTGTTTCTCATTGGAAAACAAACTGGTTTGTAAGGAATAATAAATAAAATAAAATAAAATTAGAAGACAAAACAAAAACTAACCATTAGAACAGGATAAAACAGACAGAAGAACATTCAGAATAGAACAAAACAAACAAGCAGAGTAAAGGAGCCCAAGAAATGGCACAAGAAACAGATATAGACACAAAGACCCAGTTATTTGCATACTCAGGAATCCAATCAAAACACTAAACTAGAAGCCATAATATACAGACCCATGCAGGCCCTGTGCATGTTCCCTCAGTCTGGTTGATGAGCATCAATCCTACTGACGTAGAGGATGCCGGTGTCCTCCATCCCCTCTGGCATTTACTCTCTTCCACAGGTTTTCTGGGGGAAGGTGTTCATGGAGACATACTGTTTAGAGCTGAGTGTTCCAGATCTCTCACTCTCTGCATGATGTCTGGCTGTGGGTCTCTGTATTTGTTCTCATTTGCTGCAGAAGGATGCTTCTCTGACGATGGTTGAAAAAGGCACTAATCTATCACTATAGCTGAATGGCATTTGAAGACATTTTGTTGTTTCATTCTCTTAATACAGCAGTAGCATTTGGTCTTATTCTAGGCCCCTGGGCTATCTAGTCTCAGATTCACGGTCAACTAACCAGTGTAAGGTATGGATCCCATTTGGTGGAGAGGGCCTTAAATTAAATCAGATGTTGGTTGGCTGCTCCCACAAGCTTTGTGTCACCATCTTACTCGTATATCTTGCAGGCAGGACACCATTTTAGAAGAAAGGTTTGTAGTTGGGTTGGTATTTATGTTTCTCCTTTAGTAGTCTACAGAATAACTTCCTGCACCAAAGGCATTAGCACATATGGGTAAAGATTATATGTAGGTGGCTAGAAGTCTCCATATTCAGTGAGTTGTGTAGGTGCTGTCTTAGCAATGGGGTCTTACTGTCAGCTTGTGGAGAGCAACCTATAGTCTTAGCAATAGAAGGGTTATTTGGGGATTTCCATTGAACCCCTCTGGCAAACAAATGAATAAGATGTAACCCCATCTCTACTGGAAGCTTCATTCGCTGATAAGAGATGTGCAGCTGGAGCTCTGTCTCCCCATTATTTGGGGGTTTCCTTTAGATAACATTCATATAGGTATATGTCTAAATATATGTGTGGAAGCATCTATTTTATTAGGTTTCCATATGCCGCCTCAAATGCTCTTAATTTTAGCTATCTCTCCCCTTATTTCCTCCCTCATCACTGTCTTCTATCCCCTCCCCCATTTTATCATTCTATTTCAGTTTCCTCATCCACTCATAACTAGCTATTTTATCTCCTTTTCTTAGAGAGATCTGTCCCCCAGTTCCTTACTCTATCTATACCTAACATCTGTGAAAATCTATCTGTGCCCTAATTCCTTATTTTATACCTAACCTCTATGGTTCTATTTACTGTAGCTTGGTTGTCATTTACTTGACACCTAATATCCACATATATGTGGTTATATACCATATTTGACTTTTTGGATCTGGGTTACCTAACTCAAGGGAAATTTTTTCCTAGTCTAAATAATATTCCATTGTGTGAATGTACCACAGTTTCTTTATCCTTTCTTTTGTTGAGGGATATTTCGGTTATTTCCAAATTCTGGATATTATGAATAGAGTAACAGTGAACATGGTTGAACAGGTGTCCTTGTGGTAGAATGGAACATTATTTGAGTATATGTCCAAGACTGGTATAACTGGATCTTGAGGAAGACTGATTCACATCTTCCTAAGCAACTGCCCACACTGATTTTCATAGCGCCTGTACAAGTTTGTACTTCTACCAGCAATGGATGAGTTTCCCCTTACTCTACATCCATTCTGATGGGTGTAAGATAAAATTTCAAAGTAGTTTTATGTTTATTTCTTTGATAACTAATAATGTTGAACATTTCTTTCATTCTTTTTTGGTCATTTGATGTTTCTGGGAACTTCATTTAGTTCTATATCCCATTTTAATTGGATTATTTGTTTTCTTAATATCTAGGTTTTTAAGTCATTTATAATTTTGGATATAACTATCAGATGGTAGTTGGTAAAATTTTTCCCCACTCTGCAGGCTGTTGTTTGGTCGATGGTGTACTATGTCTTACAGAAACTTTCCAGTTTTATGAGGTTCCATTTTTTTTTTTATTGCTGATCTTAGTGTTTGTGTTAATGGTGTTCTGTTCAGAGGGTCTTTCTCTGTGCCAATGTATTCAACGTTGTTCTCCACTTTCTCTTTTATCAGGTTTGGTGTATCTGCTTTTATATTGAGGTCTTTGAGAAGTCTAGAGGTGAATTTTGTGCAGAACTTTTGTGTTCTTCTACATGTAGACATTCAGTTTAGTACCATTTGTTGAAGATACTTTCTTTATTTCAATGGATATTTTTGGCTTCTTTATCAAAAATAGGTGTCCATATGTGGATTCAGTGTTCAACATATCTGTTCTTGTGCCAGTTCCATGCTGTTTTTACTACTAAAGTTCTGTCATACAATTTGAGGTCTGGAATGATGATGAAGCTTACTTGATCATGGTGAATGATCTTTCTGAGGTGTTCTTAGATTCAGTATTCAAGAATTTTGTTGGGTTTTTTTTTTGCACCTATATTTATAAGGAAATTGACCTGTAATTTTCTTTCATTGTTGGGTCTTTATATTGCTTGGGTATCAGTTTAACTGGCCTCATAAAATTCCATTTCTATTTTGTGAAATAATTTGAGGAGTATTGCTATTACTCATCTTTTAAAGTCTTGTGGAATTCTTAGCTACAACCATCTGGCCGTGGGCTATTATTTTTGGTGTGGAGAATTTTAATGACTAATAATATTTCACTAGGGGTTAAAGGTGTACATAAATTGCCTATCTGATTTTTATTTAACATTGACAAGTGGTTTCTACTAAAAAAATATCCATTTCATTTAGACTTTCTAATTTGGTTGAGAATAGGATTCGAAAGTATGTTCTTAGAAAAGCTAGTTCCAGGACAGGAACCGAAAAGCTATGGAGAAACCCTGCCTCAAAAATAAACAAAACAAAACAAAACAAAACAACAGCAACAACAAAAAAAAGAACCTACGTTCTTGGATTTCCTTGTTAGCTATTACGTCCATTCTTTCTTTAGCCTTTAATTTTGTTAATATGGGTATTTTCTCTCTGCCCTTTAGTTAATTTAGATAAGGGTTTGTCATTCTTACTGACTTTCTCAAAAAACAAACTCTTTGTTTTATTGATGCTTAACACTCTTTCTTTATTTATTTCAGCCATAGATGTGACTACTTCTTGCCATCTATTCCTCTTATGTATGATTTATTCTTTTTTCTAGAGATTTTACATGTGCTATTAAGTTACTAATATAAGATCTCTTCAATTATTTTTTAATGTAGGCACTTGGGGCTATGATCTGTTCTTTTAGATTTCCCTACATTGTGTTCCACAAGTTTGAGTATGTTGTGTAGTAATTTTAATTCAGTTAAAGAAAGTCTTATTTTCTGTCTTGACATATTTTTTATTCAGTAGAGAATTTTTCAGTTCCTGTGAGTTTGTAAACTTTCTGTTATTTTTGTTGCTGATGATATCCAACTTTGATTATCCCTGGTAATCAAATAAGATACAGGGTGTTGTTTTAATTTTCTCATATCTATTGAGATTTGCTTTATATTCAAATATGTGGTCAATTTTGGAGAAATTTCCATAAAATTCTGAGAAGAAGGTATAATTCTATAAGTATCTGTTAGACATATTTAGTTTATAATGTCTGTTAGCTCCAGCATTTCTTTGTCTAGTTTGTCTTTGGATGATTTGTCTTTTGTTGAAAGTGTGATATTGAAGTCTCCTAATAACACTGTGTAAGAGTCAATATAAGATGTAAGTTGTAGAAGTGTTTCCTATACAAACTTGTGTGCCCTTGTATTTGGGACATAGATGTTAAGAATTGAAATGCCCCCTTGGTGGATTTTTCCTTTCATGAGTATGTAGTGTCCTTTCCCATCTCTGTTGATTTTCAATTAAAATTTATTTTGTTAGATAGTAAAATGACTACACCAACTTGCTTCTTAGGTTCTTTGCTTGGAATATCTTCCCATTCTTTTACCGATGATGAGTATCCTCTATGCTAAAGTTTGTTTCTTGCATGTGGAAGATGAATGGATCCTGTCTTCATATCCATTCTGTCAGTGTATGTCGTTATTTTGGAGAATTGAGACCATTGATGTTGAAAGATATCAATGACGAGTCTTTGCTCATTCCTGTTGTCTTTGCTGTTGGTAGTAGTGATAATGTGTAAAAGTTTTGCCTCTTTTGATTTGATGGTTACTATTTAAACATGACTTTTTTTAAAAGTCATGGAACAGTTTATTTTCTTTATCTATTGTGATGGAAAGTTTTGCTGGGTATTGCAGTTCAGGTATGCATCTGTAATCTCTTAGAACTTCTATCTAGGTCCTTGTAGTAATAAGGGCAGCGGGGCTGCGTCCCCAGCACCCCGGCTGCCTGGCTAGCTTATGCCCGAAATAACAACACACAAACTGTATTCATTTAATCACTGCTTGGCCCATTTCTATCTAGCCTCTTCTAGGCTAATTCTCACATATTAATTTAGCCCATTTCTGATCATCTGTGTAGCGCTCCTAGGTGCGCTTACCGGGAAGATTCTCGCCTATGTCCATCCTGGGTCGGAGCTTCATCGTGTGCGTCTGCCTGGGAGTTGGGAGCATGGCGTCTCTCTGAGGCGTCTGCTCCCGGGAGGAGAGCTGTGTCTGAGCTCACTTCCTCTTCCTTCCAGCATTCTGTTCTGTTTACTCCACCCACCTATGTTCTAAGCTATGAGCCCAAGCAGTTTGTTTATTACTTAACCAATGAAATCAACAGATTGATATATGACACTCCCACATCACTTCCCCTTTTTCTGTTTAAACAAAAAAATGAAGGCTTTAACTTTAACATAGCAAAGTTACATATAACAGTTATCAAGCAAGAATTACAGCTACAATATTTATATCTATTTTATCTTTTATCATAACAATGGAAAACTATAACTATAACTATCTATCTATTCTTCAACTGCATCAAAGACTCCAGAAGAATACAATATTACCTAAGCAAACAAAAAGTAAGCAATTTTCAAACTCTAGAAATGACAGAGACATTTTGCTGCCTGGACAGTCACCCAAAGTTCCTCTGTACTGTTGGAGCATCCATCTTCGGCCTACAGGCCCATAGTTTCCAGCAGACATTTCCACAAAGCAGGAAATTTTAAAGGCAGTCACTATCTGTTTTTCCTGAAGAATGTCTTGCAGACTCTTTCATGAATCAGGAACCCTGAAAGACCATCTCACATTTAGGCAAGTTTAGCAGTCCTCTCTCTGCAGATTCTCTGTGTCCAGTTTATGCAATAGTCCAGGCAAGAACAGTTTCTTGCCCAAATGGCTATCAAACTCCATAAGGTGCCTCTTTGATGCCCATCTTCCTCTTGAAGTAGATTGGTGCTGCCAGGAGCAGACATGTCTCATTGTCATGAAAAGGCCTAAATTATTAAAACATTTAAAATGCCATATTCTATAATCTTTGAAAAATATGAATAATGCCTATCTAAAATATATCTATGTACATCTAGAAAATCTTAACTAACATGACTACAAACTTGACTATTATGATGATCTATTAACAATCTATATTTCTAATTATACATTAGATTTTTAAATGAACTACACAATCACAGTACCTTAATCAAGACCAGAAACACATATACATATAACAAAATTGACCTTAAATTTAAATCACTAAAACAAAATCCATATCAATGTAAATTATTCATATCTCTATCATATCCCCCTTTAAATGTAAAAGAACCTTTATAAACCATATTTGGGAACATGGACGCAGTTTTTTCTCTCCAAACTGCTTCCTGCTGAATGGGGGTGTCGTTAATTAGGTCTTTCATGGTATAACCTGTGTGCTAGTTTCATCTCAGTTGGCAGTTGAGCGAAGCGATTTTCTGAAGATGTTCACAGCAACCCTTCAGGAGGACGTGGTCCATCATACCATATCGGAAAAGAAGAAATAAACCGGGTCTCATCCTCTGTGAAAACAAAATATGAAACTCCTTTCCAAAGCATCATGTCCTTAGATCCAAATTTCAAAGTCAAGGCATTTTCGAAATATCTATGTTGGATTAGTTCAGCAGCATTTATAAACAAATATCTTTTAGCAGCTGTTGCTCTTTCCTCAGCATTCAAACAATTCAAAAAGAGCATAATAGCATACAGTATCAAAATTCTCTGTTTATTTTCCATCTTTGTACGGCTCTATTTTAACTCTATTTTGTTTATTTTTACTTTTAACTTTTTGCTTTTTGAGACAGGTTCTCTGTATCTTTGACCTGGAATAACTCTGTAGACCAGGCTGTCCTTGAACTCTCAGAGATTCGCCTGTTTCTGCCTCCCAGGCATTGGGATTAAAGGTGTACACTACTACACCTTGAACTCACAGAGATCTGTTTGTCTCTGCCTTCTAGGCACTGGGATTAAAGGCGTGTGCTACCACACCTTGAAGTCAAGAGGTCAATCTCCCTCTGCCTCCCAAGTGTTGGGATTAAAGGTGTGTACTACCAGACACAACAATTCTCTTGCTTTTTTTTGTTTTGTTTTTTACTTTAAGAACTTCAACTTTTAGTCTGCATATATTTTTAACATGCTGTAAACCATTTACTTAAAAATTTTGTCTTTGAATCTCTCTTTTTACTGTATCTCTCTCATTTTTCTGACCACATGAGTCTTTAATTTACGAAGCAATCTCAGTAGGACTAAAGCCGTGGCTTTGACAGCTAGATGTAGCCCATTCCTTAGCTTTCTGCCATTCCAACCTTGTTGTGGCTGAGGTACCAGCCAGAGCCGCATTCAGTGCCACAAGTCTACAGTGTTTCAAGGTCCTTGCCATCAAACAAGCTACAACAGACAACACTCAAGTCCTCTCTCTGTAGCTGGCCCTCCTGCCTCAAACAGTCAGAGTTTGCCCTGGCAGGATGGCCCAGAAAGCTGGCATTTTTAAACGGTGCAGCTTTTTTCCTGCTACGGCTGAAAACCAAAAAGCATGCATTCAGCTTTTCGTCAACACTGTTTAAGTGTTTCATGGCAGGACCTCTTAAGAGCTGCAGGGTTTTGCAGCTGAAGCTGAGTCAGGAAGCCTCTCTTTGATGAGAGCGCTTGCTTGCCTCTAGCAAGCAGAGCAGACCCAAGAAATTGCCACAAGAAACATGCTTTACTCTATTCTTTTCCAAGCTTTCTCAGGCTTTCTGTGAACTCAGTTACTCACACGTCTGGGCGCCACTCTGTTGTAAATAGGAGCAGCGGGGCTGCGTCCCCAGCACCCCGGCCGCCTGCTAGCTTATGCCCGAAATAACAACACACAAATTGTATTCATGTAAACATTGCTTGGCCCTTTAGCTCTAGCCCTTACTGGTTAATTCTGATATCCCGATCAACCCATCTCTAATAATCTGTGAGCACCAGTCTTACCGGGAAGATTCTAGCCTATGTCCATCCTGGGTCGGAGCTTCATCGTCTGCGTCTGCCTGGGAGTTGGGAGCATGGCGTCTCTCTGAGGCGTCTGCTCCCGGGAGGAGAGCTGTGTCTGAGCTCACTTCCTCTTCCTTCCAGCATTCTGTTCTGTTTACTCCACCCACCTAAGTTCTAAGCTATGAGCCCAAGCAGTTTGTTTATTACTTAACCAATGAAATCAACAGATTGATATATGACACTCCCACATCAGGTCCTTAGGGCTTTTGGAGGCTCCAGCCACAAATCAGGTGTTTTCCTAATATGTCTACCTTTTTATGTTACTTGGTCATTTTCCCTTGAAATTTTTAATATTTTTTCTTTCTTCTCTATATTTAGTGGTTTGATTATAATGGTGATCTGTATGTTTCTTATACCACTATAGGCATCTCCTTTATGTTAGGAAAAATTTCTTCTATGATTTTTTGAACATATTTTCTATGCCTTTGATCTGGGATTTTCTCCTTTCTCTATTGCTGTTATTTTTAGATTGATCATTTTGTATTGTCCTAGATTTCCTGTTTTCTTTGACTGAGGTATTACTTTCTTCTATTGTGTCTTAAATTTCTGAGTTTTTTCTTTCATCTCTTGTACTCTGTGTGTGAGGCTTGCCTCTGAGGTACTGTTTGAGTTCTTAATTTTTTTCTTTTCTCACTTTTGGTTTTCTTTATTGGTTCTATTTTCACTTTCAGGTCTTTAACGGTTTTATTTGTCCCCACCCACGTGTGTGTGTGTGTGTGTGTGTGTGTGTGTGTTTATGTGTGTGTGTGTGTGTGTATGTGTGGTATGTCACAGATTTCCTTAAGGGATTTATTCATTTCCTCTTCAAGGGCCTTGTTCTTATTTATAAAAGCTATAAAGTTGTTGTCTTGTGACTGTGTCGAACCCATGTTACAATTCTCAGGGCTTAGCATCATAAGGTTGCTGGGCTCTAGTGGAGACAGATTGCCCCTGCTGTTATTGATTGTATTTTTTATGCTCTTGTCTAGGCATCTTGGTTTGGGATAATTGTAATTCTACATTCTAATTTCTGGTCTTTGTTGGGTTTTTTTGTTTGTTTGTTTGTTTGTTTCTTGATATCTGTTGCCTTCTCTGGTTCTTAAGAGACTGTGATGGCTGTGTATTGCTTGGTAGGGAATTCTTCTCGGATTCTGCTAGGCGTGACCTCTGGGGTTTCAGGGTAAGATGTGTTTCTAGGTATTGGCAGCTGACACTTAAGAATTGGGATGAGTTAGGGGAGATTAATTGATTCTACAGGAAGGAGGAAAGCAGGGTGTTCCATCAGGTTCTGCTTAGTTCCCAGGGAATTGGGGTAGAGGCTGAGGGGATTTCACAATAGGTGGTCAGCTCAGATCTAGAAATGAGATTGGGGATCAGATTTGGAGGAGAGGTATGGAGAGCAAATATCTCGATCTTGTCTACTGCTTCTTTGGCAGGCTTTGCTGGTAGCCTCCCAGGAATGTTGGAACAATAGGATGAGTAGAGGAAGGTTGGAGATTTGTGTGATCTGCCAGAGAGGAGAGGGAAGTCACAGAAGGTGGGCTGCTACAGAGTTGGGACTGAACAGGGATTAGATTTAGAGAAGAGTAAGGAAAGAAGAATGTCTGCAGTTGCACAACCTGCCTCCTTTGTGGAGTGACCTGTGGGTTCCCAGGGAATGTCTACCAGCTCTTGATACCATTGTTTGAGAAACATTCTTATGACAAGAATTGGAAATATCAATTCTAGATTCCAATTTATTTCCTTAACTTTTATCTGAATAAATTGCAAGACTGTTTTTAACTTCTGTACTTTTGTACATAAACACATTTAAATATCTTAAGTCACCTTTTACCTTAATTCTATTGATAAGGATGGTAGAGACAGGCAGCGTCCTTTTTTTCCCTGAAGATTTCAGGAAGGACAATGCTTTGATACACTGCTGCAAACGCTATAGTTTTCCTACTTAAAAATACTGCATTATGTAAAGTGCTTTTTATGCAGATTCTACATTTAACACCATGGCAAACAGTTCCCTTAGAGCAATATTTTCCTTGAGAAGCTGCGGACAGCAGAAGTTCTCAGGACTGATGAACTACTTTAATCATTTCCGTTTTCGGTTTTGTGACTCCTGCTGCTCCATGTTTCAGAATCCATTTAGTTTTACATTACCAGTGTCCATTTTAGTACGAGATGAGAGTAACGGTCTCTTGCCACATCATCAACTTTTAGAGGATTCATCTTCACTAATAAAACAAAGTGGAGGATTGTGTCAATTAGCTAAATAATTGGAGCAAAGTCTGAACTTTCATGTGAGCTTTTCCCCCCTCAGCATTAGTGAGATATAATTGACAAATCAAACGGGACTCAGGGTGTCTAATTTCCTGTGTTGATATACCTGTGCCTTGTTGAAATGGTTGCCACCTTCAAGCTCATTGATGTGTCTCTCAGCTGGACTGCAGCAGTACAATGGAGCTGTCACCACAGGGACCACAGCACTTTAAAAAAAAGGAAAAGTTCATTTCCATTTCTTTTTTTTTCTGTTTTTTCTTTTTTTTTTTTTTTTTGACTCAGAGGCATCAGGAGACCTTCTTTGAATGAATTCAGGTGGAATGTTACTATAACACAAAATTAATCTTGTGCATTCAAGGGATTTAAGGGAGCTCTCTGACGTAAAATTCAACAAGCAAATAAAAGCTGTATTCATGATATCTGAACCCAACTCTACCCTAGAGATAATCAACAACTAATGCCTTTGAACTCTTTACCTTTTGTCCTTAGCATTTAGAATGTTTCTTAAGCTGTCTTAACACAGGACTGATTACTGTTAGCTTTAGTACTATGTATTATCATTTGCTTATTCCCTTTTTTGTGGGTTTAAATTTCTTTGTTTGTAGAGTTAAAAATATGCTGGCTATAGATTATTTAAACAAAGATTGTGGTATGATTTTTATTAACGGTCAAAAGATATTCTCACCCATTTCTTAAGGCCATTGAGAAAATGTCCTAGTAGCATTCTCAAGAAATAGTTTTAAAGTGGACCTCTATTCCTTGAAATGAGTAATAGGACATTTTCCTATAAAATTCTTTGTGGGAAATTTCAGCCTTTAAAAATTGAATTTGAAGCTCTCATATTTCATGTACCCCTGCACTAAAATTATATCTAAAGTGAAAAATAGCTAAAATTGGAGATTGCAGGATGCACAATGGTCTTTGTATGTCATTAGCTTGACAGCTATCATGTGCTCTGCTCAATTTCAATATTTAATACGTGTTTAATTTCTTAAATATGGATAAAAATTAGAAACAATAACATGTAAGCTACTTTCAACAAATAGACATGTCCTCACTGATTTAAGAATAGTAATTGGGTGTAGCACATTAACTCAGTAGCCTAGAGCAATTTTGTAATAATCTTCTAAAAGCTCAGGGAAAAAAATCAACATTTTATTACTTTTAACATACTGCAGTTACTGCTTTTCTTAATTCATTTTAGTGAGCCGTCAATAATTTCACTCCATTAAATGCTGAATCTAATTAGCTCCAGGTCACAATTTATGCAATTTCTAAGTTGTGTGCTATTTTGAATGTCTAGCAAATGTTACCTGTGGCAACATAAATACATGTTATCTATAGCCTCTCACGGACAGTTGCTCTTTGTTCCTGGGATAGCACACTTCCCACACTGGTGTTTCAGATTGCTCTCTGGACTTTTTGATTTTGTAATATGGAGACATAATGTACAATTACTAATACTACCAGAGAAAAACATGAGATTCCCTGTCAAAAAATATTAATTTCTAAAATGGCGACAGGAGAATCCAGGCAAGGCCCTTTGAGAAAGGCAATATGGAGCTGTAAGTGGCATATCTCAATGAAGTTATTCTGCTGCTTTCCCGAGTGCTTAAAATATTTAAAATGTTTTCTTTGAGAAATTTATACTTATATATAATGTAATATTACCATATCCAATCCCATTTTCCCCATTCAACTCTCCCTGGGCATCCCCAAATAATAAAGTTCTTCAATTCTACAATGGCAAAGACTGTTTGACTTCTATAGCAAGACAGGTGGGCCAACATCCATGTTGACTGTTTGTGGACTCTGATGTCCTTTTGTTTTCAGATAAACAGATGAAGTTTTATTCTTCGACTTTCTATACCTTTGTAAATAAGTTATTCTAGATTATTAGTGCTGCAGTTTCTACAGACTGACTAATTAGCACCTGTGACTGTGAGTATAGATTGAGACAGCATTACCTTGGATCATCTTAGTTCCCTTAACAGTTATTGCCCACCCCTCTACTTGACCTAACATCCCTTTGACCATCAGGTAAAATATTTGGAAAATATTAACTTGGTAGATCATTGCTTATCACTAACTTCTCAAAAGACTGAGAATAACATCTGAGAACCCATTTCAAAATTTGCTTGCTTTGCCTTGCTTTGTCTGCCTGCACTCCCGACTGATGTCCTCAATAATTGGATTGACTCATGGGTTGCTTTTTAGTACACCAACTATAAAATTTCATATGACCACTTCTACAGTAGAACATGTCATTCAAGGCGACCTCAATATGTGATCCTGGGCTGTGATCACACAGACTTAGATATAGTCATCTTATATTTCCTTTGAAAGAAGAGTTGTATTTCACATTGACACTTCATATATGTTGTTCCTAGTTAAGTTTATCAAAAAGTGGTAAAGAGTCCATAGGTGTAAATAATATGTATTTCCTTTACCAAAGCCTGGATGTTACACCTGGGGACTATTTGGTTGTATTCTAAATTGCATCCTAGTGCTTCTATTATTCCTCATGTTTGATGATGCTGCGGTACAGGTATGTACAGCCGGGAGCAGTTTTCTATCAACAGGACTCGGTGGTAGACTGAACAGTATGACTTTAAACATCCATGATGCAGGCAGCAAAGCATAGCAAGGCTGTAGCTTTTATCAATAGAGAAAACATCAATCATTTGCAGCCCTTTAAAGTTTTCTTTATAAATTATTTTATTTTATTATTATTATTACAAATTTCGTAATGTTTTCAAAAGAAGAACTTCACAATTCAAAATGTGTCTATAAAAGTGAAATTTCTAAAAGTCAGACAGAATTCTCTAACCAGAATCAAGCTAAAAAACTCTAATATCCACATAGAAATAGGATAAAAGCTAATTAGAATAAAATTGTAACTTATTATCTGAGTGACTGAAATGCTGTAGGAACATGATTTGTTTGTGGGTTTGTTTGTTTTGATAACATTTTGCTAGTAGTCTAGGCTGGCCTGGAACTCTATTAATGGAGCCTAAGATGACCTCTAACTTGTGACTTCTCTGTTAGCCTAGACCTTGTGAATACTAGAATTGAGAGCCTATAAGAATACACAACTTAATGATTTTTTTTAAAATGGGATGTGTGTTTACTTTACACATTACAGTCCAACTTTGAAGTCAATGCTAGAAAACTTGAACAATATAGAATAAGGAATAAAACTTAAAAAATTTTCTTTGAATAAACAGACAGTTTAATTTATCAATATAAATAATCCAACACTACAACTACATGCTATGATCTAACAATGTTTAGGTTAAAACAGACAAAAGTTATAAAAACAGTATAATGTAGGCAAACAACATGCATTGGGATAGTTCTAAGGATATGAATGACACACGTTCTCTGACCCGACACTTATTTCCCCTCTGTTCCCAGCTCCTATCTACTTTCTTCTCCTGGGTCTCCATGCTGTAAGGTCTAGGGTACAAGCACGTTGGCTCTGTGAACTGACAAGGAACTCGACACCCTGGAAAGAAGACCCTCTCAGAAAGAAATATGAAATGACAGTTGGAGAAAGAGAGAAACCATTGACAGAGTGTGGCACCAGAGTTCTGAGGCAGAGGACTTGGAAACAGCACCCCCTGAGAGAAGGCAGCAGTGATTATGAGGATCCTTGACAGAAAGCAAGAGTTACCCATCTGAGGGGAGAGAGGAGCAACAGGGCTCACCAAAATGGCAGCACAGGTCTGGGTAGGGACACTAAAGCAACAGAAACCACCTGCTTGAGAGTGAAGTTGCAGATCGTAAAAGTTGAAGACCAAAAGTCATAGTTAAAGAGCCTGAGAACAGACTGTATAGACAAATTAGGTTAGAGGTTGACTTCAAAGTTGGACTGTAATGTGGAAGTGTAACCCAAGTAAACTCTTTCCTTCCTCAAATTGTTTTTTTGTGAGTGGTTTATCACAGCAACAAAAAGGAAACCAGAACACAGACCCACGGTGTGGATAATTCAGGGAGCAAAGAGACTTCCTTGGAAATATAAGCAATAATACCCACCTGCTTTTCATGTACCTGTGATCCAAAAGGGAAGATACTGCTGTCTATGAATAGCTTCTGTAAGTCTGCCTGAATTCTATGAACTAGGACAGCTGAGTCAACCCGGACAGACTGACAGTCATCAAATCTTGCTAAGCATGTATCATGAGAGCCCATGTGAATGAAATATTCTGACAAAAATTTGCAAGGAAAACGAGCTACTATGCCAAAAATAAGGAAGAGCAAACTAAAATCAGAACCCAAACATGGAATTTGTCATTAAAATATTGGAGACATATACAAAAGCATGAAACCTCATCGTTGAAATGAAGCTTAAAGACCAAGGCCTTTACTAGAGAGCTAGAAATCATTGCTGACATGGAAATATATGCAATCACTTTGTTCAACTAACAAAAATTAAAATAATTTTAAAAGCAGAAAAGAATATTAGAAGCAGTAACTGAAGAAGTGAAGGATGCCAGGGCCCCAAGAACTACAAGATTTCCAGTACAGTATGCCTTAACTGAAACGGTGTGCTAAATTTGTTACATTTTAAAGAGACGAGGGGAGGATCAGGAAGGGAGGGAGAAGGAGAGAGAAAGAATTCTGAAACAAACAGAAAAGCTAATCTAGACTTATTCTCAAACCTATGAAGTAGAGCATTAAGAACTGCTAAGCAGAAAGGCCTACAGCCCTAGCAGTCTCATTGAGGAACTTGCAAGTAATACAAAAATTAAAATAAATAAGAATTTAGAAGAAAATCTGTAATCTATATAAGTTTTCGGGAGAAAAATATTAAAGGCAAGGGCTTTAAGCCAGCTAAAATATATAAACAAGGAGAAAGACCTCAAGATTTAAATGAAGAGAATTATCACATTCTCTTTCACTCTCTTTCAACCACTAAGGCAAAACACACCAAGTGCACAAAGTATGGACAATACTTGCCTCAGTTTTGGTTTCAAGGAACCTTGGAACCTAATTATGCCATGTCTTGAAGGAGGCAAACCAGCCCACCATTTATAAATGCTTGCATGTAATTGACTTTTAATTCAGATTGTATGCACACATATTTCATATTCTAAGCAAACCTTCCCAATAATTTTTTTTTTTTGTAATTTTAACACAGGCTATATTGGAGTTCAAGAAGAACAGTTCAATAAGGACATTTTATTGATTAAATAGATAGGTTTGGGGCTTGTTCACATGTTATATGAAGGTAACAAATATGGAATCTTAAACATGAAGTCCTCAGAATGTAAAATGAGTGTGAGTAGGCAAACAAATACAGAACCAGTCTTTTGGGATTTGTCTGAGTTATTTTACTATATTTCAACTCTTAAAACAGAATTACTCACATGAATATACGTTATCAACAACTGCTATATGTAAAAATTAATGAAAAAGCATGTGCTTTGCCCAAATTTTAAGGTGCAAAATTTCCTCATAGTAAAATTATTATGGCAAGTTATTGCTGATAAATACAGTAGTTCAATTATTAGTATTCAAATATATTCAAATATTTTAAATGTTTTTGAAAACTACTTAATATTCTTAAGTAGTGGACTTGTATGTTCCATCCAAATATCATCCATGAAAATGAGAATGACTTTGAAATAATTAACCAAGCTAAAATGTTGATTAAAAAGAAATGAAACGTCTAATTTTTTTGGAAAACATGAATTTCGCTGCCCTCTAAAAACTCTACTTTCCTTGGAACCTGGAAAGTTCTCAGGAATTGAAAGGAAATATTATTTTTCTCTACCTTCAATTTTATAGTATTTTTAAGTCAGTTTTTGGTACAGCATTAAAATTGAAATTCAAAGTAGTCTATAGACACAAAGAACTTATAAATACATATAGCTTCTATGAAACAGACAAGCAAGTGGCATTTTAAAGTCAAACTTTATGTATGTGGGTTAGAAATGAAGGAGTGTAAATACTCTCTTCTGATTTGCATCCATTTGGAAATCAGAGCTGGAAACTCATAAATTTCATATTAAATGATACATAAATATCATAGGTTAAAGGACAAATTTTCAATGCAGCATTATGCTCCCAAAGAGAATTACTAAAGCTAGTAAAATGAAGAAAGTTAATGCTCCCAGTATTATAGAAATATAATCTGTAGATATTTAAAGTAGACTCAAAAAGCTCATGATATTTTCTGCAGGATATGTAAACAAGTTTCTAAATTTGGAAGCAATGCTGTGTTCACCTAATTTTCTTGCGAGTTTGAAACCGGTCTCCAGAGTTGAGGCACCAAGCATTTCCTGAAACGAGGTGCCAATCATTCTCAGAGCCTTTCCTGTCAGAAAATGTCAGCCATCTCACCTCATCTCTTCAGAAACTGGATTTATGTCTGAGAAACTTTGGCTAGTATTCAGAGAAGGTAGCACTAGGTGCTACTAGATATGGCCGGAGACATAGTTGCATGTCTCAAACAATTTGCCTACAATCTCCATTTAATATGTCATTCACAGTCATTAATGATCCTCACAAGACACAACATGAAAGGGCACGGAAGCAGGTGGCTGGAATGTCACCTGTCCCAGGTCACTTCTGCTCTGTTCAGGAAATGTTCTCATTTCCATAATGCATTTGTGTGACCTGGGCTTATTATGCAAACACCAGTCTATATGATAGATTGCAAACTGTCTTGTTCTGTGGGAAACTCTATTATCACTTCCCTGTAATTCTATCTCTCTCCCCCTGTTCATTTTTCTTTCATTTCCACCTTTGTTTCATGGGTTGTTTACTATCTCCTCTCTTTCTCTCGTTAATGCATTTTTCCCAGACTCAGATACCCAGAGTGAAGAGGAAGACCATTGCCCTCTTGGGGGGATAAATGGTGCTACTTTTCTTCTGTAACTCTAGCCCTCTCACATCCTTCATCATGCCCTGATTCTTGGCAGTGTTATTTGGAAGAGCCTTTGAGCTCATCATAAGCTGTCCTCAGGGCCCTTATCCTCTGTCTTAAGGTGATGCTATTTCATAAAGAATTTCATTCAATTCTCCAGTTACAAAACCATTTTTAAATGGGGTTCAGACTTTTCTTTAGTTGAATTCAATTCTATAATACAGAAAGTTACTTTCATTTTTATAAAATGTGGAGAGTAAGTCTCACTGGGGAAAAAAATCCTCTCATTTGGTTTAAGACAGATGAATAATAAAGAGAGAAAAAGATAACTGGATTGTTAAAATTTGACTGCAAGGAGAAGATAATTTAAACTCAAGAGCTGTCAGCACAGAATAGAAGGAGGATGATAAAATGTAGATCATAGATACCCAGGCGAGTGAGATTTCTGAATGAACATCTAATAATACTGAACAACCGGTGGACCTTTTGAAAACCCTGAAAGGCCAGTCCCTAAGAGCATCTTTCCCTCTAGTCTGTGTGTCAGTTAGTTCAAATGTGTCACTGTAATTCATGCACTGTGTGTGCCTGTGTTCACATGAGTGTAGGTAGGTGTGTGAACATGTCTACACGCTTGTGCACATGCAGATAAAGGTTAGGAAACAATTCCAGTGTTTGCTTTAATAGGGGACACTGATATCTCCATCTGTCTCTGTGTCTCTCACACTCTCATTTCTGGGCAGGGTCTCTCACTGGCCTGGAACTCACCAAGTAGGGTAGGGAATCTGTCTCCATGTCCTCACCACTGGTATTCCAAGTGTGCACCACCATGACTAGCTTTTTCACTGGTTCTGGGGATTGGACTTAGGTTTCATGTTCAAGGAAACAGTAAAATAACAACATCTTAAGTCAGAGGTATAAAAATGCAAGTGTGTTTCTTTTCAGAGACTTTCCAGGGCAGAGGGTTCTATAAGGAACCTTGGGGTGCCCTGTTCATAAGGAACTACTAAAGCCATGAAGGCATTCAGATATGGGTAAAGTAGGCCTGGATATATGTAGGCAGAGTTTCTCTGTGTCTTGGCAGCCTTTTCCAAATAACCACAAAGAAGCTTACAGATTGAACCTTGGGGTGTCCTGTTTACACAGAACTACTGAATTCAGAAAGGCATTCAGATATGGGTAAAGTGGGCCTGGATATATGTAGGCAGAGTTTTTCTGTGTCTTGGCAGCCTCTTCCAAATAACCACAAAGAGGCTTAATATTAATTATAATGCTTAGCTGATAGGTCAGGCTTGTTACTAGCTAACTTTTGCAGTTTAAATCAGCCCATACTTATTACCTCTGCCATGTGGCAGTACCTTCTTTCAACATGGCATTTTAATCTTGATCCCCTCTGTGTCTGTTTGTGATTTTTCTGATTCATCCTTCTTCCTCCCAGCATTCTCTTGACTCCCAAAATTCTGTCTCATTATTAAAGAATCAGCTTTTTAATAATGAGAGCAACACATTTACACAATATAAAAAAGCCTTATTCAACAGTATTTCTGCCTTTTTGCCTAAATAAAAAGGAAGGTTTCAATTCTTTTTTTTTTGTTCTAGTCATTTTAACATTTATTCAGCATTTTCTTTTTTTTTTAAATTCATTTATTTATTAAAGATTTCTGTCTCTTCCCCGCCACCGCCTCCCATTTCCCTCCCCCTCCCCCAATTAAGTCCCCCCCCCAGCCCGAGAAGCAATCAGGGTTCCCTGTCCTGTGGGAAGTCCAAGGAACCCCCACCTCCATCCAGGTCTAGTAAGTAGAGCATCCAAACTGCCTAGGCTCAAAAGTATATGCTCTACGATGTTCATAGCAGCATTGTTTGTGATAGCCAGAACCTGGAAACAACCTAGATGCCCTTCAATAGAAGAATGGATGAAGAAAGTATGGAATATATACATATTAGAGTACTACTCAGCAGTAAAAAACAAGGGCTTCTTGAATTTTGCATGCAAATGGATGGAAATAGAAAACACTATCCTGAGTGAGGTAAGCCAGACCCAAAAAGAGGAACAT
The DNA here is from genome assembly GCF_018167655.1 of Microtus oregoni. Taxonomy (NCBI): domain Eukaryota; kingdom Metazoa; phylum Chordata; class Mammalia; order Rodentia; family Cricetidae; genus Microtus; species Microtus oregoni. The sequence continues at coordinate 32,086,085 of NW_024543069.1, read as the reverse complement.
GGGATGTACTCACTCATATATGGTTTCTAGCCATAAACCAAGGACATTGAGCCTATAATTTGTGATCCTAGAGAAGCTAAATAAGGAGAACCCAAAGAAAAACATATAGGCATCCTCCTGAATATTAACCTTCAGCAGGCGATGAAAGGAGACAGAGACAGAGACCCACACTGGAGCACCAGACATAAACCTCAAGGTCCAAATCAGGAGCAGAAGGAGAGAGAGCATGAGCAAGGAACTCAGGACCGCGAGGGGTGCACCCACACACTGAGACAATGGGGATATTCTACTGGGAACTCACCAAGGCCAGCTGGCCTGGGTCTGGAAAAGCCTGTGATAAAACCGGACTCTCTGAACATAGGTTTCAATTCTAAGTAGTAAAAATATATACTACAAAAGCAGTTATCAAGTAAGAATTAACAGTTATAATATCTAGTCCATTTGTATTTGGCAAAATTAGAAAAAACACTCTATTATTTATCTTATCTTTGTGAGTCTAATATTTTATACTTAATTTACCTTTTATCATAACTAAGGAAAACTTTAACTGTGACTATCTATTTTTTGATCTCCATCAATGATTCCAAAAGGAAAAAAATGTTACCTAATGATGAAGACATGTGATTGCTTGGATAGTCATGCAAAGTCCTTCTGTTATGGGGGGAGCATCCATCCTTGGCCTACAGACCTAGTATTTCTGACAGACTTTATTGAGAAGCAGGGAATTTTGAAGAACTGTTTTACATTGTCTTGGCAAAGTTTGGCAGTCAGTTTTTTGCATCCTGTTGTCCCAGCTTGTACAGTATACTGTCAATATTTCAGACAAGGGCTGATTTTTGGCTACCTTTTTCGATAAGGAAAACAAAATTTATGTGGAGTTTCTTTGATGTCCATCATCACTTTTTTAAAGTAAATTGGTGCTGTCAGGAGCAGACGTGTCTCATGGTCATGAGAAACCTTAGGTTATTAAACATATTAAATTGAATATTCTGGAGGTCTTGGAAGCTTTTGAAGACCATCTATCTATCTAAATATAACTGTATATGACCTTGAAAACATACCTTACATGACTATAGGTATGACTATTATAGATGACTATTAATTTATATTTCTTAATTATACATTGCATTTTAAAATGAACTACATCAATACAATTACCCAAATAAGAGTAGAAACACAGTATAGCAAAATTGACTTTATTATTTCTATATCATATCCCCAATTTTTCCTTTAGAAAGAGATATTTGAATTTAAATCTTTTGTTTAGCTTTTTTTAAAAAATATATCTAATAACAAATTGTAATCCACTCCCTTTAACAATGACAAACATTCATAAAAATTCACTGAATATTCAAAACCTGCCGTATTCTATCTCTTGGGAATCTGAGAATCACTCTGTAGATTACTTTCTGTTGTCTGTGGGCACTGGTATCTTTGGGGAAGCACTGAGAAAATCTGGGTAATTGTTAAGTCTTGGGAGGAGTATTTTGTTAGACTTGATGTCAGCCAGAAGTCTTGAAACTATTCTGGATTCATAACTTCAAGGAAACTGCAACAGAAGCATTTTGAGATGCTGGATCACCTGGGCCATTTGCTTTCTAGTCCCCTTGCTCTGAAAATACATAAAATATTAAAAGTAACATATATATCTATATTAGTACAATTATACACTGTGTTGTACACAAGTTAGCCAAAGATGATTTTTGTTTTATGTGAGCTGGTAAAAAAATATTATGTGTTTTTTTTTTAGTTTTTTTTTTTTTAGGCTTATTTCTTGTTTCTTATGTCTGTAGTCAGGATTTTCAGGTGATCTTCATCATTAAAACCTGATCATCTTTAACCTGGAATGAATTCACAGCTTCTCATTTCCTGTGGAAATAAAAGCATAACCTAGTCCCCAAAGTAACATATCTTTTGATTTCCACCTTGAGAGCATTTTAAAAATATATAGGTTGGTTTAATCTAGCAGTTTTCATATACCAGTGTTCCTTATCGCTCCTTCATTAGCAGTCAAAAAAATTAAAGACAACACAATAACATACAGACTCTGTGTATTTCATATCTTTATGTGGCTTTTTTCTTTTATATGGTTTTACTCCTTTTTAAGGATTTTATTGTTTTAACTCTATCTATCTATCTATCTATCTATCTATCTATCTATCTATCTATCTAATGGTTGTCTATACTCCTTTTCTTTTGTCTCCCAAGACTTTACATGATTTTAAGCACATTGAAACTCATTAGAGTTTTTTTCCCCATCTGTATCTGTCTTTACTGAGCATCTGTAACCTTTTCTGTCTTCATGAGCGAAACCCCAAACCTGCCATGCAGTGCACTGGCTCATTCTGATGGCTCTAGCCCACAGGCAGAGAGTGGGAAGTGCCTCTTTGTACCATGCCTGTGTGAGAGACTTCAGGAACCCACCATAAGGTTTAGCTCATAATGTGTTGGCAGCTGCTGGGAGACAGATCTCTGTACTGTAGCCAGCAGGAGAGACATGAAACTAGGAAGCCATGTTTGGTTCCGTTTTTGTGTGTTTAGAACCTTTTGAAAGCTTTCTCAGGTCTTATGTAGATGTATGTTCAAAATGTTTGGGCACCATTGTAGACAGAGTTTCTCTGTGTCTCAGCAACTGCTCCCAAATAATTACAAAGAGACTTAACATTAATTATAAATGTTTGGCCAAAAGCTCAGGCTTGTTACTAGCTTGCTCTCACATTTTAAATTAATGAACATTTCTTTCCTACCCTCTGCCACATGGCAGTATATTCTTTTCAAATAGGTATGTTCATTTTGCTTCCCCCTGCATCTGTTTGAAACTCCTCTGACATAGTTTCCAGCATTTTCTCTGCCACAAAGATCCTGCCTAGCTGTCAGCCAATTAGTTTTTTATTAACAATGAGAGCAACACATTTTCACAGTCTATATAAGGATTAATCCATAGCAGATATAGCTCTTTCTGGTAGCAGACTTTGTTATCATTCCTATGATAATTTTGGCAGGTAAGCACTGTGCAGAAGCCATGGACATTTACTGAGACTTCAAAGGAAAGCTGAAGAGACCAGACAGAGTGTTACTGGTTAGGAGCACCCCAACAGAGGATACTCCATTAATTTGTGAAACAGATACAATAGCAGTAGAGAACCTAGGAAGGGTTATTATTATTGTCGTTAGATGGATCTACACATAACTTAATCTCTTATCTTGTTTCTTTTAAAAACACATGTGGGGAAAACCTTGATATTGAACAACACGTGGTTGGAAAGTGGATGATGTTTTAGGGCTGAGCCCCAAAAAGCTTTTCAGATTATTGAAATAAAGAGGACAGGCTCCTTTTTCATCTTATTGAAACACGTCAATGTTTAAAAATATTAGAATGGGTTGAGGTTTTGGAAATAAGAGTGATTTATTGTCATATAAAATTAGTTCCTTGGGCTTCTGAAGTCTACATACTAACACACAGCTAAAGATTTTGCATTAATGTTCTGAGAAAGCCTGTATAGGTTTCCCATCGATCTTGCCAGTATGGGAATCATTATTATGCTCAACTTACTAAAATTTGGTGAACATTTCTTCTTTTTGACATATTTTGAAATATTTCAAGTAAATTTAGAAATATAAACTCTTTAGAAGTTAGATAAACCTCATCTCAATCCATTAGCTTTTGTTGCTTTATCCACCAGGACATGTTTAATAACCTTCAGAAATCATTCTGGCTTTTACATTTTGAAATGCCAATTTGTCAACTTATATTGTCTTAGATAATTTCATTTTCTTCCATGTTTCAATTTGTTACCATAAAATAGTAAGCAGAAATTCTACATGAGTTTTATCAAGACTTCACTTTTATTTAAAACTGTTCTCGTTCTTAGGACTTATTCCAAGACTGCCCTTTGTCTGTTCATGCTGAAACATATGTGACCCCAAATTTTGACATTTGAATTGAGCAAATCTATAGTCCGAAACATTGCCCAAAATACATATACTGCAACTATGATTAGCAATAGATACACACACAGTTTTCAAATTTTTCAGATAATATAAAATACTACAAATGTGCATATTTGGCTACTGCAATTATCAGCATTAGATCATCTTTTTACTTTTTCCTAAGTCTAAATTTTGAAATAATGCAAAAGAGGGAAAATATAAATGACTAATCATAATGGCATGCTCCTATACCTATTTCTTTATCGGCAAAAAATCCAAGTGTTTTTCAGAAAACACATTTGCATTTATTTATTTATTTGTGTTTGTGTGTGTGAGAGAGAGAGAGAGACAGACAGAGAGAGAGAGAGAGAGAGAGAGAGAGAGAGAGAGAGACAGCAAGGGTTCATAGGAGGACAGTAAGTGCACAGAACTGAGAGAGCAATGTCTGGAATTCAGTTCTTTCCTTCCAGCACTTGGGTCCCAGGGATCAAACTCAGGTCCTTATGTTCTCTGGCAGTGCCTTGCTCACTGACCCATCTCATTGGCCTGCCAATGTAGAAGAAGCTTTCGGCACAGGACAGTGTTAGGAAACCAAGCCTTTGGGTGCCTGTGTAATTATAACTTGAGCATGTAATCCCTCCAAAAATGATAAAAGTCCTTAAAATATAAACTATATGAGCTGCCCTGCTAATATCTCCACATGACAGTGAAACACTATCATCAATCATGACCAAGAAGAGACCTCTCATCAAAGAGTGACTTTGTTAATGACTTGGTGCTGCCTGCCCGTCTAACAAAGCCAGAAGAAATATACTTTTACTGCTTATTATCTACCTTGTCTTTTGAATATCAATCAGACTTCTTTAATCTCATTACCTTTGAAATGTAGAGTAATTTTTTTTCTGTCTTTTTGCAAAGTATTCAGGAATGGGACTATTGCTCCACAACCATGCACACAGTTTTCAAATGGAAGCTGTTACATTTTGTTATATCTTACATGCATTTTTTTCATGTATGTGAGGAACGGGATGGTATCTGGTCTTTACTATCTATAAGAAGCAAATTTATTACATGATCGAAAGAGTTAGCTATTGACAATATTCTCATTGTTTCATAGATGTATCTGTTAGGATTGGCCTCTGCATTTTGATTGGTTATTATTAGATAATTGGTTATCTAATACCAAACTGTCAGCCTTGAAAATATACATACAAGCAACGTTACAGGTGGAAGAGGTGACATTTACGAATATATATGTATTTAAATATACATATTTGCATGTAACAATAATTTAAAAAGAGGCAATGAATTTCAAAGGAAGTAAAGGGGAGTAAATGGAGGGTTTGGAGGAGGGAAAGGGAAGGAGGAAATTAAGTAATTATAGTCACAAAAATTAAATAATTTAAAAAGGATACTGTTATGTACGCACACAAAATTGATTTAAATATTTGTGTTGAAAGTGACTTAGCAAAATAGTACTATTTGAGAAAGTCCATAGTATGCATAGAAAAGCCTTTTAGCTGCGTCCTTCTAAGGTACTGTAGCTCCTCCTGCTTTCTTTTGTCTTGTACATAAAGAAAAGACACTTGCTCTTCCCCACTATGGGTGGACCCTGGTGAGTTCGTGACGACTCATACATTTGTGAACCTTCAAATTTAGGGGAATTAACACTTTGGGAGATAGACGAACAAAAATGGGGAAAAGCAGCTGAAAGAGAAATATCCTTTTTGCCTCTCATATGAGAGATGTGTGTATCTGAAGTTTCTTTTCCTCTTTGCTAATAATCTTCCGGTCCACTTCATGACTTAATTGCTTCTTGCACATGACAAATGTTTTTTTTTCTGCAGAATTTTCTGATATTTCTTTCCCTGCAGCCTTGGATACATTTTTGGTCTGCTTTTACCACAGTCACTTTGAGAGAGATTTTCTGTCAAGCATAATGGGAAACCAACTCCCAAGGAACATCATTCTAGAACCTTTTTTCTAAGAAAAAAGTCTCCTAAAGGTCCACAAAGCAGAGAAGCATACAGCCTTCTAACTCAAAAGTCTCCCTGAATGGCTTTTAAAGTTCCACGTAAGGGCCCTTCATGCTGCAGAACCTTTCTAATGTGAAACTGAGTGAGTTTGTTGACAGGAAATTAAAACACACACTCTACTGTGGACATGTTAAATCCTACCTTCCACCTGGTTCTGATAAACTGGATCGTCTATTTTCTTCCCTCACACCCGAGGCCCAGTGTCACTCAAAGCCTGCTAGAGTTTCTCATAATTCCTGCCTCCTCCCTCAAATTTCTGAAGGGCTTCCAAGCACTAAGTTAAAGCCCTAGGCCATGCTTCCCTCAGAACATAGTCAGGCTGTCGGGATCTTTGCACATCACTGCTTTAAACAGTTTCTTGGGAACTGACAACATGAAAATGCCTCACAAAGCCCTTACCTAGAGGTGACCATCACTCACGACTCTACAGACACTGAGCAAATGTGTATTTAATACAGATTGGGGTTTTAAAGCTAAAACATTCAAAGTTATACTGTTAATTCTGGCCTTTGTAAACAATTTAGACCCCGAAGTAAACGTAGGTACCCATTTATCTTCACTGTGACTATCATCTCCGAATATACAACTATGGCTGCATATTCACAAGGAGACATTTCCATAGGCACAGGCAAAGTGAGAGCTTTAGTCAGACATGCCCTCAAGGAGCCCGTAGTCTCCAGGAGAAGTTTACAGCCGATAAAATTACCTTTGTCAATTGCCTGGAAACCTCAGGTACTTCAATTTCTAAAACCTCCATTTCACTTAGACTTGAAAGGCATTCAGAAGAAAAGAAGATATTTGAGAAAATTTAGATGTTTAGAAATTGTAGCCTATAAAAGAGAAGCCATTCGAAATTGTCATTTGGAGGTAGTAGATTTTGATAGAATTCTCATTGTTTTCTCAAGCTCTTCCGTACTATTCACATTTGGAAAATGCAATGTTTAAAACATTTGTTCGCTTCAAGCAAGGCTTTTTCCTCCAGGCGTAACAAGATCAACCCATCACCAGCTCAGACTAGAAATTGCTTTGGCCTGGTGCTCAGGCAACTAACTGAGCAGAAGGCTGACATGGTAGCTAGGTCCATGGTAATAGTAATAGGCAACTACATTCCATAGGAGAAGGAAGGCCGAGGAAGAGGTGATCACAGGAACCTCATTGGATTCCAGCCATTACTTCCTTCGATCCGCACCCTCCAGCTACAAGTGATCTTGGTGCTGGAATATAAAGGATGTAGAAGCTTAATTGAGAGTGTGTTTCATGATGCAGCATGCATAACTCTGTTATCATCTATAATGGGGTGGGGACTTGGAGTTATATAGCTCTTTTGTGGTCATCTAGGTTCCTGTAAACAACCCATCGTCCACACTCCGGAAGTAAATACAGTAAACTCAAGTACATCTTGTTGGTGAAATCATTACTTCTCTCTGCTGCTGGTATTCTGTCTAGATCAACAGACTTTTTTTCACATGGCTGCAGAAAAAGTTAATGTAACAGGCACACAAATACAAAATAATTCTTTAATTTGATGGAGCTTGTCCACACACAAGGATTTATTTGCTTATTGATCATACATTTAACGCATTTCTACTAACGATCATTAATTATGGAGTAATTGGTAGAATTTAATTTAAATCAGAAAGGAATAATATTTAATAATTTTTGTCTGAAATGAATTCAATGTGCACTGAGGAAAGCAGATTGAACCAGTGATGGAGTCCTTAAAAAATAGTTATAGGAAGACAAGTTCTGTGAATGAAAAAGGTGACTTATATAGTTAATCTATTTGTGTACTAGAAAACATTTATATGGTATCTATTCATATACAATTTTCATTTAACAGCCCATAAATATGTTCTTTATGCAGTATCTCTTTATATGAGAGTAGTTTCATGTGTGTATCTAGTGGTCTCATCACTCTCTTTTTTGTTTATTGAGACAGCATCTTTTACTGGGACGTGGAGCTTATTGGTTTTACTATGCTGTCTGGTCAGTAAGCTTCAGGGATCCTCATGTTGCTGCCTGTCTAGTGTCAGGACTACAAAGCACATGTCACCATGCCCAGTGAGGAGCGAACTCACAACCCCATGTTAGATGGCAAGCATTTTACTAACTGAGCCCTCTCCCAGATCCCACAACAGTGCACTCAATTAAATTGTGCATAATATTTGGAAATAAAAGCTTGGAGAATGGGGACCATAAAAGGGAGAGCTCATATTTTATCATCACGGTTGTGGTGTAGACCCCATGGAGATTAGGCACTAGGGATGGAGGGAAGCTCTGTCTAAAGACATTTCTTGAGTGTTTGTCATGGGGCAATGACCTGAAAATGAGGTTGGAAGAGTGATTTGCTCTTCTACATCAGGAAGCTCATCACACTCATTAATTGTTTCTTCTAAGTGGTGCCAAAATGAGTCAAAGCAAGACCAACCACAGAGAACAAGCCCCAGGGGCCCTGAGTACAGGCTTGGAGCAGCAATGAGGGAAAAAAAAATAAAACAAAGGGGGAGAGAACTAAGAGAGAGATCCAAATGGCAAAAGGAAAGTTCAATGCAGAAAAATGCAGACACATCCCCAATACAGGAAGGTCTGTGCAAGTGATTATGCAAATGAAGAGAGAAGGGTTAAAGGTTGAGGTTTCTTACAAGTAAAAATGCCCACAGGCATTATCACATGCCAGATTTGGGTTCATTACTAGAAAATGATTAGAATCAATGCTACAATGTCAGGAGTCATCCAAATGGAGAGGCTGGCTTATGAAAAACAATAACAGAATTAATGAACAGGCTTTAACCTTTAAGTTCAACACATATTTAATTCTGTTTGTCTGAGCAAAACTTAAATATAGGGGAAGTAATTTATTGTTAAAGCCATGTAAAGTGCAATGATTATTATGCTAATAAGTTCGGATGAGAAGAATCCCTTGCTTTATAAATGTCATAGATTAAAAATGGATACTGCTAATAATTACAGCAGTGATGATTTTATGATTTTAAACACAGATCATTTTACTCCGGTATTAATTGTCTTTTTAAAATTTAGCAGTTTTATTTTAATCATGTGGTATCATATATAAGCATTTGGGATATCAAAAAACTACTCACATGTACAACAGCTTACAGCCGTATGCTAGATATTTAAAAGACATGGAGTTTTCCACATTTTTTCTGAAGGGATGGCAGTTTAAAATGCTATGAGAGACATTTTTATAGGAGCACAATTTGCTTTAACAGTCATTGCTTTGGGTTTTAGATCTTGAAATGAAGGCTGTTCACGCCTAAGTGGCTCTCATATTTTGAATCAATTATCTCTGGTATTTGCAATTAGCGTGCTGGTCACTTTTTAGCTGCACTCAAGTTTGAAATGTTCAGATTAGGTAGAAGAAATTAACTCGTTTGTGACCTTTAGCATGAATAATGTCCTTTTCCAAGATTTCAGATTAACATCGAAAGTAATTCAATTTTATAAGCCAACTGGTTGCAGAAAGTTGGGTTGTGCACTGTTTGGGGGAAGATGAATATTTTATAACGCATTAAAAAGTCCTCCTAATTTTTCTATCTAAATATTTCATAAATGATTTCCCTCCTCTCCCTCCACCCACAATACAACTCTCCTACTTCAGACCCTAAATTATCTTTCCTGGCACTTTTACTTTCAGATCTGCAGTCCGGCTATGTCTGACTGTTACTATCCAAGCAGGTCTGGTTTCTTCAGACATTTCTTCCTAAATAACCTCGTTGGCTCTGTTTGTTCCCACAGATTGAAATATTATTTTGATCCCATTTTCAATAAAGGAAGCTGACCCTATCTCTATAAGGATGTAGTTAAGTTTTGTCAGTGACCATTTTTGACACAAAGTTATGGTTACTGAGACAAAAAAAAAAAGTCTGCTTGGACTGGGATGATGGCTTTGTTGGTAAAATGTTTATTGTGAGGATCTGAGTTCAGTCCCCCCCAAATTCATATGCAGAATTCCATGCTTGGTGATGAGAGCTGTACTCTCAGTGATGGAGAAATGGAGACAAGCAAATCCTTGGGAATACCTGGCCAGCTTGCCTATGCAAACTGGCCAGCTCCAGGTTAATCACAAGTCCTATTTCAGAAAAGCAAGGTAGCCATTTCCTGAGGAACACACGCATTTCCTGAGCAATACACACACACACACACACACACACACACACACACACACACACACACACAGTGGGACTTTCTAGAGGAGGCCTCTTTGGAGCAAGGTCAGTTGGAGGAAAGAGGAATGAGAAGTGGGGAGAATGAATAGAAAACCCAGCTCTGCCTTGAGCCAGTTCTGTCATGTGTAGATATGGTTTCTGGAATTCCTGCAAGATGAAAACACCTTAAACAGAAGAAGCTAAAAGAATCCCTGAGAAGCTGAGTTGCAGCTTTCACTTGCAGAGCCCAGTGTTCTTCCAATAACCTTGCATTTGTCATCCCCATTCCCTGTCCTGTTTAAAACATTTTAATGAATTAAATGACTTTTTGCCATATGCAGAATTGAATACAGCTGAGATGTGCAGAATGAACCTAGGGCATGGAATGATGCATTCTCCTCCTCTTTCTTTAATCATTGTCCATGTTCCACCAAAGAGTAGTTAGAAGTAAAGAGAAGATTAAAAATTTGACACAAACATAGCTTGCTATGATGAGAAAGCAATACATAGGTTAACTGAATAAATAGCATGACTCTATTTTCTGATTTTAAACAAATGTGAGTTAGACAAGAAAGAATATCCCTTTCTTTTTGATATTAAATAAAATAAATTTAATGGCTCAAAACAATGCACATCAATTGTCCTTCAGGTGTTTAGGTCCAGGTTCTGGACATAGTCCTTATGTTGTTATCAGGGCTGAATTCTCCCCTAGAGTCTTGGCTGAAGAAATATTATTCTTAAGCTCACTCAGGTTATTGGCAAAAGTTTTTTTTTGTTTTTGTTTTTTTTTTTTGTATTTCTGAGACTGAAGGAAGTGGCTTCTTGCTGATTGTTACTTAAGACTGTCTGTAGGGTGCAATTGACAGAGAGCAGCCATCTTCTTCTAAGTTTGCATGGGAGCTGCTCGTACAGGTGGCTAGCAAGATAGAACTTTACTAACCTCTCTTCGACTCATTGTGAAACTTATAGCACATTCTGCTGTGACTTAGAAGCAAGTCACAGTCACTGGTCCTATTCTTGTTCAAGGGTTAACACTTGGGGCTGGAGATCATATTGGGCATCTTGGAATTTTAAATTTTAATGGTATATGTTGAAGTGGTAAATCAATTTATATTATTCTTAGATACAATTCTATAATACTAAAATCTAAACTAGAGCAATTGGGAGATAACCAGTTACTTTCCTGTTGTGATAATATACTTGATGAACATGCACTTAAGGAAGAGAGAATATTTTAGGTTGCAGCCTGAGGAATCTTGCCTGTCATGGTGGGGAAAGGCATAGGAGCTAGGCTGGTTATAACGTGTCTGCAGTCAATCTGGGTGCTCAGCTCACTTTCTCCTCTTACGATTTTCAAGACCATGGTCAAGATATGGAAGTAGCCACATTTGAATTGAGTCTTTCCACTTCAGTTAAATATCTTCAAAAACTTTCTCAGAGACCTATAATTTAGGAAATTCTAAATCCAGTCATAATGATAATGATGATGGACCACCAGGGGGAACAATCTTGATGCTATCTTATTCCTTCTTGGCATTACCAATATATACTGATGAAAGGTAGGGTACTAGTTAATGAAACCTGGCTCAACTAAGGTAGGCAAAGTAATACTGCTGAGTGCTTTCAGTTATGGTGATATTTTATAAGTAGATGGTATTTTGTAAGTAGATGTTTCTATGTGCAAGACCAGTAGGAAACAAACCCACCAGACTATTCTTGCTGCATTGACTTGGTTCTATTTCATAAAGATGTATTCCCCTCAAACAAAACAATTATCTTTATGTTGATATTAAGTTGATATTCAATGAACATTATGTTTTTAAAGATTCATTTTATTTGTGTGTGTGCGTGATTATGAATAAATGGTATGTATAAACAGGTACCTAGGGAGGTAAGAATGGGTCATTGGATCCCTTGAAGGGGGAGTTACAGAAGTTTGTGAGCCACCCAATATGGGAAACATCCAGTCCTCTGACAAAGCATTAGTTCTATTAGCTGCTGAGCCTTCTCTTTAGACACTTATTGAATTTTATTTAGGTCATAGTTTTAGCTTTTGAGGCAAAATTTAAAAGTAGCTCCGAGTGCCTGTTGTTATAGATGAAGTTTTCTCCCCATCAAATACATGTGCTCAGCTTCCTTATCACACTACTATATGATGTTAAGGGATGAAGTGTTTGGGTAAAGAAGATGTAATAAGGCTATGAGCTCAAAATGATCATTGGTAATCTTATGAGTTGAGTCAGGAGAAACAGCCTCTCTTTCTTTTCAGTAATGTGAGTAAACAAGGAAGACCCAATAGTGATGGCCTGGTGTGGCTCTCTGCAGACACTGAGTTTGTCTGCATCTTGACCTTAAACATCTCTAACTATGAGATATAAATGTTTATTGAGTGGCTTACTCTGTCTATGGCAATCTGTTATAGCAGCCTAAATTTACAAAGGTGTCTACCAAGACATTATGCAACACAGAGAACTGATTTGGAATTGATGTTTTAAAAGACAGAATAACTGGACAGAATAACTCTCTACCAGTAGTTTCTACTTTTACTTTTTGGAAATATCCCATCTAATTCTAAACTTATTTTAACTATTTCCAGACTATTGTGAGGCTCACATTAAGTTAATCATAGAAGAGCTGGTGAAATGGCTCATTGGATAAAGGTGCCTGGTGCTGGGCAACCTGAGTTTGATTTTCAGAACCCACATGGTAGAAGGTGAAAACTGACTCTTGCTAGTTGCCCTCTGACCACCACATGTGTACTGTGTTGCTCTTGTGTGTGTGTACATGCACACATCCAAATAAATGAATTTCAAGTTAACCAGAGTAAATTGACATTTGTAGAACACTTTAGGAAGAGTCCATTTTGAATAGCTCTGTGATATGGGAACTATGCTGTGAATACCATTGGTTAATATACAAACTGTCTTGGGCCTGCACAAGGAATAGAGGTGGGTGGGGAAAACTAAACTGAATGCTGGGAGAAAGGAGGCAGAGGCAGAGGCAGAGAGAAACCATGTAACCAGCCCAGAGACAGATGCTGGGAACTTTAGCTGTTAAACCACAGCCAGGTGGCAATACACAGATTAATAGAAATGGGTTAAATTAATATGTAAAAGTTAGCCAATAAGAAGATAGAGTTAATGGACCACACAATGATTTAATTAACACAGTTTCTGTGTGATTATTTCGGGATAAGCAGCCGGGAACAAGCTAGTGGCCTTCTTACTACAGCTCTGTAGCACAAAACCATGCAATATTTATTAAGCCTTAGTTCTATATTTTTGTATGGGAAACTCCAAGAATTAGTAAGAAACATGCATATTTATCTCACCTAATATTGTTGTGAATGTTTTATTGCCAACAGTGTGCTGTTAAAGCAATCTTTTTTTACTAATTAAATTTTTTTCATTGATTTTTACATACCAACTGCAGTTTCCTCTCCCTCTTTTTCTCTTCTTCCTTACCCCCACTTCCCCTCTGCCTCCCCCACCCATTCTCCTCTGTTTTCTTTCAGAAAGCCAATCTTAAAGAATAAAGTTAAGTAATCTATTAAAGGGCACATATTTAAGACAACCTGACTCAAAAGCTCACATGTGAACTACTGTAGAGGATACTTTAGAAGAACAGAGCTACTCTTGCCTTGGACTGGCACTACTTAATGAATAGCTTACCAATTAATATGAATAGGATGGCAATTTTCATCTAGAAAACAGAAAAGACTTGCTGTATTTGATGCTTACACTAACAGGAATGTGTGTTCATGATCTCGAGGTCTATTTCTACAGAATTATTATTTGCCTTTGGAAGAATTACATTGATGGTGTCCCCGTGTTGTGCACACATTCACTGTAATGTCCATTTCTTCCAATTTCATGGAGTAGCTTCTCTAGAAAAATATGTTTTGTATATATGCTTTGGTATTGATTTTAAGAGAGCTAAATGATATAGTCTCTGTGTGATTGCTTCATCTCTCATTTATACTAAGAGCATGAATGAGTTTCTCAAATGCCTACTGTTTATAAAGACAGTTATATGGTTTGCAATGGAGCTGGGCTTCCATAACACATGTCCTCAGGATCCTAAGTGACACACAGATCAACTGAGGCTGGACCTGCTACCTTATCAGTCTTCTAATATATAGACCATACCAAAAGCCAGTCCTTTGAGGCAAGCAAGGTGATGCTGAGGGTTATGGCATGCACAGAGGCAAACTTCAGGGTTTACGGGAGTGAATGACCTTTCCTAGGACTCTTAAAATGAATGTGAAGGTGAGTGAGCCTTTGAAACCAAGATCACTATTTTATTCAGGAGACAGAGGATGGCATGGTGCTTTTTTAGGCCCCATATAATCAAAACATAATACTAAGCACTGGGCTTGTAGGATGCTAATGAATTTGTCGTGGAACTCAGACAATCTTCGTTCCAGGTCCCAAAATGTAAGCACAAATGATATCAAGTGTCTGGCACAGCTGCTGTTGTACCAAATCCATGGACTGTGGAGGAACACTTCTCTAGGTGTCTGGGGACATGCATAAGTACCATGTGAGCTGTGACTGCAGTAGAATCCATGGTCCCATCTGCGCAGGACACAAACCTTGCTGTTCTCTAGGTCATGCAGCTGAAAGACTGGTGGTGCTAAGGGTTAAGGCTCATTCCTATTCCTGATACCCGTGGACGGTCGCAGGTGAATGGAGGGTTTTGCAGCAGTAGCTATTGTTTTAGATCTGTAACTGGGGCGAGGATATTTGCTACTCATTCTGGAGTAGTCGTGGGTGGGACTGGGGCTTGTGACTGTAGCTGCAGTCACAGGATTGAGGATATGAAGCCTTGAATCTTAGGTAGGGATATACCAGACCAAGGGTCTCTATTGCTTCAGAGATGCTGCTGCTTCCTCAAGGTAATAATGGGGCCTGACAATGACTAGAGCAGCTCTTGGTTCTGAGAGCTAGGGGAAGCACAGATTATTCCACTGGAGCAGAGCACTCTTGACTAGAGTTCAGGCCTGTGAAGACCCTGGGATTCTCCAATAGTAGGGTTGCTGATCTGCTGCTACCATTGGGTTTCTGGCACTTTCCCTCCCATCTTTCTCAGCACTGTGAGATCCACACAAACACCTCCATAAAGATGGGGTTGAAGTTCTAGTTACTTTGGTTTGTTCTTCGTGTTGCCTTCTTGACTCCGTGCTGCTGGTCTGTTTTCCTCCAACTTCCTCACTCATTTCAGACTTCCCTCTCAAACACTCTACTCAAAGCACAACTTTCCCCTTGTCCTGGCTCTTCTTTGTAGCAGTTGGCTGGAGGGCCCTTCTACCGATTCATGTTGCTGACTATCTCGATTAAGCCGAGGTGTTAAAAGAGCTCAGAAAACGAAAATGTTATGGCTGCATCTGTATTAATGCATTACTGGAACACATATGCTCGTGTTGGCAGAGAGGAATCTAAAACCAAGCAGATTGGAGGGATGTAATTAGTATTTAGTGTTGAATGGGCTATTTTTTACTAATTTTTAAGCATTACCCTTTGTAGTCAAAATTCAACTTAGACATAGTTCAGTGCTATCGATTGACATAAAGGTACCACTGAGTGAATAAAATAGACACTCTTACAAGCCAGGTTCCCTTTTTGCTTGATGAACTCTTAAGATTAACCACCTACAGATTAAGTAGAACTAATATTTTCAGAAACAAATTAAATATTTCTAACACTAAAGTTGGAAAGGAAAATCCTCCAAAGAAAGCTTTCACTACAATTTAGGAAAAGCATCATTTTGGGTGAGTTTTTCACTTGAAAATTCATTTAGTGACCTCTCAGGGATGTTGGGTAAATGCACTACTGTTTTGTAAATAGCTTTCGGTATGAAATGTGATAGGTGTTTTAGAATTGTCCAAAGGCAATCTTGAAACTTCAAGTAATGTTAAAAAAAATGTCTCTAGTATTTGTGGGTGTCCTGCAAGCGACAGGAAACTGACAACTTCTACTAAACCATTCTAGAAGAAAGCATCCATGCAAATTAGCAAATTTTTCCCTGGTGGAATAGAGACATTTAAGGACAGCAGTGGTAAGGAATGTGTATGTTTACTCAGTGATCTTTACTGAATCAGAACAGTCATCAGGGTTTGGTACTTTCTGTTTATTTTCAGATCCATCTTAAATCACCTTTTGTTGTTTTCTCAGTAAGTCTAAGGCCTAGGAATTAGGCCCTGTGGTTACTGAAACACAACCAATGGTCTTTGAAATTTTAAATGCAAAAGGAATTAATAATAGATTGAGTAGTCTAATACAAAATGCTGGCAAAGTAAGTAATTTTTTTCCACCTACAATTATTTCTTTTTTTAAAAAAAATGGTGATTCCTATATATATTTAGGAGCTGTGCAAAGCTCATGGTTAAAGGTAGTTTATTATATATTCTCCAGCACGGCTCCTCATGAGGCTGTCGTATAATTGGTGGCATGGGTTTATCACTGTTTTGCTCCTAACTCAAAGTTGTTTCAATTTATGTGTAAATATAATCCTTCTTGTCTTAATATGAGAGGACAAAAAGCTTCTAAGGACAGGCACTATAATTTTTCCTTTGGTGTTCAAAATGTAGCAATTATTGGAACAAACAGAAAGATGAACAATATCAGTTGATTAACTGAGTTTCCCTTTTAAGTCAAGACATCCATTCCTATGGAGGGACTTCTGAAACCAATAGGCAGTTTTAGAATAATAGCAAAGAAAATTCTTCCTCATTATATAATTAGGTCACAGGAGACTCACACTTCCTTTCAAGTATCATACAGATTCTGGGGTGTATGGGCCACTGTGAGCAATTCATCTTGATCTCATAAAAACATGAATTTGCTTTTTATTGATTATAACTTCAAACTGTATTTTTAACATTAGGTTGACAATATTTTTCTGAGTACACTGATAGCTATTTAGTGTTATCAAGAAAAGGTACGTTTGTTAAACAAGCAATTTTACATTTTGAAGTAATAAGGGTGGTGGCGGGGCTGTGTCCCCAACACCCCAGCCGCCTGCCCGGCTAGCTTATGCCCCAAAATAATTACACAGACACTGTATTCTTTTAATCACTGCTTGGCCCTTTAGCCCTAGCCCTTACTGGCTAATCCTGTTATCCCGATCAACCCATCTCTAATAATCTGTGAGAACCGGTCTTACCGGGAAGATTCTAGCCTAGTCCATCCTGGGTCGGAGCTTCATGCCGGGAGCGGGGCATGGCGTCTCTCTCAGGTGTCTGCTCCCTAGAGGAGAGCTGTCAAGTCTCTGAGCTCACTTCCTCTTCCTCCCAGCATTTTGTTCTGTTTACTCCTCCCACCTATCCTCTAACCAATAAAATGGGCCGGGGCAGTGCCTTTATTAGCCAATGACCTTCCTCCATCAACATTTGTAGATTTTTCTCTTTAATACTTACTGCTAAAATAAAAAAAACGAGTGCGTGTATGACTGCATGCATGTATTTGTTTCGTGTGCGTGTCTATTTATTTGTGTGTGTACATGACTGTATGCATATATTTCGTGTGCGTGTCTATTTATTTGTGTGCATACATGACTGTATGCCTGTATTTCGTGTGTGTGTCTATTTATTTGTGTGCGTACATGACTGTATGCATGTATTTCGTGTGCGTGTCTATTTATTTGTGTGCATACATGACTATATGCCTGTATTTCATGTGCGTGCCTATTTATTTGTGTGCAAACATGACTGTATGCATGTATTTCATGTGCATGTCTTTTTATTTGTGTGCATACATGACTGTATGCATGTATTTCATGTGCATGTCTATTTATTTGTGTGCATCTTATATGGATGACAATTTTGCCTCCTGTTTCCTTCATGAAAACATTTACCTTTTATCCCAATTCTCTTCTGAATTGTTCACACATCTATTGTTCTTCAAAAATAAATGTTCAAAGAAAGCCACCTGTCAATAATTCTATCTTAACCTTGCTTTTTTTCATGTTCTCTTTATCTCTGATTCTCTCTGTGTATGTGTCAAATATGAACTTTATCTCTTAATTGTTTGCTTAATGTTTTAATACAAACCTCTTATCTTAATGACATCATAGTTTTTGGACCAGCTTTGGATTAATTGACATTCTTTTTGAATTTGTAATTTTATATGGGGTACAGTTTATAATCAATAGAAAATTTTCAATTATGGCATCAAACTTTTCTTATATCTTCTAATATTTCATTTCTTAAGAGAAGCTTACCCCGTTCTTTTACTTATTACATGTTTCATTTGAATTTTTTGGACAAGTGTGCCAAGAATTACACAGATTGGAGGATGTAGGAAAGCATGGGATAATATCTTTTGAAAAAAAGAAAGAAAAAGAGTGATTTTATTCCTTGGCAACTTCTTACTTCTGTAGTAAAGTATCAATTGTTATCAAACAAATAAACCACATTCGAGTATCATGCTCCTTATGGCTTAAAATTAAGAAAAATAAAGGAAAGGACTAAAAATACATATAAAAAAAAATCCTGTGGTTTATCTACTGTAGCTCTCAGAGATCCACAATAGGAGTTTAATGAAAAAATATAGAAACCGAAGGAATTAAAGGAGAGAAATTATTCTTACATGCAATTATGTAATGCATGCTGTATGACGACTTTTCCTTTGCCCTTTAAAACATTCAATGCTTTCCTCAGTTTTGAAACTATGATATCGGTGCTCACAAGAATGGCCAGGGAGGGGAGAAGAGAAAAATGTAGAGCTCAATAAAAAGATCAATATAAATAAAATACAAAATAAAATTCTCACTCTCCTGATTGCCAGTGTCTACCATAGCTTTGTGAACCTTTACCACCTGTTTTTTTTTGACCGAGTCTTCTATCTAAATTCTCAATCAGAAAATGCATTGCTCTTGGGTTCCATTCTTTTATTTATTTTTTATCTTCCAGTAGAGACTACCAGTGAGACACCTCTCTTCTAAACATGCTATGGTCATTTTACTCATCTCTTTCACATCCTCACAGTTTTTGCTGTATAGCTATTGGGTCTCACCACTTGCTGATATTACCTCTGTTAAGTTAATTAAATTCTTGTGAGGTCTCCTAGTTGAGCTGTTAAGTAGAAATCTCAAAAACCTTTCTACTAGGCTTCCTGTGAGATCATGTACAATAAAAGAGTAGAGCAGTGTTCAAAACATGCCAATCCATATTCAGAGATACTATCCTATACTATGACAGTGAATTTGGCATAGGAAGGATGGACATATGATGTCATGGAATCCAAAAGACTATTAGGATTGCATATGAATCCAATGCTTTCAGTAAGTCTAATAAGCCCATGAGAACAGATCCCTGGTGGTTGTACGGCACGGCATAAACAGGGATGTGCTATTTTCCTGCTTCACTAGGCTAGTAATAACCACAACTGCTTGATTAGAGGTAGGAAGTGTAACACTCTCTGCATTAACTTTCTATATACCATATTCTACATCTGTTCTTCCTTCATTTTCATTTCTGGCCTAATTCACATCCTGTTCTTTATCACGTGGATCTTTGAATAATGTCCGGGCTACTTTCCACTTACAGAGGGGATGTCTCCTTTGCAGAATGGCTACCCATTGTCTTGACTATCTTTTTAAAGTGTAGTCATTCCTAGTCCACCAACTGTGCGGTGAGGATTTGATAATTTTCTATGAATATGAAAATATGAGTCCTTTTGTCCACACATATTTCATACATGTGAAATTTGAGATAGCTAACTTTCACGGAAATTCTATTATATTCATAATGACTCTGAAAATTTACATAATGGTCTACAAATTCTATGGTGAACTGTTAGTCTAAGCTAACATCCATTGGACATGAGACTAATTTGAGTGGACAAAGATATTTTCATATAAATTGCATTTTATTAATTTAATTTGTTAAATTTACATTTTTATTGTAACTAGGGCTTTACTTTATTATATCCTCAAAGCACCGAAAAGAATCAAGAACTTAAAAGTCACTTATTGGAGCCTGAAGATGGTCAAATGTTTGGTTACAGTAGTGCAAAAGAGAGTTACGTACAAAGAGTAATTAGGGTTTGTGGAAGCCAGGAGTGTGAGGGCTGGAGAGATGGCTCAGCAGTTAAGGGCTCATACAGCTCTTGCGGAGAATCGGAGTACGTTTTCCAGTACCAACACAGGGCAGCTTACAACTGCCTGCAACTCCAACTCCAGAGGATCCAGCACTCACATACATACACAAAACACATGCAAACACACACACACATACCACGTAATTAAAAATAAATAAATCTTCCAAAAGAAAGAATGTGACCTTTTTTCTTGGGAGAAAAATATTTGTTAATTGATTAAATGTATATGCATGTATGCCTGAGTGTATCCTATGCATGCAGCAAGCAAGATGAGGGTATCAAGTCTCTTGATACTGGAGTTACAGGCAGTTGTAAGCCAGCCTACATAGGTATTAGGAACAAAACCTAGGTCCTATGAAGAGTACCAAGTGCTCTTATCTTCTGAGACATCTCGCCAGTTCCTCTGAGAAAGTGTTTTTTTTCTTTAGAGTATGCAGTAGTTTAATGAAGGAAGCAACAAAATAAAATAGCAGACAAGAATCACAAAGAAGGTGATCTTGAATTAGATTTGCTAAATGAGCCTGTCAGTCTCAATTCCTGTACAGCTCTGAAATCTTCCATGCATGTACCAGGCTTTCTTTTTAGCCACTAGCCAGCTCTCAAATCATGACACAGAGACTTTTTATTAGTTATAAATTCTCAGCCTTATCTTAAGCTTGTTTCTTGCTAGCTCTTATACCTTAACCTGTTTCTCTTTATTTGTGCTTTGCCTCAGGGATTTTCCTTTTCTTTCTTGGTCCCTCCGTTGTCCCTCCCTCCTTCCCTCCCTCCCTCCCTCCCTCCCTCCCTCCCTCCCTCCGTCCCTCCCTCCCTCCATCCCTTCCTCCCCTCCTCCCTCCCTCCCTCCCTCCCTCCCTCCCTCCCTCCGTCTCTCTCTTTCTTTCTTTCTTTCTTTCTTTCTTTCTTTCTTTCTTTCTTTCTTTCATATTGTCTCCATGGCTGGCTGACAGCTGCTTGGCACCTGGCCCTAGGTGTGTCCTTTCTCCCTTGTTCTCTTCTCTCTCTCTCTCCTCTCTTTCCTCTCTCTTCTCTCTGCCTATCCTTCTCCTGCTACTGCTGCTACTGGCTATTCAGATTTTATTAGAACACTTAGTTGCCTTAGGCAGGCAAGGGAAAACAAATGCAACATAACTTTACATAATTAAACAAACGAAGCACAAACAAAATCTAATCCATCTTTAAATCATTAAGAAAGGCAGCAGAAACATACGTAACACACCTCCACATAGTTAAAGTAATATTCTGCAGCACAAACAAATGCAACACGTTTTTATATAGTTAAAATAATATTCCACAACACAGGCAGACATCCGAATTTAGGTGCGAATATAAACAAAATGACTTTGTAAACTATTTAAACAATGACCTTTGTGTTAGAAGAACTGAATTTTACTGAAGCAGGATGAAAAAATCACTATTTTTATATGAAATCAGAGAAGAAAGCAAAACCCTGCCATCAAAGCTTTAACGTTCTTTTTTTATCTTTAATCACAATGACATTTTGTCATTCTAGCTCTTAAAGCACATGCATCTGTGTGTTGTGTGCATGTGTCTGCCACGGCATTGGTGTGGAGGTCAGAGGATAACTCTAGGATGCAGGTCTTTCCTTATACCATGTGCTCTGGGCATTGAACGCATGGTCAGATTCAGCAGTTAGTATCTTTACTCCTTGAGTGATTTCCCTAGTCCTATAGTAAATGTTTTTATATTAAGTAAGAAATAAAGCATCAGAGAGAAAGACTAAGAGGGTAATAGAAATTGTGAACAAAGAAGCAAGAAATTATAGCTTATAGGAACAAGTATAATTTGGCTTTAATAATGCTGATATGATGATGGCAATGATAATTTAACTCAGATTCTGAGGAACCCATGTCAGGAACAGCAGATATTGTTAGTGTGCTGTAACTGGGACTAGTTTGAAGATGATAATTAATGTCCGTGGATATTTTTCTTTAGAATCCCAGAGAGACAGGTTTGGGGGCAGGATTTGGGACTGACTCCATGGTTGAGAGGTAATTCTATGAGCAATGATAAAGCAGGAGCAAGTTGAACAGTGAGGAGCAGATGACACAAAAAAAAACTGAATTTACAATCTAGGTGTCTTTATGAAATGGAGAAGCTGATTTCTGGGGGTATGTGAGAAACAGTGGATTAAACACAGAATACCATTTTTTAGAAACCTGACTACTAAAAAAGTGAGAATATTTATATACCAGCCACTGTCAGTCACTGCTGGAGGGTGCTGGGGTTGGGAACATTAATTCCACGGAACTTCTGGCTGCCTGCCCTGAACACACAGAGCAGGCTCCGTTGGATAGAGAAAGCCTTCAGCAAAGAATTATAGATGCTGTAGCTTGGAAGTGTTTTAAGCAGGCATGAAAATGTTAAGGGCTGGAGAATGTGAGTTGAGTCCTGGAATACAATTATACCAAAGGATGGGTGTTAGCTACAAAGGATTGCATCTCTTACTAAGACTATGAGATTACTTTTCCTACCCACTCGGTGATGGCAGATCCCCTCTCCCAGTCTGGACTTTCCGAAAAAAAGATATAAGTATCTTTACTTAAGAGATTTATTGAACCCCCCCCCCCAAAAAAAAAAGAGGTGCTTTACCACTAGGTTATGTTTACTCAAAGGTGAGTATAAAAAACCGCTTTGCCTGTCAGGCACTATAATCCTGCATCCACTAACTAACCTCCAGCATGTGGTCGAAAGAGAGAAAGAGTGTGTTAGTATACTGTTTGCAAAGTGGCTTTCAGACACGCTATTCCCAGTTCTTGGAATGTTAAGCAATTGACAAGGTAATTTCAGGTCAGCTTGTCAGCTGTAGAACTGAGAGGAAGTGACACAGGGTTCTAGGATGAGCATGTGATGCGCACTGGAAAACTGGGACTGAGATCTGGGTTGGAACCCTGTTTAGCATAATGGATTGAAATTTTTAAAAAGGTCATTAAAGGTTTTCCTGATGAACACTCTAAGTAACAGTGTGTTGGCAGAGGTTTCTGTCCTTCCCGATCCTGCAGCTGTTCAGCCCCAAAGAGACAGACAGAGGCTTATATAATTATAAACTGGTTAGCCTATTAGCTCAGGCTTCTTACTAACTAACTCTTACATCTTATATTAGCCCATTATTCTTGTCTATGTTAGCCACATCGCTTGGTAACTTGTCATTGAGACATTCTCATTTTGCTTCCTCTCTGTCAGGCTCCCTCTGAGTAGGGCTTTCTCTCCTCTGTGTCTGGCTTCCTCTGTGATGACTGCAGACAGATTTTTTTCTCTTCCCAAAATAATTCTCCTGTTCTCATTGACCCACCTCTACTTCCTGCCTGGCTGCTGACTAATCAGTATTTTGTTAAAATACAAGTGACAAATCTTTACAAAGTACAAAATCATTGTCCCACAGCACTCCCTCCCTCATTTTTTAAAAAACAAGAACTTTGAATTTAATCTCTCTTGTTTTGCTTTCTTCCTGACCATTATCCATAAAAACATGTAACCAACATTCTAAACAAACACAAACATCTATAATCCATTCTTTGGGATTGTAAGCATAAATTTCTAGGCTATTTTCTGCTGACTGGGGGCACTGAGAATCTTATGGGGACCTAAAGAAAATTTAGAATTATGATCAAGTACTGACTGGAGTATTTTGTGGGGCTTGATCATCTTAACCAGCAGTCTTGAAACTGATGTAAAACTCAGACATCTGGGCCATTTGCTCATAGCTGAGATTTCTCAGGTGGTCTTCCTTGATCAAACCTGACTTTTCTTAATCCAGAATGAATCCACAGCTTCTCATTTCCTGTGGAAACAAAAGCAAAACCTCTTTTCCAAAGTAACATACCTTTAGACTTCAATTTTGAACTCAAGGCATTTTCAAAATATATGTTGGATTAATCCAGCAGCATTTTTATAATCAAGTGTCTGTTAGCAGCTTTTGCTCCTTCCTAAGCCATCAAACAATTTAAAGACAACACAATAACATACAGTATCCAGATTCTCTGTGCATTTTTCATCTTTATGTCACTTTATTTTAAACTCTATTACTTTTATTTTAATTTTGGTTTTTTGATACTAGGTTTCCCTGTGTATCTTTGACTGTTCTGGCACTCACCCATTAGAGCAGGTTGTCCTTGAACTCACAGAGATTCTCCTGCCTCTGTCTCCCAAGTGTAGGGATTAAAGATGTGTACCACCACACCTTGAACTCACAAAATCTCCCTGCATCTGCCTCCCAGCTGTAGGGATTAAAGGTGTGTGCCACTATACCCAACTACTCTCTTTCTTTTTTATTTTAAGAACTTTATCCTTTTTTCTTTTCTCTCTCAACCCCACACTGTAAACCATTTAGAGGTTTTCTTCATCTGAATCTACTTTTACTGTATATCTCTCTTTTTCTGACCACATGAGTCTTTAATTTGCTTAAGTGATATGTCTAGGATTAAAGCTGTGGCTTTGAAGGCTGGATCCACCACATTCCTTAGTTTTCTGAGAATCTACTCTCATGGTGGAGGTACTAGCTGGAGCCATGTTTATTTCCAGAACTCTATTGAGTTTTAGGGTCCCTGCCACCATCAAGAAGCATGTTATCAGCTATTCATAAACACCATTTAAGTGTTTGGTGGCAGGCCTATTAAAAGAGCTGCAAGGTTTTGCAGCTAAAATTGAGTCAGGAAGCCTCTCTTAAATGAGGCTCACTTGCCTCTAGCAAACAGAGCCCAGCTGAGAAAATGCTACCAAGAACTCATGCATAACACTGTTCTTTTTTTTTTCTAGATTTCCTTCTCAAATTCTCTCAGGTTTTAAGTGGATTTAGCTGTCCACATTAATGCCATTTGTTGACAGAAGTTTCTGTTCCACCCAGTCCCTATCTCAGTTGGTAGAGCATGAGACTCTTAATCTCAGGATCATGAATTTGAGCACCACCTTGGCCACCAAAAATAGCTATTAATCTTCTTCTACTACACCCCCTTTATTGTGGCAGAATAAAATCTAAGGAGTAAATCTCATGACTCCTCACTGATGATTATTTCTGCCCCTTTCATAAAAGTAAGCTTTCATTCAGGACATCATTTCCTAACATGTAGCAACTATAAGAGTATGTGGTCAAGTGTAGTTTCAGGTTTTTAATATCCTTATGCCAGGTCTGTTAGTAAAAAGAAAAAAAAATAGCTTGCTCTGTAACTGTTCAAGCAAAATTGAGGGAGGGGTTTTTCGCCTTAGTAGATTTGCATGTACAGCAGTATGTCCAGAGATATAATTGAGTACTAAAGAGTGGTACAGCTGCTACCCTGTGCTGGCGAGAATGGGTCTTCCCACAGAGAGGAACTGCTCCCTTAGTGTGAGGAAGTTCAAAGGAAAGTTGAATAGGAAGTCAGAAACTTTATCTTGTTTGGAAGACTAGAGTGATAAATATTTGAAATCAGAACTAAGAACTCAAATACAAGGATGTATCTTCATCAGTTTAAGATAAGCAAACAAAAGGCATAGTTATTTGCTTGTACTTCAGAATATCTCTTTGTACCCTTGATGAGATAGTCTCATGTTGATAGCTTTTACATATGATCAAGCCTCACGTAATTCCCTTGAAGTGGGTTGAAATAGGAAAGCTCGTTAGCACCACGACACATATAGGGAGTTTCTACCTTGCGTATATTGACTAAATTCTCTAAAGCTGATTTTATTCTTTAATGCTGAATACAAGGATGACTCAGCCAACAATGGAAAGAAAACTATTTCAAGGGAATCTCATGTGGTCACACATGTTGTTTTGCTGTAATGGGATTCTGTTAATATCAGTACCTTTTTGAGAATATTCTCAGTTCACATGATCAAAAGGAGATAGAATGGAAATAACTCCCTGAGTACTTAATTAGCACATAAAAATTGTATTTGAGAACAGAAGGAAGAAAAGAAATGTGCCATTTTCTTAGCATTTCAATTCCTTTGAGTCTGGAAACTTATTAGATATCACACACACACACACACACACACAGAGCTAGATTATCTTCAATTTATACATGTCTGATTTTTTCTGTCTGCTCTAGGTATTTATAAAACATTTTCCAATCTGCACCTATGTCTAATTGCACACCATTAATACCTGTATGTAGGTTTATATAGACATATCCATTTCCAATGCATATGTTGAATGCTATCACGCATTTTCAGCCAAGGCAGTCTGGTACAGAGGCCAATTGGATTCTGTTGGTCAGTGAGTCTAGGTGCACTGTGCTGCAGATGCTCTTAGCAAAAATCACACTTTCTGGACATGGGTCAGAGTAAATTCTCAAATGCATTATTTTTTCACTGCAGCTCTCTGCCATTTACTTTATTCTCTGAAAAAATAGCCCTGACCCCAAATGGAAATACACAAAGAAAAATAAAATGAAAAATCCATTTGGCAAAACTACTCAAAGATGCAAAGGAAAGTCTTAAATGAGGCTTCAGGTATAGCATGTAGGCATTCAGTGGTCAGTTTGGGTTTGGCTGATGTCACTTGATATCACGACAGTAATCATAAGAATCATTACACATTGGAGAATTGAATAATAATTGAATAGTTGTTACTCAATTGAAATAAGCAGGCAGAATGGATTTTGATATTATATTGTGATTTCTGTGTGTTCGAAGAGAATATAAAGACAATTTCTGGTATTTAAGTAAACTACCAAATGTAAACCATCAATCCCTTGGAAATAAATCAAATGCTTTAAAGAAAGCATCCTCTTACTGTCAGTCCAGACTGCAACCCAATGGGCTGAGTTCACAGGTTGGTGACGACCATCGAGTAACTGTGTCTTCCTGATAAACTTGAGGTTCACAGAACTACGTGACTCAGCCAATTCACAAGACTCAGAGGCTCTTCCCAGAGATTGTATAAACAATAAATACTTCTTGGAAAAAAGACACTAATAATTGATGGAGTTGCATCAATGTTTCACAGGGGAGCCTGGGTATATAGCTTTTATGAATCATCACACATCTATGGTGGGATTTTTGATAATGAAACTGTCTATAAGTCACCCATGATCCTGTAGGTAACCCAGTAATCTAATTGGTTTACCTAGATAGACTTTGTTCTGCTGCTTTCTTTTCTATCCCCTGCTAACTGGCACTTCTGTGCATCTCTCTGAAAAATTATACATCAATTTCAGGGTTAAAAAATACATCCAGGAGACAGGAAAGGAAGAAAGGAATAGTCCAAGCGAAGAGAAGCCTGGAGATAACTTTCAAAGCAGCTTGTCTCCACAGACAAAGAAAGAAAGGTTTTTTTTTTTTTCTTTTTAATTGGGGAAAGGCATAGTAATATAAGAAGGACTCACCACATGGGAAGACAAGACCATTTCTGAGCATGCTCAGTTGGAGATCATGCTGCATACATGTTCAAATATGGTGGAAAGGATGTCTTCCAAGCTTGAGAACTTAGTGTTGCAAGAGAAAAATTTTCAGGGGATGAACTAAAAGAGTTAGTCAGATTGAGAGCTATTTTGTCTAGCTCCTTAGAACACAGGCCAGAAGAACCCAACTCTTCCCCAAAGGCATTTTGGGATGCAAGTATTAGCATTAGATAATGTTTACCAGGGAAGATGTTCATTTCACATAGGATCTATGTGGAAACCACTGCCCACTATTTTTCTTCTAAATGATTGAAGCCATTATAGCTGAACTGCTTGAATGATTGACCACTCCCGATGGGAAAATCAAGGCAGGATTGTAGTCTCGCTTACCCTCTACCAGTTCCCAGTCTGGTGGAACTGTAAGCCTTACTGGAGTAGATACTGAAGGTCTGGTAATGACCACAATTTCAAATGCTGCCACTTTTTTAGGGAGTTTATCAGCTGCTAAAGAGTAAATATTTATCACTTATTTGAGCACTCATCAAAGACAACATGTAGCTAAAAGAAACATTACAAACTGAGTGAAGAAACTTTAAGTTAGCTGCTGATGCCTGTGGATGCTTCCCCATAAAAACGGACTTATCACCGTTGTTATGGCCACCAGTGGCTCTATCTTGTGACTGCTGGTGCCCAACAACAGCCTCAGTGCATTCCTGATAGCTGCATATTATCATTACTTCAGATAATCTTTTTTTTTAATATTTATTTATTTATTTATTATGTATACAATATCCTGTCTGTCTGTATGCCTGCATGCCAGAAGAGGGCACTGGACCTCATTACAGATGGTTGTGAGCCACCATGTGGTTGCTGGGAATTGAACTCAGGACCTTTGGAAGAGCAGGCAATGCTCTTAACCTCTGAGCCATCTCTCCAGCCCCTTCAGATAATCTTTATATGACCCCAACCTTTAGTGGTATAGACGGTCTTATTCATACTTTGGACTTCACTTTCTGGTAAGAAAAGAGTTCCTCCAACACTATCTCTGGCAGGTAGAGCAACCACTCACAGGCTATGTAAGCAACACTCAGCTCTCTCTCCATGAGTCATTCATGTGTCATCTCTCTGGTTCACAACTTCCCTGTGTTGTTCAGGTAGATTTCAATAAAACCTCTCCAAATATCTGCTCGTCTTTATCGCAGGTAGAGTGGGCCAAGCAGTTTGCACAAAACACCTTTTGAGCCTCATAGCTGCCAGCTCCAGGTACACCTGGCTGAATCGGTGAGAGGGTAGCTGAAGAGTTCCCGAGAGCAACAGAATAGAAACTGGAGATAGGAAGGGCTGTAGATGTACTGAGAAGTTATGGAATTGTGGAGAGGAGAAGAGAGACCACATATGAAGGGAAGCTATGTAGAAAAAAATAAACCAAGACTGTAGGGGCAAGAGCCTCCAAAGAACTGTGATATTTTAGGGGGCTATAGATGTCAGGTAATAGAATACTTCTAGGGAACCCCTAAGTCAGCTAGGATGTCTAAAGGCTAAGAGCCTCAGTATCCAGAGCTTACAATTCTAATTCTAGAGCTGGTCTCCGGACTGCTTATACTTAAAGTATGCAATATTAACATGGCTTTGAGAATGCAGAGTTGTAAGCCTCTGGTTCTCAAGACTCAGAGCTAAAAGCTCAAGGCTTTGAAAATACAGTTCATAAGTTTATGGAGCTTGGAGTACCACAAGGATGCTAACATTAAGGCATTTATTCATTGTCTGTTTGTGATAGCCATCCAAATGAAGCAAAAGAACCATCAGGTGATCTGTGACCCTTGTAGATTCCTCTGGAGGGCTTTATCTGAAGCCAAAGAGATGATAGAATCCATAATTGTTATTTGGAGATGGGGGGGGGTTGCTCTTCCACCCAGAAATTGGTAGTAAATGATAACAAAGCCAGTTTGTTTTTATTCACTTCAAAACAGTCTGGAGTTTTCTTCAGAGTTTCACAAATTAAAACAATCATCATCATCATCATCTCAGGGCAACTACTTCATATTTAAGTAGTTAATTAATTAATTTATTTATTTGTGTTTGTGCCACAGCATATGTAGGGGGGCAGAGGACAACATCACCATCTTCTCTATTGAGACATTGTCTCTGCTGTCTATCTCTTAAGCTTTTGGGGACTCTCCTGACTCTGCCTCCCATGTCACCACAAAAGGACGGTGATTACAGACATGTGCTATGCTCTCAGGCCTTACATGGGTTCCATAGATTTGAATGCAGGTCGTCATGTTTTCAAGGTAAGCACTTTATTTACTGAATCATCTCTTTCAAGCCCCAGATGATCATTTTATAACAGACTATAAAAACATAATTCATGATCTTTATTTAATGTATGAACAACTATTTAAAGTAATGATTATTTTTGTTATCAAATAACACTTAT
Source organism: Microtus oregoni (assembly GCF_018167655.1). Lineage (NCBI taxonomy): Eukaryota > Metazoa > Chordata > Mammalia > Rodentia > Cricetidae > Microtus > Microtus oregoni. The sequence continues at coordinate 32,056,076 of NW_024543069.1, read as the reverse complement.
ATCACATTAAATAATTTATCTAATGCCTTATATTATTACTAAATAACATAATTTTTATGAGCCACCTAATATTTTCAAAGCTTTAAAGAAGGATTTTATAGGATTGATGTTTATGTATGAATTGTTTTCTTTTAAAAATGATCACTTCTTTTCTTCTTAAAATATTCTTTCCACAAACCCCTTTGAAAGCAAAGTATATCTATAATTGACTTTTTTTCCTATAAAAGTATTAATTACTACTGGACTCTGTCTTGACTTTAAGCAACACCAGAAATTCTTTTTAGAGGTTGCAAAAAGGAAAAATTAAATGAAGCACTTCCTAGTTAGCATTCCTTTTCCTTCCTTCAGAAAAGAGGCATTGCTGCAATCCTAACTTTTTAATTTATACTTAATGAAGCACAACAGTGATTTCTAATTGCTATTCATCTTAATAATTAATGAAATTACATTGTAAGAATTTCTATATGTGTAGACTGTTCTCGACATGTCCAGTGTGATTCCCAATGAATGGTACTTCACAAGGTCTCGGACATAGCTTTCACTCCATGGGGAAGCGCTGGATCTCGGCAGTAACTAGTGAAGACCTGAGATCAAACACAGAGCCGTATAGAATGCCATCTTTCAAGGTAGCCTAATAAGCCTGAAATGTCAAGTGAAATCTTGTAAAAATGGAGTTTAAGCCACAATAATGGCCCATCACAACTGTCAAGCTAGTTCTCCAAGTGATATATATTTAAGATTGATGATTTCAAAAGCTCAGGGAAGTGAAGGGCTTCTAGAAAAATGACCCAAAGCAAATGCTTGATCCCAAGTACAAAAGAGTAAACTTAACCAAAAGCTGTCATGGAAGCAATTTGTCTTGTACCATTACAAAGCAACACACACAGTAACTAACCCAACCAGAAGACAAGGTGAAGAAAGATGGGAAAACAAAAGCCTGTGCTGCTCATTTACAGCACTTATAACCAGGCATCTGAACTCTCTCTACACAGGCATACTGCTAAAGCTTTACATTCTAGGTCTGTCAGATAGACTACAGACTGTCGAATCTGTGGCACACGAAGGGGTAGGCTGGGCATCCTATAAAAAGAGAAGTCTGGAGAGCCCAGAAAGCTGAGGTTAGGGCAGATTCCTGATCAGATGAAATTAATTAGCATCGTTCAAATGAGAACAATTCTTTCTCTGTAACAGTCTGTTGGAATTAGTAATAATAAGACTTTAAAAAAAAATCCTCAACGGGCATCTCAACTCTAGTGTAGGCAGTAAGAACAGAGTTGTGAAATCTCTGTGAAGTCTGTAAACTGAACACCCAGTACTTTGCTTTGGAGACAGAGAAGGCAGAAAGACAAGCTTATGGAGAATAATTAATTAAAGTCAGAAATAACCTTAGAATAGAAAAATTAACACAGTGAAAAAATTCTTTTAAGTTTTCCTAAATCAGAAACAGTTTAAAGACTGAAGCAGAAACGTGAAGGGCCCTTCTTTAAGGATGCTGGCCATTTTTGTTGAACACTAGGGGATTTAGTTGTTCTGTTAAATCATTTATTTGTGGTTTCATTCATGTAATTACTCATTCATTGACTGATATGTTCTTTTGTCCACTCATCTAAATAAAAGTTTCTATTTCTTAGGTCCTGGACATTGAACACTTACAAGTGTGTGCAGCAGTGCCTGCCTTTGAAGTACTTAAGCTGATTGACAAGCACAGAAATCAGTGTTATAATAAAATGTAGTATAATTTAATATGCTCAAGAGGATCCCGGCAGTTCTTAAATCTAATTGTGTCACTGTGATGAAGATGGTCAAGGCGCCTTTCAAAGAGGGCATGCTATTTGATCTGTTTTCCATGATGAGTTGAAATTTATCAGGGAAACTACAAAATATATACTTAAACAGAAAGACTATATCAAGGAACAATGACATTTGCAGGTAATTAGAAATGAAAAATTTGAGCCTAATTTTCTATTCTGCTTCACATAATTGCATATTCCAGGCAATAGGTAATCAGATTTATATGCAGTGAATGAGCAGATCAGTAAATGGAATAATATTTCTTAGGAAAAGAGTGAATATTTTTAAAAATAATGGTAGTCTTGATTCAAAGGCCAAAAAATCCAAGTGAAGTAAGCTGCTTAAAAAGCACTGAACTTCCCTCTGTAGTTATTTAATAATTACTAAGCAGGATGTGTTAAATGAGGGGGTCATAGTTTCTCCATAATTAGTAACAACCAGGATACATTTATTTCTTCTAGGTATGTTCAGTTGGAATCCTGAGAAGGAGTTTTCCTCCAGAGGGGGTTGAAAGTACTAGCAATGAGCAGTGAGAAGCCAGCACAGAGAGAATATGTGGGAAAAGCTACAAGGCACTAAGAAAATGTGAAATTAGATTCGTGACCATCCTTCAGACGTACTATGGAGGCCTCTGGAAACTATTGTTCCAACCCCACTCCTAAGATGTCAGCTTGTAGATTTTACAAAGATCATGCAATTGTTTCTCTGTGCCTGGATTATTTGAAAAATATCTTGAAAGCTCAGCTGTGGTACTATTATGGTTTACAGAGTATTTTTAAAATTGGAAATATTGTTACTGCTACCAACTACTCATGGAGACTTAAAGTAGCTGTTGGATTGGCTTTATTGATAAAGTAGTTCATTATTAGTACATGTGGCTCTTTTTGAAAGAAGCAGAGCAGAAGTATTGCCTTAGGTGTTTTTCTTGTCACTGTAGCAAAATATCAAACAGAAGAAACCTAAAGGAAAAAGGACTTATTTTGGCCCATCAATTAAGAAGGATCCAGGTTTTCAGAACCGAGAAGGCATAGGGATGGGGCACTTTCTATGATAAGAGGAGCTTGCTGTGGGGTTTGTTGTTTCTTGAAGGATCAGAAAGCAGAGAGCCCCAATAGAAATGGGGTGGAGATTTGGGGGCATTGTAAGTTATGAGGCCTGCTTTTGAGAGACTAACTATTCCTTTAGATCCCACATTTTAAGTACTTCACAGAATCCTCTAAGCAACTATCATCTGGAGACCAACTCTTCAACCACAGCTTATGGGGCCTTTACAATCAGCAAATGCAAGAATATGTCTTTGTCAAAGATTCACTTCAGGTTGGTTTTCCTCTCTCTCCAAATAGATTCCTGATATTCACTAATAGAACAATTTAAATTTTCAGGTCACAAATTTCGTTAAATATAATCTTAACTTGGGTTTTTCTCAAAGGAGATTGAGAAATGTTAAAGGTAGTGTTATCTGTAAATTTTTTATTTATAGATGTCATCTTAGAAAACAGAGGTGAGGCAAGAGAAAGAAAAGCCAGGAAGAAGAAAGATCCAGTGTTGGATAATCCATGAAGTAACTCATTTTCGTAGACAATATCTCATGTTTCTTTGGCAACTTGAGACTCTTCAGAATGTGCAAACTTCCAAATTCTTACTATCTGGTCCATATTGTCCTTTGGTCCATTCATTGTTCTGGTTCAGTGCTATGCATTCTGTATGAAGCACACACATCATAGCTGGTAGCATATACAGTTCCCCATGGACCTGGCATACCTTGGTTCAGTATTGGTATGTGGGGCGGGGAGCAATGCAGGTGATGTGAGCCCAAGCCAAGGTTGAGAACAAGTGGTCAGAAGTGGTGAAACCCCTGTAGGGCCTATGATGATAATGCCAGTAGCTACAGAAATGATGCAGTAAAAGGGTGGGCAATGGCGTCTGAGAAGTATTCAGTTTAAATACTGTGTGTTCTTTAACATTGGAATACGTTACAAAAGTTAAATTCCAAAATTCATAGGTACTGTGTACTTATTGACTAAAACATGGCAGGTTAACACAGCTAGGCTCCACACTTCACTTTGTCTTCATTGTCAAGAAATTCTCCTCCTCCTCTCCTTTCCTAAGGGAAGAACCCCAAATCTTAATATAAATTAGTACTCCTCAAACACAGTGGCAGGATGACTTCGTACTCTTTAAAAACTGTTGGCAACCCCCAGATACTCTAATTGATATGTATGACATATACAATATTTACAATATTAAGTATTAAGGTAAAAGTAAAAAAAAAAACCTTTCTAGTGTAGTTTAGAACAAAAACAATCACATTGAATATTAACAGCAATATTTCATTACAAACATAACTTTGTTTCTTCAAGCTGAAGATGGTAATAAAATACACTGAGTTTTTAAAAACCCCAATGTCTGAATTAGTAATGGGAGCTATTACTCCATATCTGCTTTGATTAACTCTGCTGAGATACCACATGGAACACGCATCTAACAAACCCCACTCTCTGCCCATGAGGCAAATGTGGAGAAATAACAAGTGCCATCTTGCTATTGCTATGAAGTCATTTTGTCCTTGCATATCCTCTAGGGTAGTCTCAAGCATTCTCAAAATTTTCTGGATTGCATTTTGAGAATTTCCAGCCACGGGTAGGTCTGTCTCCTCTTATGCCTTAATTCGCAAAATTGTTGTGCTCCTGTCAAAGTTGTCCTCCTGTCATACATTTAAGGCTCCGGCACCTTCCCTGAGCTCCACCATTCTCTTTCAGCTTTGGTACTTGCTTAAATGATCCAAATGCTTTCAGGAAACTTTACCCAGTTTTCTTACTTCTGCTTATTTGGTGAGCATTTTCTTCTTGCATGATTGACATTTACTTGTTTGATCTGCGTTATAACTTCAAAACCTCATACCCTGTAGTCTGTGCCTATGTTCAGTAGTGTAGTCAATCAATTCCACTTGAAAATACACTATTGATTTTTATTCTGCCCTTTTTCTGCTGGTTTGTTTTATCATCCAAATACTCGAACACAAATTAGCCTATCATGATAAACTGAGACTTCATAAATCTGTAAGAGAAACTCAGATGTAAGCTTGAGTCTATCCGTCCTGAAAGAGACACGTTGTGCTTTCCATCTGGTTTGTTGGCAAACCCTCCCAAGTAATTATGTGCGATAGGCCAGACAATTTTGTTCCCTAGGGAATGGCAGCAGAAAAAGGTAGCCTCTGAATGCGGAGAAAGACATCACTTCCATCTGTGGTTCATGACTATATATTTCCGTCTTCGCATAAACCTGATGTTAGGGGTGATATGGCAGAAAAGAATGCCACTGAATTTCAGAATTAAACCGTGTGGTTCAGACACTGCAGTGTTGCTGATGTACAGCATGGCTGGTACTGATGAACCTGGTGCTTGGTTGCCATAGACTAGGCCAACTAAGCCACAGGTTTTTCCAATCTTTCATTTTGAATACCTCAAATGGTCTTGTTCTCTAAATCACAGATTGACAGCTCATGAGCATTTAGGCATTTCTAATATATGAGACTCTTTTTTCATTTTTTAAATAATTGGTTGTAATGAGCTCTATTTTTTTCTCTGTTCTCCTTTCTCTCTCTTCTCTGGGATTGTGAATTGTAGGCTGGTTTTCTTTGCTTTATATCTAAAAGCCACATATGAGTGAGTACATGATATTTGTCTTTCTCATCTGGGTTACTTCCGTCAATATGATCTTTCCTAGATTCATCCATCTGCCTACAAATTTCAAGATGTCATTTTTTTCACTGTGTAGTATAGTACTCCATTGTGTAAATGGACCACATTTTCCTTATCCATTCTTTGATTGTGTACATCATTTCCTTGTCTTTCTTACTTGGTCTTCATCTCCTGGGTACACTATCACATGCTTAATTGAAACCCTGTTTTCTATGTGCTTGGCTTTTGCATATCTACCTGATTTTCTATGCAAGTTCTTAAAATCACCGCTTCTGAGAATCACACTCTATTCACCTCGCTACTGCTCTCCTAAATGGCTCTTTCCTATCCTCTCTCTATCCTTTCCAAATCTTTGCTGTTATCCTCAAAGCTTTTCCTTGTGGCTCATGAAGAAATGGGAGTTGTCTGAGTGAACTTCCACCTTGATCTGAGTCATCATTCTCTAGCTTTGTCTTTTATTCCTTGAGATGTTATGTTGGTGGCTTGGGCTTTGTGTCAGCCCAGTGCTCTTCTGAATTGGACCATGGCTTCTGTTCCACTCAAGAACATTTTCTTATTTCATCCTTAGGATTTCTTTCTTATTGCATCATTGCCATTAATATGCAAATATTCTGTTTCTTCTCTCATTTGAAAAGATACTGTTTGATAATAATTTTATTTCCAGTCACTCTCCTAATTATTTCTTATAGCAATAGCAAATCTCTCAAAAGTAACTTCTCATCTTCTCTCCTCTATTCTCTTTCAACTACTCCAATCTATTTTTCTGTCCTCCAATGTGAGTAGAAAAAAAAAAATCACCGGAGCTTACTGCTACCTCTATAGTGTTTAATCTAGCAATCAATTCTCAGTCTCTTTTTAAAAAGTATTTTATCATTATTTTGTTGGGGTGTGCACATGTGTGCATGTGTGTGAGCATGCTTGTGTGGGTGTAAAGGTCAGGGGATAGCCTTTGCCACTTTTAGACATATGCTGGGATCCAACTCTGGTTAACAGGCTTTTGAGGCCTTTATACACTGAGCCATCTCATCCGTTCCAGTCAACACTCTTTATCTTCTTGTGCCCATTATCATTTGGCTTAATCACTCTTTACCCCTGGAGACACTCTGTGCCCAGCACTGTCAGTTCTTCTGCCATTGGATGGCTGCTCATTTTAAGTCTTTCTTGCTAAATATCCAGAGTCCATACTCTTCGTTTTCTGAGCTTGCTCTGTGGTGTTATCCCATCTGTGCCCTTGGTTCCAAAATCCACACTGTGGTATTATTATTCCTGAGAAGTAATTTCCTGGGTTTCTGTTGGTGGCAAGAGCTTATTATATTTTAACAAAGCAGGTTTGGTTTCCACCAGCTTCCTCCTACCTATATTTAGCCATGATTGCTAACATACTGTTTTTTTTTCCTCCCTTTCTCTCCCAACTTCAGGATACTGATGAATGATATTTATCTTTTGCAGAAACTGTGATTCAAAAAAATCAAAAGCATGTTGTTGGGATTACAAAGGAATGGAAGAAGAGAAGTGAGTCTCAGAGTCAAGGTTAGGAATTTAGTGATGGCACCGATAGAAGAGAAGGGAGCCTAGTATCTATTTTCCCAGTTAGTCAAATAGTCACGATCACTGAGGATTCTAAGGGACACAAAGTGAACCAAGCTGTGAAATTTCAACTAGCTATATTCTTGTATATTGAGTCCCAGAGATCATTTGATTATGGTCACTTTCCACACTGTTAATTAATGCTACAAATGAATAAAAATGTATGATATTTCATGTTCCTGAGGAAAATTATGTTGCTAATGGTCTCACATTTTGCATACATCGCATTATACTCTTTGGACAGTTATATTACAATTCTGACGGCTTACTCTCCTCTGAGGGGAGGGGACTCAGCACAATTCTGTTAATCCTATAGCCTGTCCTCTACGTGTCTCCTTTGCTGCTTTTCTGCGCTTCTAATGTCAAGTGGACTAGTTCTGGCCTGCTGCAGACACTTTCCAGGCTTGTCCGTGTCCTTACCATCCTGGAAACTCAACATGTCCACACTAACCCAGTACTAATCCCAGTGCCACAACCACAACCACTGCCCACTCTTCTGCTGTCTTTGCCGGGTGTCACTTGAGCTGACACTGGATTCCTCTAGGTTGGAGCTCCTGCAGGCGACTTCCCACTCTCCTGCAGCATATGCTCAGGATCTGCGATCCTCTTGTCATGGCACCCACGTCCTGAGCGCATCTAAACATCAGGGTGGCTTAGCAGTGTTTTGGCAGGCTGTGAAGGTTATTGGCAGTACATATGTGTTGAAAATATAGTTATATTCCAGCTGCGTTGATTTTTAATGCACAGATAACAAAATTTCAGATTTTTTCATATTCCAGTATTTACCAAAATATATATTTTGCCCCCAAAATATATATTTCTAAGGTTAAATTTAGAGTAGTATGTTATAAGAATAAAATAAAAAGTGTGTAGTTGTTATTGGTAAATTGTGACTATTATTGTTATTATTATTATTAAATCAAGAGAAATGACCTAAATTAATAAAAGTGAATTACAGTCACTTTAATTTTTACTAAATCATTAATACTTTATTCCAATTTAGATATTTCCTTTACTTCAGGTATTGATACTAGGCCTTCATGCTGTGATCCTCATTTTTTCTGACCATTTTATTAGATGTTTGATTAGGTTTATTGCTCTTCTGTTTCACGGATGAAAAATATTCTTTCTGGTAGTGCTAACAAAAGTCACAGACAGGAGTATAAAACTTGCAAACTTTACACTAAAACTTGCCAACCTTATAATTTTTTTCCATTTTTTCTTTTATTGTTTTTATTGTGCTATACATTTTTCTCCACTCCCCCTTTTGTTGTCTCTCTCCTTCTACCTCTGCCATGGCCCCCACGCTCCCAATTTTCTCAGGAGATCTTATTTTTTTCCCTTTCTATTTAGATCCATGTATGTCTCTATTAATTTCCTCTTTGTTATCTAGGTTCTCTAGGATTGTAAATTGTAGGCTGGTTTTCTTTGCTTTAAGTCTAAAAGTCACTTATGAGTGAGTACATATTTTATTTGTCTGGGTTACCTCATTCAATATGTTTTTTTCTCAATCCATCCATTTGCCTGAAAATTTCAAGATGTCATTATTTTTTTTACTGCTTAGTAGTACTCCATTGTGTAAATGTATCACATTTTTCCTTATCCATTCTTCAGTTGAGGGAAGTCTAGGTTGTTTCCAGATTCTGGTTATTATGAACAATGCTGCTAAGATGAACAGAGTTGAGCACACGTCCTTCAAAATTATAATTTAACCAACAAGAAAGTCTTCACGCTTTTAAATGTGATTTGAGTTTTTGAAACACATTTTTCCTTTTGTAGTATTGAGTATGTCTATTGCTATCTTTGTTCAGTTCATGTTTAGGTAGTCAAGTTGTAAGTTTTATGGGTGTAGCTTCTGACATTTCTTGCAGAAACAGTCTCTAACAAACCCCCAGATGCCTCAGCTCTTATAATCATTCTGCTCCCTCTTCTCTAAGGTTTTTTAAGGTTTAGATACAAGATGAAGAAAACTCATGGTGCCTAACCCTAACAAGTGAACTACAAGCAAATAACTCATGTTTAGAGTACGAAAAATATTCACCCCAGATAAGAGTACATTAATTGGTTATCCAAAGTCAAATAATCAGCCCTGAAGACATATATACAAGGAATATTATACAGAGAGAGCAGGTTACTTTAATAATAATACATGCATGTAACAACAATTAGTGATAAGAGGCCATTAATTTGAAAGAGAGCAAAGAGAGGCACATGAGAGGACTTGAAGGGAAGGAAGGGAAAGAAGAAATAATGTAGCTATATTGTAATCTCAAAAATAAAATGATTTTAAAGGGGTAATGGGTATTATTGTTGAAATTTGACAAGGTCTATTAATATGGAAAAACAAACCAAACATGAACCAGCTAGACAAAGTAACAACTGAAAGTATGGTACACAGATGTCAGTAAAAAATGTACATATACTTAAGTGTGAATATACAATATATAATATCTTATAACCCCCTCCCATTTTAAATTTTGTTAATAAAAGGCAACATATCACTTTGGAGAAGGCTTCCACATTGTCATTTTAATGAGTACAAGGTGTTCACAAAGTAGACATATTGTGGTTTATTTAGCCAGGCTCTTACACTGCAGGGTTGGCGATTTTCTATTTCTGTTGTAATAAACAATGCTAGGGTGAACATTATATACATAAATCTTTATGCACATCCTTAATCATTTCTTTAGGATGAATTACTAAAAATATTGCTGTGTTAAAGCATATGCAGATTTTATTTATTTACTGTAACCTGGTTTTTAGTCATAATATAGTAAATGCACTTTGGAAACAATGAATATTCAAGAAGAAAAATAGGAAAATAAGCTACAACACACATATCGTTTCAGAGATAAGATTATTAACATATTTTAAAATTTTATTTTCACAATTCTTTATTAGCATGCAAATATATTTTAATATGCATATTTATCCTTTTTAATATGTGTGGCTAATGAATATTGGCTTTTGTACCCCTGAAATATTGAATCATAATTTCACCTCTTGTAGACAATAACGTCTGCATATAATATTCTATTTAACAAATTCTTTATTAGTCAACCTTTAGGCTATTTATTGTTTGAACTCTATAATCAACTAATAGGTATTCTTGTATGAGTGTCTTTGCAAATGTATGAAAAATAGCGACTCAAGGAGGATTATGAAAAGGTAGCAACCCAGTGTTTTAAAATGTATAACGCAGAAAAGTGTTTTGTGGAATATTCAAGACAATATTGCTATTTTCTTGTGATGTTATGTCTGCTCTGTGATATGGATCAAACAATGCATTCTGAATAAAATGATCTTTCAGATTATTAGACTCTAACATTGAATGGTGAATAGGTGTCTCTGATACCCATTAAAAGGCTGAAATGCCCTCGCTGTTTAGCGGAGCCCTGATCCTTGCTTGGGTGGTTAACACCTGACCGTACTGGTGTTGACCAGTTAACTCTTCCGGCTCAGCACTTTCCCCATCTCTGCTGATGAAAGTAACTGCCTCAATCATTTCTCATGTGTCCTCCATTCTCCTCCGAAACCTTCCCTTAGTATTGTATCCTATACTCATCGCTTCCTGTTCCTGTAATTTCTTTTCTTAGCATGAACTGCTCTTTCTCTCACAATCTCTCCTTCACAGAAAATCACTTATTTCCATTATTAGAAGATAGACATCACGAGGATAGACACTTTTATTAATATAGTCTATCGATATAATCTCCACAGAAGGAGGCTTAGATCAGAGTAGGCACTGGTTAAAAGAGTCCACAGATGTAATGTATTTTTCTTAGAGGGTGTCTCATCTCTGCCAGCAAGCCTTTTAGAGTTTCAATGGAGCAATTCTACAACAAGAGTACAATACCCAGACTAAACACCTTACACTAGCAAATAAAACCCCAGTACCGGGAATGGGTTTCATTTTTTTTAATTATTTCCAGTCGAGCTACGTGGACCTTCCATGCACTACAGACTATTGCTGCCCTCCAGAACTAGACTGTAAGATCTTGTTGCTGAAAACATCACACAATTGAGTCCCAAAACACAGGAAAACAAGTTCAGCTTACTTGGAAGTTCCTGACTAACTTTTTTGGTTGGAAGGTACTATTAATGTTCCAGAGGAGAAAGCCAAATCTCTATTACAGGCACCTGTGAACACTGTAAACTACAAAAATAACTGGCCTGATAAGATATGACCACTGGTACAATAGTAGCATAAATATTATCAGAATAACCAATCACTTTCTGATTGGATCTAAAGCCCATTTCATGAGGTGGAACCCACAACTGGCACTATTAACGGGGCCAAGAACTTTTGGCTAGATAAGTCCCAGGTCCTATGGGAAAACCTGGCTCTATTATTCTGTTAAATGAATAACAGTATTAAAACAACTCAGTGACTTATCACTAAAACTACAGATCAGAGCATCTCTAAAGTCTCTTCAGAGAATCTAGCTTCTCTTTGCAAGACAACAGTTAACACAGAGTGCCTTAACTGGTCAACATGCAGAAAACAGGAGACAGTGGACATCTTTGCTCCAAATGAGGGACACACACATCCCACCCTTCCCCGAAACTGGAGCAGTCATGGCAGCATTGTGCATGGTAAGATTTTAAGAACCAGAAGTGATGGATTTTCATCAGTAAACCAGAGTTTCAGAATACAACAGGGCAGGGTGCACATGAATGCACAGCAGTCACAGCGGCTGCTCAAGGTGTACACAAGCTCCAGTTAGACAAAATCCCAGCAAGGAGAGGAATGGTATGCCCAAATATCTAATAGGCTGCTGATGTAGTATAGCTTGAAAAGGGAAAGTCCGCGCTCTTTAATGATATGTCCCTGGTGGGTTGACCACTCACCAGACCAGGTCTTACTTTCAATACTAGTTACATAACATAAGTTAGACTGAAGGAGAAATGAAAATAAATAGTTAGTAGGAAGGCATGGGTAGGTGGAGAGTGTGCTTGAGGAGTTAGGAAACTGATGGGGGTCAATATGCTCAAAATAAATTGCATAAAATTCTTAAAGAAGTAACAAAATATTACTAAAACAAATACAAATTTTAAAAGGTTTAAAATGATGTGAATTTATAGCACTAATATCCTTTATACTCTCACTTGAAAGACCTCAGTTTTCATGAATACCAGAAATAGGTTGGTTCAATTAAGGCCATTTTAATTTATACATCAGCAGTAGACAGTTTCATCTAGAACTACTATTTTCCACCCATTCCACTCACTTATATGTTCATTAAATTTTATATCACTTCTCAAGCCTCTCCTGATAATTTTATCATGCAGAATTTTTAGTTTTTGATGGTATTTCTAAACTAAGATTTTGTTAAGTGGAAACCAGAGTATCATCTATAATCCCCTAATTCCAATAAAAGCCACATAATAGCATCTAGGATGATCTATTGAGTCATTAAAATTATCCTGTCCATGAAAAATAGAATAAACAAAATATAATACATGAAATATGTCTTGAACAGCTTTTGATATGAAAAGAAAATTAAAATCCTTTGAACAAACAACATTTTGAATGTTTATGGGAGAGTCCATGAGCATTTGCAGTAATTTTGATAGTTTATCAAACAATTTTAATTAAAGTAATTTCCTTATGGGGCAATCATGTCACTCATAAAAGTCTGAAATATGTATTTAAAATTTCCTAGGGTTATAATAACACAAGTCTGAAGCATACGAACCAAACATGTCCCAGTTATACTTGTATCTGTCACACTGTGTGTCTTTGGGGGCACATGACTTTTAGTACAAGAAGAGCACCCATGGTGTTGCAGAAAAAGTCACGTGAACTTTGGTAAATATTTTTTTGCAAATTTCACTCTTCAGAGGAGTACCATTAGCAATCGCCTGACATTTATAACTATTCTGAATAATGCAACAGAAGCATTTTCAAGGCTCACGGGCTGCTTTTCATATGCAGACTTTGCAGGTCTCCTCCATAATTCAGCATGTTTGGACACATCTTACTGAGTCATACTGTTTGGATTCAAACTTGCCTTGTCGTGGAAGCCATTTGAGTGCCTGTAGAAAGTCACACTTTTGGCTCTTTGTTTGATAGAACCCTTTTCTTTGGTTTGGCCTTTCTGTCCCTGTTCAGATGTAGATCTTTGGTAAGCAACGCTATTTTTGGACACGCTCTGTTATCTCTTTAATTAATTAAGGCAACATCTGTCTAGTTAATTGGCTATGAGTCTCGAGTCCTAAAAGTTTGAAGCCTAATGTGGCAATCCAATCCCTCAGTCACCCCAGCTGTTTGGTGGAGCTCTGGCTCCTGTCATTCTGCTTCACCTGACTGACTTATACAATTTCTTGCTCTTTCTAGTTCACTAGTCTCTGCCCATTACTTTCTACTCTAGGCATGCATTAATTTCTTCAGTGTTGTGACTCATGGTAACACTACTGAAAAACAGAAATATAAAATAATAGGTAAAAAAGGTTGTATGAATTTGTCATTAATAAAATACATTGTTCTGTATCATTGCAATATATCATACTTATTGTATATTGTATAAAATTCATTTTGATTTTGATGAAGTTCTTAAAGTCTACTGATAAAATCATAATTTTATGTAATTGTAGTTTATGATAGTTTTTGTAAAGGAAACATTTTACAAGTGACAACAGTCTGGTCTGGTTGCATTTTGGAATATTCAATAATTGAAGAAGAAGTCATGAATTTGAATAAGAAAAAGAGGTCTATCAGGTTTAGAAGAGGTACATGGCAGGTTTAGAAGAGACAAAGAGAACAGGGAAACAGTAAGATCTAATTAGATTATAATCTTATATGATGTGGGATCCACTTTGTGTGCTGTGGTTACCATTAATGAATAAAAAACTGCCTTGGCCTGTTGATAGGGCAGAACTTAGGTAGGCGGGGTAAAATGGACTGAATGCTAGGAGAAAGAAGACCGGACTCAAGGAGATTCCATGGATCCTCTGCCAGAGTAAGACATGTTGAAACTTTGTTAGTAGATTACTAGAATTGGGTTAAATTAAGATATGAGTTAGCCAATAAAAAGCTACAGCTAATGGGCCAAGCAGTGACTTAAATAATATGGTTTCTATGTGATTATTTCATTTCTGGGTGGCCAGGATGAACAAGCAGGCTTTCCTCCCAACACTCATAATTGTAAAAGCAAATATTAATAACCAATTGGTGTTCCCTCCCCAGGGAAGACTCTTCTGCTTTCAGCATTCTTTAGTTGCCTGTAATCCTATGTCTAAGGTTGAGACAGATTTTTATAATCTTCAATATACTTATTTTTATTTTATGACCTTTGGTGTTTTGCCATGGGCATGAGATCCCCCTGGAGCCAGAGATCCAGAAAGTGGTGAGCTGCTATGTGGGTGCTGAGAATCTGGGTCCTCTGGAAGAGTAGTCAGTGCTCTTACCTGCTGTACCATCTCTCCAGCCCCTAAGTTGAGACTTTGGGGTTTTTCCCTGCCCACTTTAGCATGCCTGTTGATTTCTTCCTTGCTCAGTGTATGTTTAGGCGGTCATGTTGGTGAGACTTTCTGGCTGTAGCTTCTAACATTACTAGGAGACACCCGGATCCGGATCCTCTGACTCATAATCTTCCTACTTCATCTTCTGCAATGTCCCCAGCGTCTTAGGTAGGCAAATGTTTTTTAGATGTGCTCACTGGGACAGGGATTCACAACTATGCAGTTTGATTGGTTGTGGTTTTCTGTCATGGTCTCTGTCTGTTGCAAAACTAAGTTTCCTTTGTGGTCGGTGAATACTTCACTTATCTGTGATTGTAAGGACAGATGTTTAGATTTTTGTTAAGAATTATACTAAAGTGATCAGTCATAAAAATGAACATACAAGTAACATATTAATATATGTATTTAATAGTAATTAATAAAAACATGAATTTGAAAGAGAATAAGAAGGAATGCAAGGGAGGCTTTGGAGGGACAAAAGGAAAGGGTGACATGCTATAATTATATTAAAATTGCAAAAATAAAGTAAAAGAATAGGGAATACAATTTTAAATGAAAATAAAATATATTCACATTTAATAAAAAAGGTAATATTTTAGAGGCATGACAAACTGAGGTTTCACAGTCAAGTTCTCTGTCTCTTTTTAGTATCTGTAGAATTGCAAGCAATTTTCTTAATAACTTAGACAGTGTTACTCACTATACCAGGGTCAGGTATGCCATTAAAGACCAGCAAATACAAATCTTAACTGCTATTATTCTAACTGTTGGCTAAAGGAACACAATACTATTGCTGGTACTGTACCCAATAAGCTCTATATTAGGAGTGAATGAAAATGAAATTTATGCCCTGGTAATGCTTTGAAATATGCATGGTCATTTGGCAGTTCTGTTGAACTTGTCCATGTTGGGCTTCATGGTCAAAGTTGATGAGGACACCTGACCAGGTCTCTTCCTCAAGAGGGCACCTGCTCTCATTACAGATGGTTGTGAGCCACCATGTGGTTGCTGGGAATTGAGCTCAGGACCTTTGTAAGAGCAGGCAGTACTCTTTATTATTATTATTATTATTATTATTATTATTGAGAAAAGGAAAAAAAAACAAGTTTCCACCTCCTCCCAGCCTCCCATTTCCGTCCCCCTCCTCCCACCCTTCTCTCCCTCCTCCCATCCCTCTCCCCCTCCTCCCATCCTTCTCCCCCTCCTCCCCCTCTTCTCCCCCTCCCTCTCCAGTCCAAAGAGCAGTCAGGGTTCCCTGCCCTGTGGTAAGTCCTAGGTCCTCCCCCCTCTGTCAGGCAGTACTCTTAATGGCTTAGCCATCTCTTCAGTTTCATTGACTGACACTCTGTCCCTTAAGTGGGTGACATTAAAGGTCTATGGTCCCCTTTAGGTTGCTGTCTCCTCCAAGGCTGTTGAGTTTTTCCATACAACACAGCATCTGTTCTTGGGGCTCACGGCACATGGGACTGGCCCCACGCGTGTTTCACGTGCTGCTGTGTGCTCTCCTTTGGGCGGCTATGCTATGAGTACAGAGAATGAAATGGATAGATATAAATGATAGCTGTTGAACACTGGTGGTTTTGTATGTTGGGGGACATTATTTATTTGTGCCTTAGGCCATGTTGAAGCTTTATAAGTAAAATATTAAAATATTCTTCATCATATATTGCTAATCATGTAGCCTATTCAAGTTAAAAAAAATCTACACAGCTCAGTGTATTCAATGGCTAAGTTTTGTTTTGTTTTTGCTTTTATCAATATGAAAATTTAAATAATATTTATTTTGGCTGATAGCAAAGACATTCCTTTGACTTAGAGTAGTTTTAGTTTAGTAGATTATTATCACTTGAGTTTGTGAAATAATATGGGAAAAACTCATTGTATCTAATGTCAATTAAAATGATAAAATTTCAACCCTAATTTTATCAAAACCAATCTATTTAAGAAAGAACAGTGGATTTCAAATTCAAAGCAAGAGCAATGGTGAATACTTGAAATAGATATTAAATTTTATACAAAAATCACAAGTATCCCATATGTATTTAGGATACAACCGAAAAGAATTTTAATACCCAGGATTTATCAAGTTTCTGATATAATATCCTCCCTACATTGTTTACTGTTAAATTATTCTTAAGCAAAAATAAAATTCTGTTGTTTAGCCTCCCACATATTATTACTTCCAATATATTCTCTCTATTTTGAGTATACTCAAGGCAACATAGACTTTTGCCTTGTTATAAAATCTACTCCATATACATTCACTGAATCACTTTTAAAGTTGAATATTGGTAGAAGTGCAGTACTTTGAGCAATGCCAGAAGGTAAAGATGATTCTGTTGCAATATGTCCTTTATCCCTGCTGCCACACACAGCAGAAGTTCCTTTCTATAAGTTTATTAGGATGTATTTTGCCCATATGTTCCCAAAGTTAAAATTTAAACAAATTACCCCAAAATAAAATTCTGTAAAATGTATAACTTGCGTGATAGGAGGGCATGGCCACAATACTATTACAATGGCTTAAGTTATTCACCAAATGGAAAGACTTAACTACTAAGGTTGCTATAGGCTATGGTACCCTAATGGTGCATTTGCCTCCAAACTGCCCATTACAGAACAAAAAGAAGACACGCATAAATAACACAATGTCTACCTGGATGTGAAATGTCAAATTTAATTTCACAATTCACTCAATAATTTTTTTTTATTACTAGGAAGAGTTTTAGAGCTAAGCAGTAGGTATCTTTCACGTCTGGGGTGATCTTCTTCATGTTTGCAAATAAGTTTGCATCCCTGTACAACTTAAACACTGAAAGAAAAAATTAGTATTTAGAAAGCATGCTCTGTTTAGACTTTTAGAATAATGTACACCTAAATTTAAGAATTATTTTCATGCTTCCTGCAAGTAAGTATAATTAATGTACAACTTTCACCATTCTGTCTAAATCTTTTCATACTGAAGAGTCTGTCGGAAAAGAATATAACCCACATATTTGAGATGTCTCAGAATAGATGATGTGGGCAATTGCATCAGGAAAACACATTTCAAAAGCTAAGTAGCCAAGAGGAGACGATTTCTAGTTGCAATCTCTACAGTGAAATTGCTGCTGATCGATGAAATAGATATTGCTTTTAAACACATAACAGTATCTTTTATGTCTCTCTACTCAATAACTCAGTCAAGATTCTCTAGAGGTTGAGAACATAATGGCAACAAAAATTTAAGAGAATATCTATCAATTGGAGCTAAACTGGTTAGTCTAGTTGCCAAATTTTTAATCCTAGCATAGCTCTTTGACCACTTAGATCCACATGTCTTAGACATTAAAAAGAAGAATTTGATGGAAGGTTGTTTAGCTACAAACATATGAGTTTAAGTTCTGCTTTAAAATGTTTAGAGTCAGTAAGGAACAAAAGCATATCTCTTAGTATGTTAACCAGTATCAGTATGTATAAACCATTCATCCAATTAGCATACTGTGTTTCATAAGCTAAGACGCTATCAAATGTGAGATGGATTTCTAAATACTCTTTTTAAAATTTTCTTAACAATTGTTCATTTATTTTTATTCCAACTGAAGTTTTCTCTCCCTCTCTCTTCTCATCACTCCACCCCCAATCCACTACTCTTCTGTTTCTATTCAGAAAAGGACAGGCCTCCCATGGGTGTCAACAAAACTTGGCATGTCAAGTTCAAGTTGAGGTGGGACTGAACTCCTTATTTCGTATTAAGGCTTGATAAGTTAATGCAGCAAGAGGAATAGGTTCCCAAAAGCCTGCCATAGCATAAGGGACAGGCCCTGCTCCCACTGCTACAAGTCCCACATACATAGAGGGCCTAGGTTGGTCCCATGTGGACTCCTTGGCTGTTATCTGTAAATTCCCAGGAGCCCAGATTAGTGGTCTCTGTGAGTTCCTTTGTGACGATCTTGATTCTCACTTTATTGGCTCAGTTTAATCCTTCTTCCCTCTCTTCAATAGAATTGTTGGAGCTTGGCCCAGTTCTTGGCTATGGATTTCCCCAACTGCTTCCATCAGTTACTGGATGAAAGCCCCCTGATGACTATTAGGGCAGTCACCAATATAATTACAGGAGATGGTCATTTCAGACTACCTATTCACTATTGCTAGGAGTCTTAGCTGGGACCATCCTTGTAGATTCATCATTTTGCCTTACGAATTCAAGCCTTGCATCAGGTTTCTAGCTGACTCCCAAATGCTCCTCCCCTGTCAAGACATCTCTTATTACTCTCCCTCTCTGTTCTGTCCCCAGTTTACCCAGGAGATTTCTTCTACTTTCCCTTCCCAAGGAAATCCACACATCCCTCTTTTGGTCCTCCTTGTTACCTAGACTCTCTGAGTATGTTGATTGCAGTATGGCAATCCTTTATTTTGGAGAAAATTTGAAGGCAAATGGATGGAGCTAGGAAAACTTTATTCTGAGTGAGGTAACCAAGACCCAGAAAGACAAACATGGAATACGCTTACTCATCAGTAGATATTAGCTATAGAATTTCTAAATACTCTTAAGAAACCAACTGCACAGTTTCATTGATCAAAAGATGAATGGGAGATTTAGAGATATGAAAACTGCATTTGTTTTAGGATTACAGAAATATTTTATCATGCATCACTACCAAGTTTTGACATCATCTGGATAGCAGATTAAAAATTAAATTCTAGTAAATGATTCAAGTAACCAATCTCTTTTTATTTATATCCAATACTTGGAGCCAAGAATTTTAATAGGCATCTGCTCTTATTATCTTTAGCTGAATTAAAAAAATAAAAGCTCTACCTCCATATCAAGGATTTTCAAACAATGATTTATTATTTTACTTTATTCTGCGTATTGATTGGACTCAGCTGTGCAATTCCCATTTAAGCTTGGGACCTCTTGTATGGTTTCAGTCAATTGCTGGCTGGAGCAACAGTCAAATTAAGGCTCAATTGAGCTGAATTACCAAGACTGTTCATTCATAAGTTGGCACTCGACACTGGCTATTGGCTTAAAACTCATCTGTGGCTTTCCACAGTGGTGCCTGCCTTGGTCTTTCTGAGGGTCTTAGGCTTCCATGACACAGACCTAGCTTCATTCACCACACTCCAAGAGGCTCTTCCTGAAGCCTCACAACTTCTTCTGCACACAGCACCACCACCACCATACTCTGTGCTCACGAGGACAATCATCATCAGCTCTCAGATGGCAGTGAGGGTGACAGGCAGTGGGAAGATGAGAAGACCAAGAAGCATGGATCACCTCTTTGGACCTAGTTACCAGAACAACTTTATCTACTGGCTACCAAACACCATGTTTCTTCTTGTGATATCAACAGATCTACAGATCGATAGCATCTCTGATATATTTGCTGTCTAGCAGTATTTTTCCCTCTTGTTGCTTGCTTACGGAGAGACATTTTCATTGCAGACAATTTTGTCAGTGAGACATCTTGATTGCAAAGGAGTCGTTCTGGGATCCCCATAGTTCCTTTACTCCTCTCCTCCGACTATATACTCTCATGTTATATACATTTTATCCCTGGTACCTTCCAAGACAGTTATTACTGGGGAAGAGAAGGCTCTCTGGTTGAGATAACACCTAACTTCAAAACATACCTAAGCATTGTATCAAGAGTATCTTGAAGACTTGCTACATGCTGTAATGTGCAGAATGCTTTTGTATTGCTCTCTAGATGAATTTCTAACCATTACCTAAGACTCAGCATGCCTATTTTTATAAGGAAACTGAAGCAATGAGGTGTAAAAACTTTAACAAAACTAAAACTCATGATATAGAACAATATAACTATATCAGATGATTCTACATAGAAATATCTCAAAATAGTTGTCTAGGTTTTGGCTCAACTGATGCTAAACTCTTTTCTATCCCTAACTGCTCAGTCCCTCAGTTGCTTTGGAAGGTGAACTGAACCTACAGAAATGAGCTTCCTGAACTGGGGGCAGTGTCAAGTGGGAGGACCGGGGATGAGAAATAAGACAAGAACCAAAGAAGAAAGAAGAATTAGCTAGGACTAAGAGGTTTTTTGTATGCTGATGACTTGTGCCAAGGAAGCTTATTAAGAAGTACAACACTATATATACTATTAGCAGGGAGGAGAAAATGGCCAAGGTCATCAGAGAGCTAAGTCAGAAGCAAGTACCTGTTTGTCTATCCTTCAGGACCTCCGAGAAAGTCTTGGGTCCGTCTGGCTCCCATAGGAAGGCAAGTTGTGATTTCTAATGATAGTATTAAGTGTCTTTATTTCTTATCTTAAAGGTGCTCACATACTTGTATTAGCACTGATTTGCTTTGAACTCTTGATTGATGTCTATTTCTAGAGTTTTGTATCAACACCTTTTATATTGAAATGATAACCATAGAATAATGTTGTCATCAACTTCCCCTATTTCATTGGTGTCTAAGTTGGCCATGGGAACAAACTTACTTACCCATGACTATCAGAAGAGGTTCTGGTCCATCATCTTGTGTTCGTCTCCCTCCCTTTCTGTCAGTGTGTCTGTCATGACCTAATTTCATGCTTGCAGATAACTTTGTGTGGGTCATGGTCATACCTTAGCTCTATCACTCAAGGTTATATGCCTTTCTGAGCATAATCTGAGGTTGTGCTAAAGTGGATTTGGATTTTGACTTTTCCTGGAGCAAAGATAACAGATTGCTTCTCAGGTTAGAGAAGACTTGCCCTCCCACTGTTGCTGCGGTGGAAAACAGGTACAGCTCTGCTCAACATTGCTGTTGTCAGGTTGTTCAAACAATCTTGAGAAGATAGAGAACTGGCCTTGTCTTGTGGTGTGAGATTCCAATATGTCAAACTTTCAGCATGACCCATTCTGAGTTTTGCAACAGTATAAGGCTACAATCATAGAAAGGATTTTTAATGTCAGTGTAATAGAATTTTTGATGAAATCTATGTGCTTATCTCAAAGACAATAACATCTAGAGAACAGAAGCTCATCAATAGATTAATACCACACAATTTTATGCAGCAGTTTTCTGGATTTCTCTGCTTTTTGATCACTGGTAATGACAGGACTTTTTGTTGTTGTCATCTGTTTGTTTGTTTTGTTTTTAGCACTTTTTTCAGGTTAAGGAAAAAAGTCGTGTGGGACTTAGGTGAAATTTGCCAAAGAGAGTTGAGTGTGATTTCGGGCTAATAACATCTTGTTCTTGCTAAATGATTTGCTAGAGTTAAATACAATCCTTCCACTGACTGTGGACTGTGTTTAGTTTGTTTAAGACAGGGCTTAATTTATTTAAACTCTGATGCCATGTGGGTCAGGCGAGAAGCTTTCAGGCCTTTTCTTTGCAATAACCCTGATATGTAAATATTATATATATATATATATATATATATTATATTCTAAAAGTAATTGTTTGAGATCAGATTTATTCATCTCCATTTCATCATTTGACAAAATCTTTTTTCATAGCTAGTGGGTATGAGGAATTATCTCCTCCACCATCAATGGTTTTACTGAATAAGAGACCTACAGATATATCAGCAATTAAATTACGTAAGACGAGATATTGTATGATATGGATAGCCTGAACTAGCAGAACACAGAGCGGCTCCAGTGGGATCCAGTTCCAAAGCAGAATCGTAAAGGAAAAGTCAGAGTTGATTCATCCGGAAGCTGGGCTGTGGTACTAGGCACCTGGAATCCTAGAACCCTGGAACTGGAGCCAACAGGTCCAGTTCACTGCAGCCTAGGCTAGTTACGTAATCTGTTAGAGGCCAGTATGGGACTTTGTTTCAAGCAAACAAAAGAAGCAAACAAACAAAGGTTATTCTAATGAGAACATAACAAAAGATGATGAGAAACACGTCCAAAGGAACCAGTTTAAGGAAGAGTGGGGAGAGGAGGGCAGCATAGCACATTTACAGATTAAGGAATGCCAAACTTTTTTGTACCAGGGAAAAGTGTGGGTGAATGAGGGAGTTAGAATTGGAGACACCACGCTAAGCATTTACTTTATCCTGATATCAAGGCGACCCCATAAGGGTTTTTCCACTGGGAAAGAAAGAAAAAGAAGCTTGTCTATGTGTGAATAAATAAATCTCCCGAGTGACACCTGGGATCAGCAGCATAGGATGCAAGAGAGTGGAAGAAAACAAAATGGTCATGACAGATGCTTGCTCGCATCTGTTTAACTGATGAGCCACCTGAGTGGTTAGTGAGCAGTTATTCCTTCGAAAGATTTTTGTACATTAATCCAATGAAAATATGTAATGTAACTGATCATGCCATCAGGCGTGGAAAAACAGACATATCTGGTATTAGGGAGTTCATGAGTATGTACAGTTATATAGATATACATATGTCTATATACATATATATTCACATATATGTATCACTTTCCTCTGTATATTATTGTATAAGAAAAATGGTAATATTTACATATTGATCCATTCAGTATTTGTTTAGTGCCTCTGTGTATTAGAGACTCTGAGGACTTGTGGGTATGTTGTGACAGATGCAAGCGAGACCCGTCAAGGAGCATGATGTAGGTCATGTTAAAGGTTAAAGAGTTGAATGCTTTGGCCAGGGACAATGAAATCATTGTAGAGTTTTAATTAAGAATTCTGTGTGATCATACTTGACGTTTTAGAAATCATTCTGACTGTAGAGAAAAGAATGAATTCATTGGAAAGGTTAAACTGAATTTTCTGTAAATAAAAGGAGAAGAGATTTTACTTGCTTACCCATTAGTATGATGAATAAAATGTTTTATGAACATACACAGATATATATGAATACACACACAAACTTATGTGCACATACACTTGTGAATGTGTGTGCACACATATGCACTCACTCACACGTATGCGATGAAAGAACATTCCTAGTTGCTTGGGCTGAAAGACAATATTGTATACTTGAAATTTATTATCAACAAATCATTTTGAGTTCTTGAATGATTTGCATCTAGGCTCATGAAAAACAGCTTATGAAGATATTTTTCCTACTATGTGCTCGACTTTGTGAAGGCTAAGATGTGAAAAAGTTGGCTGAGTGAATTTATCAACAAGTATAATGTGTCTGTGTCTATGACTTAGAGTCTTTTCTCCTGAGTTTAATATCATGTTTATCCAAGATATGTGGTTGGTAGGAAATGCACATTTTTTTTGTGGAAATAATTAGACATACCTTTGTTTTCACTGCTAAGTATTTTTCTCATTTACATCTTATGCAAGTGGAATGTTAAAATATTTTGTTTGTATAACATTATGCAAGGAAATATCCTAATACAGCTCTGGCTATATTAAAAATGCCTTATGTGCCATATTGCTCAGATGACATGTTTATGAATATGTTTTTAAAGCTCCATATGCACAAACACACAATGCAAAGTCTTCCTCCAAATACTAAGATTACAGCTCATTCCATATTTGCTGGTTTATAGTGCTAACATTTATCTGTATCTCCACATCCCAAGATTTGTAAATGAGATCATTCTGCTGCAGTATGTCGCCAAGTATAAACAGCTGGCTCTCTTTGGCAAGCAGACCATCATCTGAACATTTCATGCAGTCTCTCCTCCAGAATGCCTTTTATCATCAGACTTCGGGGAGGGACAGTTGCTTGGCATGTTTCAGCTGCGCTGTTCACAAGGGGCTTATTCTCTGCTAACAATAATACGAAAGGACATGAAATGACAGGGCATTCATGTGAAGCAATGTGTCTAAAAATCTTACGACTCTAGGAGATGGTCATTTCAATGTAACACTTTGAAATTTTAAATAGGCTACTTGATATAATGATAATCCCTTTTAAACAGATTAAGTTCAGTGAGGGAACTGAACGTGTGTGTGTGTGTGTGTGTGTGTGTGTGTGTGTGTGTGCATAGTAAAGGTATAAAACAGTTTTACCCCTAACATGGTGTAACACACAAAGACAACAAGCCTCGATTTCCCTCTGGGACCAAAAAAATCCATATTTGGAACCCATCTGTCATTCTTTCGCAGTGGAACGTTTAAATCTCTGTACACTACCATTCATGCTATCCTCATGCAACATGTAATCCTTGTCTTAAATTTTGTTTGTTTCTCTGTTTCCCTGAGATCAAGGCGTGTGTTGATTCATAGAAATATCTGCCCAACTGGAAATTGTCTATGCTGCTCAATGGTGGCCAATATCTACCAGTAGTTATTGGGCATGTAAAATATAGTGATTGCAAAAGAAGAATTATTTTAAAATTTAATATTAGTTTGCAAAAATATCTTTCCATCAAGACATGGTGCTGATGGCTGGCTGATTGAACATGAAAGCATAGGTCTAAAATGTAGAACTGCAACATGGAGCTGGTCCTATAGTCACTTTGGACCCTGTGTCGCAGGAAGCAGGAAGGAAGAGGGGTACTTGGAGCAAGAGTGCCAGACATTTTTTGCCTGGATGGGTGATGAGATGAGGAGACTCCAGAGAGTCACCAGTCACTTGAAAGATTCCCTCAGAAGTGAGGCTAACCTATCTGAGGAGCATGTTTTAGCTATCCAAATGAGCAATAATCATTACCTTTATGGGAACCAAATGCTTCAAGGGGGAAAATATGGTCAGAAGCAGGAGGTATACTGCTTTTGCTTCAATGTCTCTCGATGATATTTAAGGTTTGTTTGGACACCATAATTATGAATTATTTAACCTATTACAAATACGATAATAGCCTTGAGCTTTCTGGATTCATTTCAATAGTAAAGGGTAAGTCTATACTGTAAAATATTTTGTATTTATTATTTCAATGGTTTATTTTCCCCCTTCGAGAAAAGTTAAGCCAGGTGGGGTGGTATATTCATTGCAACATCAAAAAGCTGAGGCAGAAGGATTATGTAGTTGGTATCAGTCTGGGGTACACAAACGGGACCCTTTTTTTCAGAAACCATTAACACCAAGAATATAAGAACTGGTAAGTGAATAAACAATTTAAGTCGAAAAGATCTATCCAAAAATTGTACATAAGGAAACCAAAAGAAATGAACTAAACTCAAATACAAAACTAAAAATGGTTCATAGCAGATAAGACTTTTTGCAAATCACAGCCAAAAATATGCATGAAGTATTTATTAATAATAATATTGTTTGCTAGAAAATCTTGTGTTTTGTTATGTACTGGGTACAGATACAATATATCTGATCTTATGGTGGTTTATACAGAGTGTGTCATTTAGTAAACCTATGGAGAGGATATGATTATCTTTAGTTTATAGATGAGGTTGTTTGGTTTTAAAGATTGGAAATGATATTCTTCAGTTCAAAGCCCCCAAAATAAAGTGGCCAGAACCTGACTCCAGGTTTACAAAAATCCATGTTTGTTAGCCAATTAAATGGAAAGTGCAGAAAATAGAACTGATTTTATCTGGGCTTATGCATAGTATAAATGTATTCTGTACACAATGAGTTTACTCAAGAAAACAAACAAGAGGAAATCTGAATTCTCCAGGCACTGTAAACCTAGAATATGTGATACTATTTTTCTATATAACTTGAATGTAACATATAAAATCTATGATAATGAAATCAATTATATTCCTGCTCTTGTGATCCTAGAAAAATCTGAAGGAGGAAAGAGTGCTGGATGCTCCTGTCACTTAGACCTGATTTGCCTCAGCAAGCTGGAGCGTTTCTCCTGTGCATGGGCCAACTAAGCCACATGTGTGACTGCACCTTGGAAATCAATCCAGAGCTACTGAAGAAACACTTCCTCTGTTCCTTTTGACAAGAAGTCATCACCAGAGCCTTGAGCAAGTGTTGCAGAAGCTTTGTGGAGTGTGCAAAGGTCAGTATTTACTTTTAGCGCTGGAAGTGAGTCCCAAAGGGATGGACAATTCCTTCTGCTGCTGAAGTGCGTGCTTCATTGTAAACCTAGTCAGTTTGAAAAATACAGAAGTGAGCCCAGGATATGGCTTGTATTGTGGATGTTGTTTCCATTCTTCACTGTCCTGGAAATTCTATCTGATGGTTAACACTCTCCTTACATAGTTGTGGTGTTGGGCTGTTATCTATCTTTAACTTCATTCCAGTTGGAGGTCACTTTTGTCTGTTCATGATTAGGAGGGGCGGAGCAGTATTTAGTTTAGACAATGTTTGTTTGAAACAGACTTAAGGAGAATTATGTAGAATCAACATTATATTTTTTTGACTGAATTGATAAGGTCTCTTTCTATAAATTTTCTTGTCTGACAAAGGAAGGTGAATGAAATTGTGTCACTGAACATTGCTCTCCATTTACGCTCTGTTTACCTGGGATATAATTTCACTCAGTTTGGATTTGTTGCCTATTTCTGAATCAATGGCATACATTCCTTAGTCTTTATGACTATGTGTTTACCTTCGTAAATTGGGGTACTAAACTATCTTTATGGTAAAGGCCAAATGAAACACAGAATTGGAAAGTAAACAGTAAATATAAAGGAGTTAAAGACTATTCTTTTTATAACTTAGTGCATAGAGAGCACTATCAAAGTTACAAAAATACTTAGACTTAGGATGTGTTCTGGTTAGTGAAGTTAAGTAGACCCATCATCCCCTAGGAGACAGTACTTATTATGGTTAATGCAGCTAACTAGACAGACCCACAATCCCTTAGGAGACAGGACGTGTGATGGTTAGTTATCTAGAGCAACCCACAATCCCCTGAGAGATATGACATGTTATGATTAGTGTGGCTAACTAGACAGAGCCACAGTCCCCTAGGAGACAAGACTTGGGATGGTTAGTGCAGCTATCTACACAGACCCAGAGTCCTCTAGGAGCCAGGATTTGGGATGTTAGTGAAGCTAACTAGACAGACCCACAATCCCTTAGGAGAGAGGACTTGTGATGACTAGTTAATTAGACAGACCCACAATCCCCTAGAGGAAGAGCCTCTGTGCATGTCATTGGGGGTTAACGTAACCTTAACAGATGTTGGAAGACCCATCTAACTGTGAGTAGGACCCATATGGGCAGAGATCCTGGGCTGTACAAATGGAGAAAAACAAGTTGAGATTGCATGCGTTGCTTTAGTCCTGGACTGTGACCCCATGTGACCAGCTGCTTCAGTCTCCCGCTTCTTCCACTTTCCTGTCTTGAACTGGGAGGCAGCACAAACCCATCCTCCCTTCAGCTGCTCTCCTGAGGTTATTTTATCACAGCCTCAGAGGAAGAAACCATGATAGGACTTTTATTGTGAAATTTTGTTTTCTCAGCAGCAAGCCTGTGAAACGCCCGTGTATAACTTCTCCAGTTTTGAAAACATCCACTGTTGATATCGAAAGAGGGATAAGTTAACACCATGCTGATTTATTTCAACAGTTGAGAGATCACAAAATTGAATTTTGTGAAAAAAAATCATCTCAAACCCTGCTTTATCCAGATTATTATACAAAGTATAATTTTGTTGGTAGAAGATGTCATTAGTGATTTTTATCCATGATCTTTATCGAAAGGATTAGCGAAGGGAAGGCAACTAACATCTGTAGGTTTACATCAATATTTATTTTTCTTCTTGTGAGTTTAATACATTTTCAAAATAGAAGACTAATCTGATCGATGTCACACATAAAGATATTCACAGAGGATCTTTAGCATTCGCAGTGGAGACACGGGAGTTCTCAAAAGGCTGCAAAAGCAATTGGAAAAGCTTCCCATTTGCTTCTGTGTGTCCACAGTGTGAGCTGAAGGACAGCATGGCGTGAAATAGGGGGCTATCGTGGCAGCAGGCGCAGGTGGTACTGTTGTCTGAAGGTGACCACTCCTGCACCTTTCCAGTTTCCCCTGCATACATGCCGGGCTGGAAGTCGGCCATTGAGCCACATTCCCAGAATTTCTCTAAAATATTAGAAGCAGAGAACTTCAGGTTGGAAGACAGGAAGTATAGTGGCTCTCCTGTTGCAGATAAGGCTTAAGTGAATTAAATAAGGACAAGCAAAGGTGCAAATAGACTTTGACTCAGAAGAAAATACACAAGATTAACTAAGGAGCTGTTTGTCTGTTTGTCTATTAAGTGGCAGCCTCTCCGAGGATGGGATGCCTAAGCATTTGAATTATGCAACTGACTGTATGTCAATTTATTTTCTTCTTTCTTTCTTTTCTTTCTTCCTTTTTTTTTCATTTTTTCACATTTAAAATCCAAGTGAGGTAGTCTGGCAACTGAGCTAAGCTTCTCTAAATCCCTTGTGGGTATTTTCAGGAGACACAAAAGGATTGGAGTGAACTAAAGAGCTCATGTTTGATGAAGGCAGCATTGGGCCATGGTGGAACTTCAAAGTGATGACACCTTATGAGGTTCTGGGTTCATGTGCTGTGAAATAAAATCTATAAAACTGTGTGCTGGCTACAGGGAAGCTGTCTTGATAGGCAATGTGCTCATCATATTAGCATGAGGACCTCAGTTCAGATCCTAAGCACCAACATCAAAGCTTTGTGTGGCCAAATACATATTTGACCCCAGCATTTGGGGGTGGGAGGCAGCAGGCTCTGTGTCATGTATGGCCACATTTATCGGTGACACCAGAACTTGGGGAAGGGGGGTTGACAGTGTCTGGAGTTTGCTGGTCAGTCATCAGCTACCTTTGTTAAATCAGCAAGCTCCAGATTTACTGAGAGATTTTACCCCAAATAATAACAAGAATGGCATTTGATGCTAAACTCTGACATTCACATGCATGTACGCATATGGAGACACACCTTGTACATATGCATGCACAATACACATGCAAAACACAGAGTCGTGTCATTTACATGCTAATGTAGTGGTGTGTGTGTTTGTGTGTGTGTGTGTGTGTGAAGTTTCTCGTCACTTTTTTGCCACATTTCTTAAAGGTAGGTTTCAAATTTTACT
Organism: Microtus oregoni; assembly: GCF_018167655.1. NCBI lineage: Eukaryota > Metazoa > Chordata > Mammalia > Rodentia > Cricetidae > Microtus > Microtus oregoni. Next base: position 32,026,694 of record NW_024543069.1, on the reverse strand, counting down.
TTCCCTTTCTCCTTTTAATGACCTAATTTTGGCTTTCTCCCCTCCATGGTATGGGAGCATTCTTATTATCCTTTTATTGTCCTCTACTGGACCAGAAATTTTGTACTTGATGAGCATTACTTCAATGCTATTCTATCAATTGCATTCAAGGATTTCAGTATTGATTATCTGATTTAACCTGAATATGCATTATAGTAGGGGTGACAGGGAGGCAAAGACAAGAACATTGCAAAACTATCCTAGACACTTGTGCATTTTTTTCTAGAAGGTTTGAGTACATTGTTGAATTTAGGGTTTGATTTTTCTTTTTTTACCTGTTTTTGTTTGTTTTTTCAGTTCATAGAGTTGCAAATTCTTTACATTATAATCCATTTATCATCAAATCATGCATTACTGTTACAAAGATGGCACAATCTAAATACAGAGTGGATTCCTGAAAGTGAGTTCAGGATATACTTTGTAAGTGTATTCCTGATGAGATTTTATTCTATGTCAGAACTTTGTATTTCTAAAATATAATTCTATATATTCATGTAACATTATTCTCATTTAGGTACTACAAATGACAGTATAGATTTTTTTGTTTTCACATATGATAATTTTTTTATATTTTGTACTTCTTGAGAACAAAGTCCTAGAATTAGCCATCCTTATATTTTTCATATCAATCAGAGTATATAGAAGATAAATGAACACATTTGCTGAGCTGAACTGAAAACCCATTATTTCTATAGCAATTCTTCTTTATATTCTCAAACTTAATCTATACCTATCCTTTAAATTAAAAGTTTGTGACCTCCCTACTTTCCCCTAGCACAGCATCTAGAATGCATCTTTGATGTTTTGAAATTCCCATATGGCTGCTAAAGAACAAATAAGTGAGTGTCTGATGAGCTATGGCAGTGGCATTATGCTGGTCTGAATGGAGCACAGTGGGCCAACAATGAAAGCCTGCACATCTCTGTGGATGGGAATGCACGTACTACACATGAATGTCTTTGGGTCAGAGGTAATGCTAGAAGTTAGATTTCAAAGCTGACCATGTTACTTGTATGTCAAGGTGGCTGTCATTGTGAGAAGGGTAAGTATAACATTGGAGATATAGCTCCTAAGGAGCCATTTAAGAAAAGTAGAATAATGCTTCTGTATTTCACTATCAGTACTCAATACCTCTATATGTATGGGGATTTCCCCCACACCAACTAATTCTTAATATTAATGTCCTATTATGCATTTTAATTACAATACTATCACTTGGAGTTAGCAAACAACAACAGCAACAAACCCTTGAAATAAATGTTTAGTATCACAAGATTGGCCTCCCATTTTGAATGCTAGATACAAATCCACATTATAACCCGTGTTTTTGACTTACTGGCTATAAATCAGAAATCCCCACAACCATTCTTTGGATTAATTTGCTAGAATTATTGCTAGGCTTGAGGAGATATTTGAATATTCACCAGTTTAGTATTTGCCTATGAAGAACCCAGTGAAAAGACACTATTTCTGCAAGGGCCCTACACAGATAAACTTCTATCTCCATGGGTTTATGGAACATTAGCCACTTGGCATTTACATGACTACCAACTTCTCTAACTTCACCTGTCAGGGATTTTCACAGATCTGTCATCACAAGGTAGTGATTGCTTAGTAACTTGTTCTACAGCTCCTTTTCCTTTCCAAAAGCTGGGGGCTGGGATTGAAAGTCCCAAATTTGAATCCCTGTATCATTCTTTCTGGAGAATGAAGCCCAGTCTAGATCTATCCAGGTTAAAATCACCACATTAGAAAGATGTCCCTTAGATCTAGAGACTCTGTTTCAAGAACATAATGCTATATGATAAGCAATGACAAACACTTCTCATTGCCCAGGGAATGACATGCAAAGCAAGAATTCCACATTTTTAAGACCTGCTATTATTGTTCTCTGACTCATTTTTAGGGAATGAAGACAGTTATGGTGAGATACAATCTGAGAAATAGATGTGGACCAAACTAAGAGTTCCTTGTCTGCTCTGGCAAACAAAATTCTACATCATTATTAATGCATCCTTTATCTTCTGTCTTTTACTGAGTTAATGAATTTGAGTAACATGCTTTGTAACATTTACCCCTTTAATAATAATAATAATAATAATAATAATAATAATAATAATAGGAATTATTATTATTATAGCTATTCAGTCTCTTGTTCAGTAAACATTTTATAGTGCCTTTTAGTCATCAAGTTTAGGGTACAGGAATACAGTAGGGAAAAGATAAAGAAAATAAGGTCTCTATTAAGTTTGCCATAGTAGGGAGATAATTAACACACAATTTATAACTTACAATTTCATAACATGATAAAATTGAAAACAAAAAGTGAAGAAATTATATAATATAGGAATAGCATGTTGTGGAGTATATCTCACTAGGTATAGCATGTTGTGGAGTATATCTCACTAGGTATGGAGGTCTGTGTTGTGACACAAATCCCTCTACATCAGGACATTATAACATGAAAGGATGCTCCTTAAGACTCAGGAAGTAAATAACACACAAACTTAACCGGAAGTTCACAATGGATCTCTTTAAGATTATATACAAAGCAAGAACTGCTAGAGAGTCGGTATTTCTAGTTTGTCACACTTCCTGCAAGTCATGTAGAGAGCTCCAGGGATGCAACTTTTCTAGTCATCACCCATACAAAGGGTATGAATTTCAATAATATAGATGTCTTTGAGTCATTCTGAACTAAAGGTAACCCCTCACCCACATTCCTCTAAGCCTATAAGCAGACCCAGTATCTCATTCATTCACCAAGTTCCTTTTTGGTGGTATTGTTAGTATAGTTTGTCATTGGTTCATTCTTTGAAGTAAGTAGATGTTTTTATGTCTTCTCAAGAAAAGTTATATGACAGTCTGGCACTTGCCAAGGAGAAAATATTTTAGTTGACAATTATTTGTATTCACAAAGAACCATGAGAGATCTGAGTAGCTCTTTAAAGAAAAGATAACCACCAAGGCACAGGTGCTTCATGAGGTGGGCTTTGTTTAAGGATGAATTTGAATACTAGATTTACCTACAGTGAAATAAATTGCTAATGTGAAAATTTTGCATTACTGTGACAAAAATATCTGATGTAGACAACTCATTGAAGGAAACATTTATTTTGATTTACAACTTTATAGTTCTCAATCCATGAGTGCATGGCCCCGGTTATGTGGGCTGAACATTGTTATGGTGGAAGTATGTGAGAGAAGACAGTTCTTCATAGCAGACAGGAGGCATACGCACATACACACACATGCATGCAAACGCACACACACACATACACACTCACACAAATACACAGACCCACATAAGAGAGAGACACAGAGAGAAGCAGAGAGACAGAGGGGAACAGAAAGGGAGTAAGAACACCATAGACTTGGAATAATCCAAATACCACCCTTTATAATATATTTCCACTATATAGGCATGACCTCTTAAAGGGTCCACAGTTTCCCACATTAACACCTCTAGTTGGGGAACAAGTATTCAAATCAGATCTTACATGATTATAATCATTATATTTTGGTTAACCTACTCCAATCCTGGTAGATATGCATTTGGAAAACTAGAATAATCAACATAAGAGAAAAATTCCACCACTTTGCCTCTTACTTCCTGGGAAGAAAACGCCAATTTTCACTAACTATAGATTGTGAAACTGAAAATTCAGATTAAAGTAGAAGATTTGGATTAAATTATCCAACTCTACTCCACAGAGAACCTTTAGTTCTATTACTAGTATCATTAAATTAACACATTCCATGGAATTTCTTGTGATATGGTCAAACTGAGAAAATATTTCTCCAGCTTGACTCTATCTGAAATGTACTGACCCATCATTTAACATGCTATAATATATAATGTATTTTAACAAGTATTTAACATACTATAATACTATAATGTATAATCTCGGATGTACTTATCTAAGTACATTACCTGAGCAATCTCTGGAATTGAAGTACTTCTGTCTATGTTGTGATAAGTATTGTTTATTATTAGGCTAATTAAAATTTTATAAAAGCCCTGTAATTTAAATGTATCTTTCTGTTGTTTTATGACTATTGATTAATTTAAGGAAAAACCTATATTGTTTATCCTAGAATATCCTTACTTTTCTAAACTATGGTTTAATATTTGACTGGCATCCATAAATATTTTTAAAAAGACATTTTTAAGATGTAATTTTTCATGCTTAGAAACATTTCCTCCTTAAGATGCAGCAACCCATACTGCAAATGACACAATATTTCTTAAGCACGTTACCTCCTCAACATTGTTAAAATGTAAATAAAATAAATAAAATGGAATTTGAATCCACAGGGTGTCTCTAACAGCTTCTCCTCCCTGACTGGGAGCTAATATGAGCTCCATCTAACCAGCTGATTTTTATAAGGCTGAAAAATCTGACCACTGGTTATCCATACTGTTGCCATAGCTCTAATGTCACTTTAATTCCAGAGGCAGCGGGCAATACCAGTACCTATGAATTACACATTTAAAAGAGATTTTATTAATAATGAATGAACTGTAAGAGTTATTGGCATTTAAATGGATATATTTCATGATGAATATTAATGAGGACAAAACACCAAAGGAATGTGTGTTCTAAAAAATAGAGATTAAAAGTGAATAACTTCTTCAAAACCTTTTATTGCGTTTATATTAATTAATTAATTAATTAATTTTGTGTGTGTGCATGCGTGCACACACACATGCAGCAATGTTCACGTGGAAGTTAGGACTTTCAGAGCTTAGTTTGCTCCTTCAATCAAAGGTCCTGTGGATCAAACTCAGATGGTGAAACTTAGTAGCAGGCACTTTTATCCGTGGAACCATTTGCTAACTCTAAGGTCAACTTCTAAAGCTATGGATAGGTATAAGGTCCAGCTTGAGATGCAGGCCATGGGAGGAAGTCCACCCCTGAGAGGGCCTGGAAGGCCAGGAACCTAGTATAGAACTGGATAGCTCAGAGACCTAGTATAGGACAACAGAAATGACAGAAAAAGAAAAAGTCACCAAAATGATTCCTAATGATACTCTGCTACACTCGCAGACCAGAGTCTAGCATAATCATCATCAGAGAGACTTCATCCAGCAACTGATGGGAGCAGATGCAGAAATCCACAGCTGTAGTATCAGGTGTACCTCAGGGAATCCTGTGGGAAAGGGGAATAGAGGATTGTAAGAACCACGGAGGTTTAAGATACTAATCATAGAGGCTCACAGAGACTGAACTGAAAATCAGGAGCCAGTATGGTCTGACCTGGGCCTGCTGCATATATGTTCTGGCTATGTTGTGGGACTCTTGTGGGACTCTTGAGGGAGCGTGGGCTGTCTCTGCCTCTGTTACCTGGTTTTCGTTCCTTTTTCCTCCTAATGGGTTTCCTCGTCCAGTCTTATTAAGAGAAGAGGTGTCTTATTGCAACTTGATATGCCATGTTTAGTTGATATCCTTGGGAGGCCTGCCCTTTTCTGAAGGAAGAGGAGTGGGTAGGAGTTAGAAAAGAGGGGCTGGGAGGAGAGAAAGGAGGGGGGAAATAGGTTTGGATGAAAAGAAAAATAATAAATGTTAGAAGCAATGACAAATAGTTCAGTTAGAGATCATGTCTATAAAAATAAAAAAAAGAATTAGTATTTACTAGTAAATGATTTTTACTATTATTATTTCATTTGGACAAATTTAATCTCGATGTTAAACAAAAAGTGGTGTGTTGTGACAGTGTCTGTTACATTCTTGTTTGGTTTTATTTGATTGTTGAAGGCGGGATTATATGACAATATTAAATGTAATAAAATGTAATTCAAAATTTAATTCTGAGTGCTAAAGTCAGTCATAAGACAAAAGGGAGATAATTTCATCCAACATTTGATACATGACATCTCAAATTATTACCATTTTACTACTTGTGTTAGCTACACTGGTGTATTGAAGGTAGCTAGGTGTCTGTCTCTTGGGATTAGCGGTCTACCTCTGACACTGATGTAACCTCAAAGAAGAATGTGTTCTCTTAAATAGCTACATAAAATGAGATCATGCTCACAAATCCACAAGAAACTAATAAACCAGAATATGAATCTCCAGTCATGAATGACAGTGTAATGAGAAATGAAAGAGAAATACCGAGAAGACTGGATGCCTGCATAGCCTGACAAGCACACTGTGTTCCCAGGAGGAATGTCATTTATTATTTATTCATCAAATGTGTATTGATGTCTGATTTATACCAGACATTTTGCCAGACAGTGGGATGAAAAATCAAATAGGGCATAGTCTCTACCATCACAGAGCTTATCGGCTAGTGAGAAAGACAGCCAAGTAAAAATAACAATTATAGCAGTGTGAAGGAAAGAGGGTTCCAAACCTGAGCAGGCATCTGGAAAGGTTTCCCTGAGAGGTGAAAGGAGGTGAAGCAGAAAGTAATGAACGGTTAGCTATTGGGGCAGAGGAGCAAGGCATTCTAGTCCAGCAGAGCAGCCTGACCCTCAGCTGGGGTGAGAGTACCATGTGCTAAGGTGGTGGAGGCTGTGAAAGGGGATGCCCACCTGTGGTATTTGACCAAAGATGCCTCTGGGCACTGGATCTGTCTGGTCATTGTACAGCCGAGGGGTACTACAAACTATAGACTCAATTTTCCAGTCACGCAATGGGTTCTTTGCACACTGTGCTTCAGATACTCGCAGTACATTGTGTGTTGAAAATGATTACAAACTAGCTGACACACAGAATTCAGAAAGGATGTATAATACCTTCCATGACTGGACCTGATTGGTCCAGCCCCCTTTCACTGACTTTTGCATTCCTTTACCAAACTTTGTGGTGTTTCTGCAGCCATTTCTAGTGCCCCATTTCTTATTCTTTTGGTATCTGTAGGAAATCGTTTCCCACTACTCTTCCTGATGATATGACAGCCTCTCCAGGTGCCCAAATCCATCGTATCTTATACAAAGTCTCACTGGAGGTAGACATAACTTCTCACTCTTTTTGGTTTCTAGCTTTGAAGAGTATTTTGTTCCTCACTGCTTTCTCTCTCTTGACTTTTATCAATTCGGAGTGTTTGTTACCTCAGCCCATCCTTGTCTTTTCATCTATCCATCTTAAAATCTTAAAATCTTTCTCATCTCTTAGGTGTATATGTGCCTCATTTCTAGAACCATCTTTAGAGGTACAGTAAACAGTTGAAGAGGAAGAATGACAAGATTAGACTGACATTTTAAAGAGGATTGTTTGACAATCTCCAAAGTGGTTTAGTTAACGTGTGGATATGATTAGATAGAACTAAGACAGTTGACAATTTTAATTGTGAGTAAGGTCATAGTACCCAAAGTCTGGGATGTTTCTTTTTAACGATATTTTTATTCTTTGAAGGTTACATACATTTATATGGCGTATATTGCTCATATACATCCACAATGATCTTCCTTAGACTACTAGGTTAGAGTAACTGTTATTCTTTATAAACATATGTGTGTGTGGGGGACCGGTCCCACAAGGGGCAGTGACCAGTCACCCAAGGCCTTGGTAGGTCCCCTTTGTGGGTGGGAGAACATGTGGGATAGCGACAGAGAGATACACCATGCAGAGAGATAGTTTGGGTATAGCATTTATTTAGTCAGTTATGAAGGGTAAAGGGAAGGAGGAAGGGGAGAAAAGGAAGAAGGGAAAAAAAGGGGAGAAGGGGGGAAAGAAGGGAGAGGTTACCTCTTCAGAAGAGGGATGGGAGGAGAAAGCAGGCTGGAGAGGAGGCAGGGATCCCATTGCCTTGACAGAATGTGGGAGGGGTGATGGGAGTGGGTGGAGCTTGTCTCTTAAAGGGACAGGGCACCCAGGGGACAGGGAAGATCAACAAAATAATAACAGTAGCCATGACTCTATTATGGCCATCAGCATAGCTTCAGGTTTGAAGCAACTCACCACTAACTAAAGCACATGACTTGATTGCATCCAGTGTTTTAGCAATCTCTTATTTTCTGAGAAGCAGAATATCAGTTGTATGTACAGCTCAAGTGAGATTTAAGAAAAACTGAGACACAACGGTGTTTGCTGTCGCTGAGAGCTTCCTTTGTGATGGCCCTTTCCTTCTGTCCTCATCCCACACACATTACTCCTTTCAGGTAATTTATTCCTATGTAGAGTAGCTAATTAGCCTCCCTTTCTCTTCCTTCTGTCTTGTTTATTAGATTGCTGGGAGGGGGTGGGAGGGAACTCAGGTTCAACAGGCCTGAAGACCAGAGTTCTGACAAGCAGGGACCGAAGCTGTAATTACAGAGTCGCTGTGTGGAGCCTGGTGAGAAGCTGTCCTCACTGTGAAACCTTCTGTTTTGTCAATATTCTTACATCAATGCTTGGCAGTTGCTTCTGCTGCTTCAGGGTTTCTGCATCTAAAACAGACAAAGTCACTAATGTCAACTCAGCGCTGCTTTGCATTTACAGTGACGAATCCTATTTTAGAGTACACCCGAGCTGGGGGTTCACATCAAACTCTTAACATTTGCAAGTTTTTCTTTTCCCTCTGGTGGGGACGTCTCTGATCCTCTTCTAATTTACCTGTTGTTGTTTTCCCGAATCTCTTTAAATCCCTTGCAATGAAGGTGGTCTCTCCATCAGAGAAACAATTAACTAGACTCCTGACTGTAGTGTATGAGGCATCTGTTAGAACAGCATAAAAGGTTAACCGAGACTTCATAGCACAAGGGAATGTCAGACCAGAACAAACAGGCATGGAGAATTACCTGGAGGGAATACAAGGTTAAGGTGGAGCATATGTACAGTTAAGAGGATGTCTGATGAGTGGAATTGGTGGTTCTGCCTGCAAAGACTAGAAGGGTAGGAATGATGTGTCTATTATGAATCAACATAGCTCACATTCTGCAGTTTATACCTGACCCTCTCACCACAAATATAGCCCATTGCTTCTAGATGTAAGCCCAAGTCCAAACGAGTGGTTATAGAGGCCTCACTGAACTTTCATCGAGCACATTAGCTTGCTTTTTGTTTTTTTTAGAAGAGAAAAACAATTTTTAAAAATATCCTGCATTGCCTGTGTTAGGCCAATTAGTTAGGCATATAAAAATGGGTGCTTTGTCTTACAGAGTTCTCTTTTATTCATTTACTACAGAAGAGAATAAAAATTTATGAAGATGCTCTGTTACTTAATTTTTGCCCTCCAGTAAACAAAAACTAACCAAAGGACTTTAAGGGAGCGAGGGTTTGTTTTACCTTGACGTTCAAAAGGATGCAGTTTGTCTTGATGGTAATAGGAGTCATGGTGGTAGGAGCACGCAATCATGTCACATCAGGACACAGCGATGAATGCCTGTGTCTCTCCATTCAAGCCATCCCTGCAACACCCCATTTATTGTTACCAACCTGCAAGGTGGGCTTTCCACCTCACCTCAATTAACTTTATCTAGAAAAATCTCAGACAGGCCTACAGATGTGTTCTCAGGGTGATGCTAAATCCCATCAAGTTGACAATTAAGATTAACTATCCATACTAAAGACAGCCTTGTTTTTATGTTAATAGGTATTTGCCCCAATCTCCTATTGAGGCATGATGAATCACTATTGTCTGCATCTCTTCCAGTCTGCTGTAGTCCTTAGGTACAAGCTACTGATCACACCAACCTGGATCACAAGCCTATTAGCAGTGCTGGCCTCTTAGATGTGTAAAACCTGATACTCTCCCTGTTTCCCATTAGTTGATGATTTTCTCCCTTTCCCTGTCCTGTCTCTGAAATTCCTTAATGTGGTCCCTGATGATGGAAACTGTAGCTTTTTCAGGTCTTGGAGTCTGAGTTCGAGAGAAATCCTGGAGTCAGGAGTTCACATAGAAAACACTCTAAACTCTGGTGCGGTGCTTTTAGCCCCACTGCATGGATGCCATCCCTGTTAAAACATTTAAGGAGAATGATGAGCTCTCGGATAGGTGTGAGGACCTGCTGATATTTGTCGGGTGTGGTTTCCACTTTCTATCAAGTTGAAATCTCTTTTAGTGGTAGAAGTCCCTGACATGAAACTAATTTTTAATACTCATTTTGATAGCTAAAAGGGATGAACACATATTATAAAGCACTTAATTTGAGGTAAGGTTTATAGAATATATATCTTGACTAGGTACAGCATTTCGGTTTTACAGAAGGAGCTGAGGCACTGGGATTTTATCTAAAGCTTAATTGGAAGAGAGAGGAGAACTTGGCTCCGGGAAGTTAAGTAACCTCTCACTTGCTCTACAGAAATGGTTTGCCTTAATATAATTTTGCATAGCAATGAAAAATGGTAAGACTTAGTTGTGGAACTATGCTGCCTTATTTTCAAGTCTCTCTTTTTCATTACTGTGGAATTAAATAGCCTTGCTTTTCGATACGTGAATTTTTTGTAGCTTCCAGGAGAGGGATGGCAGCCTATACTTCTCTATGTCATTAATGTGAGGATCAGCCACGCTGGATTAAAAGGAGACAGTAGAGTGCTAAAAAGAAATCTTAAAAAAAGCATCAAACATTTTCATTTCTTATATTTATGTGTGTTTTGTCGTTGCAATGAGATTTCCTGGATAAATGCTTGTTTCAGAATTATGCTGAACACATGTGGCAGACCTTAGCTGAACCCTGCCTGTGCTTGGGTCCGTGCCCATATAATATGGAGCCTGGAACAGAGGTGCCAACAGTCGTTGACCTTCAATTAGCCACAATCAGTGGACCTGAAGAGTAAGAAACAAAATAATCAATGGTTGCCTTTATATGACACTAGGGTTAAGAATCTTTCTTCTTGCAATATTATTGTAACAATACTTGGAAATATCTTCAAAAATGTATGTACTGAATATATAAAGGTATCAGATGTTACTATAAGAGCTATCCAAGTCTTAACTCCATTGTTCCTCTGAAAAGTAAGTTTGAGAATTCTATAAAAAATTAATATTAAGGAAAATTAAGGGTATAAGTTCTGTAACATTTATCAATTAAATAATGAAGTTTCAAAAAACATCCTGTTTTTCCTCTGTCAAATCAGAAGCATAACAAATGTAAAACAATCTGATATTCAGAATTTAAAAAACCCAGAAAAATATGATGGAAACCAACAAAATAATTGAAAAATCTTTATTGTCACACAGCACTTTGAAAGTATTCAGTAACATACTTCAATTTTGCATAGATGATGTATGTTTATCCTGTTCCAAAGACTTTAATTTGTTTGAAAGTTTTCATTGGCATACTTGTTGTTGGATATTTAGAACCTAAATTATTTATTTATTTTAATTTATTAGATTTTTAAAAAATATCATTCTAGTTCCCACTCCCTCCCTTCTTCCCATTCCCTTCACACACCCTCCCACCTCACTCCATCCAATCCTCAGAGAGGGGAAGGCACATTGCCTTGTGGAAGGTCCAAGGCCCTCCCTACTATATCTAGGCTGAGCAAGGTATACATCCAAAGAGAATAGGATCCCAAAAAGCGAGTACATGCAGTAGAGATAAATCCTGGTGTCACTGCCAGTGGCCCCTCAGTCTGCCCCAGCCATGTAACTGTCAACCACATTCAGAGGGACTAGTTTGGTCCTATGCTTGTTCCTTACCAGTGCAGCTGGAGTAGGTGCGCTCCTATTAGCACAAGTAAACTGTTTCAGTGGGTGAGCCCATCATGGTCTTGACCTCTTTGCTCATATTCTCATTCCTTCTGCTCTTCAACTGGACTTTGGGGGCTCAGTTCAGTGCTTCAATGTGGGTGTCTGCCTCTGTTTCCATCAGTTGGTGGATGAAGGTTCTCTGAAGTCCCCTCTGTATTGGAGCAAGTTGTGTTTTCAGAGTTCCACCAAGGTTGCAGGAGGATAGGCAGGTTTGGGTGACATTTTTTTTTTTGAGATTATGATATCATCACAACATTCCCTCCTTTCCCTTTCCTCCCTCTGAACCCCATCAACCCTTCCCCACTCTGTTTCAAATTCATGGCCTCTTTTCTTCAACAATTGTTATTGCATGTATATATGTATTTCCATAGAATACCAGTTGAGTCCATATAATGTTATCTGAAGGAATGTTTTCTGGGCTGATTGTTTGGGATTGGATAAGCAATTGATGTGCTTTTCTTGGGGGTGAACCTCTTTTCCTGCTTTTAGCTTTACTGAGTTGCCTGATTTCTTTGTTTAGGATTGAGGCCTCTTGAATTTTTCTACATTCAGTCCTGGCATATTTGTTAATATCTCTCCTTGTTCAGTTCACCTGGTAAAAGTTTATAGCTGTAGCTTCTGACCTTACTAGACACCAGAAACTCCTAGCAAAGTCCCCAATCTTCTGGCTCTTACAATCTTTCTACCCTCTCTTCCGCAATGTTCCCTGAGCCTTAGGTGCAGAATTCTTTTATAGATATAACCATTGAAGACACCATGAACTTCAGAGACAGGGTCCAGAGACCTGGAGATGGAGCTGACTTGAATATGTTCTCCCAAAGGTAATGTAAACAAGTATTTCACCAAAAGGCTCCATGCAAGTTTCCAAAGTAAGGAGGCAAGCAACAGTGCTACTCAGCCATGACGTCTAAGAACCATATCAAAAACAAGCATGGCACAATAACCCTAAGGTTATAGTAGTGGCAAACACACCTTGGTGGTCACCAACAGCATTCTATTGAACTTAACACCCATTCACAGGAAGAAAATCATGCCTGGTACTGGAAATGTAGCTAACTACCCACTGATTGTGAATTCATGATTGTTGAGGGAGAATCTACAGCAACTTCTTTATTACAGCAGCATAATTCCTGTTAACAATCTACAAATATTTTTCCTTATCCTATAGAAAAGTATAGTCTTCACTCCTCACTAAGGAAACTTCTCTTTGCAACATATAGAGACACTACAAACAACCACAACCATTAAAATGATTTGAACATTGTTTTTGAATATGAAGAGAAGTGGAACTGTTTCCTTTTTTGGGACAGTTAACTGGGTTATTGTAATTGGAAATTTCTCTCCTGCTCGCCAGTTCCCAAATAACCACTCAGAATCTTATATTAAATATATATATATATATATATTTAGCTGATGGCTCATACTTATTACTAACTAGCTCTTACATATAAATTAACCTATTTCTATTATTCTATGTATTACCATGTGGCCATGGCTTTTACCGATCTGCTGGCAACTTGTTTCTTGGCCAGCCTCTGGTGTCTCTACAACTCTGCTCCTCTTCTCCCGTTCCCATCCCACTTTGCCTTAAATTAAAGCAGCTTTATTTATCAACCAATGAGAGCAACACATATTCACATTATATAGAAAGACCAACCCACAGCAGATTATTCAAAGGATGAACAGGTATGTGTCAGCCCACCAAGATACTCAGATAATTGATAATTATCTAAAGATAAAGTCAACAGGACAAGGGTAACAAGGGATAATAAGGACATTGTATGGAACTGACTCAAACATTTCATGTCACCACTTAACTGTTTTTATAGTGTAATATCTTATCTTGACAATTTCATGCTACTGAGGTCATTGTGTTATTTTTGTAAAAGAGAAAATTTTAGGACAGATGACTGAAATTTTCCATTTTCCTGTTTTTTTTTCCTCCTGTTTTCTTATTTTTTCTCTTTGAATGGAAAAGTGGGATGGGGGTGAAATTTGTTGATCCACAGGCTTATGTACTTTGAAGATTCTCCCTAAAAATATATGCATAAATTATGAATATAGATTAGTTGTGAAAAGTCTATTTGAAGAAAATATGTTATTACTAATTACTACTACCTTTTGTAGGAGACTGCTTGTTAATTTCCCAGTCGCCCAGATTCCCAAAATAACCACACAAAAGCTGTATAAATTAAATCACTGCTTGGTCTATTAGCTGTAACTTTTTTTTTTGAGAGAGTGGGTTTCTCTGTGTTGCTTTGGAGTCAGTCCTTGAACAGCTCTTGTAGACTAGGCTGGCTTCGAACTCACAGAGATCCCCCTGCCTCTGCCTCCCAAGTGCTGGGATTAAAGGCTTAGCTCTAACTTCTTGTTGGATAGCTTTTACATCTTAATTTAACCAATTTCCATTATTTTGTATTTTACCATGAGGCTTATGGCCTACCAGCAAGGTTCCAACATGCCTGTCTCCAGCTGCAGCTTCATGGCTTCTCCCTAACTGTGCCTCCTTTCTCCCAGCATTCAGTTTAGTTTGCCCCGCCTAGCTCTACTCTATCCTATCAGGCCAAGCCAGTTTCTTTATTAACCAATCATATTCACCGCATACAGAGCAGAATCCCACATCAACTACCTAGGAACTTCTGCTTCCATATATCATATGCACATACACAGTCACATCATAGGGCTTGACTATTGTATTCTGTTTTCTGTTTCCTTCTAGAATACCTGAAAAGTCAAGCAAATTCTTCCTAACCTCAGAGTTTGGTCTTGAAGGGACACTAGCTGTGTTGGCTAGTGACAGTTTTTCTCTTATTTCCTCAAGTTGTATTTATTTTTAAATTTATACAGTTTAACTTTCACTTGTCCTACTTCATTCTGAAAATTACTGTTATATTTATTAAATATGACATCATAACCAGGGCTGTCTCCAAAGATATATTTAACACCTCCTGTTACCAAGCAATTTGCAGTACAAAGGAATCTTCCTTGGAATATTTAAGAACATAATATAGTATGAATTCTGTAAATAGACACACAGTATAGATATAAAGAAAAAGGCATTAAATTATACATACACACATATTGTAGGAGACTTCACAGATGTGGAATTTGATGGAATCATGGAAGGTGGGGAAATTGTTGATGAGTAGTGAGAAAAGAGTTATCATTATAGTATAGTAAATCTATGATACAAAAACAAGATGACAAAAGCCCAGAATCACTGCTGAAAAGTCATCATGAGTATGTGAAGGATGAGGAGTATGGTCATGTGGGTCAAGAGCTACGAAGGTACTCTAAGAAATCTGCCCTTGCTAAGGGAGCCATCAACATGTTGGTGTCCTACAAACGAGCTCGACGTGACTGAATGATATGGTGGAAAGAAAGTTCTGCAAGGGAAATTGAGAGGGTAGTTTTTTTTTCTTAAGCATTACAGAACATTTATTCATCAATTCTAATAAAATTTCCAAGAATTCCAATTCTTATTTGTAAAATGTCTCTTGGATATGAAATGTTTGTTTCTCTGTTACCCAACAGTGAGCATTCCATTGCAAAATTGAGGCAGTTTTAGGATGGGATGAAGTTTGAGAGGTCATCTTCCTTCTCCTGTCCCCTTCTTCCAACTTTATGCTAACATACTAGACAGACGAAATAGCCAGAGAACAGGATTTCACAATTTCACTTGGAAGCCCATTCCAACAGCCTATTGGGTCAGCTAGTTTTCTCTTTCATATTATCTTGAGGGGCGATATTTTATTCTTTCTGGAGAACAAAAAAATCTAGGCAGTTAAATATAAAAATATTGTTTGAATATTTTGAATATTGGAGGTTAAAATTTTCCTAGCATTACACCTTTTTGTTTGAAAACTTTCATCCTGAGATAACCCATTTCCTTGCTCCTGTCACCTGCAGAATCCAGCCTACTTACTTCTATTTCAACAGATTATTGGAGTTATTTCAAACCTAATTATCTATTCATGTAATTCATGTAATATCTGAATGCTTCTTGCTAGTAAAGGTTCCTTTTGATTTGCAAAAGCATATAAAACATAAGGCCAAATTTTCATCAAAACATTCATTAATGAGGTCAGCATAATATGGAGATTGTATCTTTTTAATAAAATGCTAGTATTTACCTGAGTGAAAATAAACGTTCTATTATTATATTAATTAAAGAAATGATAAATTCTGTTCTACAGAGGGAGATATAGAATAGGAAGATCATGTCCAAAATAATATACAAATAAAACACCCCAAACTCTCTCATATAGGCTTCAGGTAGGATGCTTTATCTGGGCATGAATAGTGTAAGCCCAAATGTTGTAGGTGCCAGTTATTTTTTTTTTCATGTTCATCAGTAGATTTGTAGGCTGAAAGAGCAGGTGTTGGGAAACCTGATAGGGACACTGGTTTTCAGTTGCGTTATTGATCCCACTCTGTTCGGATACTTTTACTATCTGACTTATGACAGTGGAGCATTGAAGGCACAGAAGAGAGATTTCCTAGGAGCTAAAATTTTTTATATATGGTATCAAATTTAAGAAAATGTTTCTTGATCCAAAAGTAAAGCAGTCATTATCATTTTTCTTTTTGATTAATATTTCAAAAGTGGTAAGAAATACACAAAAATGTTGAAGGAAAATATTGCTTGTATTGTTTTGCTGTAAGAAAACATTGGAATTTTTGTGAAAATGTTCTATCAGTGTCTATGAGGCTTTTAAATGATTATGACAATTTAGGCAGATTCTAATGCCTTCTAGTTTCTCACTGTACTTGAGTTTCTGTTACAAAAAAATAATCCTGGTAGGCAAAAAGAAGAGATGTGTGTGGGGGTAGTAAGTCAAGCCAAGGAAGGGCGGAGTGGTGATGCAATATATTGAACAGAAGCCATGTGAGTTACTGAGATGGGTCAGGAACTATTTGAAGAGCAGATGAATGTAATTCTGGGATGATGCGAGACCAAGAAAAAAGCTATATTATTGAAAAGGAATGAAAAAAATCACTGAGTTTTTGGTACATTTTATGACTAAAGTATGAAGAGGGCAGATGGATGGGTTTTCATTGCCTTAATTTTTTAAGGACACATTTATTCAATACCAAGTATGCATTCCTCATTTCACATCATACCAACTACAATGGGTCATTTTGATTACTGATATGACTTAATGTAAAATCACCTAGGAGATAGGTGCGGGACAGATTTGGGTGCTCTGAGGATATACCAAGATTAAGTGGGGGGACAACCCATCTTGAATGTGAGTGGTAGCATCCCATGAGTTGGAGGGACCAGTCAGAATAAAATGATAGAAAGGAGGGAGCTGGCATAGAATTAATGTTCTTTCTCTGCTTCCTGTCTCCTGTGAGTTAACACTTCTGTTCTATGCCATCATCACCACTGTGCTCATCCCACTATAGCCTAGAATCAGAAGAGATAGCCATGATATACCACAAGCTCTGAAGCTCTGAACCAAAATAAAAATTACCTCTTTTAAAAGTAGTCACGAAGTCTCACATAATGCTAAGGAACTATTGGCAATTGATGACTATTGTGTGTGGAGGGGGTCAGTTTTCTTCATGTGGACTTTGTGAGACTACTTATATCAGTATATGGCCCTATACTTATGCACAAAATGCAACACAAAGTATGGACTTAGTGGATTTACAATAAAAGAATACACGAAATTGGGATGGAAAAGGTAGAGGTTTGGGGATGGAATTTGAAGGTGAGGAAATGGGGGAATCAAATCATTGCATTACATGTATAAAATTCTCAAACACTAAAATATTAAAGTTTTATATTCCATGTGTTTTGCCACATTGATTCAAAAAATGGAGATAAAGAAATATGTTTGATAATAATTAAATATAGTGAGAGTTATTAGACAAATATCTGGTGTTAATAAGACAAGTTCCTGTTCCTACCTGCTTTGCTTCCTGGTTTATAAGAACTGAATTCCAATTTAAGCCTAAATTCCAATGTATTTTCTTCTGGGTCTGGCAAACCCACTCTGATGACTTATTTTGTGCATTTCTTCTCGCTTGAACTTGGAACATTCCTTTGGTTAGGTTCTTCGTATTTATTATTTGATCTTTCTTGCATTCTGCTTCAGCCCTAGTGATGCAACCACCAATATTCCCTTTTCAATGTTGTTCAGCAGATAAAATGTGTATATGGAGAGGTTCTCACAGTAGGCAAGATGGTAGAAAATATACATAAACATTTTCAAAATGTATTCTAGCAAGACACTTCTTGCGTTCAAAACCACCTTCATTGGATGGCAGACTTGATCAAGCAAGACAGTATAGAAATGACAGACAGACTATGCATATATCTGACCTAGGATATTGCAATTTAGAGTAAAAGAAATAACTTCCTGCTGTAGGAATTTCTTTAGCCTTTGAGTTACCTGCCCCTTTGGGTGGGGCCTCATATACTATATGTGCTGATGTAAAGCGTGCTTCTGCTCTCTCTCTCTTCCGGCTGCGGCATTTTGGTTGCTGTTCCCTGTTGGAGCAGAGCATTGTGATCTGTGAGTCTACCTCTACATTAATAAACCCTCAGTTATATTCGATTCTGAACTAGGGTGGGATTTCTTTTAAACATCCTTCTTCAACTTCCAAATTTCAATGCTACTGACCATGTTGTGTCATGTTTGGGAGCAAAGAGGATGTTGATGTTCTGACAGCATGGAGAGATGCTCCAGAGGAATGAAGGGAGGAAAGAATATAATCTCTGTCCTAGAAAATAAAGAGTAGAGGCGGAGGAGTGTTCATCCTGTTTCCTGCAGCAAGATTTCACACTGTGCATCTGATCCTGTGACCCAAGGAACCCATGTAACTCTTCAGTGGCCTCGACTTTTCCCTTGAGATAATGAAAATCACATAATTATCAGGATAAAATGCAATGATGTAGTTTAGTGTCAGAGGACTGAACCAATGGATGGGCAAGCAAGTTTCTATGTTTCCTTCTTAGTAGATCACTTACCAATGCCTGGTGTGTCCATCCTTCATACCAGGATAAAGATTAATAAAGATTGTAAGTCAAAATAATGAGAGTTGGGCTTCGTGACATCCGACTTAGTTCGTCATTTAGCTCATTTTGGACTTCATTTAGAGATGGGCATAACACTAATTTAAGTGGGAAATAATAGGGGTTTTGTGGTAGCAATACTTTATTTATTTCAAAAGCTACTAATATTGTTTTACTTATCTTATCTTACTTTACTTTACTTTACAATAATTAAGGTGACTAATATATTAATACCTACATGACATTTTGGATACTATGTTTCTTGAACTTTTCTACTTATAATAGACAATGCTTAATTCTCATCCCTTTTATTAAAAAGGTTGATAATTAAATCATATTGAGTTCTTTAATTTACTTAATATAGTATATAGCTACTATTAAGCAGCATTGTCTAAACAAAGAATTAATTGGCCTAAATATGACAATGTATGGTATCAATGAGTTTAAATGCAGGGGATGTCAAAGACAATTATTTTCATCTTTATGGAGGAGGGGATATATGTGTATATACAGTTTGTTTAAATAAATGACTTTTAGGAGTATATAATATAATATTAAATATGAAAAATTGGCATTGGCTAATGGAGGAAAATATGAAACTCTCAATGTTCTTTCACAAACAGATAAAAGAAACTGAACATTGTAATGCTCTTTTCTGGTACGCCCCATTGAACTTATTCCAAGGATGATCAGGGAACTGCTTTTGAAAATAACTATTGTATCTTTTTACTTACTTATTTATCTGTTTATTTATTTGTGTGTGCAGAGGACAAATTGCAGGAATCAGTTCTTTCCTTTCACAGTGAAGGTCCGGGAGATCAGACTCAGGTGGTCAGGGTTTGCAGCAGCTGGCCTTTATTGCTGCGCCATTTTGCTGGCCCAGATGCAGCTTTTAACTTGCTCATTCTGGATCTCTGAGTTTTTAGGCCTTTTAAGTTGTCAGGGACATAATATTTTCTTTATAAAGACTCAGTATGAGTCTCTTGCTCAAGCATTACAAAATGAATAAAAGAATTGTTGAAATAGCAGCTCTGGGCGATTCAATGGGAAAGACATATAGTTTAACAAATATGCTAATAGTCAGTATTTATTGATCATTATCAAATAGGAAAATTTTCATCCATTAATTTGCCACTTCAAAAGCTCAAATGCTTGGCAATTTGAGCATTTATGCTCCTGCAAAATTTATGTGGATGTAGGCATGGTGGTACAGTGTGCATTCTCAGCAAATGAGTCTGGGGCAGAAGGGGTGTGAGGGTGAGACTTGCTGGGCTTCAGAGCAAAATTGTGTCTCAAAATCACCACACAGAGATGTAATTTTCACTCCCACCTAATATGCAAGGTTTTAAGGACATGCTTAGGTCAAGAGGGCTTCTTTGTCATATATGGGATGAAAGCCCTCATGGAAGAGGCTTCACGCAGAGTTCATTCAGCACCTCTAGCTGCTCCTTCCTTTCCAGGGAACCTGGAGTGTTGGACAGGTGCAAGGCCCTCTCTTGACTGCCATGGAAACCATCACCGGATGCTGCACACTGTCTTTTGATCTTGGACTTGAGAACCCAATCCTTTCTTGTTTGTAAACTACCCAGGTCCGGTTATTTTGTCACACTGTGAGGAAAAGCAGTTAATACTCTTTCACTATCTCCGTTTTCAGAGTCTGAACTAGGCAGGTTCTCGACACTTTTCTACCCCAGGGCATAGGAAGGTAAAATTGAGTAAGAAGTTTACTAATTCGTGTTGAAATAAAAACATTCATTTCTCCAGCCAACGGCAGTTGAAAATTTTCATCTATATTTGGCTCTCAAGTTTGATTTTTTTTGTTGTTGTTGTTGAGGAAAAGTTTTGCTATGTAACTGTGATTAACTGGAACTCCTCATGTAGCCAACTTGGCCTCAGACTTGTGGCGGTCGTCCAGAGTACTGGGAGTGTAGGTGCGAGCCACCACACCTGGCCTCCTCAAGTCTGTTTCTAGACTCTTTGAGAATGCAGAGAGTTTAGTTTTAAAATTTTAATTTAAATTCCACCAACCCCCTGCTTGAAAACTTCCATTGTTTTCCACGGAAGCTTGATAAAATTCAAGGGTCTTAACTGAGGCGACGGGATCAGTTATGTTCTAACCTATGCTCGGGCCCACGTGGCCACATTCTAGTTTCTTTTATAAGAAGCTTATGATCTATTAACTAATTTATCTATTTTCTTTTATAGTTCTTAAAGAAGGCAAGCTGCAGTGGTCTTATTTGAAACACCCAAAGGTCATTTTTTTTTTATTAAGCTATGTATTTTTCTCCACTCATCTCTCTTCTTCCCCACTTTCCTTCTACCTTCTCCCATGATCTCCACACTCCCAATTTACTCAGGAGGCCTTGTCTTTTCTACTTTCACAGTAAATTAGATCCATGTGTATCTCTTTTAGGGTCCTCTTTGTCGCCTAGGTTCTCTGTGAATTGTAGGATGATTTTATTTGATTTATGTCTAAAAGCCAGTTATGAATGACTATATATTATATTTGTCTTTCTGGGTCTGGGTTATCTCACTCAGTATAATGTTTTTTAGCTCCATCCATTTGCCTGCAAATTTCCAGATGTTATTTTTTTCCCACTGCATAGTACCCCATGGTATAAATGTACAACATTTTCTTTATCCATTCTTCAGCTGAGGAGCATTTAGGTTGTTTCCAGGTTCTGGCTATGACAAATAATGCTGCGTGAACATAGTTGAGCACATGTCCTTGTGGTATGATTGAGCATCTTTTGGACATATACCCAAAAATGATATTGCTGGGTCCTGAGGTGGGTTGTTTCCTAATTTTCTGAGAAATTGCCATACTGATCTCCAAAGCAGCTGCACCGGTTTGCACTCCCACCAGCAGTGCAGGAGTGTTCTCTTTACCTCACATCCTCTCCAACATAAATTGTTACTAGTGTTTTGGTCTTGGCCATTCTAACAACAACAACAAAAAAAAAGATCATTTATTTTCTATTGTTTTTGCTATGGCTATTCTGTCTTCTTATAATGTACTTGCCTTAGATCTTGCTTACAGTTCACCTCCTCCATTCAGTTACTGACTGAAATGCATTCACAGAGATGGTGCAATGTGCCCAATTCCTACAGTTGTGGTCAAAGTTCCTTCTCGCATTTCCTCCACACACAACCATGTCCACTAATAAAAGCTTTTGTAGAGCTTTTCATGAGTTAAAGTTATTTTATACATGTGTCTGAATGTTTATTATATGAATACTTTTTTCTAGCTTCAGTAGGCAAGGAGCCATAACTGTAATCCTCTTGGCTCACTTATTTATTTTTAGATAAGAACTAAGAGATAAAATATATAGACACTTATTTTGAACATAAATAAGATAAAATAATGAGGTAAAAATGATTTATCTGAGAATACCTTAGTTTTTAGAATCACGAAGGTTTAATTCTGCAAGCAACCTTGCAAGAAGCACCAAGATACCATAGAGTTTTGTGTTTAGATAAAATCTTTTCCATGTTTATGAATGTTATACCCCATACTTCTAATAGTAGCAAATTCCCTGCCCCCCAAGCTAAATCATTGAATGTAAATTTCCATCTCATGGGCTAGTTCAGGTTTCTAGAACATTGTTGCTCAGACTGAAGTGAAATGCGTATGTTATTTTATTCTACATATGGATGAAATTACATGTTGTCACCATTGCTGTCCACAATGTTGATAATCATGTTATGAGTATTATATCATTTCTTATGACATCAAAAATGCATTGAGCTCTGTTTGCAATGGTAACCCTTTATTATTTTAAGTGTTCTCTTTTGGACAGCTATTATATTAGCTATATCTTATCTGTGGAATTTGTAATCCATACAGTTGAATATCTGGTGGCCTGTTACTAAATATTTTACAACTGGATCTCAGAATACAGAATCAGTCTGAATGCTATTTGACATGTTGGTTTACTTTAATGAATAAGATGAAAGAGAAATAGCAAAGACCTAGGTAGGAATGTTATTCATTTGTCAATGGCAAGAGTAATTACTTTCCTGAATTAGATAAGGCTTTTTGGATACTAGATGTATTTTTTTTTTATTTGAAAGGGATTGCTAAAAGAACATGCATCCTTTAAAATTTAATTATAATGCAGCAGCTAGGGACAAAAAAAGGATTTAAGTTATTTTCTTTCACATTCCTAAATTTATAATTGTGTGTGTGTAGTTGCATTTTCATGTGCACACATACGCGACATAATTTGTATATATCATTTTCTGACTCTTTGACATATCTAATCTTACCATGGTCAAAGACAAGATGTCAATTTGCTATAACTAGAAGAGGTACACTGCTGTGGAATGTTATTTTAAAATATGTTATATTTGTTTATGCTGGGGAACACTTGTTTAATGATGCAAAAATGTGTTCCATTCTTTTATGTGAAGCTGTGTTTCTTTGCCTGTCTTAAACACCTGATTGGTATATGAAAGAGCTGAATATCCAATAGCAAGGCAGAAGAAAGTAGAGACAGGGCTGTCAGGCAGAGAGAATAAACAGAAGGAGAAATCTGAGAAAAGTAGGAGCAAGAACAAGGATAGGAGGACTCTAGGTGCCAGCCACCATGCCACATTGTCAGCCACGGAATAAAATAAAAATAAGATCTATGGTAGTATGAGAAAGGTAAAGTCCAGAGGCAAAATTAGGTGGGCTAATTGAGATTAAGAAAAGCTGGATAAAAACAAGCCAAGCTAAGACCTGTCATTTATAAATAAGAGTAAATATCTGTGGGTAATTTATTTGGGTGCTGGGTGGTAGGCCCCCCGAAGAGCAAAGAGTAAAAAAAAAAAAAAGAAAAGAGTTAAAAAGAAAAACAGAAAAAGTATACAAAATCGTATTAACACAACATTTCAACCATACAGATGCAATGAATGGACAGATGATATTTATCTATTTCAAGAGAAATAAATAACAATACATAAAATATCACAAATCTTGGGGTCACAAATAGTCATATTTCTGACCTACTATATAGCAAAACAACATTTTAATACTGTTTATCTGCTTCTGTAAAAATATACTTTAACTATAAATTTATATAACTTGATTTCCTTAGTAACTGATCCATGAAATTTTTGAGAGTTTACCAGGCCGTCTTTGTAATCTTGAAGGAGTTAGCTGTGGCACTCTGCTATTGACTGATTATCAACAATTATAATTCATACTTTAATGAAACCTTTTTATTAACATTATTATTATTAACACTATTATTATATTATTATATATTATATATATAATATATTATTATTATTATATATTATTAACACTATTCATCGTTTTTATTTTAAACAACTCTACAGTGGATACAGAGCAGGCATTAATTTTTCAATAATGGATCTGTTTGCCTTCATGTAGATGGAGGAATGTCTTAAAGTTGACAGTAATGAGAGATATCCACCAGAGTCCCTTTAGGCTGCACTGTTGACCACTATGACCGTTTGGGGTATACAAAAAAAAATTAGATTATCCGTTTTAAATTGGAGTTGAAATACCATATGACTGTTTTGCAGTGCCTTGACTTCATACGCTTAAAAGTGCTAGGGCATTCCAACATGGAATCCTACATAAATTAAGGATATATATATTTCTGGTTGTTTTGAGTAATGTAGAAGACAGAAAATCTCAGACTTGGTCATCATTCCACACACAATGCTCCATAATACTTTTAGTGGGGGAAAAATGGCTAAGTGTTTAGAAATCCTGAAGCTTGTTCAGAAACCTCATGAAACCCCTTGCCTTAGTAAAGTGGTATGAACTATTGGGCAAGCATTGAGCTTGTTTTTCCCTACGTTGGGCTTGAGTTAGACTAACACAAGGACTTTGATATGACACATCATAGTCAGTTTACTCGTTATGGTCTAGAATAGTGTTGCACAAAATTTTAAAACTATTTTGGTAAACACTAAAAAGTTCATATTTAATTTTGCTTTTATTATATTCCAGAGTTATTTGTTTATTCGCCTTTTGGTGACAGGTTCCAGCCTTCTACATTTCTCCTCATTGGCTCTCACAAAGTGTGCTTTTCTAGGCAGAACAGGCTGGCATTTCATTTGGACACGGGTTTGTTTTTCTTTGGCTGTGTTCTCTTTCTGATTATTTTCTTTGATGCCTTGAAGGAAGCTATCTTGGCTCCTGGAGTGTTTACTATGCTCAATACACATATTAATTTCCTTGGCATGAACTTTTCCCTTAACTTGTTTGTTTAGAACAATGCCAGCAATGGCACCAATTTGCAGATGCTACCAGCTTCTGTGCAAACTGGAAGGTTCCTTTGTGAACAGACTCCTGCTGCCTCCACACCCACTTCATCACCTTTCTCAGAAACTCTCATATGTGTAGCCAAGGAAGAAATCCATGTTTTCTGAAAGAATCAAGTGTTTTCTTTTCCTTTGTCTTCATTGTTTTGATGAATTCCTGGAAGAAGGTTCTGGTCGAAAGTTTCACTAGAACCTTTTTATAAAGCAGGGCTTCACTCTCTCTACTGTCAGAGATGAAGAAGAAGAAGAAGAAGAAGAAGAAGAAGAAGAAGAAGAAGAAGAAGAAGAAGAAGAGGAAGAAGAAGAAGAAGAAGAAACACCACTATTACACCTCTAACTGAAAATTATGGACCTGTGCTCCCTGCATGTTTCTCTGGACCAGCGGTGAAATGTATTACTGTTCCTTGATGTCTTATAACAGCCATGAGACAAGGAAGAGGGGAGGAAGGAAAGGTACCATCCTTCCCACCAAAGCCTACAGAACAAAAGCAGCCCCCTTTGGAGTGAAGGTATCTCTCCTGCTGTAGGAAGCCTTGCTTTTCTTGCATACCTGCTTGAGTTTGTGGTCATTCTAAACAGACACAATTTTGAATGGGATCCCAGAAGAAGAGGATAGCAAGAGAAAGTAGGCTGCACGAGGAAACACCAGTAAACCCTGAGATTTTTCTGCCTCAAAACTGAACTACCTTGTTCCGTGATCATCAGCTGGTCCTGTTGACACAGATGAGACTTGTTTTCCTTCGGGAGAGGAAAAAAAAATGAAATGACAAAGAAGCGATGTGAACAGTTCTCTTTGCTTTTTAATGAAAAGATGCTACATGTTTAAATGGATAACAGGAAAGCTGATTATAAGCCAGTATGGCTGTGCGGCTCCTGTCTCTCCTTGGGGCCCATTCTGTTCATCATTTCCCGTACTACTTCTTTCTGAGCTGCAGTGTTGAGCAATTCAGTGCTGAGATCCTAGGGTTAAGTAGTGTGGGAAATCACTTCAGCTGAAGCATGTTAAGTTTGGATGAGGACATAGAATTCTAGAAGAAATTGAAACTCACAATTGTGCTTAATTGGCTTTAACCCTTCAGCATATTCTGCCGAACTGCACCGGGTAATACCGTATCCTGCTACGCCGTGCAGATGCTAAGATGTAAAACCCGTTAAATGCAAACAACACTTGTCATTCCATCAACTATTCAAACTGTCAGAGATGTATCAGCCAACCCTAACTACCCTCTGCAGGCAATCTGGAGCCAGCCTGCTGTTTAATAACCAGCATTTAACAAGAAATAACATGTAGATGTGGCATGTGGTTTAAAACATTGTGTTAAGCATCATTAAAACTCAGTCTCCTAAGAACCTTATTAAAAGAGTTATTTCCTTGCTATAATAAAACATTTCACTGTGACTGTTTCGATCTAGCTGCTAACAATACAAACAAAATGCCTCTTAATTTAGCATCCCGCTAGAGGGCCATTGTGACTGTGGAACTGTAAAGGCAGGGAGAAAAAACCCAACCCCAAACCACCCTTGCCAAGTCCCCAGTAATCAGTGAAACTGAAGCACTAGGGGGCTCTGAGTTTCAGATTTATTTTTACAGTTTTTTTCTTCTTCTTCTTTTACGCGCTGTGTGTTATTATTTGGGGCTGTGCCTTTGTTGGTGACTGGAAAGGAAGGTTGTTGATGACTTAGAAATAGGCCCTGTTTCAAGGAGTCAGCATTTTCTAGTTGTGAGATGAATTGTTGGAGAGCTCAAGCAAATATCTACATGGAATTTCCAAGGAATTCATGTGATCTTGATTCTAATATTTATTTGAAAAGAAAATGAAATTTGCTTACCCCACAATCAGCCTAAAATCCACCCACCCTGCTATTACTCAAGAAAATACATGCATAATTATATCAATTAATAGAGATAATAGTTGAAATCTTCTATGACAGAAGTGAAAGGCAACCCAATTCAGTTCTAGCTCTTCCTCCTCAGAAAACGTGTCAAGTCAGTTTGCCCTGCACTACTATTCCGAGCACTTTGTAGACAGCTCCAGAGCTGATGATGGGGACAAAGCATGACAATGTGTTGACAGAGGGTGCTAATGAGGAGACCAAGGAAGAGCTCAGTGGGATTTTTGAAACCTCAAATAGTTCCGCTAACCTGCATGATGTAAAGTGAATGAAAAGGTGTTCAGGATCAGCTTAAGGGGTCTTGCCCTTTTCTTTCCTTGAAACTGAACTAAAATGGAGCTATATATATATATATATATATATATATATATATATGTGTGTGTGTGTGTGTGTGTGTGTGTGTGTGTGTGTATACATACATATACACATATACATGCATATATGTGTGTGTGTGTTCTGGGACAAATCAAGATTTCTACTTTCATGAATACTGTTTATCCAAATGTTGAAGGAAGAAGAATTTATACCCTAGCTGTGTACAAGTTCATTGCATTTTTACGAAAATATGCAGAGTTGAGGAAAGTAGATCTTGAGATACAAAATATATTAATAGTTTCTAGTCAATTAGTTATGAATTATGTTTAAAATTCATTTGAGTGGTTGGATCACAAATATAAAAATAGCTACTTATTAAGTCAGGCACGTTTTTGTAATGATGTTTTAATAATACGAGCCAAAAATGTTTTTACATTAGATGGTAGGGTATAGGCGATAATGATCTTTCTCTTGTAAATTTCCTCTGGAAAGATTTAGATTGCATAGCCTCTTTCAAGGTATCATGATTATGTTTCCATTTCTTCAGGAAAGGAACACACCCAACCATGTACATTTATCTAATACACTCCTCCTCAAGCCTCAAGGAAGAGACCCATCAAAGCTTCATTGGTCAATTATGTGTTTCTCAACCAGATCTATGTGGGAGCATTAGCATAGCCACTTGGAAAACTGAACTCCTTACTTGGGAGGGACACCTCAGCACTATTCCTAGTACCCGTTAGAGGACAGTGATGTACTCTCACTCGTTCACTTATCTCTGAACAGAGGGACTATGAATTCACTACCTGCCTTTCTACCACATTAAAACAGGGCCCAGTTGAATCTGCCAGTTGATTCCCAGGAGGCCCTCTGGGGACAGAGCCATTAGTGAAGTGCACAATTTAATTAGAGTGTAGAGTGTGAAATCTGTTCAGAGTAGTGAGGGATGAGATCTTATCCACAGCCAGCTGTGGCTTTCTTTTGAAATACCTCTGAGTCCTGTCCTTCTGTGACATTCTCTTGTATGCCACTTTGCAGGTACAATGTTCTTCAACAATTTAGAGATGTCACATTGTTGTTTATCTTGATAGGAAATGTGTCTTCTAAAGTCAACTTCAATAGGCATAATCTTGTCATTTGAAATTACAGATTTAATGTAAATTAGGTCACTAGGCTTTAACTTTTATAAACAAAGTCTCACATCTGGATTATGATAATTTTCAAGAAATGGAAAAGTTACAATATACATTTTTATGGTATTGATATGTGATTTAAAAAATTAAAAAAGTTTTCCATGCTAAAAATGTCAATTTTTATTCATTTAAAATCAAGTACTAGAATGTTTTCTGAAATGCCATATTGCTATTACAGATCCAAAATTACAAGGATAGAGGTTTTGATGTCAAAATAATTATATAAATGAAGTTGAGAGATGGCTCTGCAGTTAGGAGTATATACCTATTATGCAAATGACCCTATTTTAATTCCCAGTATCCAAGTCAGGTGACCCACGACTACCTGGAACTCAATCTCCAGGAGATGTAACATCTCTGGTCTCCATGGGTATTACATACAAGTGCATAATACCCACATAATAAGTGCATAATACACACTTAGCTAAAAGAAACAGAATAAATTTTAAAAGCGAATTGCTTTTAAATTTTATTTGATTTAAATGCCCAGGAGAAATGCAAAGGACCAGGGGAAAAAACGCTCCTGTTCATACGAATTTTTTTTTTCTCATGGCAACTTTAGATGAGAAGATATCTTCTAGGTAGAAGAAACAACGTGCATAGCAAATCTACAATGGCAGAAGACTGAAGGAGCTTAGGATGCTGGTCACTATAGCTTAAACTGCTAAGGAGTTAAATGATATTGACAGGGGGTAAATCTTGATGAATTTTGAGGTCTACAGCATGTAAGACAGTAAATGTGGTTAAAATGATCACAATTTTTGGCCATCTTGAATGATGGGGAATGAAATTTGAGCAGTTGAGAAGTGTATAGAATTTAATTTTTAATCTGAGTTTTTGGATGGCATCCTACTTGGGTAAATTAAATATGCATTATATTGGCAGGTAGAATGTGACTATAGTAGTTCAGCAGAGTGGTGACAAGTATCTAAACTAGTGTATCCCAAGTCAAGAAAAGTATGAAGATAGTCACTGGAGATACAGTGAGTAGAGTTCACAATATTTAGGAACTGATTAAATATGAACTTCACAGAGGAAAGGATAAATGTATTGGGAAACGGTTGGCTTGACCCTCATGTTTCTTTCAGTAATCATCTGTACCCCAAGAATAACAAATATTCTCAATCTATCCTTCTAAACTTTCTGTTTTATTTTATAAAAATTAGTATGGGCCATCACTCCCTGGCTTTCAGGGGTGAATCTTGTTTAGTGGCATTTATACATGGGGCTATCATTTATTTGCACCTTAGCTTAAGTCACAAATCTCTTTCTCGGCTTGAATCTCATTTTTCTTCCATTACCATGTCTCGTGATTGCTAAATACTATTCAGTATTCTTATGTTTGTCTTCTGGAATCTCTTTGCTCCTCTTCATTCCCATTGCCATGAAGATATATTGAAGTCATTTTTTTACTGTGATATCATTCTATTCTCTTTCCCAACACTGATATGCAATGCTCTTTCAGATAAACACCTATGTATAAATCTTTCATTTTAGTCTTCGAACTTTATCCCCTCTTGCCTCTCAAGTCATTTTGTTCTAATCTCTACACTCTATATCCACACCATAACTATGCTTCAGTCATACTAGCCTTAATTTCTTATTGCAATGACTTGACATATTCTCCTTGCTCTTCTGAAATGATTCACTTGTTATGTCAACTCCTAACACAAAAAAATTCTTGTTCATGTTTCTCAGATCAACTTAGATACCACTTAAACAAGGAAATTTATGAGCCCAGTAGAGTTGATTGAGACTCTAGTAATTCACTGATGTGATGTGCTAGACTATTTTAATACATCCCCGAATACGCAGTGTTAAGACCATGCAAGTGTGTAATATCGGAGTATAACAATTCAGAGCAAGGATGACCCTAGGAGAAGGAATAAACTGAGTGCCAAATAATGTAATTAGCAGTTAAGGATTTGTGGAGCTTGTTTGTTACCTGCATCAGATGTAAAGAAATTTAAAGGCTCCAGGATGAGAGCACCGAAGTAGGGAATAATACAGTCAACAAGGTAGCAAAGTCAGTTATAAAGGTGCAGAAGAGAAATGGAGTGTAGCATAGGCCACTTGCAGGAACATTCAAGAAGAAATAAAAACGTGTGATGCAAAGAACTAAAAATAGCAATGAGCATCTAGTAGAATGAAGAGCAGGTATTTGGCTTTGTAGAATATGGAAGAAGAGAGAGAAAGAGAGAGTGTGTGTGAGAGAGAATAAGTCCAGTAAATAGATAGATATGTGGACTGATTCAGGGAAGAAAGCAGTAGAGTATAAAGAAATTAAAATTTAGTAGTATTTATCAGACATGAAGGATGAGAGGAAGAGAAAGAATTTTTTTTTCATCTAAATGGAAAATTTAGATTATAATTATTTGCTGATAAAGAACAGGCCTCCATGTGGCTAGGTGATAATACTTATCTCCTGCTATTAAATTTTTTCCATTGAAAGTACAACAATGGCTTCTCTGTATAAACACAGAGAATAGAGACAGGACAATTTTACTGTTAGTGGTAGAGGCTGCCAGCTATGCCTACAGGCTAAATCTTGTTCCACATTGTTTTTGCAATGATCATGATCTGAGAACAATTTACAAGGCTGGAAAATATCACAAGAAGAATAACATTTACATTAGCTGCTTTATAGTGTGTTGCACTCTGCCCTAAATCTTTCCATTTGCTAGCTTACTTAACTTATACAATCATTCTATAAAGTAGACGAAGAAATGGAAGTTTCTAGATATCTTAAGCGATTAGGCAAAGGTCATACAACCAATGAGTAGGTCACAGACCAAACCAAAATTCAGGGAGCCTTACTGCAGTAACCCTGTTTCTCACTTATTTCCTATATGAATATTTGCCCAACACGTGTAAGATAAAGAGAGAAAAATTTGTTTTGGTGAATTGTAAGAAAGTCACTTGCTTCTTGTTACAGAGAAGCAAAATAAGGCTTTGAGGAAAAATGAGACCCTATTTTCAGCATGATGTCACAGAATTAATTTTAAATCTCGATCAAATAGAATCTCTCACCAAGAGGCATTCTACTGTCTTCAGCAGTAAAACCATCATAAAAAATTAGACTTTATTATTACATTCTAATTAAGTAATTGATAATCTGTGGATATTTGTTGGTGCCTCTTTTTATATAAATAATCTTTATAGTATCCTAGATCTTGTATGTTGGTCCACAAATCAACATATTCACTAGGTGGTTCTTTATAGGAAACATTTAGTGGCCTGTGGATGAGAGAAATAAGCTGTAAGTTAATCACAATTTAAATTGGGAAAAAGCAGTGTGTATAATACAGTGACTATTTGGGGTACCTGATAAGACTAACTTATGATTTTTTCACTCTAAGTATTTATGTCATTTTTCTCTAACTCTTGGTTTCTCACTAACTGGAGTAACCGAACTAGGATGAGTCCCTTTGTGGGGAGATTTCTTTTTCCACAGGGGTTTGTCCATGGGGAAGAGCATCTGTTCTTGCTGTTTGAGGTTTCCTTGTTAGCTTGGTTCCTCCCCAGCAACCAACATCAATTGTCCTTTGTGCATATACACACTTCATTTCTGCCAAATTCACCAGATGCTAGTTACATTTCTGAGAACAGAAGATGGGCATGATCCAAAATCTTAGGGAAGTTATCTCCTGCCAGAACTCACCTGAATTCTGTAGGGAAACACTGGCAAAGCAAAATCCACTGTAAATCTTCTCACTTTGACAGTGACTCCAGGCTTTGTAATTCTATAGAACAGGAAGGAG
Source organism: Microtus oregoni (assembly GCF_018167655.1). NCBI lineage: Eukaryota > Metazoa > Chordata > Mammalia > Rodentia > Cricetidae > Microtus > Microtus oregoni. Next base: position 31,994,562 of record NW_024543069.1, on the reverse strand, counting down.
TAGAAAGATAGTTTGTTTCTAAAAGTGAAGTTTATGGCATTCTTTTTATCTCGTTTTTTTTTTTGTTTCTGCTCATACAGAGGTCAAACTGAAAATGAACTTGATATGATTGATGTAAATGTCTCGACTTAAACTAAACCAGTCATCTCCTATTTTTAAGAGATGGCATTCCAAGGAGAGACAATTGTATATATCCTGCCATTTGAGAGGAACAGTCTCAGGACCCAAAGAACCAAAGAGGAGTTCCCAAAAGAAACTAAAATAATAATTGACTATAGTTATCACCTTCTTTTCTCCTTACCTCTTTCTACACAGCTCTTTATCAGCTGATTTTGAAGGCAGAAGGTACCAGGTGTAAAGAAAGTTAAGAGTGGACCTGTAGTAAGGCTGCAGTTCTGAGAAATGCCTATCATAATTCTGTTTTCAAGATTTTGTCAGTAAACATTCACACTGTGTTACACACTTTCCCCTTAACTTGAATATATAACACAGCAAGTAGAACCCACTAGTATTTTCTCATGGCTAATGGGTGAGTATTCTAGTGTCATGGGGAAAATAAAGAGTCAGACCAAGGAGTGATTCTTTCAAAGGGCACAAAACATAAGCAGATTAAATAAACAGGAATCACAAATGAAACATTGTTCTTTTTTGTTTTCAATTCTACAGCAGATGGTTGAGTGAAAAGCTCCTACAAATGCAGAATACTGATTGAATAATGGAATATTATCTGTGTAACTCATTTAGAATATGTAATTAGGTTTAATCCTTTGTTCTATGCTCAAATACCTAAGAAAATAGCAGCTTAGATTTAAAGTTGGTCCAGGAGCATTCAAAGACTTTCAAATTTAGGCTTACAAATTCCTGTGTAGAGCGATAGCCTATAAAAGCAGCATGTATAATAAGTTAAAAAATCACCCCAAATTACTTCTTTCTAGGAGAACTGTCAAGATTGACACCAGAGAGCAGTTGTTTTAGAAATCCTATTCCACAGTATCGTAGCAACAAAAAAATGATCATAAATTTTCAGCATGTGTTAGAAGGAATATAACATGCTCATAATCCCAAATACTACATCTAAATTTATATATGAAGGAAAATTGTGATAATAATGTTATAAGAATACAGAAATCCTGCTCAGAGTACAAAAAAGAGGGAGAAAGGAATGACAACAAACCCAAATAGCATGCTTTGGTTCTGTTCGAGAATGTTGCAGATTCTAGGAGAAAAAGTTATTTGAAAATTGGTTTAGTCTGCCATTTATCTTAAAGATGATTCTACTCTCTAAAGTTCAGTAGTTAAAAGAATAGGTATTTACTCCTTCTTTAAGAACTTCATCAGGTCCATCAAATAATGAATTTTCTAATGAGATCAAATAGGATCTAGCCAACTTTTGGCTATCTAAATTGTCTACATTTTTCCACTAATTTATTTGTAACTAAATCTCCTCACATTTTTTTATAATTTTAAAACTTCTCTTAAATCTAAATATTTGTATTGACCATGTCATCCACATTTGATTTGCTTGCTTGTGGCACTTATTGCAGCTTGTACTAACTACATTTTTCCTGTGAACTCTAACATCTGGTGTAATGACGATTCTAGTGAATGTACAATGACCAGAGTCCTGTGCAGTACATCTTAAGAGATCTTGCTAAGTGGCTGACAGTGGTAGGTAAAGTTAGCCTGGTTAGATTTGACCATATGATCATTTTTCAAATCCTGGTTAAAGTATATCTCTTAATATTAACAGACAGCTTGCCTGTCAAAGAAAAAAAATAACTATATCATATACTCAGCTAAATGTAAACAAACATTTAAAACAATCATTTAGGGAATTTGGGCATAGTTCTCTCCAAACTACTTCCTGCTGTTTATTTGGCGGTTTACATGGTGACATTTTGGGGGGTCTTGGTCCATCACACCACATTAGACTGGAAGGGATTCATAGGTTCTCATCGTCTGTGGAAACAAAGGAAGAATTTCTTTTCCAAAGCAACATATCCTTAGATTCAAATTTTGAAGTCAAGAAACCCTTAGAATATATATGTCGGTTTAGATTAGCAGCCTATGAAATGAAATGTCTCTCTGTATTTAGTTCCTTCACAGTTAAAAAATTCAAAGAAAACAGTAATATACATAATTCAGACTCTCTGTTTATATTCCATCTTTACACGGCTTATTTTTCTTACTCTCTTACTTTTTCTACAAGCTTAGTATTTATTTTATAATCTACTCCTTTAATATATGACTGTCTGTAATCTTTTATATGACATTTACTTTCTTTTTGTTCTTTTTTTCTCTCTCCCAAGCCTACATACATTTTGTAAACACACTGTGACCCATTTAGAGGTCCTTTTCATCTGAATCTGTCTTTATTGTGTATCTGTAATTGTTTTCTGACTAGGACCACTTCTTAAAATGCTAAGTGACATTACTAGGACTAAGGCTGCTTTGCCCTTTCTCTCCACCACAGATCCAGGGTTGGGTCACAGTAGGTTGACTATGTCTTGCCATAAAGGAAGCTGTAGTACTCTGTTTACAGATCCCATTCAAATGCTCCATAACTGAACCTTTCAAAAAAGTCAGAAGCCTCCATTTTTTAAAAAAGCCACACAGTTCTTTGCTGCTACCACTGAATCAGGAAGGCTTCCCTTAAAAGAGCTACAGCTTGACTCCAGAAAGCAGAACCCACCCGCCACCCCCAGTGTGGCTAAACATTGTTTTTTATTATCTAGAATTCCTTCCCAAGTCCTCTCAGGTTTTATTTGGATTTAGCTAGCACATATTGGTGTGCCAATATGTTGTGGGAGGCTGCTTGTTTGTTCCCAGCTGCTCAGCCCCAAAATAACACAGAAACTGTATTAATTAAATAAATCACTGATTGGCCTATTAGCTCTAGCTTCTTATTGACTAGCTCTTACAGCATAATTTAACCCATTTTTATTAATCTGTGTATCACCATGTGGCTGTGGCTAACAGGTAAGTTTCTGTCCTGCATATGTCTCTGGTGGGGCTACATGGCTTCTCCTGACTCCACCTTCTTTCTTCCAGCATTAAGTTTAGTTTTCTCTGCCTAGCTCTATTCTATCCTATCACTGGCCAAGGCAGATTCTTTATTCATTAACCAATAAAAGTAATACATAGACAGAAGGACTTCCAACATCAAATAATGACAATAACAACAAAATAATAACAATACATACATACACAGAGCACAGTTTATTTCTGGTCATTTCTTCAGAATTTTTGTCCATATGGATAAATGGGGTCACAGAGACTTCTCAAAAGCATTCTCCTTATTTAGCTTTTTATCTTCTGAAATAGCCAGTAGTTGCTACCAATGAAAGCCACTGGCTCTTTGCTGTGCAACGCATGCATGCTGGATTAGCCAGTTTGAGTTCCATGGCTGGTCTTGAACACTTGTACTATTTGCTGATGCTGTGGACTTCACTATAATTCATACTTTCATATGAATTTTATTTCTTGAGGTTGTAACACTTTTTTCTTACTTTTATGCCATTTGTACACTCTGGGAATCCTGATTTGAACCTAAGGACTAAATTGTATACTTGGCCAGGATACTTGAAATAAATGAGATGTTTTAACGGGAAATGTGATCTTTTTTCCTTCAAAGTCTAACCGAACCTCAAACAGATTTTGAGGTATCTTTCTTTTATTACAAATCATAAAGTTCAAGTGGTTTTACCTCTGCAGCAAAAGTGTAATTCCATACTTTACCTGAGCGTAGAAACAATGTGGTTATGTGTTATTGCTACTGTAAACAGTGCCCAGGCAACCCATGATAAATATTTGTGTGGAAAAATGTTTAATTTCTCATAGAATATGAGTATTTATAATCCATTAACAATTCTACTTGTATACATTTATACATACGACACAGAATTTGTGAATGTATATGTTGTGACTAAAGGCTGCATCCTGGCTAGCAGCCATCGGGGAAGCATACAACAGATTAATTCATTGTGATTTTTTAATCATATGCATTCTTAATATGAATTATTTGTTTAATTAACACCTTCTGCCTTAACAAGGGGTGTTAACATATGGAAGCATCTGCTGAGCCTTGATTCCTGATGTGAATGAAAGAATTTCGAATTTAAACACTTGCCAGATATCTGAACACACATTCAATGGGCTGATTGGTATCACTCTCATTTAGCCAAGTGGTTTTGTCTGTTGAACTGCGAAAAGAGTAACAATCCATTCTGTGTATATTCATAGCTTTTGTGTGTAATTCAAGCCTATGGTGGTTTATTATTTTCCTGGTTACCACAACAATGAAATTTGTCAGACATTTTAATTAACCAAGAAGAGTTAATTTAAGTTTAAAAAGTTTTTCAAAGCTGTTGCTTTGAAAAACCTGGTGAGAAACTTCAATGAGTAGTAGAACAGACTTCTGCATATTAAGAGACTCTTTGTGCTTATTTGGTTCAGATTTTGTGATGATCTCAGAGTGGACATAGTAAAAGTAGAAAGTAAAAGTCATTCGGAGGATAGAAAATAAAAATGTTAAATATAAAGAGAAGTTATAGCAAGTTGAACTGATAATCATGATTCAATTCAGCTTCAAGAGTAGATATGAGTGTTGGTCAGAATGATTTCGTTGTGTAAATTGTTAGTAGAAGAAATTGATGAGATGGGCCAATAGTTTTAGTCATATCTGTCACAAATTATTGAAGAGCAGAAGCCTCTGATGAGCCTCTGATGGCAAGAATAAAAACCAAATAGACTTAAGAAATAGCCAGCAATAAAAGCTAAAATAACTGAGCTTGATTCTCTGAAGCTCTGATACATTAAGTTGAATGAAAGAGTAATTTTAGAGAAAGAAGTCTCACAGTTATAGTTGACATAGAGAAATATTACATTGCATTTCAAATATTAGTGTATAAACATAAATAGTATTAAGGTCCAAAAGACCACAATACACTCAGTATACAATTCTAGAAATATTCAGAAAATTTTTATAACATAATCACTCTAATAGACAGACTAGTTCTGTGAGTTTTGATTTGTACTGTGTTTTTTTAGCATTATTGCCAATATTTCCTCTTTTCAAGATGTATGCATGTGTGTGTGAGTGTGTAAATGCACATATGCTATTCCTTGTTTCATCAGCCTTGAAAACCAGACAACATCAGGTTAAGTACTACATGTGAAAATAGAACCCATAGATTCAGTGAGGTCAAATCTCTAAGACTGAAGAGGTAAGACAAAACTACTCATTCTTTTCAATATATGTTTAAATGACAATGGAATGATGCACAATAACCACTTTCCAAAAAATAAAGTTTAAAAACACAGTAGATATTTGAAAAATTTTAAGGCTCCAGTGTCCACCTCTTACTGCTGTGACACACTGGAAAGTCCCTATATGGATCTTGAGAGCCCAGTGGAGGAGGTCGGCTGGGACTTTGGGCATAAAGGCATCCATTCTGATCATTAGGGCAATTATAAGGGTCAAATAGAAGCAGGCAGGAGCAACAATAAAGTAGCTGACAACTAGGAGCTTTCTGGTCGTATTTGAATGCCTGTGGATTAAAATAGTATTTAAGAGAAATTCAAAAAAAATTTAAAAAAGGTATCTTTGGAGGTTAGTAAGCCCAGGTTTTACTAACCAGGGGTGGGTGAGATTCTTATATTACTTTATAAGACAAAAAAAAAAAAGACAATCAAACAGCTTGCAATGTGAAAGAAATCTACAAATTCATTAAAAATATTTATTAAGATATTAATTTCTGTGGCTAAATATTTCTCCTTACTACTTTTTATGAAGAAATTAGGACATATTTCTTCTTTTGGCATGAGCATCTGGGGCAGTTCTGTTCCCAAGGGGCAACTAATTATCTGGAAATGACGATAGAGAGTTAGAGGGCGCTGAGGTATTCTTTTGCCTTTTCTCTCTTTCTTCTATTTACTCTTTTTTTTTTTTAATAAAGTGGTCAAATGAGGTTGGATGTGGACTAGGGTGCCCGGAGAGGTGGTATCATCTTTGTGACCATGAGGCAGCAAGCATGTTGGTGAGAAATCATACCCTGAGGAAGGAAGCACAAAAGGACTGAAATATTCCTGATTCTAGAAGATCTCTAAAGATAAGTCACTAGCTGTAACTGCCTACTTTATTGTATTGTCTTCCCTGTGAGAGACATGTATTTGATGTATAGTTTGTGTGTGTGTGTCACAATTATTCCTAGCATCCTGTCTTCAGAGTTATTCAAAACATGGCTAAAACATCATGCCTGTGAATATGTGTGATCTTTCTCTGGCTCTGTAAAAATATCTCAAAGATTTGTATGATAAGAACTTTAAATCTTTGAAGAAAGAAATTAAGTTAGACACCAGAAAGTGGAAAGATCTCCCATGCTCTATGTATAATTGACATAGTAAAAATGGCAATCTTACCAAAAGCAATCTACAGATTCATTGCGATGCACATCAAAATCCCAGAAAAATTCACAGACATTGAAAGAACAGTACTCAACTTCATATGGAAAAACAAAACATCCAGGATAGCCAAAACAATCCTGCACAAGAGAACTTCTGGAGGCATCACAATCCCTGACTTCAAACTCTATTACAGAGCTCCAGTACTGAAAACAGCCTGGTAGTGGCATAAAAACAGACAAAAGGACCAATGGAACCAAATTAAAAATCCGAATATTAATCCACAAACCTTTGAACACCTGATTTTTGACAAAAAAAAGCAAAAAATTTCAAATGGAAATAAGAAAGCATATTTAAGAAATGGTGCTGGGATAACTGTATATCAACATGTAGAAGAATGAAAATAGATTCATATCTATCACCATGCACAAAACTCAAGTCCAAATGGATCAAAGACCTCAACATAAAGCTAGCCACATTGAACCTCATAGAAAAAAAAGTGGGAAATACACTTGCACGGATTAGCACAGGAGATCATTTTCTAAATATAACCCCAGTAGCACAGACACTGAGAGAAACAATAAATGAGACCTTCTGAAATTGAAAAGCTTCTGTAAAACAAAAGACATGTTCAACAAGACAAAACGACAGCCTACAGAATGGGAAAAGATCTTCACTAACCCCACATCAGACAGGGGTTTATCTCCAAAATATACAAAGAACTCAAGAAATTTGTCATGAAAAGGACAAATAATCCAAAAAAAAAAAATTGGAGTACAGACCTAAAAAGAGAATTCTCAACAGAGGAATCTAAAATGACTGAAAGACACTTAAGGAAATGCTCAACATCCTTAGTCATCAGAGAAATGAAAATCAAAGCAACTCCGAGATTGCATCTTACACCTGTAAGAATGGCCAAGATCAAAAACACTGATAACAACTTATGCTGTAGAGGTTGTGGGGAAAAGGCAACACTTCTGCATTGCTGGTGGGAATGCAAGCTGGTACAACCCCTTTGTATATCAGTGTGGTAATTTCTCAGAAAATTGGGAAACATCCTTCCTCAAGACCCAGTAATACCACTTTTGGGTATCTATCCAAAGGATTCTCAATCTTGCCACAATGACATGTGCTCAATTATGTTCATAGCAGCTTTGTTTGTTATAGCCAGAACCTGGAAACAACCTAAATCCCCCTTGACCAAAAAATGGATAAGGAACAAATGTGGCATATTTACACAGTGGAGTACTAAACAGCAGGAAAAAACATAAATTTTGCAGACAAATGGATGGAGCTAGAACACATCATTTTGAGTGAGGCATCTCAGACATAGAAAGACAATTATCATATGTACTCGCTCGTAAGTCCTTTTTAAACAGAAAGCAAAGAAAACCAGACCACAAATCACAATCCCAGAGAACCTAGACAACAATGAGGACACTAAGAGAAACATACATAGATCCAATCTATATGGGAAGCAGAAAAAGACAAGATCTCCTGAGGAAATTGGGAGCATGGGGACTTTGGGAGAGGGCTGAAGGAAAGGAGACAGCAGGAAGGGAAGCTCAATAAAATCGATTAAAAAACAAACAAACAAACAAAAAACCGCAAAAATACCAAATCGCCACCCCTCCAAAAGAATGTATTTGACCTACCTTGACATCTTTTACATGTTTTTGGTAAAGGATGATCTTATTTTTGTTTTATTTTTATTTTTTATTTTGTTTTTGTTTTTTAGAGACAGGGTTTCTCTTTAGCTTTGGAGCCTGTCTTGTAACTTTCTCTTGTAGACCAGGCTGGCCTCGAACTCATAGGGATTTGCCTGCCTCTGCCTCCCAAGTGCTGGAACTAAAGATATGTGCCACCACTGCCTGGCTAAGGATGATATTTTTTATGCTTTTATATGGCTTCAGAAATGAATGTAAAGAAACCTGCCTGATACTTGTGCACTTCACTAGGTTTTCCATCTTCTTTGTCTCATCTATCCCTATTTTACCTGACTCAAAAATTTATCTTTTGGGGAAATCTCTGTTTCCTTTGTAGGGAAATCCAACCAACAGTGATCATGATTATTTCAGGGGTCTCATGTGCAATGCTCCAAAGTTACATAGTAACATAAATATGGGTGTATAAGCAACTTGCAGTAGAGGATTGGGCAGAGGGAAAAGTGAATGGCAGAAGTCTGTGTTCTGGGTAGTCTGCTTCTTCATATGTAGACATCATATGACAAGTCTCAAGGATGGATCTTCTCATTCAGAAGGTGTTCTATGCACAGTTAGGTTGGGCACTGCCAGCTAGAGCTCCTGTCCCATCCAGACAAGGGCTGCTCAATGGAGGACCTTATTCAGAAGACTAAATGTGATGCTGGTTTAACATGCCATGCTAGAAGATTGCTATGATTCAGAAACACATGGGGACATAAACCATTTACAGAACAAATGGTTTCTCTAATAAGACTCCAATAGTTTTAGGCTAGCTTCCTGACATCACATGGTCCTTCTGTTCTCCAAGAGAAAGGTATTGGATATTTCACCTTCCAACTTGGGAAAAGAAGAAATGGATGGTAGTAGATCAGGGGTTCTCTACTCTAAATCCATGGCATATAAAGTTCAGAGGTGGAAATAGGATGGTACTGGAAGCTTCCACTCTGCTTGACACATTTGGGTTTTTCCGATTGAAGTCGTAGTGTTCTTTCTCAGCAAACTTTTGTAGAAGCAATTCCATTGCCTTGTTTGGTGAAGGTTTCAAACTTCAGACAGAATATTTATTGATAAAGTAAAATGGATAATATAGAAGTTTGCTATATTTCCCAGATTTCTGAAACAAAGTCAAACTGAAAGTAAAACATATATTGGTTTATTTTTCTCTTATTTTTATTATTTCTCTGAGAATTTTATACAATGTGTTTTGATATCCTTATCCTTCTCCATTTATCTTTCCAAGATCCACTACCCTCCCCTACACACCTGTTTGTATCCTTTCTTAACTCACTAAGAACAGTTTGTGCTGCTCATATATTCTTGAATGTATGGTCTGTATTGATGTATGATCAATCTACCAGGGACCATATCCTTTATTTTTGTTGTTCTTTTGTTTGATTTGTTTTCTTTTTGAAACAGGGTTTCTCTTTGTCTCCCTGACTGTCCTGGATCTCTCACTATAAACCAGGCTGGCATTGAAATCAGACATTTGCCTGCCTCTGCCTCCTGAGGGCTGGGATTAAAAGCAGGCACCACCACCATCACTTCCTGGATTACATGCCCTTGAAAACTTATTCCTTTTACCAGTAGTTATCAGTGCTCAATATCTACTTATTTGTAGTTTTATATGACTTGAGCTTGTGCGGATCTTGTGTATGCAATCTTGTCTACTTTGAATCTGTGTGTGCAACTGTTCCTCTATGTTTGGAAAACATGGGTTTCTTGTAGCCATATTCTCCCAATGGCTCTTATAAGCTTTCCATTCCTTCTTTACGACTATCCTTAAGCTTGGGAGAAGGAGGATTGATGCCAGTCTACTGTTTGGGGCTTAGCATGCTGTAATTTCCTACTCTTTGCCCCTTGACCATTTCTAGTTCTTCATGTTAACTGTAAGCTAGAGCAGAAAGAAGCATTTCTGATGAGGGCTTTGAGATGTTTTAATCTATGGGTACAAGGAGAAGTGATTAGGAATAGGTTTAATACTGTGTCCATGTAGAAGATTAATCATAGAGTTTTGCCCCTAGGGCTCATGACTTGTCTAGCCACAGGTTCTTGACCCTTATATTAATACTAGATGTGTATTTCATCCTGTAAAACTTACACCCAATCAGAAATTTGATTGCTGACATGTTCATGGCTTTATTGCACCAGTAGGCCTATCTTTCCAGGCAAGTAATTATTATAGTCTTTGACTTCATAGCTGGGTAAGGTTGATGATTATTCTTTCCTTGGGTAGAATTCATAGCGCCTTCCAGCACTATGAAAGTTTCCAGGTCACTATGAACTTCCTGGTCAGTTCCAGCTTGATTTTTCCATGTTCTGTGATTTAAGTAAGCATGCAATGTCTTCAGAAATAGGGTCTTACTATACTTGGTTACTGTAGAGTAACCAAGAATATTGTCAATAAACTATAATGTTTTGGGGCTGTCTATGAAATCCCAATGTTTAATAACCCCCAAAGACATCTTCTCTTCCTGGTACTGAACTGTGTGTTTGTTAGCTTATCTTATCTATTGGGGACACTGTTACCCTGTTATAAAGTAATCTAAGGAAACTATTTTGTATATATGTATATATCTTAATACGTTTCTACAGTGGTAGGCTCCAAATGGCTGTTTCTAAATGTCCTTAGGCTTAGTTATTCCTTCCTATAAACTTGTTCTCCATTCCCCTACCACATTTAACCCTTTATGCTTCATTATGTCAATTTAGAGATACCACTGTGTTCAATCTCTCCTCCCTTGAAATCTCTTCCCATTACTCTTTACTAACTCTCTGATCTCTATGTGCATTTCAATGCAACACACACACTTGAAAATTAAAAGCTAACATTCACAAATGAGAGGAAAAAATTTCTAGGTTATTATTTTTATTAAATAATATTTTATTAAATATAATTTTATTAAATAACAATATTTTCATTAAATATAACTAAATAATATTTTTTTAAATTAAATAAAGTGGAAAATTGTTTTCACTTCCACCTATTTATCTGTTACATTCGTAATTCATTTTTCTTAGCAACTGTATAATATTCCATTGTTGAAATGTTGCATATTGTTATTGTCTATTCATCAGTGGATGGACACCTAGGCTGTGAGCTACAGTGTGTAACAAATAAACACAAAATACAACCAGTGACCATGAAGATTGTTTAACTTCTTCTCTTCTAGAAAATGTCACATGTCTTGGGTTAATATCAGTCTCTATGAGAAAATAAACCAACAAAGCTGATCAGTTTTAAGAACATCTCCGGTGGGCCTTTTGTACTATACTAGCTCTAGTATTTACTGACCGTTTTGCTTTGAGCAAATCACCCAACACCCCTGTCCCTTTTTCTGCTAAATGAGCTTTCAGTTAAAATAATCTCCATGGCCCCTACTAGTCTCAATGGCCTTATCTTAGCTCACAAACAGTCCAAATGTTCATATAATATTCTGGAGTTGACAGTACATAATAATCATGTTCTTAAATTAACAAAATGAGTCATTTTGGGATATTTACAAAAACATTTAGTCATCATTTTACTCCCCTCAAAAGCATATTTAGTTTAGAGATATAAATTCAGGTATTGTTTAGCACAAATCCTCTGGCTGTTTTTGTTGAATGATAGTCTTAGGAGACTGAAAATTCTAAGATGAAGGGAGAAGCATGGGAGTTGCAGCTTGATTTTAGTCAGTCAACTGATTTTGCAATTGTCAGATGCATTTCTCTTCACATTCATGAGAGATTTCAATAGAGACGCTTAGCAAATTTTTACCATATGATTACAACTTTCATGGTGTTTGAAGACATTACTTATGAAGGAACAAATGCAACAGATGCAGAAATCACACACAATAAAAATAATGTGTGTTTTTTAAATTATAAAGTACTGTGTAAATACATTATAATTAATTTATAAATCATATCATTTTGAAATTGTTCCCAATATTTCTAACTTTCAAAAAAAGTAAATATCACACTGATCACTTTGACATTCTGAAAGTTAGAAATATTGGGAACAGTTTCAAAATGATATGATTTAAAATTTAGCGACCAGTGTGATGTTTACTTTTTTTTTAAATTCTTACTGCATTTTCCATTAGTTAAAAGGTAATATTAGACACTTGCTGGTGTCTAAATTTACTAGTATGTCTGTCTGTGCCAGGCAATGACGGGTTGCTATGGTAGAAGGTGTTGCAAATTGTTCTAAGCCATTGTTTGATGTTTGATGAAATATTAGACTTATAATGAGTACCACAATCATCATGCTAGCCTAAGAACAGTGGGGTGGAAGTGGTGACCATGCTTTTATTGTCAGGATGATGGAACTGGGTATAGAGCATTTGTCCAAGAATAGAAAAAGTTAAAGCCAAATACTGAAGCCCTCAACATAATATCAGGACACAGTATGACATCAGTTTGCTTATTGTCTGTACGTTGCTCCTCACAATATCCTGTATGGTTTAAATGAAGTTTTAAAGGAGCTTATGTTATGGTACCTGGGTTACCTCTGATTTGAACAGCTAATTCTTGAGATTGCAATCCTTGTGCCAAGTAGAGCTTGAATTGTTCTGTTTTGATAAAGAAGGCAAATAATTACTTTGGAAAATGTATTAACCCTTTTGTTGCATGGAGAGTGGTCCCTTTTGTTCCCAGTAGCCGCTGGGCTAGCTTATACCTGAAATAACCACACAGAAACTGTATTCATTAAGAAAAGCTTCACCATGTTCAGCTAGTCCGGATTTATCCCATGCTTTTTCAGACCTAGGCCAGCTGGCCTTGGTGAGATCCCAATAGAACATCCCCATTGTCTTAGTGTGTGGGTGCACCCCTCGTGGTCCTGAGTTCCTTGCTCGTGCTCCGTCTCCTTCTGCTCCTGATTTGGACCTTGAGATTTCTGTCCGGTACTCCCATGTGGGTCTCTGTCTCTGTCTCCTTTCATCGTCTGATGAAAGTTAATATTCATGAGGATGCCTATGTGTTTGTCTTGAGAATTCAAGAACAATTGCAGTGGGTTTTTGATCCTACTGCACGTACTGGCTTTGTGGGAGCCTAGGCAGTTTGGATGCTCACCTTATGAGACCTGGATAGAGGTGGGCAGTCCTTGGGCTTCCCACAGGTCAGGGAACCCTGATTGCTCTTCGAGCAGATGAGGGAGGAGGACTTGATCAGGGGAGGGGGAGGGAAATGGGAAGCGGTTGCAGGGACGAGGCAGAAATCCTTAATAAATAAATAAATTTAAATAAAAAAAAAGAAAAGAAAAGCTTCGCCATTAGCTCTAACTTCTTATTGGCTAATTCTTACGTCTTAATTTAACCCATTTCTCTTAATCTGTATATCACCAAGTGACTGTGGCTTACTGGCAAGATTCTAACCAGCGTCCGTCTCAGGCAAGAGATCCATGACATCTACAATTCTGTATTCTGTCAATTATGTTTTAAATAAATGCTGATTGGCCAGTAGCCAGGCAGGAAGTATAGGAAGGACAACCAGACAGGAAGTAGAGGTGAGGCAAGGAGAACAGGAAAATTCTGGGAAGAAGGAAGCCCATTCCTTCTCAGTTCTGTCCAGAAACCGAAGAAGCAAGATGTGACCTACCCCACTGAAAAAGGACCAAGCCATGTGGCTAACATATACAAGAACAGTGGGCTTATATAAGTTGTAAGAGATAATAAGAAGCCTGAGCTAATGGGCCAATCAGTTTATAACTAATGTAGACTCTCTGTGTGATTTTCTTTGGGGCTAAACAGCTGTGGGACCTGGTGAGAAGACAGAAACCAGGCAAGACAGAATATCCCAACAACACCTTTACCATGAATGATGTTTTTTTTTTTTTTTTTTTTTTTTTTTTTGGAAATCAGTGGGTTTGCTAGTATAATACATGTTTAGTAGCAAAATTCATGCATGACTTATGAAGTAAAATATGACTAGTTTTGAATAATGATGATATAAAAGATGAATCTCATATAATAGCTAATTCATTCAAAAATTATTTTGAATTTATTTTCTTGTTACTGGTGTAAAAATATTTTATAATCAAGGTACTTGTTTTCATTCTTTCTTTTTGAAGATTTTAATTGAAATGCTCTCGTGTCATGCAACACACCCCAACCAGTTTCCCCTCCTCTTCTCCTCCCTGCTCTTTTTATGTCCACACTCCCTCAGACCCTCTCCTCTTGGTTCTCATTCTTTCTAGCCAGTGATCAAAGTTTGGACTAAGACTATTGTTTTAGTCATAGTACCAGTGTTCTTTACAGTGTGCATGGGTGAGGAGTTATGATATAAGGAATGATGAAAGGTAAGCTATGCGTGTTAAATTCCATATTTTCTGTGATTGTGGCTGTAATCCTGTGCCCGTGTCAACCTGATCCCTGTGTACAGATGGCAGTGTTAGATCCAATGAGGCGATAAAAAAAAAAATTCAGCATTAGAATATGGCTTCCCCAGAGTTGTACTCAATTGCTCGGTTCATTGAGCCATGTTGCTGTTGAGGTGGTTCTTAACTGAGCCTAATATCTTGCAGGCATTTTAGACATCTGTCAGGCAAAGTAGAGAGGTGGTTCATGTGAACATAACCCTGACCTCTCTGAACAGTCATGCTTCCTAAACAGATGACTTCGAAATAAAGTAGTAACATCTACTGATTTGCACTTTGTAATCACACATAGAAATAAACCACTGGAAAGTGATGGATACAATGTCCTTTGTGGCTTACCTAAAGGTTTGTAGTCTGATTTAATGACTGGCTTTCTGCTGCTCACTTTCCTCTCTTGTCTTGTATGTCTGCTTTAAAAACCAATGATCACTTTTATGTTGATTCGTGAAGCTTCCATGATCCAAGTCAATCGCGTTATGTTTGCATCTTTATTATTCCAAATTCAGCTCTAATATGCAAACTTCTTCCCAAAAGAACAACTCAAAGTGAAAATGGCTGTGACCAGTTTTCAGTTCCATACCACCTTGACAGTCATGGAGGACTCAGCATAGTTTAGAGGCCATCTGTTTGCTGCTGGCCAATGCTATTGACTTCAGAAAATATCTGAAAACAGAGACTGCAGGGCTTTTTTCTCTTCCAATTTTCCCACATAGTCCTTCTTCTTTATTTCATTAGAAACAATTAAGCATATTGCCCTGGTGGAGATTAATACTGCAAAATGTCAATGGTGTGTCGGCTTTGAAAAAACTATTGAGCTGCAGAGTAAATAGCAATACAATGAAAATGCCCTGGCAACTTGCTTGCAGGTTAAAGAGGATCTGTGAGAAGGCAGGAAGAGTAAAGAAGGAAATAATAATGGCTGATTGTGATATTGATTTCAGGAGTTTATGTTTCTAGAAACTCTAACGGATATTTATACACAGAAAACAAAGCAGACCCTAAAGAAAGATGGACAATCATGGCTGGCAGCTACAGTCCTTGATAGGAGCAATGGTCCTGGAAGCCCTCCTAAGAGTTGCTGGAAATGAAATAGTGACCAATAGTGACCTTTCCTTGCTCTGTCCTTCAATCAGTGGAGCAAGCTGTTCTTCCCCACAGCCTGAACCACATTGTCTTTCCATCATGAGTAATGTGCTGTTCTCCCCTAAGTCTGGATTCTCTAAAGAATTCCTCAAGATGCAACAAAATATTAACAAACAGAAATGTAATTTCCTGTTTAGATATAGGGCACCAATCTGACATACTCTCCGTCTTTGTAAGGCCCTAGTGCTCCCCATGATGGAATTTTTATGTGTGGTTTTAGTTTATTTATTTATTTATTTTTTTGGTGACTGTTAAATGAAGTAGAACAGTGGCATCTAATGTATAAAATCACACAGAACTGAAACCACAGTGCCCTTAGAGTTGCTTTGAACACAACCATGCTCATCCATCTCTGTATTTGCCATAGTGGCCTTTGTAATACTATGACATTGCTGAGTAATTGTCAGGGAGCTTATGATTGCCCTGAGAGCTCATAGCCTTTACTATTTGACCTTCTACAGATAGTTTATAGCTCCTGGGATAACAATTAATAAACAAGTTCGAGGCTTGTGTTTTAATACTGTTTTTTTCTCTTATTTAACAGTTTTCAAAAAAGAAAGAAAAGTCAGAAAATAAAAGGAAAGAAAGTTGCAAACAGTTGAGCTTTATTTAGGAATTGTAAGAATTTTTCTTCACTTTTTCATTACAGGAGATATCTGGAGAATCAATATGGGGAAGAAAGAGACAGAAGAGAAGACAGAGGGAGCAAGAAGGAAAGAAGAGAAAATAGAAGAAAGGAGAGTCGAAAATAGAGCAGAAGACAAGAGAGGAGAAGGGGGAGGGGAGAGGTGAGAGAGAAGAAGGTTGTTCAGAGCTTGAAAGCACACAATTTGTAGAGCAATACAGCATCTTCGAAATTATAGCAAGAGTTGACGTGACGCACTTGAGTCTATAGTCTTCCAGAGGAAGACCCCCTGTTTTTTCAGAAGAACTGATTCTTTTCTCCTAAGGTCCTTTCCTGATTGTATGGAGTCAACCTAAAATGTTGAGGACAGTCTATATTGTTTTGCTAAACATTTCTATTGATGAAAATGTTAACGAACTCCAAAAAGCACATCTAAACTTGAATTTGACCCAACAATGGCACATGAGGACTAGTGGTGATGTATACATTAACTACCACAGCCTGGAATAATATGCTGAAGTTTCAAAACTCATCTATCAAAAGCACTGGTGGATAAAACTTCTATTTAAATAAGGCAAGTTGAACTAGCTTGCCTCGTTTCCAGTTTAAAAATTATGAACAAAATAAATATGCAAGTAACAATATTGGAAAATAAATTTTAATTAGGAATTATACCAATTAATAAATCTACACTTTTATAAACACAGAACATAAGTAAGACCTTAGCTCTTAGGGACTTAAAGAGATGGCACCAGCAATCAGGGAGCCTGCATGGGTTTGACCTACGTACTCTGTGTATATGTTGTGGTCATATAGCTTGATCTTTCTGTGGAACTCTTAACAGTGGGAGTGGGGGCTATCTCTGACTCCTTGCCTGTTTAGGGACCTTTTGCCTTCTATTTGGTTGCCTCATTCAGTCCTATTACAACGGGAGGTGCCTAGTCTTAGTGCAACTTAATCTATCATGCTTGATTGATAACCCTGGGAGGACTGCCCTTTACTGAAGGGAAAGGAGGAGGAATAGATATGGCAGAGGAAGGATAGGGTGGGTGTTGGGAGGGGAAGAGGGATGGGAAACTGTGGTAGGTTTGTTATGTATGAGAGGAGAATTTAAAAAAATGATTTATCCACAGTTATAGGGATGATGCTTGCTGGTGACCATCATATTTATTCTAATGCAGAAGACCAAATGCTCTTGGAGGAGAAATTCAAACGCCGCTGTGTATACTTAGAGCACCACTTGCTATACAGTAAACATTAACAAGTATCTATTAAAATACCTAATATTGTTAGATTTATTTTCTGAACACAATTCACATATATATCTCTTTTATATGAATATTGTTAAAATTGCAGCAACATTCTAAGGTAACAGCCCATTTTAAATGAATAGACAGAGTCTTGTTGGATTACTAGTTGTTTAAGCCATTATTATGTATCATTGTACAATATGTGCTATTCCACAACATAAATTACATTGCAAATAAATGGTTTATTGCTCTCTCTCTCTCTCTCTCTCTCTCTCTCTCTCTCTCTCTCTATATATATATATATATATATATATATATATATATGCAATGTACAATGGTATAGCTCCCACGGTGAAGTACATATAGACAGCTCTGTCCTAACTGCTGTAAACTCAGGCTTTTCCTTGTTCATATTCATTGCCCTATGACTTGTCTTAGATTGAATAAAGAGAATTTATCACCAGATCATGAACATCATTACTACTAAAAGCTTCTGTCTGGTCTTTCTATTGTCCCTGCAAACACTGGGAAGGAAGGGAACAAAGACAATTTTCTTTCAGTTTGTCTGGGAGTTAGAAATCATGATTTCCACATACTTTAATGCTTCTAGAACCCCCTGAGACACAAATCAGACTCCAGAGTCTACTTTTATCCCTGTCTCCTGGGTTCTAGTTATACTAACTTGTTACAACCTTTAAAAACTTCCGCCCTCTACTTATCCCTTGATAAGTCTATTCTATTGATTTATTGGAGAGAGAGAAACACTTGTGTCCCATCAGCAAAACCTCTTTCCACATCATCATGCAAAAGATATGTATAGATGTTTTCTTTTTCATCAAATCTTACTATTTTTTCTATCTATGGCAGCCTTAAAATCAGAAACATGAAGTAGAAAAAGAGAAACAGTTTCTGGCCTCAGGCGTGTACTTCCTACCTTTCTTGTGAAATAAACAGAGTTGTTGAATTTAATATTTAAAGCTTCAAGTAAAAACATCTAGGAGCAGCTCAAGGTTTGTTGTAGAAATTTTACATTTCAGGCATGTTATGTCTTACTTTCTATTGATGTGTAGAAATACCATGATGAAAGCAACTTATAGAAGAGAGCATTTAATATGGGCCTGGCTTATGGCTTCAGAGGGTTAGTCCATTATCTTCGTGGTGGGGGATGTGATTACAGGTAGACAGGCACAGTTCTGGAGATGTAGCTGAGAGCTTCTATCTGATCCACAAATTACAAACAGAGTCAATCAAGCTCGGTTTATTGTGGACTTTTTGAAACCCAAAGCCATCTCCCAATTGACACACCTGCTCCAACAAAGTGACACCTGCTTCAATAAAGCTACACCTTCTAATACTTCCCAAACAGTTCCCCTGACTGAGAGTCAGACATTCAAACATTTGAACATATGGGAACCCTTTTTATTCAAACCACCACAGATATCTAACTGAAGCTTGTGAGTTTCTTCAGTCAATACCCAAGTAAAGCAATCTGTGACTTCCCAAATTACCAGTCATATTTTCTGATTCTTGGACTTATGCAGAGTTTTCTTGTTGTATGTGTGTATATATATTGTATATTTTATGTTTTGTTCCCCAGTTTCTCTGGACATGAGAATAAAATTTCACTCTAAAAAGCAGTATACATAGGAAATGGCATAGATTCTGAGGATAGATACTTGAAATATAGGATAAATTTGTTTCTTTAAAAGGTATACTTTTTGTTTATGTAAATGCTTACAGTCATTTTCCATGATGGCTTTTTCTACAGTACTCCATGGTTGGCTTTTTTCCAGAAGGCAGTTACGGGTAGTCTGGATGTGATTACAGCAGTTGTTAATAACAACTTCACATATGAATAAAATGATCACTCTTATCTGCAGTCCTATTACAGTTGTGCTAAACCTGATGCTTTCAAGTGTTAGCATCTGTATTCTTGTATTGAGCCATGCCCTCAGTCTTGAACCTAAAGCTACAAGGCCAAAAGACACACTAGTCTGATATAATTGCACAAACAATAGCACTTATTCTGTGACAGAGGTGAATTGAGTCAACGAAAATACAATACGGGAAGGAATATTCTAAAGAAAAAGTGATGATGTTTAAGGAAGAGAAAGACCAAGATATGAGAACAAGGAGAGGCCATGTGAGGAGATCAAACAAACCAGTAGTACAAACACACATTCACACAAACAGACACACACACATGTTTGTACATATGTGTATGAAGCAACAGTTAATAAAACATAGGCCATGAATTTGAGAAAGAGTAAGAAGGTGTATATGAGAAGGTTTAGAGGGAGAAAATGGAAGAAAGAAACAGTACAATTATATTAACATCTCAAAAAACATAAACGAAATAAAAATAGGTATTTTAAAAAGGCTTTTATGTTATAAACACACCTAGCAGAGGGTGGAAATCCACATCTCCTCTGCATTCTGGCATTCTGCTGACACCAAGCATGTGGTGCTTCTTATTAAAACAGAGAAACATATTCTTGGTAAAGCATGATCCAAAGAGATGGCCAAGAACTCTGTACAAGGCAGGATACAGAGGAATCAAAAAGGGAGAGAAATGTGCTAACACATTCAGAGCGAAAGATCTCAGAAGTTTCTGCCATACGCTCTCCTGGGTCAGTTCCATTACCTTCTCTATTTCAATTGGAATTTTGTAGCAGGTGCAGCAGGACAAATTACTGAAGGCTGCCTTCCTATGAGGATATCTTCCAAAAATGTTAGCATGGGGTCAAAATCTCAAAAGAATTTTGTCCAAATATAATACTCATAAGAACTCTTTGGTGCTGTGCTTACTGGTTTCATTTTATTTCTAGGCGATATAATGAAATACCCTCAACTCTTCCTATTCTATTTAACCCTTGGATCAGGAGTTAGACAAGTTTTAATGATAGATTCTGAGCTTACTGCCTTAGAATCTGTCTCCCTGAATTACCTCACAGTACCATGATCATAGAAACTTCAATATGGCATTTATTGCTAATGACATTCATTTAGAATATTAACTCCTCTCTTTTTGACATGTGTCCTCCTGACTCCTCCTAAATTGGTCTATAATATTTTTCAGTGTTAGTATGATGCTATTTGATATTTATTTTGCTGGGGGGGGGGAGGTTAGAGACAGGGTTTCTCTGTAGCTTTGAAGCCTGTCCTGGAACTAGCTCTTGTAGACCAGGCTATCCTCAAACTAACAGAGATCTGCCTGCCTCTGCCTCCTGAGTGCTGGGATTAAAGGCCTGTGCCACTACTGCCCAGAAGCATAAGTATTCATTAGAGCAAAATCCTTATAAAGGAATCTTCTATATCACATTCATTATCAATTACATTTAGTATATACAAGAACTCATCACCAAAACAAACAAGCCAGTCACAAAATGTTTTTTTTCTTTTTTTTTTATTGCGAAAAGAAGAAAAAAAACATAAACAAAAAACAAGTTTCTACCTCCTCCCAGCCTCCCATTTCCCTTCCCCTCCTCCCACCCTTCTCCCCCTCCTCCCACCCTTCTCCCCCTCCTCCCACCCTTCTCCCCCTCCCCCCACTCCTCTCCCCCTCCCTCTCCAGTCCACAGAGCAGTCCGGATGGACCTCCCTTGCTCTTGGATTGGGAGGATCAACATAGTAAAAATGGCAATTCTACCAAAGGCAATTTATAGATTCAATGCAATCCCCATCAAGATCCCATCAAAATTCTTCACAGATCTGGAGAAGACAATAATCAACTTTATATGGAAAAACAAAAAACCCAGGATAGCCAAAACAATCCTATACAATAAAGGATCTTCTGGAGGCATTACCATCCCTGACTTCAAACTCTATTACAGAGCTACAGTAATGAAAACAGTGTGGTACTGGCATAAAAACAGAGAAGTCGACCAATGGAATCGTATAGAAGACCCGGATTTTATCCCACAAACCTATGAACACCTCATTTTCGATAAAGGAGCTAAAAGTATGCAATGGAAGAAAGAAAGCATCTTCAACAAATGGTGCTGGCACAACTGGATGTCAACCTGTAGAAGAATGAAAATAGACCCATATCTCTCACCGTGCACAAAACTCAAGTCCAAATGGATTAAAGACCTCAATATTAGTCCGAACACACTGAACCTGATAGAAGAGAAAGTGGGAAATACCCTACAACAGATGGGCACAGGAGATCGCTCCCTATGTATAACCCCAGAAGCACAGACATTAAGGGCAACATTGAATAAATGGGACCTACTTAAACTGAGAAGCTTCTGTAAAGCAAAGGACACTGTCACTAAGACACAATGGCAACCTACTGACTGGGAGAAGATCTTCACCAACCCCGCAACAGACAAAGGTCTGATCTCCAAAATATATAGAGAACTCAAGAAACTAGACTTTAAAATGCTAATTAACCCAATTAAAAAATGGGGCACTGAACTGAACAGAGAATTCTCAACAGAAGAAGTTCAAATGGCCAAAAGACACTTAAGGTCGTGCTCAACTTCCTTAGCAATCAGGGAAATGCAAATCAAAACAACTTTGAGATATCATCTTACACCTGTCAGAATGGCTAAACTCAAAAACACCAAGGATAACCTTTGCTGGAGAGGCTGTGGAAGAACGGGTACCCTCATCCATTGCTGGTGGGAATGCAATCTTGTGCAACCACTGTGGTAGTCAGTGTTTCGGTTTCTCAGGAAATTCGGGATCAACTTACCCCTGGACCCAGCAATACCACTCTTGGGAATATACCCAAGAGATGCTCTATCAAATGACAAAAGCATTTGTTCAACCATGTTCATAGCAGTATTATTTGTAATAGCCAGAACCTGGAAACAGTCACAAAATGTTTTCATCCTTACAGGAAGCATCACATGCTGTTGCAGGAGACCAGTTGTTTGTTTCCCGGCCGCCTCTACTCCAGAAATAATCACACAGAAACACTTACCATCTCCTGCTTCTTTCTCAAACACACCTACCTCTTCATCCTCCTTCTTCTCTTCTATTCTTCTTCCTTCTCCTCTTCCTCCTTCTTTTCCTCCTCCATTTCTCCTCTTCCTCTTTCTCCTCCTCTCCCTTCTCTTCCTCCTCCTTCTCCTTCTTTTCTTCTTCCTCTTTCTTTTTATTTTCTTTTGTCTATTATTGCTGTTGCCTAGAATGGGTCTTCTCTTTGCAACTTATTGTTTTTCACCCTTTAGTCTGGACCTGGCACTAAAGCCCTGGCATTCTTCAATACCTTCTTCAAGGGGTGATAGTCTTAAAAATGTTCAACATTCCTTTAAAAATGATCTCCTTTGCTTTGATTTTAGTCTATATGTCTAATTCCAAGTCAGCTTTTGAAAGCTTTTATAGAGATAAATTTATATTCTCTGGGTTTGTTTTGGAATATCTAAAATAAATTGATTGAAATTTAGTTCACAAAGAGACATTGTGTTGTGCTATTAAACAAGTAGAAATAAATATATGCATATATATTACATTAGCTACACGTGGAGATTTTGATAACTAGATTATACTTATATTATGGCTATATAGCTAGATGATGAAGCCTTTCTGCCCAAAAGTTTTAAATACCCAATGAATAAATTACATTAAGTATTATGACCCATTAAGTAACTTACACAAAACATAATAGCAAATATTAGTGTGTTCTCACTGTAGACAACATGAATTGAGATGTTTGAGCAATAGAGCATAGGAGACTAGAACAGGAGACCAGACCCTTAGAACACAATGACATATTTTCTGATAAACTTTGGGGATAAAATAGCTGTCAAGTACTTACAGAGCAATTTGGTTTTTTGTGGCTTGAGAAAAATAAAACCAAATGTAAATGAATAAATTACTCACCTCTGAGGCACTAGATATAGTAAGCAAGTTATAAGTAAAGTAGTTTAAATATACACATTACTAGATCAGCAGATAGACTAAAAAAGCAACAATGCCATAAAAATACAATAAAAAGAAAAAAGAGAGAAAGAAAGGAAGGGTTCATAATAAGAGTCACCTGCTTAAGCAGTTTTTAATGCAGATAAATTTCATTTGCTTTAGAAAAAGATACATTTTAGAAGAATCAAACCATTTAAAATACTTATTTAATGCTATTTTTAACAGTGTTTCCCCCCCGCTGAATCTTGTTTTACGTCACAGAATTTTACAAATAACAATCCACAGTAACTTCTGCTCACTCGTACAAATCTTTCAGTTGGGAAGAATTTATGTAAATCTAGGCATTCACATAGTGAGAATGCTTTGGCCAGTAACTTAGAGTATAAGTATTTTGCCCTGACCAATTATCAGAACATAATTTTCAAAATTGTCCTCTATAGGTTAAAACTGGTTTTGTTGAAAAGCCTGCCTTATCCTTAGATCTAATCATTTCTCTTCTAGAATATTTAATCTTTGATATTATTTAGTACCTATTTGGGTGGAGTTCTTTCTACCCATTGCCTGCAACAATGGTTACTAATTGTTGGTCAAAACTGAATTCCAGTTGATGGGTAGCTACCACCCTAGTGATAGTGAGCTTTAGAATGTGAAACCTCTCAATGTCCATATTAAGTCCAATACTGACCATTGATACATATGAACAAATAATTTATTATTTTTTACTCAATTACCTATGAAAATAGTTAGAACCCCCAAGGCTGGCACACAAAGGACTATCTTGTGTTATTTCCAGGTGGCAGAGATTCACGACATCAATTGAACTCTGCAGTCCAGCATACTATTCTTCAAGGTAATGAAGGAAAATGAATCTCTAACAGTATGGATAAACACATATGGGCTCAAAGGTTGACTTTGTTCAGAATTCAGTTTCTCTCTGAAGACAGGAAACCCTTACAATATAATCTTACACAGTAACACAAACAAACCCTCTGTCCAGGGGGCCCGACAATACCTAACATGCTTGGCCTTAAATCCAAAGGTCACAACTATCTTTAGTCATTGGATCTTTTGTGTATTCCAGTCTTAGAATGCAAGTCAGCCTCAGTAAGTATGGTTCCTATAAATACCTGCTTTTCTTTCTTTTGACTTGTCTCTCCAGTCCACCAAAATGTTATCTTCATTTCTAACTGTTCCTTGATCTTGATCGTTTTACTACTGTGTGTCCTATTATTTTTACATCACTACATTTTAGAAGTAATGGCAAGGTATGTTTTAGTATCGTTTCCTTCCTCTAGTTTAGCTGATGCATTCACCTTTCTTTGTTTCCTAATTGTTGATGCAGTGATCACCTGAATCAAGTTGTTACTGCTTTAACTTTCCAACTTGATGAAGGATACTTTAAACTTATAAGACAAAATAAACCCTTTTCTCTGTAAATTCCTTCTGCCACAATATTTCATCATGGTAACAAGAAAAGAAGCAAATATAAAATGTATATATTTGGATGATATAATACTAAAACTCTGACTTACAATATGAACAATGATGTTCAGTTTTTGTTGTCAATTTTACTGTACTGAGGGTAGCCCAGAATGTTGGGGTCAAATTCTGAGTAAGTCCATGATGGCATCTTCAGAGAGATTTCTATCTTTCTCTGTCTATACTTATTTTCCTCTCTTTTCCGAGGCTAAGTGCATGTTTAAATACACTGTAAAGTGTTTAGAGGGATTTTCTCATCCGAATATGTCTGTATTGTATATTTCTAATCTTTTTCAGACCAGGAGCATTTTTTTTTTTTGAAAATGCTAAGTGGTCAATGGCTAGGATTAGCACTGCAGCTTTGCCTGTTGGCTTTGTCCCATCCATCATGTTCACCCCCTCTGTGAACCATGCCCACTCCCCCAGCTCCACAGACACAGTGGGTCTATGTCGACATTAAGCAACTAGCAGTGTGCTGCTCACAAACTCCATTTAAGAGCAGGACCTCCCAAAAGAGCCAGATCCTTTCTTGCCACTGGCACAAACCAGAAAGCCATCTCTTAAAGAAGCCATGTTTCTGCTTGTGCTCAGCAAACAGTCTATCTGGGGGGAAAAAAGCGGCTACCAAGAATTTGTACTTGAGTCCCATTTTTGTGCGTCTAGAAGCCCTCTTTTATTTTTTTTAAGTTTTTGTAGATCTTATGTAGATCCATGCTCCACATTGGGGGCTGTTTGTAACCAGCGACTTCACGTTTATTTCTTGGCTGTTAAGTAATCACACAAATTTATGTTAATTACAACACTGTTTGGCCAATGGCTTAGGCATATTCCTAGCTAGCTCTTACATCTTAAATTGTCCCATTTCTATTTATCTATGTATCACTATGAGGCTGTTTCCTGTTGGTATGGTTCCAGTATCTTTCTCCTTCAGCACCTACATGGCATCCTTGAATCTGCCCACTCTCTCCATGTATCTCTGTTCAGATTTCCTGCCTTGCTTTTAGTCTGCTAAGTCACTGGTTGAAACAGTGACTTATTCATTGGCCAATAAAAGCAACATATTATATCGAAGGACATCCTACATCAGGCCTGCATAGAATCAAAAGTAGAAAAGGACAACAGCTGATGCTAATAACCCAATTTTCCTGAGCTTCTTCACATTCTGCTTGTTGTTAGCTATGAATATCAGGTCTTTATCATCCCTTGGATTGGGACTTGTATCAGTGCCTCTTAGTTCTAAAGACTTCTCTTATATGATAGTTGATGAGTCATTAGAAATGATTAAAGATAAAACTTCAGTCAGAGTCTTCTTGAAGAGTTCTTTCTATTCTGAATTTTCTGGCTTCTTGCACCGAAGGTCACTGGTTGTCTCATCTCCCTAGTGTGCTAATGGAGCACTGTAGAATAATCCAGGCTTTTATTATGTAAAAATCAATCTAATTAATGCCTCTTATGACACATACATTTGGTTTCATGCAGAACCCCAATATAAATATGCACTCAAAGTTAAAAGAATAGTCTAAAAGCAAAAAAAAAAAAAATTCCTTTTTCCTTGGAGTACATAATGATTTCTTTATAGTTATGAACACTTAAACAAGACACATTATACTAAATTAAATTTATATGTATTTTTCTTTAAAGAGCATTAAGAAACCAGAAAGCAAGTCATTTGGCAAGGGATGGTGGCAGTCCACTCTAATCTCACCAGTTGCATTCTTAAGACTGATGGGTCAAGAGTTTAAAACTAGTCTGATTTATTAAGCAAAACTTTGTCTCAACCAAATCAAACAGACAAACATATAAGCAAAAAACTCAGGAAAATAAAAGACATCAAATACTGAGAAGAAATATGCCCAAACATAAAATTGATAAAGTTTTTTTTAGAATGTGTAATTCTTCAAAGTCAAGAATAAAAATATAACTCATTGCATATAATTACACAAAGATTTGAAACCTTCAAAAAGAAGTCATGTAGTCAAGATACATCTTAAGTCAAATCAATATCATTATCTATTAAAACTTTCAAATTAAAACCATAGGAAGAAATTACTGTATACACATCATAATGACCAAATTAAACAGATTAGAAAAATAAAATTTTGATAAAAATATGTGGTCCTCTGAGCACCCACATTGTATTGGTAGAAAGACTTAGAAGTATTGTTTGGTATTTTCAAGAATGCTAAAGCACATTTATATCACAAAATGATGCTTATTTTCTTAGATATCTGCCTAAAAAGTGGACACATATCTGCAGAAGACTCATACATAAGTGCTGATGGAGCTTTATTAGTAATGATTGATTAGTATAAATCCATAAGTGGACCATGAACAAGTCAAATGTGTTATCTCCATAGCACTTGGCTATAAAATTTACCAGGATCATGACCAGCAGTGATGACTATAAAGTTCATTACATTAAATTGAAGAAGTCAGGTACCAAAAATAAAATACATTTCAGATGATTCCATATACACACAATTCTAAAAAATGCAATGATATGCAGAATGACAAAAGGTTCATCAGTCATGGTCTTTCATCTTCAGCTAAAGGTTTTGTACATGTACATATGTGTACATGAATCACATGAACAAACATGTGATTCATCATTTTTGGTGATCTTGATTATACAAACAAATTCAGGAATTGATCTACCCTGATCAATATGCTGTGCACTCTCACGGGAGCAGATTCTTGCACAAAGGTCATGCCCCAATAGAACCCATCTGAAGGTAGCCATGTTGGAATCAAATTCACACTTGTCTTGATGTAAAGTAGCATTGTTAGTTCAGACTTAATTATTTCAGCATATGTGGCTGCATAAAGTTTTCATTAACATGAGACATCACGGTGCACACTCTATCTCCATGAAAAACCTGCGTCGTTCAGACAGCCATCACTTTGCTCCAGACACTAGAACCATTGTTTAATGAGGATACATAGCTGGTGTTATATCCACTTGTTTCATCTGTTTTTGTTTTCAACATCTGATGCATGCCAACAAGCATTCAGCATCCTATCATGAAAGAGGAAAGAAATTAAATCAGGGTCATTACCTTTGTCTTCTCTATCAGTGTTATCCTCAGGATAGTGGCATTTTAGTCTCACAGAACATCCCCATATTTCTTGTTCCTTAGTCTACACACCATTCTTTTACATAGTGTTATTTTGTATCACAATCTACTTAAATATAATCACTTTATGTCTGGTCAGAGACAACTGGTCCTTGAACTTGCAGGAGGATGTCTCACTGGATGTTAGCTGGGTATGTATTTTTAAACTTGCTCTTTAGAGCAAAATGTAGCAGACGGTTTTCATAGAAGTGTTCATTTTTCTATGACTTAAAAAAGTGCAGAATCCGATTTCAGTAATTTGAGGTAGGGTTTGATTATAAAGTTACTCTTCCTTCCCTTTAACACTCAGAAACACAAATCAATAGAATGTTCTGTGTGGGTAATAGAGGCCCAGACCATGACCAGAATGGTGTTGATAGCCTTACAGCACAGCATTTGTGGTTACCCATTTATTGAGTTTTCGACAGGAATTTTCAACACTGCACCCTGAAAGTGCTTCTACTTCTCTTTGTCAGTTTTATTTATATCACATTTGCATGTGTTAAAATTTAACTCTGCTTTTCCACAGAGGGTTGAATTGCTCTTTTTGTTGAGTACTCAAATTTGTTTGTGGCTTTTCAAACTCACTTTTTTCTTTTTTTTTTTTTTTTTTTTTTTTTATTTTAATTTATTTATTTATTAAGAATTTCTGCCTCGTCCCCACAACCGCTTCCCATTTCCCTCCCCCTCCCCCGATCAAGTCACTTTTTTCTTGTTATTCTTGTAACTTGTTTAAAAACTAGAACCAAAAATGATTTCTCTTTTGTCTTATTGCCTGATTTTGTAGGAGTTCTTAAAATTTAACACTGTATAAAATATTGGGGCTTTGTTTATTTTGTTTACATATATATATATATATACACACATATGCATATATAATAAAACTTTCATCACCATAATAGTTTTAACTTAAATTTCATTTTTGCTTGATGCTTTTATGTTTTAGCTACAATTCACCCCCGGAGTGGCTTCCTTATATTGGGTGGCATCCACTGTAATTACAGGAAGAAAAGCTTTGGACTCACACTGAAGAAATCCTGGTATTCAGTTGCCCTGCCTCTTAAGTGTGTCCACGACGAGCTGTTTAATCATGCTATAACTGTTGTGTCCCATGGGGGCTAGGCATAGTTAGATTACAATGTTGTTTAGAGACTGGGCAAAGTGCCTAGAGGACAAACACTCATAAGTACTAGCTCTTTGTGCTTAAAGATGCATATCCTTATTCTTGGGACGTGACTTCATGTCTCCATTGCTGAGCAAGCATGAAGACATGAGTTCAATCCCCATCACTGATAAAAGGGGATGAGCATCATTACATGCTTCTGTAACCTCAACACTGAGGGTAGGAGGGGAGGTAGAAACAGGAGAATCTCTGGGGATTTCTGACTGCCAGCTTACAGGAGGGAATAAGTGGGTTCTACGTTCAGTGAAAAATTCCATCTCACTGAAATATAGCTGGGAGAGACAGAAAAGGATACCTGACATCCTTTTCTGGCTCTTATATATGCACTAATGGAATTGTACACATACATACATCCAGACAAAGTAACAATCAAAGACATAAATATTCGTCCATGCAACCCTTCCCCTGAACCCTCTTCTGAGGTTTACATGCAGCCATTGATGGTGGTTCTGAAGCTTCTTAGCATTTGTGACCTTTACTGACTGGCAGATACATGAGGGGCTCATAGTTCTTGCACAGCAATTAACTTCATGTCTGGCATTGACCGCTGTGATTTTATTATCCACAATGGATGCTGACCCTGATGAGAGTTACAGTCTTGGTCGTAGCCTTTTGTTATTGCCTTTATGCAGATGCAGTAATAGCATTTTCTGTCTGAACTCCCAACACTTAATTGATACACAAGCATCGTTACATGTTTCCTGTTCTATTTTTTCAAAGGGAGTTAAAAACTGAAAAGGGTAATATTGATAAAAATTGATGTATTCTTCAAAGAACATCATCTATTCCTGATACTATTTTACTTCATGAATTGCTAAGATTTTGACTTTGATAACTAAAGTTATATTATATTAGACAAAGAAAGAGAATAAAGCTATCTGAAGACATTTTGTTTAGCTTATAAAAACAGTATTTTTGAATTATAATAATTGGATTTAATACCATGCTTCTATTATTGTTGAATACATTCTACACTCTATCTTCTAGTTCCTGGATGAATTCTAATAGTTTAGTAGGTGTTGTGGTTTGAATGAGATATGTATCCCATAGTTTCTGTCATTTGAACAGTTGGTCACCAGGTGATTGCAATATTTGAGGACATATCAGTGATACAACCTTGATGGAGGAATCACAGCAGCAGAGGCAGGCTTTGTAAAAAAAATAATCCTTGTGGCATTTCCAGTTCTTCTCTGGGGCTTGTGCTCACAATAGAAGATCTCTCTGCTCCCTGCTTCTGTTGCTATGCCTGCCAGTTGCTTGTTGTCATGCCTCCACGTTACAACATCAGGTGTTCTTTCCCTTCTGGAACTGACAGGCAGAATAAACTCTTCTATACATTGTCTCAGTCATGCTGTTTTATCATTGCAACAGGAAAATAACCAATATAGTAGGCAAATGATGAAAGTTTAAAAATAATACTGAAACACTTAGACATTTGTCTGTGATATGACAGTTCTTTATTATTTCTGGAGCTACCAACTTAAAACACATTAACATTTTACATTTGGGGATACATGAACCTTTAACTTATATGTGGTTTTAATGAAAAATTCTTGAGATAAAATAACCTTTGTTTTCAAATATTGATTATGAGCAAGCATGGACAATTTTACCTATCTCGACATTCCTCCTTGGGATAATACTCCTTGCCTGTTCTGTTTGGGAGGAAAGAAAACAAA
Source organism: Microtus oregoni (assembly GCF_018167655.1). Classification (NCBI taxonomy): domain Eukaryota; kingdom Metazoa; phylum Chordata; class Mammalia; order Rodentia; family Cricetidae; genus Microtus; species Microtus oregoni. The sequence goes on along the minus strand of NW_024543069.1, from coordinate 31,963,756 downwards.
AAGGAGAGGAGGCTAGATGGCCTCTTCTTGCTGCAATTAATGGCATTGTATGTAGTGAACTGCAAAGTATCCATGACTGATCGAGACAGACAAGGCTGTCCCCTGCTAATCACCAAAGATATTGGCCTGTCTGGACGAGAAAGGAGTGATTATATCAAAAAGAACAGTCAGCTATTACCAAGACACACTCTGCCAAGAATGTCTTTGAATCAAAAGACAGAGCGACAGAGATAAAATTGAATGTAGTGTTAATTATCTTTCAATAAGTAGGCATTTTATGGGCTTGTGCCTTGCAGGGAAAGATACTTTGTTTTCTACCCCTAAGATGTACTTTTTAAAAACAACTTTATTAAACTATGAAAAGCACAACATAGAACTCATAATAATAATTAATTCTCATAGTATTACAAAGCATTGAAAACTGTGTAGCTTTTTTATTTCCTAAATCTGGAGAATAAAAGATGGAACCCTGTGACACAGGTAGACTGGGAACTTGTGGAATGGAACACAGCTGTGTTTGCTGTCTGCCCTTGTCTTGGTTTATAATTCACATGGGATATTTTTCTGTCAAACACGGGCTTTGCTTAAGCTATGCTGGTGTGGATGGATGTTTAGTTTGTTTACCGTTTCTCCCACCAGCAGTACCTTTTACAGGGAAAATGGTATCTGTAAAAAAAAACTCATGTATGGTCGGCCATCAATTCAATCACGTTCCCTGCCATATTAACATCTTGGAAATTTCTCCCTTCTTAGAATGACTTGCTAAAGAAATCTTTTTATAGAGCCGAACAGCAATTCTCAAAAGCCCAGTTGCTTATAAATTGGTCCTTTTACATTTCACGTTCTAATGTTTTCTGTATTGTCTATGGCTCTGCTATAGAGGAAGGATCAGTATACTGAGGATAGAGACATAGGCGTCAAATGAGTGGACAGTCCTTGACCAGAGACTACCTATTGGTATGGCTTAAACCACAACTGGATTGGAGAATGGCAGAGTAAGAAAGGAGTTGAGCATCTAAGGGTAGGGATGTTCATTTAAACAAACACTTAAATGGCCTAAAGAAGAGACGGTGTGCAGACCAGAGGATACCAAAGAGCAGCTATGTGGGGTGAACAAGTCTAGAGGCAGAATGAATGATACGGCCATATATGCTCAGTTGCATTGTGCTTGGGTTCACAAAGAACAGATTTCAGCTGAGTTTAGCATAAAATCCAGTTTTATTGCTGCTTAATGAAATGATCAATAGGAAGATTTTATTCCCTGCTGACACTGTTTTATTATCTGCAGAAATTTTATAAAACCATATTCTTTGCCTTAAATATACACCATAAAATCATATATGTGAGAATTTGCAGTGACGTGTTTACAATAGAAAAGTGCAAAACAAGATATCTTTTCACTGACAGTATGTTTAGCTAGACTGTGTTGTAGAATTTAACTCAGAAAAATTAAAGTCTACTTTTGTAATCAGGATGTCTGAAGAGTATGCCATAGCTGTTTCTGCTTTGGAAGCTGAAGGAGGAAGATTTATGTGTGGCCTGGACAGCATGTTGAGAAGGCAGGATTTTACCTTCGGCGATGCTAAATATGTGTTCCTAACTATTAAGCCTGCACTTCTTTCGGATGAGCTGGTCAGGGACAGAATAATGAGTTCATCACGGTGATAAAGCATTTTCCTTTTAGGATGATGTTTCAGGCCTTGTACTCGAAGTGGCTTGTCAGAAACCTCTGGATTTAGTTGTAGGCTCTTATGCACGTATGAGGGTGCTGTGGCTGTTTGTGACTTGAAATAGGTGGAGCTGCTGTGCAGTGATTTGCAAACTGCCATGGTCAACTAAATGAAAGCCTCCAACTCACTGCTTGTAAACTTTTCTGCCAAAATCAAGGATTGAGCGATGACTCTCCCTTGGACTAGTACACTTCTTCACTTGATCATTTTCTCCTTACCTTTCCAGCCTTACTGTATGAAACATTCCTGACTGTTGTAAGGTGCAGTGGACCAAAGTTAAATGGAACAATCATGCAACATATCCAAGATGTCCACTAAGTTCCTGGATCGGATTGATTAACGTTCCTCAAAATTGAGTCACCACAGCAACGCAGCAGCTTTCCCATGGCCATCGGCACACTTTGGGAGTCTGCACACTCTCCTGCTAGTGGTCCTGCCTATTCAGTCTTTCTCCACCCTGCGGAAGTAAGGATTCTGTAATGTGCAAGTGCACCATCTCTGTTAAAAGTCCTTTACTTCTTCCCCGAGCTGCTCAGTACAAAGTCCTGCACCTTTCTTTATCCCTATTTCCCTTCTCTCTCTAGTCTTTTATCTCCCACTAAGCACCAGTGTTTTTGCTTCCAGACTTGGCTGGTAAACTCTCCAGCTACCTATTTCTGCTATTGATTATTGTTAGTCTGATTTCCAGCATTTCATTTGGATGTGATTTTCCATATGAAGTCTTTCTGTTCACTTTAGAATTATTTAGGAAACATTCCTGGTGCTTCCAGCCATTTGAACTTATTTTAGACTTTTTGTTTAAAGGACATGTGACCACCCAATTCTTCAAGTCCTCCTTGAGGTCCATGTCTGTGTCTGGTGCATGATTGTAGCTCTGGTGCTTAACCCAATGACTGGCACAGAGTAGGAGATCAGTACACATTTACTAAACTGAAAACAGGATGGCATCACTCCAAGCCGAACTCTCTTAGCTGCTTTAGATAAAGGGAACAGAACAACATCAATTTTAGATCATTTTCGAGGCGTAAAACTGGCTTATCCGGAAATAACCAAGTGTCTGATATATTAAGCTGATTACTGTGTCTCCCCCAGTCACAGATTCTCCTGAGCCAGCGCTTCAGAGACTTTCTGCCTATCTTGTTTCTCTCTCACTCAAAAATTTTCTTGAACAAGCTCTCAGAGGTAGTCAGCTTGTGTTGGAACTACCATCCCTCTTCCTTTTGCCCGTCTTCATCCTCAGGTTTCACCTCTACCTCATCATTGCAGACCTTGTTCACATAAATTCATATAGAGCGAGGCTTCCTCTAAGTTGTGTTAATTTTCTGGTCAAAATCTGAAGTCTTGAAAATTCTACATATAAATATATTTAGGTATCGTACAAACAAATGGGTATAAGGGGGAAGTGCTTTATGCAAAGATGAATGTATTGATGTGCCGAGAGAGAAGCAGACTCTCAGAAGTAGCAGTCCCAGAAAGGATTGCATGTGATCAGGTAATGACTACTGTAGGTGGTGAAGATTACAAAGTCTGCAGCTACCATGTCAACTTTAATTGGAATATTAAATACTAGTGCTTTTTAGCCAAAAGCAAATCAAGCTCAAAGCGAATAATTTCCCTGCACAAACTATCAGTATATGTTTCTTTTAATCATCAAACAGTTATTTAGAAATTCTTTTAAAGTACAATTACATGGACTGCATGTACTCATAGACAGCACTTATGACATAGCTGGAGGTTAGATATGTAAAATTTAAGGCTCTCATTTGATACAGGTATATTTGAACTTCCCCCCTCTATAGCATTGGTATATTCTTACTTCCCCCCAGACAGCTTGGGTAAGTGGCATTTCAAGAAGTCACCAGAAGATAGATAGAAGCATCTGATTTCTTTCGGGTTAATCGTTAACAACACGGTTGTACTAGTGACATTGTTTATAGTGTTCAGTTAAATGCCAATTTAATGACACCCCACACTTAAACCACAGTGCTGAGACTTTATGCAGTCCCAGCCCAGAGGATTGACCAGCTGTCCACCCTTGCTGACCCTCCAGTTGCCTTTCCCTCTATGTTTCAAGGATACAGGTAATTGCTAATCCTGAAGGAGCCCAAACAAGCTGTTGTCTGGCTGCATCCATGATGTCTTTCTTAATAGGAAATGAATTGCACTCTTCATACTGCCAAGTGCCCAACAGCAAACTGGACCTGGGTTAATACAGTAGGAATTTTGTTTCCTGAAGCCTGGACTGAATATTCCAATCTGCATTTGCAGCTTTTTTTTTATACCTTGCATTTGAGAGGAATGAGTGCTATTACCACTGATTCTGTAGCAGCCTGTTATCTCTTCTACCCAACCAATTCACATGGGCTTTTGGAAATAGGGTTTCCAGATCTGGAAATATTCAAATTTGAAGAGAGCCTACAAAGTGACCAAATGCTAATGTTCAGCTATGATGAGACTGCCAGCGCCTGATAATTTGCATCTAAAGAAAGAAATTTGAACCAAAGCACTGCCACTAAAATGTGTCTTTTATTAATAGACTCCTATAAAAATTACGATGCTTTGTTCATTCAAATATCCTCAAGTAAAAGAAAATAAAGGATTTGGTTCTTTCTCTATTTCCAACTGATGAACTTTCCTATGCTCTTGATGCAAATATATTCTGAAGATAAAATAATGTTCCCCTATCTCTCTCACTTATATAACATAGTACGTGTGAGCTTACCATGAACTTTCCGAATAATACAGATTTGGAAGAGATAGAAGACGGAAATAAAGGGCTCAACAGGGAAACACCGTGTAGTATAATATGAAAATGATGTCAGTGGTACTTCACTGGGTAGTATAGGGACACAAAGAAAAGTGATAATGCATACTTTTAAGACAACCTGTTCAGAAACCAAATTGTTGGCATACCCGTCTAAGGTAATTTCAACTCTTGGTTTATAAAACTCTATTGCCAACTTCTATAACAGAAGTTTTTAAATCATTTAATGAACTCTGTGATCATATGTAATATTTAATAATCAATCATGAAATGAGAGAATTAAATATGTCAGCTAAACTCAACACAACACACAGCAACATGTGGCATATGGTAACTGTAAGCATTCTATATAGTTAATCTTTAATATTGTTTATGGAAGAAGAGCAAAGGAATTTTTACTAATGATACATATTTATTGTTGATTTATATATACACATATATACATATATATGTAAAGTAAGTGATTATAGGGTCAAAGTGACAAAAGGGGAAGTGTCAAACATAAATATCAATGCTATAAAAGACATATGTAGTCCTTATTTATGGCTAGCCAAATGTGGTGAAATTCATCTTTACATTATAAGAATTTATACTACATTCCAATGCACTGGTTTATCTGTAGTGCATACACCTTTGTTTCCTATCTCTTCTAGCTACTCAAGTGAGAATTTAATTAAATTTCTTACTCCAATAAATAATCTGGTTAAATGTGATCAGTGATGTCTGGTAACTAGAGGGGACTGTCTTGGGTTGATGGATGGCTTTGGGAATGCAATGCTAATTGTTGTTTTGCACCGCACTCTTTTGTGGTATTTTATATGAGGCTACAACAACCTTGAAATCAGGATCATCAAGGTTTTAAGTCAATTATTTGAAATATTACTATTTCTTATTTGGGAGTATCGCCATTGTGACTCTATGGGGAAAATGTCACTCTGGCTTAAATTTAATTCATCATACTTTTTATTTCATATTCCTTCCCTAGTAACTATCAAATGAGGTCTGTTTTGTTTGCTAAATTTATATGTGGTCCTGAAAAATGGTCAGTGCTTTAGATATTATTCTTATCTTTTCTCTTTTTTATCATGTTGGTACATACATGATTGTGATATTGTGTTATAATTATCTATTTCTTATATTCTACACTCAACACTATATTCATATTCAGGTTGTTTACAGGGTTTTACTTTGTGATGGAGGTCTGTGACAGCTTTTACCACCACCGGAAATGAAGAGTGCATACCACCAGCTGATCACTTGCAAGTGAAGACTTGCAACTCCAAGCTCGTATGCAAATTTCTACATAAGTCAGTCGTCATAGGGTAGGTTGCATGAGAGGCACCTTAATCATCACAGCTTTGTGCACTATATATCACAGAGATGCTTTATAAATAAATTGTGAAATTAAGTGTAGTGGTGTTCTACTATTATCAGTATATGCTGTATTAACTTGAACAAATTAATAATCTTTTAATGCTTTCTAGGTCTAATGATATTCAACTCACTGCAAGTTGGAAAGACTAATTGAGGCAGTGCTTAAGAAACCAAACATCAGCTACTACTGTAGATAATTTTACTTTTTTCATTGTATCTATTCAGTGACACCATAGAGGTTTAGCTGCAAGGCAATGAAATTAGGCTGGTTTTGAGAAATAAAATACCCCAACACACCTGTCTTTCCACTACAGTGCCCTAGAAGTTTGCGCTGTGAGTCCAGATTGATCTATAATATATCACAATCTTTATGCTTTCACACAGTGGAAGACAGGTTTTAAGGCAGCATTTTGTTATAAAATGTGTGATTCTCAAGAATTCATTGCTAACTGATATTTAAGATATTTATTTAAGCCAGAGGTGTATGGCTTCTGAAATGCTAAATGCTGCAGACTCCCTTTACTTAGTACACAGGACTGAGGTTTACACCGGATATTTTATGTTTGTCTCTGGAAAACAAAATGGAATAGTTTTTGAGAAATGAAAGTTGGAAGTTCTCTAAATACAATTAGCAAAATGTGAAAATGCCACGAAGAGAGGGGCATGTGTCAATGGGCATGTTTACCAGGGATGCTTCTGGCCCTGGAAACCAATACAGCATCAGCCTGTTTGTGAGCCATTGTGCAGATGCTGTTTGGGAGTGCTTTTTCAAATCAGCTGTTTGTGTGACCTTACTCAACTCTCCCCAATTAAGTAAGTATTAACTAAACCAGGAGTAAGGAAAAGAAACGAATCATAAAATTGCAATATAATGCAAGGAATGTTAGTGTACTGCAAAGCAACTCTGTTCTAATCATATAAAGATTAAAAACCAATTAAAGATTTTTAAAATATCATGTAAATTATGAAACAGTGTCTTAATTATTTTGGATACCAATAAGAGTCCTTGTTAGAGTTTTCTGTATTTTATTTACATTTAGGAAATGAGCTTCATAATTTGTAAGAATACATGCAGGTTTTCTAGTGTCTAAGTCTTATTTCATTCATGGGAGAAAGCTCCTTAATGGAATACTAAATGATCCTACCTTTGCAAATTCAACAAACTTTTTTTTTTTTCAGTTCTTCCTATGATCTTAGAAGGGCTTCCTACTTCGGAATGACTCTGAAAGTAAAGCTCCATCAAATTTATAATAAATCAAACCGCAGTGTTTGAGATTGCTTTGTAATGCATCAATATCTTTCTGGTTTTTATAGTTGAGAAAAAAAATTTCCAGTTAGCTTTTTAACAATATGAACCACTATTCTCTAGAAGGTGTTTCTGATTGATGATAGACAAAAGATAGCTTCTCTAAGATAGAGCTATGATGTACACACACACGCAACACACACACACACACACACACACACACACACACACACACATATCTGGAGGTGAGCTAGGACTAAACATCAGCATAGCCAAAATTACTTTTGATTCCTTTCCACTTAACAAGTCACTAAAGATTGTACTTTGCATTTGTATTCTTGCTATGGCACTTCAGCTCTTTGCTTACTAATTCTATTTATTAACAGTTTTTCTAAAAGTGTAATTCACAGGACAAGTTTATTGTTTCTTTGTACTTAAAATACATATGTAGATTTATTTTTGTCTGCTAAATAAACTTTTGTCCTTAAAACCAAATTCTTAGAGTTCATGATTCTTACCGTGACTTCTGGGTCATTTGAGTTTGAGTCAATAATTTTAAGAGTAAAATACACAGCTTGTGTAAAATTGAAAACCTTCTAGGTGAGTTCTAGCTATATTTTTTCTTGTCTTTTTTTTTTGAAAAAATAAAACAAACTATATTTTTTCATTATACATACCAATCCAAGTTCCCCCTCTCTTCCTTCCTCCCAATCCCTCTGCTTACCCCTCCCACCCACCCCCATCCACTCCACAGAGAGGGTAAGGCACATTGCATTGGGGGAATGTCCAAGGCCCTCCCTACTATATCTAGGCTGAGCAAGGTATCTCTCCAAAGAGAACATTTTCCCAAAGAGCCAGTACAAGCAGTAGAGATAAAACTTGGTGCCACTGCCAGTGGGTCCTCAGTCTGCCCCAACCATGCAACTGTCAGCCACATTCAGAGGGCCTAGTTTGAACCTATGGCTGTTACTTTCTTGTCTGGCAGGAGTTGGTGAGCTCCCATTAGCTCAGGTAGACTGTTTCAGTGGGTATATTCATCACGGTCTTGACTTCTTTGATCATATTCTCACTCCTCCCACTCTTCAACTGGACTTTGGGAGCTCTGTCCAGTGCTCCAATGCAGATCTTTGCCTCTGTTTCTATGAGTTGCTAGATGAAGGTCCTTTGGTGATATTTAAGATATTCATCAGTCTGACTACAGGGCAAGATCAGTTTGGGCACCCTTTCCTCTATTACTTAGAGTCTTAGCTGGGGTCATTCTTGTGGATTTCTGGGAATTTCTCTAGAAATTCCAGGTTTCTTGCTAGCCCCATAATGGCTCCCTTAATCAAGATCTCTCTTTTGTTGCTCTCATCTTTGTCTTTTCTCCATCTCAACTATCCTATTCTCTCAAGTTCTCCTCCCCCATCCCCTTCTCTCCTCCTCTTTCCCTTTCACCCTTCTTTCTCCCCCCAACCCCATGCTCCAAATTTTGTCAGCTGATCTTGTCCATTTCGGCTTTCTGGATGGATCATATTTGTTTTTCTCATGGTTCACCTTGTTACTTAGCTTCTCTAGGATCATAAACTATAGGCTCAATGTCCTTTGTTTATAGCTAGTCCACTTATGAGTGAGTACACACCATATTCATATTTCTGGGTCTGGATTACCTCACTAAGGATGGTGTTTTATAGTTCCATCCATTTGCATACAAATTTCAAGACGTCATTTGTTTTTCCACTGAGTAGTACTCTAATGTGTAAATGTGCCACATTTTCTTTATTCATTCTTTGGTTGAGAGACATCTAGGTCGTTTCCATGTTCTGGCTATTACAAAATAATGCTACTATGAACATAGTTGAACAAATGTCTTTGTAGTATGGTTGAGCGTCTTTTGGGTATATGCCCAAGAGTGGTATTGCTGGATCCTGAGGTTGGTTGTTTCGCAATTTTATGAGAAACCGCCATACTGATTTTTAAAGTGTTTGTACAAGTTTCCTTTCCCACCAACAAAGGATGAGTGTTTCCCTTCATCCTTTCTAGCATAAACTATCATTAGTGTTTTTGATCTTAGCCATTCTGACTGGTGTAAAATGGTATCTCAGAGTTGTTTCGATTTATACTTCCCTGATGACTAAGGATGTTGAACATTTCCTTAAGTGTCTTTCAACCATTTGAAATTCTCCTGTTGAGAATTCTCTGTTTAGTTCTGTACTCAATTTTTTAATTGGGCTGTATTTTGTATATATGCTGTGTAGTCTGTCTCCTTGAGTCTTAAAACACATGTTTTTGAAGAAGGAAAACCCTAATACTCTCATATCACAGTATTGTTTTCATCGCATTGTATTTTTTTCCAGTAGGCTCTACATAGAATAAATTAAATTTTACTTTAGGATGGGCTGGCAATTGTTGATTCTCAAATTCATATGTTTTGTGTTGACAAAGGGTCTAAAGCTTAGACATCAGGTTTTCTACTATCTCTTTCAGAATAGTTTCATTCTATAGTGGCAAAACTTTTGCAACGTGCATTATCATCTTAGTACTTTATCCAAAATATTTATAAGAAATAACATTCTTTTGTAGATGCTATATATTTTCTACATGGAGTCTGCATATAGAAAGTAAAAAAAATACTTTATTTAGATCAAATTGTAGTACAGTCATCTGTTTCAAGATTATGAAATGTTTGCTTTGTTTTTTTCCCTAAACACAGTGTTAGTCATATTTGTATAGATACTATGCCACTGATGTCATTCCATAATATGATATATGATATTGGAAATGAGCCCATGGGAGAAACCCTTTAGGGAGAGACATTTACCCTATAACTATAAGGGGCATGTGTGATTCTCATCTATTATTCAGTTTTGTTTGAGTTTTTACCTGTTTGAATAAACTTAATTACTTTGGGTTTCATAAGGAAACTTGTGCAAAATATTATGAATGGTCCAGTTATTGGGACACACACAGAGAAGGAGGAAGGGAGATGAGTGACACCCACATGCACATACACATACAGAGAGAGAGAGAGAGAGAGAGAGAGAGAGAGAGAGAGATCCCCTCAGCAATGCCTCAAAGAGTCAAGAAGCCAAAAGTAAATAAATCGGCAATAAACAAGACTTAAAATCAAACAAGAAAAGAATCTAGAAGGAAGTACTCTAAAGTATGATAAGATATTTTTCACTCTTCAAAAATTGTGGATCCTATCTTTATGTGACAGAAACCATAAATAAGGTTTCCTTGCTGGTTATTTATTCTTGAAGCAGAAAATTCATGTCTTAGTGATTCACAATATAATTAAAACCATTGTACAATTAACATCTTTTTAAAGGTAGAAATTGAAATTTTAATTGTCATGCACACAATGCTTAGAAAAGGCTTTTTCAAAAAAGAACTGACTTTTTATATATAATATCATTGTTATTCCTCTGTATTCAATCCAGTCTGAGATGCTGACTAGATGAAGTTCATCTGTTTAAATATTGATTTTTGTGAGGTAAGGGACAGGTGGCATTTTAGTAACTATGATTAGGATGGACCTTGATTTTTTTTTTTTTTTATTTTTCAGGGGAGTCTGGTAAAGCCAGAAAATCTTTAGAACAATGGCTGAGTGAATCAAGGGATGAGGACACAGCCTTAGAACTTTCCCCGGAGAGCAGAGGTATGACTTCGTTACACTATGGATCTACACCTCTTCAATAGTCAAACTCTTCTGGTGTGATTAGTTTCTGCCATCTACACAGTACTAATAAGCCCTATTTTGCCTAAGTCATGTTTGGAGTGTGCCGAGGGAGTCTTTACTTTCTTAAGAAGAAAAAAAAAGGAAGAAACTTTCCGAAACCTAGTATTTGCTGTGCTGTTTGAGAAACAAAAATCTTTAACAAAATCGACAAAATCAAGTTCACTACCTGCTTAAGTGTCTCTTTTCCAAAGTGAAGATTCAGACATCACAGCTTCATGCAGCATCTTTCATGTCTCTCACTTGGCCCTTATGTGTCTCTTACAAAATGCATGCAACAAAGTGTGGACTATTCTGATTAGTAGAAGTATTTTCCTCTTGATCCTATGCAGAGTTATAACAATTCACTGTGGTATCTTTACACTCCTTTGTTGGTATCTAGATTAATATACCTTATAAAAAGTTCACTTATTTTCCTAGATGATCATGTGGCATTCTCTTATTTACTTGGTTTATAGCATGCACAAATTTCAGAATTATGTAAAACACAAGGCTACAGTTAAAGGTTGAAAACTTTCTACTTTACAAAGTTTTAAGTTTAAAGAAAATAAAGAACAGATTTAGTTAAACATTTTATCCTACAGCTAAAACACAACACAACACAACAACAAAAACAAAAACAAAACAAGGTAGTACACAGAACCAAAGGATAGCTAGTGTAAGCATACATCTTGGGGCCAGGGAGATGGCTTATCAGTTAAGAGCATCTTTATCCTTTGATGATCTGAATTCAGTCCTGGAGACACATGCAGAGAAGCAAAGACTAGACTACTACAACATGTTCTCTGATCTCCATGTGTACTTTATGTCACCTACACTCAGATCCCCAAGCTCCTAAATCCTCACACATCTAAATGAAAACAATTTTAAAATGAAGCAAACCTATAACTCACCTGCCTCCCACCCAGGAATCTGTCAACCAAGAGGACATGTGTGTGAAGAAATGGAAGAATGTGTCACAGTTTCAAGCCATCGAGAAGGCACAGAGAACAAGCACAGATAATAATTTAGACTGCTCCAGGCCTGTTACTTTCTTTCTTGTTTATAAATAACACTTCACACATAGCAAATGCTTGATAAATATTTGTTGAAATTAATTAAATTTATTCAGGGATAAATTTAGTGTAGCGCATTTCCTAAGGTTTCATGCATTAATATCAATTCATGAGTTTCACAAGCTCCGAGGCTCTAATTTCATAGTAGCGATACCTTTCCTTTTCATTAAAACTCATTTTTCAGAGTTCAGGTGGTAGGGGGACGCCTTTGTACTTAAAACACAATGGGCTTTAATTTCTATTATTGTTTTGAGGGTCAATGAGATCTTCTGCCTCTGAATTGGTTTCCCTCATGTAAAGCCGTGTTCCATTGGTGGGGTAACATATTCCTTAACTGGCCTACATCTTTACACAAAGCTAAAGATTAGGAATAGTTGTTGGGGGAATGGATCCAGCTGCTATGATTATCGGTCCCTGGGTGTGAAACAATGTTCCTAAGTCATACCAGGCATGTAATAGTTTGAATGAAAATGTCTCCCACAGGCTCATATATTTTAATACTTAGTACTGTGCTGGTGGAACTGTTTGAGCAGGATTAGGAAGTGTGATTTTGCTAGAAGAGGAGTGTCACTGAAGGCAGGCTTGAATGATTAAAAATCCTACCACATTCTTTGGCATCTTCACCCCTGCCCCACCTTCCACTTTTTTCTAAGGATGTAAGCTCTCAGCTAGTATGCCAGCATCATGATTGCTGATGATCCCTGCTGTGTTCCTTGCCATGGACTCCAACAATCTGGAACTAGGAGCCCCGGATTAAACGCTTTCATTAAGTTGCCTTTGGTCATGGTGTTTTGCTACCACAATAGAAAAAAAAAGTAAGACACTGTAGTCATCATAGGAACTGATATTCAAACTCAGTTACTCTTGTTCCATATCTTAGAGTTATTGCTTGAACTATATAGAGATCTTCCCTGTCTCCATTTCCATTTTCTGAGGATTGTGCACAAAACCATTTTCTCCCATCTTCAGGTAAGCACCAAGATATGTGTATACAGTATTTTCGCTATGCTTTTTGTGAGAGCATGCCAAACAAAGGGCTTCCTTCAGCTCGCCACACCAGCAGTGTCCCAGTTACGACTTCAGCTTTCCTGCCCACATCATTGCAATTAAATGGCGTGATTTCATTTCTTCTATGGTGTGTATTTATATTCAGCTTATATTTATAACCTAGCTACAAAACATATGGTCTTTTTTTGAAAAACTTTACATTTCTTTTCTTTGTAGTTATTTTTTTTCTCCCTGTGATTTTACTGCATTATAAAAAAAAATCAAATCCCAAGGGCATCCAGCACCATTTCTTACTTATGAGCTTGTAGAGTTTTTGTTTAAGCTTGGGTCAGATGGGTTGGCTGGACTTGGATGCAGGCTCTGATTTGCATTTGGTTAAAATCAATGTTTCTTTTTGTTTTTTACTATTGCACCTACCCAGCACGTTCTTTTTAGGGCAGGCGATAAAAGTGTGAGGGTAGGTGGAGGCCACTTATTTGTTCCAGCTGCCCAGAACCAAAATAAAGCACACAGAAACTATATTATTTAAAACACTGCTTGGCCCATTAGCTCTAACTTCTTACTGGCTAACTCTTATGTCTAAATTAACCCATTTCTAGTCATCTGTGTATCGCCACAAGGCTGTGGCTTACCTGAAAGATCCCAAGTGGCATCTGTCTCTGGCAGGCTTACATGCCTTCTCTCTGTCTCCATCCTTCTCTTTTCCAGCATTCAGTTTCATTTTCCCTGCCTACCTCTATTCTTTCCCTATCAGACCAAGCCAGTTTTATTTATTAATTAACCGATAATATTCACATCATACAAAGGGAATCCCACATCATGTGAGAATTATGACATATTACACCAGTGTGAACAATGCCTGTCTTGTCACAGTTGGTGACATCGTGTTAATTAAAGCATGTCTCACATGTGAGCTCAGAGTCAGAGGACTGAAGATGGAAACTCTGTCTACTCCAATGGTAGATACTGCAAGTTTTGGAGAAAAAAAGTCTTTGGATTTCACCCTATATTTTAAGAATGCAAAGAAGAGTTGAGACCATGAATCCATTATCTTCAATTGCCATGGTAACAGTGACAAAGTTGAGGGTGCTGACTGACCATGAGTGTAATGTAAATAAGTTTTCATATCGGCATTATTTTCATTGTTTTTGAATTTATCCTTTCAGTCTCAAAGCCTAATAAATTTAGTAGGTCCATAGTTTTTTTTTTCTCCCACGACAACTAAAAAGTATTTTGAAAAAGAAAGAAAATTCTTCCTAAGTGATGGGAGATGTACACATGACCCGAGGCGTCAATGTTCCTGGGACTAAAAGCTTACTTCTCCTGAGACTGACAGGACGCATGAGGCTCAGGACACTTACTAGGTCCAGGGAGTTGTAAAGTTACAGGAGTCATAAGACCACTCTCTAATGTTATGAATATTACAGAGGAGAGAGAGAGAGAGCGAGATTGAGAGAGAGTAAAGATTCTTCTGTGTTGACATGGATTGCACATTCCATAGGTTACTTCACGGCTGCAATTTCCATGAGTCATCATCCCCAGGCTGGGGTGAACTTTTGGTGATGCAGCTGCCTCAAGTCATCCATGCTCCTTTAAGTGACCACAATATAAAGCCAGACATGGGAGGAATCACTCTTTTGCCTAGTGCAGAGGTTCTTCTTAGGTAGACAGAAGTTTGTGTTTCCCCAGGAAGAGTCACACAATGTGTTTTTAGATTTGACTACTAAGGAAGAAAGACTTGTGGACTTCAATGTTTAGCATATCTGGAGGAACCTACCTCCCCATTTAAAAAAATATATATACAAGATCAAGTGTTCTGTGCTCAGATAACAGTAGTGGGGATTTCTGCTATCCTTGAACAAAAAACATTCAAACGTTCCCTTCTAGCTCTCTATTTAGCAGAATAATGACTCATATTCATATGCTTTCATTATTTCTTGTGATTATTATTTTCATATAAATATATTGGAATGATGACTTTTGGCAATTCTTTCGTTCATGAAAGAAAAATGCCTACTCAGCTTTCATTTACTTTGCCGAGAATGAGATAAAGGAAATAAAGATGACTAATACCTTACCGGATCAATAAAAAGTATTGCCATTTGGATAAGAATTTACCCAATATGTAAAAATTTTCTTGGCTTTTCAACCTTTTTATATTTCCATAATATGCTACATAAATGATAAAATTTACTTATTGTTTTAAAGTTGGGGAAAGAAAAACTCAACCCCCATCAGTACCATAGAAGTTTATTCCAATATTTTTTATCACCTGTGATGTGTTCCAGATGCTGTAAAATCCTCAATAAAATTGTAAATATCACTAAATTGTGTCACTCTGAGCTGAATATCAATAAAACTCATTTTCATTGAGAAGTGCTGGCTAGCAGAAATGGGAATCGCTGCTGATTTACATTTTCATAGGTGGATGTCCTTTATTAAACATCATACCTTATGTTCACGCCAAATTAGCTACCCTTTTATTTTTTAACCTACAAATTCTCAGAAACTTTCTTTTGATTATTATCTCCTTCTCTGTTTTAATGCATTAATGAATCTTGAAATAATCTCTGGATCTAAATTTCAAACTCCTGATGCCCCACTTAGTTATTCAACCCTAAGTTTAAATTCAGACAATAAAACAATAGTTTTCCACTGTGCTCTTTATTGTTATTAGTTTTCTTTTTGAGATTACATGTAATTGCATCATTTCTCCCTTCTCTTTCTTCTTTCCAAATCCCCCTATACACCTTTCCTTGATGGCTTTCAAATTTCCAGTCTTTATTACTAGTTGTTGTATGTACTTGTATGTGATATTATGTATGTATATATGTATACATCATATACATATATATGAATGCATATATAGTCCCAGATGTATAATCTGCTCAGTCTGTATAATGTTACTTGTAGACATAATTTCAGGGATTACTGTTTAGTATCAAATGACCAACTGATGTGCTCTTCTTTAGAAAAGACTTTCTCCCATGTTCAGTATTTATTAGTTGCCCATAATCCTTTGTTTGGGTTTTTCTCGGGTTTTCCCCTGTCCACATTATCATGTCTACATGTATCCTTCTTGTTAAGCTCATGTTTGGGTAGATATGTTGGTGGGACTTTATGTGTGTCTCTTCTGAGTTTACTAGAAAATGCAATCTCATTGCAAACTCTTTTTCCTTTGGCTCTTACAATCTCTCTGTCCCCTTTTATACAATGATTCCTCCAGTCCTAGGTGTGGTAGTTGTAATACAGATCCATACATACATTGGGTCTGGCCTGCCCAACTCTGGATTTCGATTGTTTGTAGTTTTTTGTAATTGTCTCTGCTGCAAAATTTTTCTTAGTGAGGGCTTAAGTATACCAGTCTTTTTCTAGTCTCGGGATTTTCTAAAACATAGTTTTCTTTATGAGAACTTAATTTCTGTTAAATATGTATCATTAACTTGTAGATTACTATTATTAGTGTAGATCATTTACTTGTAGATATCTTTCTTTTGCTTTCTACATTTATTCAGTGCAGATTCCAGCTATAAGATAGCAATATTTTATTCCTGCATTACTGCTGTAGACTTCTAATGCTTTGCCTCTTTATTCTTAAATTCTTTGAAAATTCCTCACAGATATATCATATTTATTTCTCTTACCTTAATTCACCAACAGTTCCTTACCTTATCTGATTTTCTTAACATTCAGTCTTTCTACTACCCTAAACATCATTATTTTGAAATCCACGTTTAATGACATCAATTCCAATATAACTCATTTTTTTGAGTTCTGAGTCATGTGAATTTCCTGATACATTTTATGCTTCTATTGTTAAGTAAACAAATGATCATTTGAAAACATTGGATGTCTCCAATCACAGATATGCTATTCTATTGAAAGCAGTATCTGAAGATGAAGGTTAATTAGTAATACTTCCTAAAATTACTCAACAACTTTATGCAGACACCAGCGATTCATAATTTATATTCTTTTAAATATATGTATTTCTCATGACTTGCAAAAGTGAAGTACAACTTATCATCCTCTTTGCCTGAGAATGGAATTAAGGTAACTGTTGATATTCTTTTGCTGTGATTATTTAGAAGGCGTTTTTCTCGGAAATAGTGAAAGACACTAATGTTCACTGTTAGGATCAAATGACTGCAAGAATGCTGGAGGTTATTCTCATCAGACATCAAATATTGTATGAAATCTACTACCATTGACAAACTTACTATATGTGACTTCCACAAGATAGGTGTTGCAGAGATTTTTGAATGAATTACTTTGATTGCCATTGATTTGGTAAATGGTACGTTTTGTATAAAATAGAATGAATGGTTCTAACTTGTCTTTAGACTCAGTAAACCCTCAATTAGCAGAAAGCAAAACCAGGGATATATAATTTATGTTCTGAATGATTTAGCTAGGGAGACTTCACGTTTCCTGGCTGTCACTCCCGTTATTACCCAGTCTTAACCAGCACATGCTGTGCCCCCCGTGGTAGCTGGAGTTGAGCATATGCTGCCTCTTGTATGTATGTCTGGTAAAAAAGCAAATTATCAACACTTCATTTAAGACAACCTCATAGTCTCTAAGCTACATTTTTTTTTCAAATACACGATTTCCCTATACATATCTACTGTTGCTTTCTGTTTAATGAACTGCTATAGAGTAAATCATGAAACTGGCCCAAGTGATGAACAATTAGGAAAATAGAGCATAGAGATAATATATTTTGTTTAATACAACTTCCATTGTTCTAAAGTTCCTAAGAGCAATAATAAAATGTTTTCACAAATTTTTTTTATTCAGTGCAAGTTTAATCTTCACACTTCTGAAGAGGAACTTCTTCATGATTCACTAGTGATGTCTGGAATTATACGTTAATTATTATTGTTATGGTCACTATTATTTTGAGACAGTCTGGTATATGGTTCTGTTTGTACTGGAGTCCCTGGTGTTCCTACCTCATCCTGAGTGCTGTGGTCTCAGGTATGTGTGACCAAGTTGGCTTGATTCTTTTTCTTGTGGTAAAATCATGGCGCAGAAGAATTTAATTTCCCCATTAGCCTGGGAGAGTTAAAGAAGAGAGGTTAAGTTGTGGAAGAGCTAAGTAATTGAAGATCAAATTGTATGACGAGTTGGTAAATTGTTAGTTTGAAATTACTGTAGTGCAGTGAGTATTATAAACAGAAAGTACACTTCTGCCCCCTTGTCCTACAAGGAGCCTTGCTGTACTACATATCTGACTAGGAGGGTGAGGAGAGTCACATAAGATAACAAAAAGCCAATGGGCAATCTTACTACATTCAGACCAGTACTGAGGGTTAACAGCCCATTTGCCATGCACGGACTATGCTTTCCAAAAATCATGATATATATATATATATCGTGTGTGTGTGTGTGTGTGTGTGTGTGTATGTGTGTGTGTGTTTGTGTGTGTGTTTGAAAAGTAACCCTATTGCTGACCATGTAGGCCATTTAGTGAGGACTTTTGTAAGGGACTCAGTGCAACTATGAGTAGAATTGTCTTTAAGGACAACTTGCCCAATGGTGTCCGATGTTAGTCATTGTGCAATAGCAGAAGTTTGTGAGATGTAATCTTCATATAACCTTGACACTGTGTTTAAATAGAGCTGTGATTGTTTCCATTAAAACTTATATGTGTTTTTGAAAATAATATTTTTCTAACTATAAAGGTAAACTTTTTATTTGGAAAGGTGGAAAAGCTTTACAAATGAATAGAACAGAATAATCTCATAGTCTAAAATGTATTCATCACATTTTAATCCATACTTTGGTTTTGAACATATATAGATTTATGTACATGCTTATACACACTTTGAATCTTGTATTTTAATATATAGGAGTATTAGCATATGTATACTGCAGAGACATAAATACATATGAATTTTAATCATCCATATATCACCTGAAGTTTCTATTGAGAAATTTCCCATGTAATTAATTATAAAGAAATCATTACCTTAATGGCTGCATAATAGTCTGGTACTCTAATTCATCTATCCCTTTCCTTGTTAGAAAATATTGATTTTTTTTCTGTTTTCATTATCATAAATTCTGTTTAACGAAGTAACTTCTAGAGAAAATTAATATTATAAATACTATGCTGCACAGTCCTTCAAAGTTCTCTATTTATGATTTATTATATAATTTTCAGATAAAAATTCTTTCATTGTTTAGCTTTATACTTAAAACACCAGTAAAATCCACAATTAAAAAATCATTACATTTTACTCTGCTTATAAATATATACCATTTAATTCCTTAATAAAAAAGTCATCATATATTTTTGAAACTGTTGGTCCTTTTCTTATTTCTCTATCTGTCTTCTCAACTGGTTTAGTATTTATTTTAGTTTGTATTAAATTTTTAAATTTGAAATATAATTTCTTCACTTTAGTTTATTTCTTTCCTTTCTCCAACTTTTTCCTTGCCTCCCCTAACCCTCTCATGTCCTCTACCTTTTCATTTAGTAGAGTTTCTGTATGTATGATGTCACAGCTGGCCACTTTGTATTGGGTAGCTAACTAGGGGGCTCATTGCTAAGGAAGACAAATTCCATCTTTTTATAGTCATAAGTTGCCTGTAGTTATTTGTTTAGATGAGAGCCTGTGAGTTTTCCCTTTCCTCCTTGGCCATCTGTTCATATAATTACTGTGGAGGTCTTCTCTAGGCAGCTATATTCTTTCCACTGTACCTCAACAATATATGTTATTATTTTTGTGTGTACATCATTTTTAAGTTTGGCAGATTTGTTTATTCTGTTCTTTCCAAAGATCTTTTTGTGCATGGATTTGGATTTTTAACTAACTTCATCAACCTTTGAACAGTACCCCAAATGTTTATTTAGTCCTCTCCTCTCAGTCTTGCTTCTGTAACTCTGTTGTTTGGAAGACATCAGCAAATAATTCCACATGGATTGAGCCTATTTCTGTTTACATATAATTCTTACAATTGGTGAATGACTTGTGAATCAGAAAACATACTATATTATAAAAAGTATTCCCCTGATAATTTTAACAAAGCTATTAACATCACTATGATGGTCAGCAATGTTCACTGATAATTTGCAATAACTGTGCCAAGTACTAAAAAGAATGTCTTCATTTTTATTGTTTTTATTGAGCTATTCATATTTCTCTGTTCTCTTCCCTTCCTACCCCTCCTCTTTTACCCACTCTCATGCTCTCCATGCTCCCAATTTACTCAAGAGATCTTGACATCTTCTTTATAACATGTATTTATATATACAACATGATACAAATGCATCATTTAGATTAATCTTCAAACCTATAAGATTGGTATACTTCCTTATACAAATAAATCATGTGATTTCCTTTGATACTAAATAATTTGTTAATGTCTATATGACTATAATGAAATCCAAAAACTGCAAACAAAATGCATTTTCAAGCAGTTCCTAAACTGCTTTATCCTTAAAATCTAATTCCAAATCTCTTTGGAGTGCTATCATCTGAATGTAGGCTTAACCTTCTGGTTTGTAGGAGCCAGAGTCCTGTTCATACATTCCAAGGGGTGTACTTGCTTTGCTACTGACCCTGTTTGTTGGTCTCTCTTTCCCCATCATGCATCTCTCTTCCTTCGTCTCTGCTTTATTGATGACTAACCTTTCCACCCTGGAGGAAGTGGTCTCCAGTTTCTCCATTGAGAAAGCCACATGGTTCTTTTGGAACTCCCCTCCCCTAAATCACGTTTTTCTCTCTTATGATAGAAGAAGAATAAAACACAAGCTAAATTTTAAAAATATTTGGCAGATTTCTCCTCTAAGGTGGCAGAAATTGTAAGCCCCATGTCCTAAATTAGAGAATCCTAGTTGCTGAGACCGAGAGCTTTGATTACATCATGTGACTTCACTCGTTGCAAGTCACTAGCTAAGACTTTTTTTTTTAACCTCTCAGACATTCAATTTAATTTTATTTAAAATAAGAAGGCTAGAAAACCAGCTGCATTTTATACACAATCTGCAAAAGAAGTTTTATTTCAGAGATTTCATAGGATTAAGCCGTTGAGGGAAAGAGAGCAGGAGGAAGGAAGCAAAGTCAGTACTGAAGGGAGAAAGCTCTGCTTTCTGGACATGTTGCAAACACAGGGACAGCCACCTCTGCTTACTATCAATATGCAATCAGTTTGATGGATTTCGAGTTTATTAGTCAAAGATAATTATTACATTTGTAAGTAAAAAGTGTATTAAAATTGTCATTAACCTTGTCAAATTGCTAAATTTGAAAAAAGCACAACTATAATTTTCATCTTAAAAAAGTCAGGCTATTTCTCAAGAGCCTTCTCTCATTCTGTCTCTTCCAAGCTGGCTGCTGAACTGCATCTTTGTTTCATAGCACATCCTCATTTGCATTTCTAAAATCAGATGTTCCTTTCACATACCACAGGATCCTAATTAAAATATTAAAAGGCACGTTTTGAATGAAGGGAATTTATATTGCCATAAGAAATGTTAGGGTGCTGCCTGGTGCTCCTTTATGCTTCAATGATGCTTTCTCCTTAAGTTATTTCTAGATGTTCAGTTAACCCTCTAGGATTTTCAGGATAGATAAAAAGAGATGTAGGAAAAATAGGAAACAGGTATGGAAAAACAATAGAGTTACAAGAAGACATGGTGGGATGTATTCATTATTATTTGTTGTGGACAAATTCTTGCTATGTGCTCACCTTGAACTCCCCATCCTCTCGCCTTGCTTCTTAAGTGTGGGGATTGTAAACACACCTGAGACACTATACTCGGATCAAATTGATTCCCACAATGTGTCTAGTTTTCTATTTGAGAGTCACATAAAGAGCAGAGCGGGACACATTTTTTGACTTGGAGCACATTGTTCTTCTGAATCTTGATAAATATCTTCCCTTGTTATATTTGATTTTGTTTTCCTTTCTTGGATTTTATATTGCTCCCATTAAAGCTTTCTGATATATTTGCCAAACCGCTTCCAATGTTTATAAATACCTTCCATGTCTGGTGGTCCATGAGTATGTTAACCTAATCAAAGGGTGACTAATTCTACTCCCTGATATCATTATAATCCTAAATTTGAGGTCTGAATATTATTGCAGAATGTACAACCAATTTGTGGCTTTCACTAGTATTCCAGTTATTTTGCTCATTACTACTTCAGGAATAGATATATTTCTTCAACGTACTGTGTCTATTTGTAACACCTTGATAAACAGATAAAACCATGTGAAAATATTAGAGGACAGACAGAGTTTCATCAAACTCAGTTCCACACTACTCATGGTTCTGGAAACCTAATAAGAAGGAACTGTATTTATTCATGGATCCTACTGGAGGCTATGCATATCATCCTCAAATTTCTTGCTTTCTGACCTCAGGATGGATGTATATGGGGGTATTGCAGAAGATTTTTATGGGGAAAATAGGGGAACATGACTAACAAGGATACCTGCTGAATAGACTCTCAGCCTTTCCTCCTATCTCTCAGGCTAGACTATTACAATGGACCATGGACCGTGACCTCCTGAAGTTTGTTACTGTAGTTCTTATAAAAAACAAAATACTATTCTACAAAGTGAAAGCACACAGAACATTGTTTGCTTTAGTTTAGCTGAAGCATGGGTTAAAAAGAACAAGGAGGGTTGTTCTGCACCCTGGCATTCTCTGAAGGTCAGCCTGTGTTCTGGATTCTGCAAATTCAAAGAATATAATTTAGCTGGTAAACCCTTGATAACTGAAGTGTGATTTCCTTTTAGAATTTAGAAATTCTCAATCATACCACAAAGACATGTGCTCAACCATGTTTTACAGTAGCATTATTCATAATAGCCAAAGCCTAGAAACAACCTAGAAGACCCTCAACTGAAGAATGGATAAAGAAAATGTGGTACATTCACACAATGGAGTACTACTCAGAGATAAAAAATAATGTCATCTTGAAATTTGCAGGCAAATAGATGAATTTAGAAAAAAGCATATTTAGTGACATAACCCAGACCCCAAAAGACAAATAAAATATATATTCACGCTTAAATAGCTTTTAGACATAAAAAAAAGAAAAGTCAGCCTACAGTCCACAACTCCAGATAAGCTAGACAACAAAGAGGACCCTAAGAGAGACATACATGGATCTACATGGGAAGTAGAAAAATATAAGATCTCCTGAGTAAATTGGGAGTCTAGTAGTCACCAAAAAGGGTAGAAGTGAAGAGGGGAGGAAGGAAGTGGAGTAGAGAAAAATGTGTAGCTCAATAAAAACATTAAAAAAAACAGAAATATCATCTATCAAAACATAACAACAACAACAAAAAGAATTTAAGAATACTGGAGTAAAGAGGGGACTCAATATGTGAAAAATGATTAGAAAGAGGAAGCAAACTTGTGGATAAGAAAAAAAGGAGACATCAAAGGAACTCTGCCAAGGATCAGTCCCATTGGAGTGGCCACAGCTACAGTGGATCTTGAAGCACCCACATCTTTAATTAATACCACTCTCCAGAGTGACGGAAACAGTTCATTTACCATGGGGCTATCTTCCCATCTTCGTCAGAAGCGCATTCTTCCAGTCCTCTTTCAATATTGTTATTTTAAAGGAAACAAATGGTATCAATTTGCACTTGGGTTCTAATGAAGTCATATTGGAGACTGTACAGTTGGAATGTGGGCAAATATTTATTCACTTCCTGGCTTATGCATGATTCTTAACATTCGAGTTCTTGAGCTATTCTTCACACTAACAAAGAAACCACATACAATCAGTAACAGGTCAATAGATGATATAGATAGATAGATAGATAGATAGATAGATAGATAGATAGATAGATAGATGATAGATAGAGATAGATAGATAGATGATAGATAGAAAGATACTTAGAAATGTACCTGGCTATTTATATAATTTAAATGCTACTGTTGTTATTATGAATATTATTGTTATTTCTTGGATTGTACATAAAGGTGAGATTTCTGTCTCTTATAGTTCCATATGCATAGAAATAGTACCATTGCATGGTGGCATACACTAGAGGTGCTGACTTTTACTGTATTCCTATAAAGCACTGGACTTAATCATGATGTATCATTTCATTCTTCATATGTCAAGGTATCCAGTTTCTCTGATGTGTTTCTCTATTATAGGCATATAAATCCAGAAATATCACCCACCAAAGGCAATATAGCAAAAAGAAAGTCATAAATCAAAACCTATTTCCTACTCCCTCATGCTAACCTGCCCTTCTATGCCTGTGGGTACTTGGTCATAGTGCTCTGGCAGTGATTTTCCTAGGTTTTACTCTACTGTTGCTGTTCCTTGTTTAATTCTATAGATTTCTAGTACTTATCTATGGGACGGAATACGTAACCTAGGCTGCTTTGAGCCCTCTTTTAATCAACTTATCTAACTACTAGGCAACTAAACTGTACAAATGATTATCCCTTCATTCTTGGACTACCAGAACTAACATGTAAGAGACATTTTGATTAGACTGGACAGTAAAATTTATTTTAATATAAATTGAAATTTGAGGTGTTTTCTTTGTAAATAAAATTATATTACTAATGTATGGATCTTGATATATTACTAGGAATATTTAACCAATAGGTCTACTATAAGAGATTGCAATACATTGTGGATTCTAAAAATTTTGTAAGTTATCAGCTTCTGGTAAATTAGATATTCTCACTTAACTTCCTGTAGCATCAGATAAGGGATATAATTATCCCTTAAAGTCCATTAAAGTCATTATGGAATGCAAATGCAGAAGTTCTCAAAAAAATTAATATACCACCACATGAGCCAGGAATCTCACTACTACATGTATAAAATGAATGGAATCACTACACTGAATAAGTACCTGCACCCTCATGTCCACAACAACCCAGAGATAAAATTTAAGGAAGGGTAATGATCAATATTCATTGCCACCTTTACTTCCCAGGACATTTCTAGATAGGTCTCACAAGGGTATTTCCAGAAATGTGAAACCATTCACTCAGAATGAGGGTTTTATTTCATTGCCTGGAGTCTTAGATTGATTAAAAAGGAAAACACAAGCTAAGTACCAAAGTTATTGGCTTCCTTAATGTGAGTGTTTGCCTCATGATCCTGCTGTTCTATCACCCCCATCATGTTATAACCTGGACCACAATAAATCTCATTTTCCTTCCTTCCTGAATCTTGCTTTTTTCATTTATTTTGTCTCAGCTATGCTATGGTACTAAATTTCTGATATATCGAATAAATAATTTCTGATGTGGTGTTATACTATAAAGTGATAAAATGTAACACTTCAGAAAACACAAAAAGACCGTTTTAAATATTTTTCATAAAGAAGTAAGTTTTGAAGAAATAAATACACTATTCTTTATTTGCATACTAACTAATGTATACCTATACCAAATTGACACATGGTACCCCACAAATATATATATATATATAATCAAGAAACAATATATATAATATATATTATTATTATATATCAATAATTATCATATATAATAATATATATTATATAATAATATTATATTAATATATTAATTATATTAATTAATTATATATATTAATTATATATATAAATAATATATATATAATATATAATATATAATAATATAATAAATATTATAATATATTATTTATAATATATTATATTATAATATTTATTGTATATATTATTTATAATATATTATATTATAATATTTATTATATATAATATAATAAATATTATAATATAATATATAATATAATAAATATAATAATATAATAAATAAATAAATATATATATATAATTTTTGTTTCTTTATTAAAGAGCAGACAAATAAATGAACACAAGTTCTAAACTAATATTTGTTTTAATGTAATGCTAAATTTCAAGTTTGAATGAGAATTCAAATTCTTCTGCATCCTTCTTTTTATTTGTTTCTTTCTGAGCTTCGGCCTGAGTTGAAGTAGAAATGAGAGGTATGTGAAGGAGTTTGGTTGCTGTGGGGACAGCCAGTTCTGTGAGCTATACCTGACCTCATAATTCTTCTGGATCTTTTGGTGGAGTAGATAAATCACAGATCAGAGGTGATGATTGTTTTCTAGAAAGTGCAAACCTTCTCTGAAAGAAGGCATCACCATTTAGGTGGACAGGAATTTTGCAATTAAGAATAAGATGTTAAAGACATAGTGACTAGGACAACCAATGACCCACAAAGCAATCCCAAAATGATGTCAGATGATTATAACATGATAGATATTTCCCCCACAGTCTTGCCTATACTTGGTTTGCTGTCAATAGATTTGTAGAAGTAATCAGAGTTTTAGAATTCTGACCTGATCAGTGAATTGATACCTTAATGGATGTGATGACTTCACTGGGAGGAGATGAGAGTTTGGAGTGAAGTCTGATGAGCAGAAGTCATGGCCTAAAGAGATGTTCCCTTTGTCTCTTGTGCTCTCTTCTCTCTATGCCTCCTGTCCACCAAGATGGGAGAAGCTTTTGCCATATGTTCTAACCTTCATGGTGTTCTCTCAGGTCCCTAAAACAACAGAGCCAACCTATCACATGTGGGAACATCTGAAACCGTCAACCAAAACATTCCTTTCTTCCTGAGTGTGGATACTCTAAGGTATTTGTCCCAGGGACAGAAAATCTAGCACATGAAGGAAGCCATGAACTCGCATATCTTAGGAAAACAAGGAATGTACGGCCACATATGTCAGAATGTGGGAACTCTCAGAAACAGGCTGGAAAACAGTGACCAGTAGTTCTTTTAAGCCACGAAATATACTTCTATTAGAGACCAGTTGTCATTATAAGTAAAAAAAAATCAGAATATTTAGAGTAAAATATATGGCTATACAAGAAAGAAAGAAGGGATGAAGAAGAAAAGCAAACCCAGGAGCACAAATATCAAGCCGTCTTACATATGGAGCACTAAATGACTGTGAAACCACGTCTCAAGATATTTTCCAGAATTCAGTCAAGAATCTCTGAGGGACAGTGTGGATTCAAGACAAAAAACATCGGTAACAAGAAGTGATTATGTGTTCTGCATCTCTAATCTCTGCCTCCAGAGATTAGAATGGTGAGAATAGAAGAGAGACAATACCATTGAGCACAGTCACTAAGACGTTTCAGAATCAATGCAATAGCGAAGACAAGACTTGAGAGTGCAGAAGAGAGGTTTGTTCTAAAGACTATGACATGGGCAAAGCAAATGCTGGGTACTCTGAAGGAAGAAGTAGAAATGTGGCACGGGGTAGAGAAAACTAAATGAAATTTGGATTTTTAATAACTTAAGTACTCCTTATGAATGAAATTTGTCCAAGAATCTGCCTATTATATGTGTTTTTATGTATATGAAAAAATGTTATCATTATACTGCTTGAAGTCCAGCTTTATAATGTTGTTGATTTACAGCAGCAATGGCAAAAATGTAGGATAAATAACTACCCTACATGATTGGCATTTTTATTGGCTGGTATTATTTTGTGAGAATTCTGTGGATGTGATGTGTGATGAGAAAATTGTATATCCAAAATTAGGATATGACTGTAAATGTCTTTATTTTTTGTGAATGAATGGAAAGCAAAGAATTTGATGACAGTTTTATTTTACTCCACTTTATATTAACTGTCCATGAAAACTTTTCATATTGGGCAGAGTGTTCCTTTAAAAGCTATATTTTGAGACTTGGCTTTGTCATATAAATAACTGGGAGCTGTCAGTCCTGTCCTCTTTAGCACAAAGGTGAATTCGCTGAAAATAAACTTCCTAAGATTCATCAGAAGATTGAGGTCCTGAAGAACCAGACCACACTGTTTTGTAGAAAGACAGTTCATAAGATGAACTCACAGCCTAGGTCAATCACCCTGAAACCAAAAGCCCTAGAGCTGGAGGGGAAACCTTAATCATAGTCTTGGTATACTAGATGTTGATGATCTTTACCTGGGGATCTAGGGAGAGGAAGAGTAGCAACTTTCAATCACCCACAAATTTAACCCCTTCCCTAGTTTCTACTGTGACATAATGATATGACTTGGCCTTTTGTAGTGTTCCTGCTTTGTGGAGATGGGGAAAAACAGAAGGAAGGAATTTCTTCTGAATATAGCAGCTCAAGTGTTATGTTTTGTTGTAGACAGAAGTTTCTCTCCCACCTGGTACTTCAGCCATTCAGTCCCAAAGAAATACACAGAGGCTTATATTAATTATAAATTGTTTGACCTATTAGCTCAGGTTTATTAGGAACTAGCTTTTATAACTTATGTTAACCCTTAAGTATTGTCTATGTTTAGCCACATGGATTGATACCTTTTCTCAGTAAGGCATTCTCAACTTGCTTCCTCTGCATTTAGCTGGTGACTGTGTCTCTGCTTTTTCTCTTCCCTTAGTTTTCTTAGTCTTATTGCCCTGATACACTTCCTGCCTGGCTACTGGCCAATCAGCATTTCATTAAACCAGTATGAATGACAAATCTTTACAGGGTACAAAAGTATTATTCCATAGCAGCTTGTTGGTAAGGTTCCTTCACTGAGTGAGCCACTTCATCAACCCTGTAATATATAATTCTCCTGGGAAAAACACTATGTGTGTTTTTCAGTTTTAATTAGAAATTTAATATGATAGAAGCATGGGAATACACACAGGCCCTCACAGCACAGGGGAAGAAGAGCAAAAGGATCAGAAATTTTATGCAACTTTGGCTAAATTGTGAATTTGAGTCTATCCTGGGCTACATAAGACCCTATGTATAAACAAAACAATCAAACAAATAAACAAAAGTAAAAATTAACAAAAACTTAGCATGTGAGATATTTCTATTTGTACATCAATATTCTAAAACTTATGTATGTCTTATGTGAAAAATAACAAAGATAAGTGAGAAATGCATTATTTAAAAGTTTTACCAAAGAGAAAACTGTCATACACTAGATTTCTTTAGAGGGAGAGAAAAAGGAGTCATAGAAACAGGAGCTACTTAGTGTTTTAGACTAAGAGAGACAGTGGAGGCTGATGGGACAGGCTTCAAGGTGGGCCTGCCATCAACATGCTGTTGCAGCAAACACCTTGCTGTAGACATCCTTCTGGTTAAGTGTGTTTGTGTATATGTGTGGTTCGTGTGCATGTGTGTGGTATGTGGGTGTATGTGTATGTATGTATAGTGTGTATACATGTGTGTGGTATGTGTGCATGTATGTGTGTGTGCATGTTGTGTGTGCATGTGGGTGGTGTGCATGTGGGTGGCGGGTGGTGTGTGTTCATGTGGTGTGTATGTGTGTGGTGTGTGTAAATGTGTATGTGTATACATGTGGTATGTGTGTGGTGTGTGTGCAGTGTATGTGTGTAGTGTCTTTGTATATATGTGTATTGTGGTATGTTTGCATGTATATGTGTGTGTGATGTGTATGCATGTGTGTATATTTGTGTCTGTGTGTGGTATGTGTGTGTGGTATGTATATTTGTTAAGTGTGTGTGTGTCTGTGCGTGTGGTACGTTTGTACATGTGTGTGTGGTGTGTGTGTGGTGTGCGCATGGTATTTGTATACATATGTGTGTATTTGTGTGCATGTACACTTGTGCACATGAACATGGATGTGGAGCATGGCACTAAACACATGAAACAGATCATTTGGGGCTTCTTCCTACTAATATTCAGATCTTTGATTCTTCACAAATATCCTGAAGTTCTGTCTTTATACCTAAATTAATTTGTACCTGTTTATTTTTTATTTTACTGTACAGATCCCTGATTTATTTTCCCATCACAGAAGCTGTTTTCATGCTTTATAATTTGAAACATGGCGATAAAAGGAAGAAAACCACAGTTGTCACTTGTGCTCTAGTTCCCCCCCCCCTCAAATGTATTTATAGTTTTCCCTCCCGAAATCTTATGTTGGCTCTTTGATTCGGATTGATTTCCGAGGCTTGACATTCTTTTCCTACCGTTTAGAGCGAGCATGTCTCTTTAAATATCTGGATCGTGTCTTGCCTTGGGCTCCCACTCAACCTGCCATCCAGGAGCACTGTCAACCCTAGGAAAGCAAAACTCTTGTCTCACTTCCACCGCAGTCCTAGCAACTGGAAAACTGAACACACAGTAGGGCTGATGGATGAGCAGTCAGTGCACACAATAAGACGGATGAATGCATAGTCTGTGTTGAACAAACGTGCTGAAGTGTAGCTATTTCTCCACACATTTCTGTCCTTTGCAGAATATTACTCGTAAATATTTTACGTGGTTCACCATCTGTTTATTTCATAAAAATCAATTTCAAGATGGTCAGACTGTTTGACTTGGGTCTATCACCTCTATAAACAGGGTTCTTAGCCACACAATTTCTATCTATTGTTGTAGCAGAAACTTTTCTCTCTCTATTTCCATAAACTGCAACTAAATCTTTGTAAAAAGAGACAGAAACGAAGTCCTAATTGAAAGACAAATGAGTGTGGCAATTCTAATGCTACAGATTCCCAAATTCCCCTGTGTCTCTTTATTTGGTTTATTGGTTTTGATTTATTTGTAACTTAATAAGACCACAGTACACACCACCAGACTCTCTCCTTTGTTAAAAAATAATGCACGATTTCTGTGCTAGCTAAATTTAAAAATCATAATGATTTCTGACATAAGTTGGTTTCTTACACAAGATTGCAATAAGCAGATCATGAAGAAAGCTTGCACCTGTCAGTGAGTTCCTCTGGATGATTTATGGTCTCATGATGCTCAGGTATATACCCACTACTATTATTAAGGTGATTGTGAGGTATTGAGGTCCCAGATGAATGGAATGAGCATCCAAATCAACCCAAACCTACTACAGACTCCCGTCAGAGATCTTAATACAGATTGGAAAAGTGTGTGAAGGAATTGGATCTAATTTTCCATGTGTCCATCTTCTTAGTAGAGAGTGGTGTCTGGGAAAGAAACCTCTGCAAGGGAGAGGTCTGGCTAAATAAACCTTTAATTTATGAGAAAGGGTACAAGTGTCAAACTTTAGAAATATTTTTTTTAGAATGAATCCTACAGCAAGAACAACATCCTTACTTTTCTCACTAGTAAATGGTATTCAATTAGGTTAATTTTTTTATATTAACTGATGATAGAGAAACTGAATTAGTGATTAAACTTTTTGATCTTAATATATAAAAGTCTGTCTAGGTGGTGATGGCACATGCCTTTAATCTCAGCATTCAGGAGACAGAGGCAGGCAGATCTCTGTGAGTTCAAGGACAGTCTGGTCTACAAGAACTAGTTCCTGGACAGGCTCCAAAGCTACAGAGAAACTCTGTCTCGAGAAAAAAAAAAGTCCAAAACTAAGCTTCTCGATTGACAGCTATCAGCTCTGTATATATGTTTTAAGTATTACTTTTGTTTGAAAAAAATTGCAACTCAATTATTGATAAACCAGAAAGGGATTGCTGTACAGTTACCTGAGAGATCATGAGCAAGTTTTCAAAAATACAACTTTCATTTTGGTTTTTTTCAAACTAAAGTAATTCTTTCATTTGGAGTTTTGCATCTTCGTATAAATATTTTTACCTGAATATATCTGAGATTTCCTTTCAGCAGAATCTTCAAAGTAAGGACAGATCAAAGAACCAGGATCCTAGATCAAATCAAGCAACACCTTTACAAAACACTCTTATTTTCACTGTAGTTCAAAACAAGTCAATAAGTATTAGCTTTTCAACTTCATTATGATAAAACAAAATTTGATATTGGCCTTTTCCCAGGCTCACTCTGAAGGGAGCCTTATGTAGGAATGCAGTCAGTCTGTGCTGTCCAACAGTGAAAATGAGCAATTCTGTTGCAATCACAATGATAAGAAGTGTAACGGCGTAAATGAATGCAGACAGAGTGTAAAAATATATATATAGCTTTAATGTAGAAATAGACTTACAGAACCACCGTTCCCGGGGAGACCAGGAAAGCAGAAGCGAGCAGCTCGGAGCTTGCTCGCCAAATTTATAGGCAGACATTAGCCCGAGGCGAACACGCCCCTTAAGGGGCGGGACTTATCCCTACATCTCCCCTTTTTGTCTAAATAAGACAGAACTAAACCAAATACAACTACATACAATAACAACAAATAATAAATACAACAAACAATATTGAGAACAAAAGCTTTGCTAAATATTCTATCTCAAGAAGTCCAAATAATGTAAAGAGTAACTACAATTATATAATCTTCAACTCAGTCAAAGATCTGAGAAGGGAATAAACACTACTCAACAAACGAGATATATCCAAAATGTGCAACAATTGACAGAGACAACTGACTACCTGGGCAATCACCCAAAGTCTCGTTTGCAACGTTGAGTCAACCAATTTTGGCTAAGGCCTAACATAACTGACATACCATTATTAAAGGCAAGGAACTTTTCAAAACTATCTTACCCTGTCTTGGCAGGATATGACAGTCCTGTTTTATCCATTGATGCACGCTCTGTATCTGTGTCAGTGGTTGAGGTATGGGCATTTCTTTGCCCAAAGGCCAGTTCTGCCAAATAGAAAGGCTCCAGATGGACTGTTTTTGGTGCTCAACATTCTCTCGGGAATAGAGCGGTGTTGCCAGGAGCAATTGTGTCTCACTATCACGAAACTCTGAGTTAGATTAAAGGCCATTTTCTACAGCTCTTTGAAGAGGTTGAAGATTATCTATCTATACTGAGTATAATCTCTATATATCTAAAGAACCTGATTAGTCTAATTATAAATGACAAACTTAGATGACAATTAGTCTATATAATTCTCAATATCTATCTAACTTAAAGAATAAGACAATAAACAACTGTGAAACAAATGAGGACAATGACCTCCAAATATAAACAATGTACAAATATACATTGCAGTAGGTAAATATATATCAATACACAAATATTATATAAGTATCTTAATCAGAGGTAGAAATGTACACTGCAATATGGTAAATATATACTATATATATATATCAATACAATATATGTCAATACATAAGAATGTTTTAAACAGAGGTAGAAACATGCATGCGTACAATAGTCCATATAATTTAACTTTGTTTCATTATACAAGAATTGATACCAATATATTTGTCTAAAAGCAGTAACTCACAATTATAAATCTATTATCCCATCATTCCCTCTTTTTTTTTTTTCAAAATGATCCTTGAGCTTATAAAATTCCTCTCCCAACCCTCAATCATATACTAATTATAATCAACCCCTAAATGATGTCCCTAAACCCAAGGGCAAACTTTACTGGGAGAGGGGACGTCGTTCTCTAGAATTACTTCCTGCTGTCATAGGGGCGACGTTCTTTCTGGGGGATCCTGTGAAAGTAAAATGATGGTTAAATTTCAAGATAATGTCTTTTAAAATTGCAAATAGTCTCTGAGTATTTTCGTGCAGGTCTGGCCAAAATGTTGTATAAGATGTGCACCATTTCAGCTAACCAAGTTGGAACTGTCTTGTGCAGCTGGTATCAAAAGCAGGTCTTGTAGTAGCGCTATCAGTATCATGACGTCATATCAACCAGGTGGAGTTGTTGTTATGGGGCCCCATCTTCTTCCTGGAAACTTCAAATGTCACTTCAGGAAAAACTCATTGTTCATTATAAAAAACTTAAACATTAATCATATAGACATATATATATATATTCAATGAAAGACATGATAGATATATTCAATGAAAAGTATGATAGATATGAAGAAATGCAAAGATGTTTTCTAAACTCATATTTCTTTCTGTCCCATATCATGGCTCTTGACATGAGACAGAAACTCCAGAAACTCTGGGTTTTTCTCTTACCAACAGGCTTGGAATTGGAGAGGGACTGAGCCAGAGTCCAACTTCAAAACCAGCTTTATAAATTTAGAAATATGGTTTAATATTACTTACACAACCCATTCAGTTGTCTTGATATTTCCTATTGGGCAGGTATTTTTCCATCTGTCAGTATCCAAACAACCAGGGTTCCTTGAATTTCTCAAAGATGAGTGTTTCCCTGTGGAGATAAGAACAGAACCCTGCCCCCATTTTATATGTTTTTCTTACCACCTGTATGAATATCATCGTTGTGGATGAGTTGTCATTTCTCCTTTCCAAGAGGTTTCTCCTCTTCAAATCGAAACTTTATTAATTTTGATGGTATCCACAATTTTTCTTCTCCTGTGGAAACAAGAGCAAAACCCCTTCCCCAACGTAGCACATCTCCTGGCTTCCACTGAGAGGTCAGCACATCTTTGAAATAAATCGGTTGATTTAGTTCAGCAGACTTTTCCATTATCCAATGTCTTTCTGCTGCTGTCGTTCCTTTCTCATTAGCGTTAAGAAAATTCAAGGTTAATAAAGCATTATGTAATCTATTTCTGGGGGTATTTTCGGTCCCTTTCTGTTTGTTCAGCATATCCTTTATAGTACGATTTGATCTTTCTATAACTGCCTGACCTGTAGGATTATTTGGTATACCTGTAATGTGTTTTATATTATAATATTCAAAAAAGCATTTCATTTTCTTAGATACATATGCTGGACCATTATCTGTCTTTATTTGCGCAGGTATACCCATGATGGCCATAACTTCCAATAAATGTGTGATTACTGAATCAGCCTTTTCTGAGCTCAGGGCAGTAGCCCATTGAAAACCTGAATACGTGTCTATGGTGTGGTGTACATATTTTAATTTGCCAAATTCTGCAAAGTGGAACACATCCATCTGCCAGATTTCATTCCTTTGGGTGCCCTTTGGATTAGCCCCTGCAGGCAGTGGCGTTTGGTTATAGAAAGAGCAAGTAGGGCATTTCTTTACAATCTCCTTAGCTTGTTGCCATGTAATTGAAAACTCTTTCTTCAAACCTTTGCTATTAACATGATGTTTTTTATGAAATTCAGAGGCTTGTAGCACACTACCAATCAATAATTGATCAATTTCTGCATTACCTTGTGCTAGAGGACCTGGCAGACCCGTATGGGATCGGATGTGTGTTATGTACATAGGGCAAAGCCTGTTCCTGATCAAATCTTGAACCTGGAGGAACAATGAGGTTAGTTCAGTATCATCAGGTATAAATTCAGCAGTTTCAATATGTAAAATAACTCTTTCTGCGTATTGTGAATCTGTAACTATATTAATAGGTTCTTTAAAATCCCTTAGCACCATAAGAATGGCATATAATTCCGCCTTCTGGACAGAATTATACGGACTTTGTTCCACCTTATCCAAGTCTTCTGATTTGTAACCTGCCTTCCCTGATTTATTGGCATCAGTATAGAATGTACGGGCTCCAGTTATTGGAGCATCACGGACGATTCGAGGAAGAATCCAAGAGGTTCTCTTTATGAAGTTAAGCCGCTTGCTTTTTGGATAGTTGTTATTAATGTCTCCCAAAAAATTAGCACAAGCTCTTTGCCATGGTTCATTATCTTCCCATAATTTCTTTAGTTCATCAGCAGTGAAAGGCACTATAATTTCTGCTGGGTCTATGCCTGCTAGTTGACGAAGTCTCAGCTTGCCTTTTATAATTAACTCAGAGACTTTTTCCACATAAGTTTTCAGTTTCTTACTTGGTTTATGTGGTAAAAAGATCCATTCCAAAATAATATCATCTCTCTGCATTAAAATTCCTGTAGGAGAAATTTTTGATGGTAGTATGACGAGAATACAATCGAGCTCTGGATTCACCCTGTCCACATGTGCCTGTTGTAATTTTTCCTCAATCATTGTCAGTTCCTTTTCTGCTTCAGCTGTTAATTCTCTGGGACTGTTTAAATCCTTATCACCATCCAAGGTTTTGTTCAAATGAATTATTAGATCAGGTGTTATTCCAATAGCTGGTCGTAGACTGGAAATGTCTCCTAACAGTCTTTGAAAGTCATTAAGAGTCCGTAGGCGATCTCTCCTAATTTGTGCTTTTTGTGTCTTAATTTTTTGCAAACCTATTTTATAACCTAAATAATTAACAGAATCTCCCTTCTGAATCTTTTCAGGAGCTATTTGCAATCCCCATTTAGGTAAAAGTATCTTTATTTCTTCAAACAGTCTGTTCAAGGTATCCATGTTTGAATCGGATAACAAGATGTCGTCCATGTAATGGTATACTATAGATTTGGGAAATTTCTTGCGTATTATTTGCAATGGTTGGTTCACAAAATATTGGCACAGGGAGGGGCTATTTAACATACCCTGGGGGAGAACGGTCCAGTGGTACCTCCTCGAAGGTTGAGAATTGTTATAACTAGGCACTGTGAAGGCAAATTTTTCTCTATCTTCTTTTTGCAAAGGTATAGTGAAAAAACAATCCTTTAAATCAATAACTATGAGAGGCCATCCTTTTGGTAATAAAGAGGGCAAAGGAATTCCAGATTGCAGAGGGCCCATAGGTTGAATAACCTTGTTGATGGCCCTGAGATCTGTCACCATTCTCCATTTACCTGATTTTTTCTTAACCACAAATACAGGAGAATTCCAAGGGCTGGTAGATTCTTCTATATGTCCAGCATCTAATTGTTCTTGTACCAGCTGTTCTAAAGCCTGTAACTTTTCCTCAGCTAAAGGCCATTGCTTTGTCCATATTGGTTTCTCAGTCAACCATTTTAGAGGCAAGGCTGATGGTATCTCTGAAGGGACATCAATTGCTTGTTCTTTTACAGCCCGAATGGCCGGTTTTCTCCGTTTGTAATATCTTTTAATATTATTCTCAGAAATATAGGCTCTAGATTTAGCAGGAATGTTAATTTCAGTATTCCATTGTTGTAATAGGTCACGACCCCATAAATTCATTGCGATATTGGCTACATATGGCTTTAATTTTCCTATTTGTCCCTCTGGCCCTATACATTCAACCCATCTCGTGCTCTGCCTTACTCGAGATAGGGTTCCAATTCCCAGGAGCTGAACATTTACATTCTGAAGAGGCCAATACGGATGCCAAGATTCTGGGGTAATGATACTTACATCAGCACCTGTGTCCAGCAGGCCAGTAATAAAAATGCCATTTACACACACTCTCAGTTTAGGTCTTTGATCATTTATAGAAGTTTGCCAAAACACACGTAACTTATCTTTCTGATCATTATTGCTTGTAACAGTAGGCATGGGGCTTCCTAATTGTCCTGATGAGGCACGTTCTCTGCAGAAACTGGATATGACTGAACCATGTTTGCCATGGGGGCCTGTGAGGCCCCCCTCTCACGTTTCCCGACTGTATCAGGTTGCCTTGTCTATCTCTTGTAGACCTGCATTCATTCGTCCAATGTCTCCCCTTTCCACATCTTCTACATAAACCTGAAGGCTGAGTCCTCCTATTTCTGTTATTTCTATAAGATGCATTATTATTATTTCTGAAAGATGCATTATTATTATTATTATTATTATTATTATTTCTGAAAATCCGTTGTCTACAATTCCTTTTAATATGACCCATTTTTCCACAATTAAAACATTTGGTATTCTGGTGTCTCCTTTTACCATTGGAAATTGCTTCTTCTACCCATGCTTCAGTGCCATAATCAAATGTATCAACATTGAGTGTATGCAAGACCCATTCTTCCAATGGCGCTGATCTGAGCTTTAAAGGACCCAAAATCCTTTTGCATTCCACATTTGCATTTTCATAAGCCAAAGACTCAATCATTATACGTCTTGCTTCTGGGTCAGATATTCCTATTTGTACAGCCTTAGTTAATCTTTGTAAAAAGTCACTAAAGGGTTCTCTCTGACCCTGTTTAACTCTGACAAATGATTCCATTCTCTGTCCTGGGTCTTGTACCCTGTCCCAAGCCCTTAAGGCTGCTGTAGTACACATGGAGAGTGTGTTTTCATCCAAATTAGCTTGTTCCTGAGGATCGGAAAAGGGCCCTTCACCTAGAATTTGATCTAGGGAAATGTCAATTCCCTTCGCTT
This sequence comes from Microtus oregoni, assembly GCF_018167655.1. NCBI lineage: Eukaryota > Metazoa > Chordata > Mammalia > Rodentia > Cricetidae > Microtus > Microtus oregoni. The sequence goes on along the minus strand of NW_024543069.1, from coordinate 31,925,999 downwards.
TTTCCTGCTGTTCTAAGAGTCTAGCCTCTTGCCTGAATAAGCATTTCCATTTCAATTGCGGTCCACTCTCGAGTACCGCAGAGCTCAGCTGGAGCCAGTCCGAGGGGGTTGCTCTGCTTGTCGTGGCCCAAGATTTTAGCATCTCTTTAACAAAAGAGGCTTGCATCCCAAAAGTCATGACAGCCTGTTTTATTTCCTTGAGATCATTCATACGCACAGGCTCCCATGTATCCTCCTTGATGACCCTAGGGTTTTTGGAACCAATCACCTTCTCTGTTGTTATTACGGGAAAGGCAGGTAGAGCTGTAGGTAGAGCTTTGTGGAAATTGTCCCGGAGAGACTTACCCACAGATGTAGTTAAAATTTTCCTTTCTACCCTTTGCTCTTCTTCATCAGAATTTAGAAATTCCTCAATCTTTTCAATTCTATTCACCATTGCCTTCTGCAATGTCTGAATCTCCTGTCCAGAATTATGTTCCAAAGCCTTCATTGAGGATTCTAATGTATGAAGTTTGTCCGTTAGAGATAACATCTCATCTTTGGACATAATTTTTATGGCATAAACCGTGCCTTCTTGTATTGACAATCTTTCCGTCAATCTGTCATAAGCTTTAGACAAAATCCGATTGTCACATTCAGCAGTTTTGATTCTTTCAGTTAATGTTTCATTTCCTACAGAAAGGGACTGAATCTTATGGTCCAGATCAGCTGTTCCCTCTTCTATAGTAATGAATTTCTCCTTAACATCAGCCTGAAGAACTTCAACCTGATTCTTGAGAAGATTGTTATCAGCCTGGAGAAGTTCAAACTGATTCTCGAAAAGATTGTTATCAGTCTGGAGAACTTCAACCTGATTCTTGAGAAGATTGTTATCAGCCTGGAGAACTTCAAACTGATTCTTGAGAAGATTGTTGTCATTCTCAATGGTTTTTAAGCGTTCAATCTCTACCTTAAGAATCCTGGATTCGTCTCGTAAAGACTTTATCATATTTCTATTATCAAACCATTTGGTGCCAATGAAAACTACGAATCCCAGAAGGATCCATATATGTGGGGTGATAGACACCTCTTGTAAAATCTCCCACATGGTACAATTAAAAAAATCATTAAATTCTTGAACAGTAATGTGTTCAGACATTTTATTTATAAAAGAAAATTTTTTTACCTGCAATGATCGGTTCCTGCCTGTGGTGGTCTCTGTGTTTTTGGAGCCTGTCCTAGAACTAGCTCTTGTAGACCAGGCTGGCCTTGAACTCACAGAGATCCGCCTGTCTCTGCCTCCCAAGTGCCGGGATTGAAGGCGTGCACTACCAAGGCCTTCCAGGCCTCAAACTCACAGAGATCTGCCTGCCTCTGCTTCCCAAGTGCTGGGATTAAAGGCGTGCTCTACCACTGCCTGGCCGGCCTCAAACTTGTGATCCTCCTGCCTCTGCCTCCTTCAGCAAATCCTACCGGCGTGGGCCACCACAACCGGCCAAGTAACTTTGTAACAGACCAAATCTGACGCTGTGGCAGCTTTTGTTGCAAAACCGCAATTACTTGAGCTTCTGCTAATTCAGGCAGTGGGGTTCCGCTGCAAAACTTAGCCAAGGCAGGCAGAATGGGCCTGTGTCACCGAGTGTGTCTCGGACTCGGCACTGGGGCCGGAGTCACGAACTGAAAAACAGCACCCGGGAGGGTACTGTGTTAGCTAGCGGGCTACCCGCTTGAGTCGGGGGCAAAATAGCCCGACGTTGGACGCCAAAATGTAACGGCGTAAATGAATGCAGACAGAGTGTAAAAATATATATATAGCTTTAATGTAGAAATAGACTTACAGAACCACCGTTCCCGGGGAGACCAGGAAAGCAGAAGCGAGCAGCTCGGAGCTTGCTCGCCAAATTTATAGGCAGACATTAGCCCGAGGCGAACACGCCCCTTAAGGGGCGGGACTTATCCCTACAAAGAAGAAATCATGGAAACCTTTTAAAGCCTTCAGCACCTCTCCATCTTGGCAATACTGTACTGGATGGGTTCTCTCCTGCCTCCTTTCTACTTTCATAAGCCTCCAAAAGAAGGCTCAGTGCCTGCACTCTCTTCATTTCTTCAGCACTAGGAACCAATACCTGCCTACTTTACAGTAGCATGTTAGAAGAATACAGATAACTGAGGGAGAAAGGAAGAGAGCAGAGGCAGAAACAGGAAGACAGAGACAGAGAGATGCACACAGAGAGATGGAGGGGGGAGGGAAGCGGACGAGGAATTAGAGACACATGCAGAAACAAATGGGCAGAGAGATGGAGAGTATTTTGATTGGCTCTGCCAAGGACAAGGTAGAACTTTGTCATGTGGTTCATTTTGTAATTAGTAAGGCCTAGAAAGGACTCCAAGATGGGTTATCTAATAACATTGATCCTGGCAGTCTCTTCCCATTGAATAATTGCATATATTTACTTCAGACATATAAAATAAATTGGAAGTGATACTAGCATACTGAAGTCATAAAACTTCTAACTTTTAGTTTCCTTCTAAAATGTAATCATGTTTGGCTAGTATGATATATTCACAGGTAGAAAAATAGTCATTACATTACTTTAAATCAATAACACAAAGCCCTAAGGAAAGCAGATATTGTAATATGAAATGCCTGCTGTTTTTATATTTGTTAAAGAAAAAAATAGTTGAATTACTGCAACTGGACTAAGATTTCTAACTTAGGAGATTTCTTTTGCTTTCCAAGCTAAACCAAAACATCCTATATGAACATTCTGTCCAATTTTATGTTCATTATATGTGCATACCAATTAAATTATACCATTCAGGGTCAGTGCCAAACCGAGAAATTCAGGAGAGATGAGGGAATTTTGCCATGTGAAAAATGTGGAGAACCTAGAAAAACATCTTACTAAATAAAATAACCTGAAACACACACACACCTAACCACTATGTGATCACTCATGTGTATGTGACATCTATAATTGACAAATATGCAAAAATAAAGGAGAAGCTTTGATTACAGTTCATGTTGGGGTTGGGCCAACTGAGAGATGTTGTTCACAGGGTATAGATTTGTAGTTAAGTTATGCCTGAAGGATTGCTGGGGATCCAGCATGCAGCCTGATCACTGTCATTGATGATACTGTGTGCTTCATTGAAAATCCAGTGAGGAATTTCAGGCACTTTCACCACCAAGAAGGAGAAGGAAGGAAAAAAGAAGGGAAGACAAAGGTGAGAGGGAAGATGGGGGGATAAGGAGGAGGAAAAAGAAAGTGAGAAGGGTGTAGATAGACAAGGAGGAAGAAGAAAGGGAGGAAGGAAGGAAGGAAGGAAGGAAGGAAGAAAGGAAGGAAGGAAGGAAGGAAGGAAGAAGAAAGAAAGGGTATGAGGAACAGGAAGGGAGGGAGATGCATGAGAGGCATGGGGAGGAGGAGGGTGAAAGATAATCGCACAAGAAGGTAGTTAAATTAATTTGATAGATCATACACTATAGTAACAGGAAAGTAATTGTTTTACTATGCATATGACCACAAAATCATAAATTGTACCTTAAATATAAACCATTACACTTCAAACACCATTCAAGTGAGAACGGAAAATAGACAAACATGGTGATAGAACCAGAGATAATATATTTTATTATTATCACTAATAAAATATAACCTGTTCCTAATCTTTCCTGCTGAAAAGATCCTTAAGAAATGTGAGTTGTTGTGAAGGTCAGGACAAGCACAAGCTCCTAGGTTAAGTTTTCATTGTGAGACAGCTGGGGATTAGAACAGAAGGGAATGCAGATGGATAGGCTGGAGAGAATGACCATAAATGGTAAACAAGAACTTACTACATATCTGCTGGGATGTGACAGTCATAAAATCTGCTCTATTGATTATGGCATGGTGCTAATGAGACCAAGGTTTAGACGTCCCTAATTGCCTTCAGGGCCAGTCAAGTGCACTCTTTAGTGATCTCTGTTGACAAGAAAGGCTTAGGGAGTATACATGCTACCGAGGCGGAATGCACCTCAATATATTGAGGTATTGTAGGTGATCCAAATCTCACCATTTCTGCTGTGCTTTTCACTCAAATGTCCCAGTGATTCTTGCAACAGGCTCTGTACAGCCATATATATTGATGTGAACCAAACCCGAATGCCTTCACATTTTTTTATTGGTACCTCCTTTACTCTGTTCTTGAATGTTGTATTGACATTCAGTTACACTCATGGTGATGTTTGATATACAATATCCAATGAAAGATATTTGATTTTAGCTGAACAATTTCTCTTTTGAAAAAATAACTTATTTCAACAAGTGTTAATCAAAAGTATATACTTCCAGATCGTTTTTCTCTCATGTCTTTTGAATTGACATTTAAATATTTATTTCCTTTGTTGTTGTTTTCTTTCCCCCTCCTGTACTATTTTCTATTTGGAATCACATTAATCAATCAAACAGATGAAGACAAAAACATGCTGAAGGCAGAAGGTGGGTTCTGCATAGTCCAGCCCCTGTCAAAATTTGCAGCAACTTCTCCAGAATTAGGAATACATTATTTTCTTTTAAAACTTTAGGCAAAGTCTCTATGAAGATTAATTCTAGATAGCATGGTAGTGATCCAAGATGTAAAAGTGCACAAAATGCAAGATGCACAAAGTTTGTAGTGTCTTAGCTTGAGAAAAGCCAGTTTTCTTGTGTGTATGTGTATGTACCCAAGAGAGAAAGCTGATAATTTATGTGAATTTGTCCTTTGAACTCATAATTATTTTATCAAAATGTAATGATTTGTCTTTTTCTTCTTTCCCATTAAAGACTTCTTTCTTCCCTCTTTCCCCCTCTCTCTGCCCCTTTTTTCCTTTTTCCCTGTTTTGCTTATAATTGTAATTTGTCCTCTAATGCCTCAACTATTTATTTTCCATTTTGATTTTTAGGTTACATGACTCCTGACAGTTCATAGTAGATAATTATAAACACCCATAAGAAATCGGTTTCTGAACCGTCTTTTTGGTCAACATCAAGTCTCCATAAATACCATTTTCATGAGTTCCTAAAGCAATCTAGCAAAATAGAATTAATTAATTCTCCTTCACATTATCTTACTAAATTATTCCATACATCACAGTTCTATTTATATGTACAAAACATACACATCTTCTATACTCATGTGTCTGTTTTAACTCACTATATTTCACACACTTGGTTCTTATTGTATTGTCTATAATGTCTTTGAGATTTCTGCTTTTTAGATTAGTGGTAGAATTAGATTTAACAGTTTGTGCTCATCAGCTTTGGAAGTTTATGCTGAGAAGATGTAGAAGCTAATCCCAGATGGCCCCTGTATATGTTTCCTACTTGAAGTTTATATCAAGTGTAATTGTGTACTTTGTTTCCATTTACTAGGCTAAATAAGTAGAGGTGATAAAAGAACTGCAGTTGACTGCATGCCACTTGTAAGATGGTTTTAAAATGCACACTGAAACAATGGGGATGTTCTATCGGGAACCCACCAAGGCCAGCTGGCCTGAGTCTGAAAAAGCCTGGGATAAAACCGGACTCGCTGAACATAGCAGACAATGAGGACTACTGAGAACCCAAGAACAATGGCAATGGGTTTTTGATCCTACTGCACGTACTGGCTTTGGGGGAGCCTAGGCAGTTTGGATGCTCACCTTACTAGACCTGGATGGAGGTGGGTGGTCCTTGGACTTCCCACAGGACAGGGAACCCTGATTGCTCTTTGGGCTGACAAGGGAGGGGGACTTGATTGGGGGAGGGGGAGGGAAATGGGAGGCGGTGGCGGGGAAGAGACAATAATCTTTAATAAATAAATAAATTAAAAAAATGTGGATCCCATCTTGATCTGGCCTTCTCTTTCTGTGTGTGCTGGTGTATGTATGTTGCTGGTGCACATGTCCATAATCACACATATGAAGTCCAGAGGAGGACTTTGGGTACTTTAGGGGGTCCTTATCACTCTTCCCTTATTCCTTTGGGGCAGTATGTCTCACTAAAACTGGAGCAAAAGTGGTGGCCCATGAGCCCCAGTGGTCCTCCTGTCTGCACCCTCCACAGCAATGGGATGAGGGGCATACAAGGTATATACAGACACACAAGATTTTCTTTTGGTGGGAGTGCTTGGGGTTTGGACTCATGTTCTCATGCTTTTGTGCACAGCAGCAACCCCATCCTCCTTTTGATTAATTTATAACATGTCATAGGAGCTCATTAGAAAGATTTATGCAGTCATGAACTGAGACTCCTGGAAAGGCTGTGAAAGCCTACAAACTCAGGTCCGCAGTCACATGATTGGGCTTAGAAGTACTCAGGGCAGTACTGGGAAGTTGTTTGATAATGTAAACCTATGCAGACAGCTTAAGTGTACCCTTTTAGAAACTCATCACTTACAGCTAAACAAACTCCATTTTTTTTCTGGCCACAGAGACTGCGAGACTGCATGGGACCAGAATTGAGGAAAAAGTTACTACTTTACCTCTTAGTTCCCCCCCCCCCCCCAATTAGGAAGCATTCACGGTGAGACTTCCTCTCCAGATGGCAGATCTGGCAGTCCTATGGCCACTGTAAGTGGGAGTACCATTAGTTGGATGATTTTTTTTTTTTAATTTTAAGTTGAAGCATTCCAATACCATTTTCTCTTTGAGAATAAATTCATTAGACTCCAAGGGTTTTGGCCAAGCTTCAGACAACAGGTAAGCATCCCTGAAGAAAGTGAGAGTCCTTTATTTCCAGACATAGCCAGAAGCATATGTTCAGGGGCATGCTGCCTCACAGTCTCAGAGAAGTGGCAATCTCCAGGAAGTTGATGCTAAGACAACACTACCATTAACAGCAGTTAATGATTAGAGACTTTAGAAGTCGAGCCAGGCAGGTCTTTACTGTTTTTGACTTGGGAAAGATGCAGTCCAATCATCATGGCTACTTTATCACTTAAAATGGAAGGCATAATTAATTTTTAGTTTAGTTCTTTTTATGTCATTTTTTGGTAAAATTCCTACAAAAAATTATATTTCTTATATTTTCTTTTTAAATTGGAGTTTAAGGAATTCTGCAAATTACTTCAAACTTTGTTTTGCCATTATTTTTGGCTTCTCAGTCTGCCCCAATTGTCAGCCACATTCAGAGGGTCCAGTTTGATCCCATGCTCATTCACTTCCAGACCGGCTGGATTTGGTAATCTCCCACTAGCTCAGGCACACTGTCTTCAGTGGGTGGACCAACCCCTCGTGGTTCTGACTTCCTTCCTCATATTCTCCCTCCTTCCACTCTTCAACTAGAACTTGGGAGCTCAGTCCAGTGCTCTGATGTGGGTCTCTGTCTGTATCTCCATCCATAGCTGGACGAATGAAGGTTCTATGGTGATATTCAAGATAGTCATCAGTCTGACTACAGGACAAGGCCAGTTTAAGCACCCTCTCCTCCCTCCACTGCCCAGGGCCTTAGCTGGGGTCATCCCCTTGGACTCCTGGGAACCCCTCTAGAGTCAAGCCTCTGGCTAACCCCAAAATGGCTCCCTCAATTAAGATATCTCCTTCTATGTTCCCATATCAGTCCTTCCTCCAGCTCAACCATCCCACTCCCCCAAGCCCTCCCCAACCTGCCCTCCCCCCCCCCTTTTCTTCCCACCTCACCCCAGCCCCATGCTCCCAACTTTTGCCTGGCGATCTAGTCTGCTTCCAATTTCCAGGAAGATCTATATATATTTTTCTTTGGGTTCACCTTATTACTTAGCTTCTCTAGGATGGCTAGTATCCACCAATGAGTGAGTACATACCATATTCATAGTGGGACTTATCTGTATGGTAATCAATACCAATTTTAGTGGTAACAACTGCCTTGGATGTTTTGAAATATACTTCTAAGAACCAAGCATAAGGGAAGGTGGTAGTAGAAGAATAGGCAGAGGAAGTCCAAAAGGAAAAGAAGGAGGGAGAAGAGGAAGAGAAGGAAGGGTTTCTTCCATGGTGAAAGGCTTGCTTTCTCTACTTCTAAAACACTTTCTAATGAGCAGTGACTGTGTCTTCTCAGTGAGGCATTGGAGGTTGATTTGTCAGAACTCAACCATTCACTTTTGGGAAGCTCCCCTGGGCCACAGCCTGATTTCTTCAAATGGCAATATTGATCCTTTCTTCTTAAATACAGGTAGAGGTAATTACAAATTAATCAAAATGATTAACCTCTGAAATCCTTCAGCCTATGAATCACTTTTACAGATGTCAGTGGGCAGCCTGGGGAAACTATTTTAGGTCATGTTTTGTTCGATGCTAAAAATACACAGGAAGTTAGAAACCTGAATTACACTCACCTAAAATATTGCACTACTTCTGGGTTTAGAGTATTGGTAACATCCAAAGACTTCCTCCTTGCACACAGGAGACATTAATAACATGCTAATTTACTACACTAAATAATAGTAACCCCCTGTGTCTTATCAGATCACCAGGGATTAAAGTTAGAATTTAACAATACTACTCTCAGAAAGCCTACAAACTCATGGAAATTGAACAATGAACTATTGAACCACCCCTGGGTCAAGGAAGAAATAAAGAAAGAAATTAAAGACTTCCTTGAATTCAACGAAAATGAAGGCACAACATGTCCAAACCTATGGGACACCATGAAAGCAGTGCTAAGAGAAAAGTTCATAGCACTAAGTGCCCACATAAAGAAAATGAAGAAAACTCACATAAGTGACTTAACAGAACATCTGAAAGCTCTATAACCAAAAGAAGCAGACTCACCCAGGAGGAGTAGAAGACAGGAAATAATCAAACTGAGGGCTGAAATCAACAAAATAGAAACAAAAAATAATAATACAAGGAATCAATGAAACAAAGAGCTTGTTCTTTGAGAAAATAAACAAGATAGACAAGCCCTTATCCAAACTAATCAAAAGGCAGAGAGAACATCCAAATTAACAAAATTAAAAATGAAAAGGGGGACATAACAGACATTGAGGAAATTCAGAGAATCATTAGGTCATACTACAAAAACCTATAGTCCACAAAATTGGAAAATGTAATGGACAATATTTTAAATAGACATCATATACCAAAATTAAATCAAGACCAGGTGAGCAATTTATATAGACCTATAAACTGAAAGAAAATAGAAGCTGTAATCAAAAACCTTCCAACTAAAAAAAGCCCAGGGCTGGATGGTTTTAGTGTAAAATTCCACCAGAACTTCAAAAAAGAGCTAATACCTATACTCCTCAAAGTATTCCACATAATAAAAACAGAAGGAACATTGCCAAACTCTTCTTGTGAGGCTACAGTTACCCTGATACCAAAACCACACAACGATGAGACCAATCTCATTCATGAACATGGGTGCAAAAATACTCAATAAAATACTGGTGCACCAAATCCAAGAAAACATCAAAAAAAAAAATCCACCATGATCAAGTCGGCTTCATCCCAGAGATGCAAGGCTGATTCAACATATGAAAATCTGTCAATGTAATCCATTATATAAATAAACTGTAAGAAAAAAAAGACATATGATCATTTCATAAGATGCTGAAAAAAGTATTTTACAAAATCCAATACCCCTTCATGATAAAGGTCTTGGAGAGATCAGGGAACATATCTAAATATAATAAAAGCAATATACAACAAGGCTACAGCCAACATCAAATTAAATGAAAAGAAACGCAAAGCAAATCCACTAAAATCAAGAATAAGACAAGGCTGTCCACTCTCTCCATATCTCTTCAACATAGTTCCTGAAGTTTTAGCAATAGCAATAAGACAATAAAAGGAAATCAAGGGGATTCAAATTGAATGGGAAGGAGACAAACTTTTATTATTTGCAAATGATATGATTGTGTATATAAGTTACCCCCAAAACTCTATCAGAGAAATATTAAAGCTGATAAATACCTTTAGTGATGTAGCGGGATACAAGAACAACTCAAAAAAAAAAAAATCAGTAGCCCTCCTTTACACAAATGATAAAGAAGCTGAGAGGGGAATCAGATAAACATTACCTTTCACAATAGCTACAAATAACATAAACTATCTTGGGGTAACACTAACCAAAGAAGTGAAAGACCTATTTAACAAGAACCATAAGTCTTTGAAGAAAGAAATTGAAGAAAATACCAGAAAATGGGAGATCTCTTATGCTCTTGGATTGGTAGGATCAACATAGTACAAATGACAATCATACAAAAAGCAATCTATAGATTCAATGCAATCCCCATCAAAATCCCAACACAATTCTTCACAGACCATGAAAGAATAATTATCAACTTCATATGGAAAAACAAAAAAATCCAGGATAGCCAAAACAATCCTGTACAATAAAAGAACTTCCAGAGACATCACCATCCCTGACATCAAGCTCTGAAGTAATGAAAGCAGCTTGGTATTGGCATAAAAACAGAGAGTTTGACCAATGGAATAGATTCAAAGACCCGGACATCAATCAACACACCTATGAACACCTGATTTTTGACAAATAAGCTAAAATCATACAATGGAAAAAAGAAAGTATCTTCAGCAAATGGTGCTGGCATAACTGAATATCAACATGTATAAGTATGAAAATAGATCCATATCTATCGCCATGCACAAAACTCAAGTCCAAATGGATTAAAGACCTATATATAAATCCAACCACACTGAACCTGATAGAAGAGAAAGTGGGAAGTAGCCTTTAATGCATGGGCACAGGAGACCACTTCTTAAATATAACCCCAGTAGCACAGACACTGAGAGCAACAATAAATAAATGGGAACTCCTGAAACTGAAAAGCTTCTGAAAAGCAAAGGACACAGTCAATAAGACAAAAAGGCAGCCTACAGAATGGGAAAAGGTCTTCACTAGCCCCACATCTGACAAAGAACTGATCTCCAAAATATATAAAGAACCCAAGAAATTATACATTAAAATTCTAAATAACCCATTTAAAAATGAGGTACTGAACTGAATAAAGAATTCCCAACCAAAGCATCTCAAATGGCCAAAAGATACTTAAGAAAATGTTAAACATTCTTAGCTCTCAAGGAAGTGCAAATCAAAACAACTCTGAGATACCATCTTAAACCTGTCAGAATGTCTAAGTTCAAAAACACCAATGATAACCTATGCTAGAGAGGATGTGGTGTAAGGGAACACTCCTTCATTGCTGGTGGGAATGCAAACTTGTACAACCACTTTGGAAATCAGTATGGTGGTTTCTCTGAAAACTGGGAAACAACTTATCTCAAGATTTAGAAATACCACTCTTTGGCATATACCCAAAAGATACTCAATCTTACTACAAAGCATAAACTATATTTATAGTGACATTATTTATAATAGCCAAAACCTGGAAACAACCTAGATGCCCCTCAATTGAAGAATGGATAAAGAAAATGTGGCACATTTACACATTAGAGTACTACTCAGTGGTAAAACAAACAATGACATCTTGAATTTTGCATGCAAATGGATGGAATTAGAAAACACCATCCTGAGTGAGGTAACCCAGACCCCAAAAGATGAATATGGCATGTACTCACTCATAAGTAGATACTAGCTATAAACAAAGGACATTGAGCCTATATTTCATGATCCTGGAGAAGCTAAGTAATAAGGTGAACACAAAGAAAAATATATATAGACCCACATGGGAGTTGGAAACAGATAAATTGACTGGCAGGGTTGGGAGCATGGGTGTGGGGGAAGAAGGCAGTGAAGGAGGAGAAGAGGAGGGGAAGGGGGTAGAAGAGAACTTGAGGGAATGGGATGGTTGAGATGGAGGAAGGACAGAGATGAGAGCAAGGAGAGAGATATATTGATTGAGGGAGCCATTATAAGGTTAGCAGAACCCTGGCTCTAGAGAAATTCCCCAGAATCTAAAAGGATGATCCCTCCTAGGAGCCTGGGCAATAGAGGAGAGGGCCCCGATCTTGACTTGCCCTGTAGTCAGACTGATGATTATCTTAAATATCACTATAGAGCCTTCATCCAACAACTGATGGAGGCAGAGGCAGAGAACCACATCAGAGCACTGCACTGAGTCCCGAGGTCCAGTTGAAGAGTGGAAGGAGTGAGAATATGTGCAAGGAGGTCAAGACCATGATGAGTTCACCCACTGAAACAGTCTACCTGAGCTCATGGGAGCTCACCAATTCCAGCCAGACTGGGAAGGAACAAGCATAGGACCAAACTAGTTCCTCTGAATGTGGTTGACAGTTACATGGCTGGGGCAGTGACACCAGGATTTATCCCTCCTGCTTGTTCTGGCTTTTTAGGATCCTCTTCTCTTTGGATGTATACTTTACTCAGCCTAGATATAGTAGGGAGGGCCTAGGACCTTCTGCAAGACAATGTGCCTTACCCTCTCTTAGGATTGGATGGGGATGGGGTGGGAGGGTGGGTGGAAAAATTGGAAGGAGGGGAGGGAGTGGAAACGGCTAGATTTTTTTAAAAAAAATATAATAAAAAAATTTCAGAGGACGAACCAAAAAAAAAAAAGATTCAGGGAGTTCTAAAGGGAGCTTGGGAGATATTCAAGTAGTAAACATCTCAGAAGTCTCAGGGAGTCCTCAAAAACTGACTAGATGTAAAATATCCTCTGCTCTCCAAGTTCATACAAGTAGCATGACTGCTCAGGAGGCAGAGCAGTGGAGTTCCCTCAAAAAGGCTAAGACAAGCTATACTGCCTGAGATGGCATTGTGCAGCTCCTTGAACAGTCCTTAACTTGTACAATGAGATTCAGGGTTCCAGCTTTTGTGTCCCATTGCTCATGCTGTGGTTGGCTTTCAGGGATGTAGCTGCCTTTGAGCCCTGTTCCTGTAAATAAACCCAGCAAATTCACTCGTTCACCAACCAGGACTTTGGTGGTATCTTCTCTTTGGTCTACCCTTTGTTCTCTCTGTGAGGACTTTTGAAATAAATTTGTTAGCATCACTCTGGGAAGACTGTCACAAAACAGTCTATCTGATATAGCTATTTCTCATGGATTCTCTCTTAAAGTCTTTCAGTCAGCATATTGGTTTACTGTTATTTCTTCAACTATGCATTATTTTATGATTTCCAAGTAGCCACGGAGTTCCTGTTGGTTTGGCTATAATTGTTAGTGTTTCCAAAATTTGTACATTGAAGCTTATATCGTAGTGTTAGAATATAAAGGGGATATGTGATATCCTTGGGAAATTATATGTCTCATCAATTCACCCCTTGTAAATAGAATTAAGATCATTACAGAAGAGACTTCTAGGGGCCTCTTGTAATGAAGACTCAGGAATGACAACTTTTCTGAATCTCAAGCCCTTCCTGCACTCTGAAGCCTCTGGCATCTAGAGACCTTCCTGTTTTTAGGTCAAGGAAATCTTTTCTTGACAGATTTCTGATTTCTCTCTTGAACTAGCATTGGGTAAACTTCTTCATTGACTCTCTGTCCTTAACCTGAAGCTAGATGCTCTATGACACCTTGTTTGTTTTGTTGTGGCTGTCATTCTCTGGTTCAACAGAACCTTTATGTATCCATAGCCTTGTTCCCCCAAACCCAAATTCCAACAACAATGTATGACCCCTTTAGTATTGTTTCACCTTGTGTGGAGATAATTGTGACTTCCCAATGTGCAGTCAGTGTTTGAAATTTTTTAAAATAACCTGCATTTTGGGTTGGTCATTTCTTTTTTCTTTTCTTTTCTTTCTTTTTTTTTTTTTTATTTTGGTTTTTCGAGACAGGGTTTCTCTGTAGCTTTGGAGCCTGTCCTGGAACTAGCTCTTGTAGACCAGGCTGGCCTTGAACTCCCAGAGATCTGTCTGTCTCTGCCTCCCAAGTGCTGGGATTAAAGGCATGCGCCACCACCACCCGGCTTTGGGTTGGTCATTTCTGTACCTTATTTCTCTTTAAAATAATAATAAGAAGAAACTAATAAACACACACTGGTTTCTAGTTCTTATTGATTCTTTGCTGATTATGTTCTGTGTCAAATATCTAAATTCTAGAAAATAGTATTTCCACTATACTCTAATTTGTTGGTTGAAATGGGGGAAGAATCACTCTGTGAAGAGATTTTCAAAATTCCCTTCTCTCCCTAATTCATTCCACACATCTATCATAGGAAGAGTCCATAGTGAGTGTGGATACAGCAAGAAAGACTGATTTTGATGTCTTAAGAAAGTAATATCCATGCACAACCGTCAATACCTCCAGAAATCATTTAATTCCTAAGGATAGCATGTTTGCTATTGTTCTGTGTGAATTAGGGCATCGTTTCACTACAATCCACAGATACAAACACGACCAGAAGCTTAGTCGCATAACATCAGAAGGCATCAGCATTCACATTCCTGAAGCCAATAGGTTTAGAAACCCGTGCTCTTGGCAATGTTCTTCCACGGGTGGCATCAGCCGGATATTGGCTGAACCAAGCTGGCCTTGGCTATGGTGAGTCACACACCTGCAGTTCAGCTCACGCACTCACGTGTGCTGATGTGCTCGGTTTCCGACTCATTTTCCTCCTAGGAGTTCAAACTAGTTCAGGTTCGTTTTTGTTGTTGTTGTTGTGTTTTGTTTTGCTTTTATGACAAAGCCAGATGTCAAGAACAAACCTCAGTGTTCCAGCTCACTTCCCTTCCTTGCAGCACAGAGGATGATATCATGATGGCCAAAAGCAAACTGCAAGACCACCCAGAAGCTGAGTGGTGGAGTGCTCCAAAATTACAATGGTAAAATCCTGGGCACAGAAAGAAAGAAGATTTGTGGCAATGAATGTATTCAGTTATGACATTCATTGTGTACAAGGCTGTCTTAGTTAGGGTCCCTATTGCTGTGAAGAAATACCATGAACACAACAATCATGTAAAGGAAAACTTTTAATTGGGGCTAGCTTACAGTTTCAGAGGTTTAGTCCATTATCTTAATGGTGGCATGCATTCAGGCAGACATGGTGGTGGAGAGTGAGCAGAGAATTCAACATCTTTATCTGCAGGCAGCAGGAAATGAACTCACTTATGCTTCATAGCCCACCCCTTTATGATACACTTACTTCACTAGGCCACACTTGCTAATAGTACCACCCCTGTGGACCAAGTATTCAAATACATGAGTCTCTTGGGCCCATTCCTATTCAAGACACCACAAGGGCCAAATATATTTAAAGGAAGAGACACTGAATGTTCAGAGAGTAGGAAACATTTTCAGAAAACAGTGTTACTGCAATATTCCCATTTGCAAATCTTGTCCCAAATATGAAATCTGAACTGCTGTGGATAATGGGTATAAAAGCACATCCAAAGATAACTAAAAGTCTAACTAATTGATTTTTATTAAGGACTGAAATCACCTATGTTTTCTTGTTGGTTCTCTTTTTAAAAGAGAGGAATGTTTTTTTCTGATGGATTGACAAAGACAGTCAAAAGAAGGTAACAGTAATGGTTGAAGAACTCTTTGGAGTGCTAAAAATATCTGGATTGGATATTTCCAAAGGTCTCTTTTTAAAGTTTGTAGATTGATACTAATTAAAGGGTTATTAAGTATTTTAAACTTAGAGTATCTTTAATATTGTTTTAATTATTATTAATTAATTTTATTTTTCAATTAGTTATTGATTATTATTTTAATATATTATTATATTAATAAATTTCTACTTGTTTTCCCATGCATTTATTCCCAGCACTTGGGAGGCAGAGGCAAGTGGATCTCTCTGAGTTTGAAGCCAACCTGATCTAGAAGAGTTAGTTCCAGGACAGACATCAAAGTTACACAGAGAAACCCTCTCTTGAAAAAATAAAAAGCAAGCAAGCAAATAAACAATGAAACCCATTACAGTCAGCAAAGGGAAATAATTTAGTAGTAGAACTTTGAAATGCTTTCTTAAAAAATTATTTTGTTGGAGCTTAGGGGATGACTCAGAAGTTAAGAACACTTACTGCTCATTCAGAGGATCTGGGTTCAGTTTCCAACATCTACATAGCAGTTCACAACTGTGTTACTCCAGTGTCCGTGAATCCAATGACTTCCCCTGGCCCTCAAAGGCACTGCACATACATATGGTGAAAAGACATACATTCATGCAAAAAATAAATGTATTTTTTAAAAGGAATGTTTTTATACTTCCTTAAATTTAAAGCTTTTACAAAGGAAAGCAAATTGGATACCATAAATCACTGTCCTAGTAAGCCATAGCGCATAAACAAGGCTGTCATTATTGTTCTCTAAAAGTGCATATTTATGATTTTTGAGCTATTATGTTAAAGTCTAAACTATTTTGCAGTTATCTTGGTTTGTTGTTGAATTTCATTTACAATGAATCCATAAATGAGTCATATTTTGGTACAAAACATCATACAGTGACAATATGTTGGTTAAACAGGGCACAGATACTAGCAAATGTGCAAAATATATTATCATTTTATTCTTAAAAATTAGATATAATTTTAACGCCTGGATTTTTAAATATTTTTATCTGTTTTTGAAATTTTCATAGAGTGTTTTATTTTTTCTCATATCTTTCTTCTTTATGAATATCTATAGAATCCCACCCCACCTTCTTACCCACCCAATGATGTATTTTTCTTCTGGATTTTATTTTATTTTACGTTTATTTTTTTAAAACAATCTTTTTTTTTTTTTTTTTTACATACTAATCCAAGTATTCTCTCCCTTCCCTTCCTCCACTTTTCCCACCTTTCTCTCACCCCACCCCCATTTATTCCTCAGAAAAGGTGAGGCCTCCTTGGGAAGTCAACAAAGCCTGTCTCATAAATTGAGGCAGGACCCTCCTCACTGTATCTAGGCTGAGCAAGATATCCTTTTATAGGGAATGAGCTCCAAAAAGCAGTTTATGCACTAGGGATAACTACTGGTTTCACAGTCAGTGGCCGGACAAATTGCCCAAGCCCCACAGCTGTTACGCTCATTCAGAGGGCCTGGTTCGATTCTGTGAAGGCTGGTCAATCAAGAGTCACTGAGCATTCACTAGCATGGATCAGCTGTTTCTGTGGGTTTCCCCATCATGGTCTTGGCCCCTTTGCTCCTTATCGCTCCTCCCTCTCTACATTTTAGACTCCAGGAGCTCCGCCCAGTGCTTAGCTGTGTATCTCTGCATCTGCTTCCATCAGGTACTGGATGAAGTTTCTATGTTACCAGTCTGCTTACAGGGAAAGAACAGTTCAGACACCCTCTTCACTATTGTTTAGATTCTAAGGTGGAGTCATCCTTGTGGATTCCTGGGAAATTCCCTAGTGCCAAGTTTCTTGAAAACCCCATAACGTCTCCCTCTATCAACATATCCCTTTCCTTGTTCTTCCTCTCTGTCCTTTCCCCAACTCGACATTTCTGATCCCTCATGTTCTTCTCTTCCACCCTTCCCTTCTCCCCTCCCAATTCCCTTTCACCCTTCCCACCACATTCCCAATTTACTCAGGAGATCTTGTCTATTTCGCCTTACCTATGGGATCTATGTATGTTTCTTTTAGGGTCCACCTTATTTCCAGGATTCTCTAGGGTTGTGGACTGTAGGCTGACTATCCTCAGATTTATGTCTAATATTCACTTATGAGTGAGTATATACCATGTTTGCTTTACTGGGTCTGGGTTACCTCACTCGGGAAGTTTTTCTCTATATCCATCTATTTGTCTGAAAATTTCAAGATGTCATTACTTTTTTTTTTTTACCACTGAGTAGTACTCCATGAACTCCATGATGTAAATATAAATGTAAACATTTTCTTTATCCATTTTTTGGTTGAGGAACTTCAATTGTTCCCAGGTTTTTACTATTACAAATAATGCTGCTACAAATATAGTTGAGCAAATGTTCTTGTGGTATGAGTGTGTGCATCCTTTGGGTATATGCCCAAGAGTGGTATTGTGGGATCCGGAGGTAGATTAAATTCCAAATTTTCTGAGAAATCGATACACTGATTTCCAAAGTGGCTATACAAATTTACACTCCCACCAGCAGTGGAGGAGTGTTCCCCTTACCCCACATCCTGTTCAGCATAAGCTGTCATCATTGTTTTTGATCTTGGCCATTGTGACAGGTGTAAGATGTAATTTCAGAGTAGTTTTGATTTGCATTTTTCTGATAGCTAAGGATGCTGAGCATTTCCTTAAGTCTTTTCAGGCCTTTGAGATTCATCTGTTGATAGTTCTCTGTTTGAGTCTCTTCCTCATTTTTTATTTATCAGATTTTTGTTCTTTTGATGCCAAGATTTTTTAGTTCTTTGTATATTTTGGAGATCAGTCCTATATCTGATGTAGGGCTGGTTAAGATCTTTTCCCAATCTGTAGCATTCCGTTTTGTCTTGTTGACTGTGTCCTTTACTTTACAGAAGCTTCTCAGTTTCCATTTATTAATTGTTTCTCTCAGTGTCTGTGCTACAGGGGTTATATTTAGGAAGTTGTCTTCCGTGCCAGTGTGCACAAATGTACTTCCCATTTTCTGTTCCTTGAGGTTCAGTGAGGTCTTTGATCCATTTGGATTTGAGTTTTGTGCATGGGGATAGACAAGGATCTATTTTCATTCTTCTACATGTTGATATCCAGTTATGCCAGCACCATTTGCTGAAAATGTTTTCTTTTTTCCATTTTATATGTTTAGCTTCTTTGTAAAAAAAAAAACAGGTGTTTGTAGGAGTCTGGATTGATATCAAGGTCTTTGATTTGATTCCAATGATTCTCCTGTCTGTTTTTATGCCAATACCAGCTGTTTTCATTACTGTACTTTATAGTAATGTTTGAAGTCTGGTATTGTGATGCCTCCAGAAGTTCTTTTGTTGTAGAGGAATTTTTTGGCTATCCTGGGTGTTTTGTTTTATCATATGTAGTTGAGTATTGTTCTTTCGAGGTTCGTGAAGAATTTCACTGGAATTTTGATTGTCATTGCATTGATTCTGTAGATTGCTTTTGGTAAGACTGCCATTTTTACTATGTTAATTCTATCTACCCAAGACCATGGGAGATCTTTCCATTTTCTGGTGTCTTCTCCAATTTCTTTCTTCAAAGATTTAAAGTTCTTGTCATACAATTCTTCCACTTGTTTGGTTAGAGTTACTCCAAGATATTTTATGATATTTGTGGCTATTGTGAAGGGTGATATTTCTCTGATTTCTTTCTCAGCCCATTTATCATCTGTATAAAGGAGGGCTACTAATTTTTTTGAGTTAATCTTGTATCCTGCTAAATTACTGAAATGTTTATGAGTTGTATGAGTTCCCTGGAAGAATTTTTGTGGTCACATAAATATACTATCATATTGTCTGCAAATAGGTTAGTTTGACTTCTTTTCTGATTTGCATCCCCTTGCTCTCCTTTCATTGTCTTATTGCCCTAGCTAGAACTTCAAGTACTATATTGAATAGATATGGAAAAAGTGGGCAACCTTGTCTTGTTTCTGATTTCGGTGGGATTGCTTTGAGTTTCTCTCTATTTATTTTGAGGTTGTCTTCTGGTTTGCTGTATATTGCCTTTATTATGTTTAGGTTTGTTACTTGTAAGCCTCTATGACTTTTATCATAAAATACAGTGAATTTTGCTAAAGGCTTTTTCAGCATTTAATGAGATGATCATGTTGGTTTTTTTTATTTTGTTTATATGGTGGATTAAATTGGCCTATTTTCATATGTGAAACAATTCCTGCATCTTTGCTATGAAGCCTACTCTAAGAAAGAGAATAACAGAACAGTCACTCATGAACATTGATGCAAAAATGCTCTGATTTCTTTCTTAACCCATTTAACATCTGTATATAGGAGGGCTACTAATTTTTCTTGAGTTGATCTTTAATCTGGCCACATTACTGTAGGTATTTCACAGCTGTAGGAGTTCCCTGGTAGAAATTTTTGGATCACTTATGTAAACTACAGTATTATCTTCAAATAGTGAAAGTTTGACTTCCTTCTTTTCAATTTGTATCTTTTTGATCTCCTTTTGTTGTCTTATTGCTCTAGCTAGAACTTTGAATGCTATATTGAACAGATATGGAGAGAGTGGAAAGCCTTGTCTTGTTTCTAATGTTAGTGGAATCACTTTGATTTTCCTTCATTTTGTTTGATGTCGGTTGTTGACTTGCTGTATATTGCCTTTATTATGCTTAGGTATGTTCCTTGTAACCCTTATATCTCTAAGAACTTTATCATGAAGGGATGTTAGACTTTGTTGAAGCCTTTTTCAGCATCTAATAAAATAATCATGTGTTTTTTTTTCTTTCAGTTTGTTTATGTGATGGATTACATTGACAGATTTTCATATGTTGAAACATCCCTGCATCTCTGGCACGAAGCCTACTGGATCATGTTGGATGATTTTTCTGATGTGTTCTTGGATTCGGTTTGCCAGTATTTTGTTGAGTATTTTTGCAACAGTGTTCATGAGGGAGATTGGTCAGTAATTCCTTTTCTTAGTTGAGTCTTTGTGTTCTTTGGGTATTAGGGTAACTATAGTCTTGAAAAAAAAAGAGTTTGGCAGTGTCCCTCTCCTGGATTTAATTGCATATTTTTTGTTTTATTTTATTTATTATTCAAAATATTTTAACATGAGATACTTAGTAAAGTAAAAGATTTGGGAGAGTTGCTCTTGTTACATGGAAATAATTCTTTGAATTATTGATATTAGTATTGTATATTTATTTTACACGGAAATACTGATGTGGAATTGTCACAGACACCATCTAATGTAGATACATAAATACTATGGATTGGTCATTCTCCGGCATCACAGAAACCTTGAGTAGAGACACATGATTTGAACCCTACCATTCCAGAGGTAGAAAAAAGAAGGTCAGATATTATCCTCAGCTGCACTGTGAGCTGGGAGACCCTGACTAAAGAGAAAAGAAAAGAAAAACACTTGAAGGCTTCTTGTACTGGGCTGTGATTGTTAGGCATTAGTCTTCACTTAGTAGAAGATACCTTATCTAAGTACTCGGAATTCAATGACACTGTGTGTCCACACTTCTAAAACCCCATGCATATAAATTAGGCTGATGTTTTACTATCTTTTTAGATGTTTGGTTCAGCAAAATAAATGCCCCAAACATATCAGGCTGAATCTCATGAAGTTGCTGGACTTTTTGGTATTAATTGTTCAAATTTATAAGTCACAGGGTTTTAAAGAATGAAAACATTACTGCAGAGTATACATTAACACACAGGGGTGAGTACTTACTTTATATACAGACCTGTACTTCCTCTTTTAATTTGATTTTTGTTATGTGAAATACTTTGGAATGACTGAATCTTGAATAAAGAATCCACATTTCTACTTTGCTAAGTAGTTTTATTTTTAAAGAACAATTTATTGCATTTAAAACATGTTTCACTCAGAATGTAGTGAACTGAGTTATTCTCTAACTTACAGTCAAATTGTCTCTCACAGTTATTCTGGACCTGAATAGAGTTTGTGAAAATAAATTAAGAAAATTGAATATCATTTTGATATGATATATTGTCAGAAGGCTATAAACTGTTAAAAACATTATGAGTTCATCAAACTGTGAAATATGCCATATATTTATATCTTTTGTTCAGAGGAGGGATTCTATGTATTAATATCACAGATCATCATTGGTTTCTTCCATAGTTCGATGACTAAACTAAATTTGAAAAGCAGGGGTTTTGCAAAACCTAGTTATGTACCTCAATTTCCTATACTAAGAAATGAACAAAAATCCCCAGAAAATTAAAGAAAGCTTTCAAAATTAAGGAAATTTTAACAAAAAGAGAGAGAAAAGGGGTGAAATTAAAAGAAAAGTCTTTTTTTTTAATTTATTTATTTATTAAGGATTTCTGCCTCGTCCCCACAACCGCTTCCCATTTCCCTCCCCCTCCCCCGATCAAGTCCCCCCCCTCATCTGCTCGAAGAGCAATCAGGGTTCCCTGACCTGTGGGAAGCCCAAGGACTGCCCACCTCTATCCAGGTCTCGTAAGGTGAGCATTCAAACTGCCTAGGCTTCCACAAAGCCAGTACGTGCAGTAGGATCAAAAACCCACTGCAATTGTTCTTGAGTTCTGAGGGGTGCACCCACACACTAAGACAATGGGGATGTTCTATTGGGATCTCACCAAGGCCAGCTGGCCTAGGTCTGAAAAAGCATGGGATAAATCCGGACTAGCTGAACATAGCGGACAATGAGGAATAAAAGAAAAGTCTTAAATCAAATATTAAAAAATATTTTGATGAGTATATAGATAAAAATGTATTTGGTAAAATTGCCAAAAACTTGAAAACAGCAGATATATTTATGAGAACAATGCATAAAAATGAGTGGATATGTCTAGGAATGTCAACAATAAGTAGAGTAAACAAAAAGTAGATATACATGAGTATAAATAATAAACTTTAATCATAAAATTGCTTTCAAAATTGAAGTAAAGATTTTAATGTTCTATTATACAGTAAGTTTATTTTTATGATCTCAGTTCCAGAGATAAGCAATGATTTTTAAATATTTCAACTTACACACAAAATAATGAGTTTCACCTAAACATCTTCATATACATGTTTCATTATACTTTGATATTTGTAATTTAAAGTTGCCTATACCAAAATCATCTTAAAATTTCATAGAAGTAATGCAATAGTTTTAAATTCCTAGAAATAAGAGGAAAAGCATTTCACCTACAAAGAATTAAGATAAGCAATACTTAAGTACTGTTCACTGGATACTAAAGCCATGGGAAGAGATGTCTATAAGAATCTGAACTATAGGGGCTGGAGAGATGGCTCAGAGGGTAAAAGCACTGGCTGCTCTTCCAGAGGTCCTGAGTTCAATTCCCAGATACCACATGGTAGCTCACAACCATCTGTAATGAGACCTGGTGCCTTCCTTGCCGGCAGTACTTTGTATGCTTAATAAATAAATCTCTCTCAAAAAAAAAAGAAGAAGAAGAATCTGAACTACAAACATACACGAAAGCTGTAGACTAGGTTTTTAGACATTCATGGTCTTTATGCATATGCATAGCCCTTGCCTCAGGAAATGATCTCCCTTGGTCTTGGATTGGTAGGATCAACATAATAAAAATATCAGTTCTACCAAAGGCAATCTATATATTCAATGCAATCACCATCAAAATCCCAACACAATTGTTCACTGATCTTGAAAGAAAAATAATCAACTTTATATGGAAAACCAAAAAAAAAAAAAACAGGATAACTAAAACAATCCTGTACAATAAAGGAACTTCTGGATGCAACACCATAGCTGACATCAAGTTCTAGTATAGAGCTATAGTAATGAAAACAGCCTGTTAATTGACATAAAAACAGATAGCTTGACTAATGGAATTGAATCGAAGACCAAGATATTTATCAACCCACCTATAAATACCTGATTTTTGATAAAGAAGATACAATTATACAATGGGAAAAAGAAACCATATTCAGAAATGATGCTGGCATAACTGGATATCAACATGTAGAAGAATGAAAACAGATCCATATCTATCCCCATGCACAAATCTAAAGGCCAAATGGATTCAATACCTTATTGTAAATCTGACCACCCTGAACCTGATAGAAGAGGAAGTGGGAATTAGCCTTCACTGCATGGGCACAGGGACCACTTCCTAAATTTAATATCAGTAGCACAGACAATGAGAGCAACAATAAATAAATGGGACCTCCTGAAATTGAGAAACTTCTGTAAAGCAAAGAACACTGTCAATAAGACAAAAAGGCAGCTGACAGATTGGGAAAAGATCTTCACCAACCCCATATCACACCGAAGACTGATCTCCAAAATATATAAAGAAGTCAAGAAATTAAACATCGAAATACCAAATAGTCCAATTACAAAGGAATATAGATCTAAACAGAGAATTCTCAACAGAAGAATCTCAAATGACCAAAAAAACACTTAAGCAAATGTCCAACATCTTTAGCCACTAGGGAATGCAAATCAAAATGACTCTGAGAAACCATCTTTACACCTGTCAGAATGGCTAAGATCAAAAACACCAATGATAGCTTATACTGGAGAGGATGCGGAGTAAGGGAACACTCCTCTATTGTTGGTGGGAATGCCAACTTTTGTGTGTGTGAATATGTTTGTGTGTATGTGCTTGTGTGCATATGTGTTTATGTATATTTGTATATATGTGTTTACGTGAATGTGTATTTATGTGTATATCTGTTTATGTGTGTGTGTATACTTCAGCTAAAGTAGAACAATGTAAGTTTTAATCTTGCTAAGAGCATAAATAATGCCTGTAGGTGAATGATCAATAAAGAATAGAATACACCTGTGACTTAAAAATCAGAAATATATGACAAAAGTTACAATTTAAAAAAGATGCTTAATGCACTAACATGCAATTGACAGTTTGAGGATTGGAAGACTAAAATAAGAACTTGTTGCATTTCCTCAAAGTTCTTAAAGGTATTGTTTCAATAATAACTGTAAAATTTTGATTAAGTGGAAAATGATACAAAATCAATATGTATAATATTTCTGAAAATAAATGACAAGCTCATATTTTTCTATTCTCCAAAAACTGAAACAAAATGCTGTGGAAACAGTCATTTTTCATTTGTGTTTTTTTTTGTTCTATAAAAGTGTGTCATATACATTTTAAAATTAATAATATAAAATAGAAAGAAAAGCAAATATTCCCATGGCATATGAACACTTCTTTGTTGAAACATAAATGGTTTTTACAAAATGGTACCTGAAATACTTTGTTCAAAATAGATAGCAATTTTTTTGGAGTACCTTGGAGAACATGATGATATAATAGCCTTGTCTTTCCTCATCAATATTATTTAATTATGAATATGCATCTTAGAAATAAAAAGCAAGATAGAAATTGACATCACTTCAAAATTTTAATCACTGTGTATTTTTAACATTTTATAGACCAATATTTTATCTTTATTAAATACTATCAAGTGATCCTACATTGCAATTATTTCATGTTGAATTATTCTAAAAACTTGACATTTTAATTTTCTGCCAGAGGGACATTCTATTATACTATGTAGTCTTTTAAAAGTTTTTAGGTAGGATATGTATTGATCTTTGAGAACTGTTAACAGATAACAGTCCAGATGTTTAGCATAACAGCTTTAGATGTATTTTTTTCCTCTCTCTTCTTTACCTCTCACTAAGGACCCTTCTGTAATATTGCATATGTACATGTGTGTTAACTAAAGATAAGATATGGCTTTCTAGCATTGAAACAATTACAGACGTTTTCAATATGGTGATGAAATAGATAACATGAATATCAAGCTCAGATGTCCATTAGATACTAACAAATAATTAAAATGTTTTAATTTTCAAAAACTTAAGAGATAAAAGGTAATGCATTTCACCTACAAATAATTACAAATTAATTTAAGTAACTTTGTAAAATTTACTGTGTTTGAAAACTATGCCATCATAAGGTATACTGGATTTTAGAATGGGGTAGGTGGGCATTTATTTTATTTTTGAGGGTGTATTATAATTACAAACACTTCTCCCCTCAAACCTTCCCATAGCCCCACCTAACTCTCCTTTCAAATTCATGTCTTCTCTTTTCATTGATTGTTATATTGCATGCATAGGTGTATTTTTATATACATAAATATTCCTAAATAAACCCTGTTGAGACCACATAATGTTATGTGTATGAATGTTTTTAGGGTGATCACTGGGCACAGGACAGCCAATTGGTGTGCTCTTCTTTGGGAAGGAGTACCCAACTTTCCTCAGTTGCCAACAGTTGTTTGGTGGGATTGAGCCTTCATGGGCTTTTCCCCGTGTCGTTTGTCGTGTTCATTCATATCCTCCTTGTTTGGCTCCAGTTGGAGCAGTTATACTGGGGAGACATTTATGGGTCTAGCTTCTAATGGTACGAGGTGGTACAATGTCACAGCAAAGGCCCTGTTCCTCTCTGGCTCTTACAATCAAAAGCAGGTTTCCTCATGCATTGTTCTTACGTGCACAGTATTGGGTCACACAACCCTTCACTTCTTTATGGTCCCCAGC
Source organism: Microtus oregoni (assembly GCF_018167655.1). Lineage (NCBI taxonomy): Eukaryota > Metazoa > Chordata > Mammalia > Rodentia > Cricetidae > Microtus > Microtus oregoni. The sequence continues at coordinate 31,900,089 of NW_024543069.1, read as the reverse complement.
CCTCTGTTGCTCACCCTCATTTAAGCTCTTTCACCCCAGTGTCTCCCTTTTACTTTTAAAACTCATGTGTTCTATTATTTTCTTTACCTCTCTCTCTCCGAAAATCATTTTTATTCTCATTTTTTCATTTTTTTTTTCTGGTTCTTGCCTCTACCACTCCCACATCAACTTTGAAACATATATTCTTTTATTGAAACACAGTTGCTGCATGTGACATCAAGTAGTGTTTGATTAAGGGGAAAGTTCTATTTAGTAAACATGCGATATATAGAATGCACTTGAAGGTGAGATGTGTGTCCTGTGTTAATACAAGGAGTGTGTTTTCATGGAAATTAACCTTTCCCAGATAAAGAGAACTCCAGTAATAACTACCTTGAGTGTAGTCGAGAGCCGTTCTGTTCTCAGAACCATGACTATTGCATGTGTTCTCATGTGTAGGACACTGGCTCCTCTGCCAAGTTATGTAGTGAGAGAAAAGGAATTAGTCTATATGTCCAATTGATTTTGCCTCTCTTGTGGAGTGTGTCAAATAAATTGCACTTTTCCTGAGCTCATTTAGATGGAGCATTATCCTGCTGTGTTCCGTTGGATCCTGTACAGATTCGTGATTGCTGAATTGTAACACTAATCATAATAATTATCTATGTAATAAATTCACAATATGAATTGTTACAGATGGTCACATTTTCTATCACAGGGCAATCAAGCCTATTTGTACAAATCTACTTGCTCCTGGATAAAACAAAGAGCAACATGCAAGTTTCTGTATGTTCATCACACATTATAAGTGGCAATTTAGGGCTAGTGCATCAGAGAAAATGAGACTTAGTTGATAAGCCAGAGTGCTGAAGAACTTTCAGAGAGAGAGCGTATTTGGATTTCACTATTAGTTTTACAGATATTATCATTATATATCCGATTAAATACTAAAGAGTTGTTTTCACACAGTGAGCAATTCCTTTTCTCTATCTAAAATCTGAAACTCATTTTGACAGTGGAGGAGAGGTAAATGAATTATAATTCAATATATTAGCAGAGTAAATAGAAGGTACTGAAATAGAATGCGCTGCATATTTGTGACCTAAACAAAGATGGTCCTCAGGCATTGTCTACAAGTGGAAGTAATTTGGTTTCTCTGGCCCTTTATCCAGTACCTTGTGACTTTAGTTAAGGAGCTGAATCTGGTTGCCTCTACAGTGAAGAGACTTTGCAGAGATTCTTTACCTGTGTTTCCTTGTTTCTGACTTTGAGACTTGACTCAACTTTTCTTACCAACATTTTTCCTGGCAGTGCCAAAATTTCATTACAGTAAAGGGAATATTATTTCTCCTCCAACTTTCATTTAATATTTCTTCTCAATAAAAGCAGACTTTTGCCTTATGATGGTAAACACACAGAGGAGTGCACAAAGGTAGGCTAGCAACTCTGACTGTTCTGTGTTATATATCTTGCATATACATATGAACAAATGCAAATATTTATATTTATCTATTACCTTTGCATATTTATTTCTGTATTTGAGCACATGTATGATGGCATTTAAGAATATATACAGCTGTACACATTTACATACTCCTGTTAATCTTCTGTGTATCTGTGTCTCTGTGTTTTTATATAGCTCTAGATATCAAAATGTAAGATTGTGTTATATTTGTCTGCTTTCACTTTTCAGGGCTAAGAGGATAAACCAAGCATGTTAGGGAAGTTCTCTACTATTGACGTATGTCCCAAGCTCGTATTTGTGATGTGAGAGGTTTTTTGTTTTCTTTTTATTGTTTTTATTGAGCTATACATTTTTCTCTGCTCCCCTTCAACTCTCTCCCATGGTCCCCATGCTTCCAATTTACTCAGGAGTTTCTGTCTTTTTCTACTTTCCATATAGATTAGATCCATGCATGCCTCTCTTAGGATCCTCTTTGTTGTCTAGGTTCTTTGGGATTGTGAATTGTATGTATGTATGGGTTTTTCTTTGTTCTATGTCTAAAAGCAACTTATGAGTGAGTGCATATGATATTTGTCTTTCTGGGTCTGGGTTACCTCACTCAATATGATGTTTTCTAGACCCATCTATTTGCTGCGAATTTAAGATGTCATTAATTTTCTTCTACTGTGTAGTACTTCATTTTGTAACTGGACCACATTTCCATTCTTCAGTTGAGGGACATTTAGGTTGCTTCCAGGTTCTGGCTATGACAAACAATGCTGCTATGAACATAGTTGAGCAAGTGTCCTCGTGGTATGATTGAGTATCCTTGTTTTTTTTTCAGAAAAATAAAATTCAGGTTTATTGTTGGACATTGTTATACACATACATCAAACAGGCCATACATAAATAAATAAACAAACAAACAGCAACTTCATAAACAAAAAAAGGAAGAAAAAAAGAAACCTTTTATCTTTGGCCTTTTTAACCATCTCATACAAACCAACTACTTACAGTACATCTAGGTACATACACAAAAAAAGTTACTGGAATGCTCGGAATAAGATTGGTTTTTGTTTTTGTTTTTTTTTACAAGGTTTTTTTTTTCTGCTTTGAGATTATGATGAACATGGTCACACCACAAGTAAGTTTAGAAGTAGGACAGAGAATGCTCTGAAGGCTGGTCTGATAACCCGTTATCATCAAAAATGGCTGACCCCTAACAATATGTACAAAAATATAAAATGTAAATAAAAAGTACAAACAAATTTTTCTTTTAAAGTATTTTTAAGAAAAAAAGCAGGGCCTTGGAAGTTTTGTTTTTTTCCTCCCCTGTTGCAAATTCATGTTGTGGTTTTGGTGGGTTGATAAAGAGCGCATGTCATCTGTGAGTGGCACTGCCCGCTGTGACCACGTTTAAATTCTGAGACAGGAAGTGGAGGGTGAATAGGTCATGGCGGCCTTAGTTTAGCTTTTCCTTTGCTGTCATCCTCGTCAGTCTTCTGCTTCTTGGTGTCAGCATCATCATCCTCATCGTCTTCAGCTACCCGCTTGCCTGTTGGAGACTCATCTTCCTCTCCATCCATCTTCCTCACTGTCACCTTCTTCCTCCTCCTGCTCTTCATCCCACCTTCTTCCTCTTCTGCATCTACCTCATTGTCGGCCTCCTGCTCCCCATTTTCCTCATTAGCATTGCTGTTGGCAGGTGCATCTCTTCCATTCTCTGCCTCCTCCAGAACTTTCTTCTTCTCCTTCAAGTCCTTGGTGATGATCTCCGGAACTGGTGTCCATGGCTGCGTCTGACATGGTGGGGCACGCCGGTGATCCGCTGCAGCGAGGGCGAGATGAGTTTGAGGACTCCAGCGAGTGAGCTGCCAGAGTCCGCTGCGGAGGAGGAGGAGGCTGGCTAGCAGCGAGGGTGGCTGCAGCTAGCACGGAGCAAGACCAGGAACAATGCAAAGATGGCTTTTCAGAGCAGCCAGTGGGGCTGATTGAGTATCCTTTGAGTACATAACCAAAAGTGATGTTGCTGAATATTGAGGTAGGTTGTTTGTTAATTTTCTGAGAAACTGCCATACTGATATCCAAAGGTTCTATACCAGTTTGCACTCCCACCAGCAATGGAGGAGTGCAAACTTCACCCCACATCCTTTCTAGCATAAGTTATCATCAGTGTTCTTGATCTTGGACATTCTTATTGGTTGGTATAGGACGGAATCTCAGAGTTGTTCTTTGCATTTCTCTGATGGCTAAGGGCACTGAGCACTTCCTTAAGTGTCTTTTAAATCATTTTACATTCCCATGATGAGAGTTCTCTGTTTAGGTCTGTACCTCGTATTTTATTGGATTATTTGTTCTTATGATGACCAATTTCTTGAGTTCTTTACATATTTTGAAGATCAGCCCTCCGTCCAATGTGGCATTGGTGAAAATCTTTTCCCTTTCTGTAGGGTGCAGTTTTGTTTTGTTAACTGTGTTTTTGCTTTACAGAAGCCTTTAAGTTTCGTGAGGTCCCATTTATTAATTATTTATCTCAGTGTCTGTGCTACTGGGTTTATTTTTCAGAAGTTGTCTTTTGTGCCAATGCATTCAAGTGTACTTCCTACTTTCTCTTGTATGAGGTTCAGTGTGATTGGTTTTATGTTGAGGTCTTTGGGCTTGAGTTTTGTGCATGGTGATGGATATGGATCTATTTTCATTCTTCTACGTGTTGATATCTAGTTAGGCCAGCACCATTTGTTGAATATGCTTTCTTTTCTCCATTTTATGTTTTTAGCTTCTTCGTCAATAATCAGGTGTTCGTGGGTGTGTGGATTAATATCTGGGTATTTGATTCAATTCCATTGGTCCTCCTGTCTGTTCTTATGCCAATACCAGGCTGTTTTCAGTTCTATAGCTCCATAGTAGAGTTTAAAGTCAGGGATTATGATACCTCCAGAAGTTCTTTTATTGTACAGGATTGGTTTGGCTATCCTGGGCTTTTTACTTTTCGGTATGAAGTTGAGTACTATTCTTTACAGGTCTGTGAAGAATTTACTGGGATTTTGAAAGACATTGAATGTATCGATTGGTTTAGGTAAGATTGCCATTGCCATTTTTACTATGTTAATTCTACCTACCCAAGAGCATGAGAGATCTTTCATTTTCTGGTGTCTTCTTCAATTTCTTTTCAATGATTTAAAGTTCTTGTTATAAACTTGTTTGGTTATGGTTACTCTGAGATATTTTATGCTATTTGTGGCTATTGTGAAGGATGATGTTTCTCTGATTTTGATAAAAGAGAGCTACTGTTATTTTTTTTTTTTGAGTTAATGTTGTATCCTGCTACATTACTGAAAGTGTTTACGTGTTGTACAAGTAGAATTTCTTGCTCCATTTTTGGGGGTCGCTTATGTAAACTATCAAATCATCAGCAAATAGTGAGAGTTTGACTTCTTTTTCCGATTTGTATCCCCTTTGATCTTTCATTGTCTTACTGCTCTAGCTAAAACTCCAAAAACTATATTGAATAGAAGTCGAGAGAGTGGACACCCTTGTCTTGTTCCTGATACCTGTGAGATTGTTGTGAATTTCTCTACCCAAGAACATGAGAGATCTTTTCAGTTTCTGGTGTCTTCTTCAATTTATTTCTTCAAAGATTTGAAGTTTTTGTCATTCAAGTCTTCCACTTGTTTGGTTAGAGTTACTCCAGGATATTTTGTTCTATTTGTGCCTATTGTGAAGGATGATGTTTCTCTGATTTCTTTCCCCATGGGATTTTTTTCTAGTTCTATTAAGTCATTATTTTTTAGATACTGAAGATTTCTACTGGTCCATGTGGTTATATACTGTACCATCTGCATTGTATTTTGAGAACTATTTATTTGAAATACCAGTAGTATAATTGTTTTTTATTAAATGTTTCATATATACTAACTTACATGTCAAAAATTTAATTGTATCAACAGTCAACAATTATGTGACTTGAAATCTGAAGAAACTAGATTCTTTTCAGAAAGTAACCACATGAACTTTCTGTTAAATCTTAACTGACTGTTCATTTGCTTCCCATTTCTATTCTTATGTAAAGTTTTCCAAATCAAATGTAGTCATTAGGCTTTTTATCTCTAAGTTTGACGTGTTTCTATTTCTCAAAGTTTTGGTTTTCTCCTTTTTATTGTAAATAATAAATACTTAAAATTCTCAGCTTTCTAATTTTTAAACCAAAGAGTCAGAAACTTTCTTTTGGAAGAATAAGAAGATATCATTACATTTAAAGTATGATAATGAATAACAAAGATAATAGACTTTTGTCCCTTTTAATGCTTCATAGTAAGCTAAATGATTTTAAAATGTTTAATAATTTACTTTTAATATTTTTCTAGATATCAAAGCCTGCATATAGTAATATGTAGCATATAAATACATTCTTGGAAAGTCCAAATCTATATTTTTCTAAATTTCTGGCTTCAAATATGTACAGTTTCCAAAGAACATTATTTTTAATCTAAGTTACATATTCATTTTTGTAAATTTCAAGAATTAAAGCTACAGTAACTCCATTTTTTTTGTTTCATCACACATTTTCTGTTCTGTGTTCTCTGTAGAATACTTGCAGTTGTTACATTCTTATATAGATAGTACAATTTTCACTTCCATTTTCAGAGTAGGAAGTTGAGAATTAATACCTTTACTTAATTTGCCCTACCCATGTCATAAAAATAGACAAGTATTTGTCATCTCAGGCCAAGAGCAGAGATCTTCTGCATAGTTGCTTTCAAGAAAGTATTTAAGGGTCTTATAGTCATGGATCTATATCTAGAACATAGAATTTGTTCTTACAGGTTAAATTTACCAGCATGCAAATATAGAATAGAATTTGTCAATGATGCATTGACGTATTAATGACAAAGGCAAAAACATGGTAAAGGTCTTTGAAAGACCATTTCAAAAGATGGGTATATAAAAGTCCTTAAAACAAAACAGTGGAATGTAAGGTGTTGGGAGGTAGCTCATAGAGCAGTTTTCCATGGCTCATGAGAACTTATGTTCAATCTCTTGAATCCATCTGAAAGAGCCAAACATTGTGATGCATGCCTGTAAACCCAGATCTAGGTCATTAATTGCAAAAGAATCTCTGGTGTTGTTGGCCAGACAGTCCAACAAGTAATAAGTGAGTTCTAGTTCCAGTGGAAGACCCATTTATAAAATAATGTGGAGGGCGATAGAAGAGGAATTCCAATATCGACCTTGTGTTCCCACATACCCTTTATACACATGTACATGCACATGTGAGCACACAATCGTAAACAAATGGCTAAGTGCACAACTGGCAGAACAGTAGAAACGACATCCTGCGGGTTACCTGGTCTAATACATATCATTCACCTCTTTACCAGATGACAATAAGTAAATACATAGTTTCTGATGTCTGAGATTTTTTATTAATACTAGAAGACAAATAAAATGCTTTCTTTCTTGATGAAGTAATCATTGCCTGCGGTTCACAGATAGTTTCCTGTGCCTTCTTCATCTATTTGCCTGTACTGGGTGATTTTCCTTTATAGAATTACCAATTCCAATTTCTGACATCTTTTTTGTGGTCATGAAGTCATTCAAACCCTGATGTTTCATTATCTTTCATTATTTCCACCTAAGCCATACTCTTGGTAGCAGCCGGGGTGAGGGAAAGAAGCACTCCTTTCTGGTACTGTCTACAGCAGCCTGAGAAATTGTGTTTGAGACCTCTATTCAAGCCAAGCCAGGGTTCTTGACTCCACTGTAGAAAATATTTTCAAGAGAAAACAGTACGAAGCAGACATGGTGTTTACTTCAAGCTTTTATAATAAGTTGAAGCATGAGGGTTAATAGAAAGAGAGGCACACAGGGAATAAACACAGGTAAGCATGGGTGTGTGCTGACAGACTTATGCTCATCTCTGCAGAGCCAGATGCACAGTGTTGGTGGTTTCTAAATAGTATTGTTTATAGGGTTCTGTCAATACCCTCTCCCCGCTTTCTATCTTTTAGATAAATGAGATCTTAGAGTGGTTTTGGAGGTGATTTGGGTAGGATTGCTTCTGATATAATAAAGTCAGGGTAACAAGGCATGTGCATGGAGGTTAAGACATACTTTTGCTTTATGGGTTCTTGAAAATTAGAGGATTTCAAGGCGGGAAAGAAGAAAATCCTTAATTGATCACATGCTATGCCTTAAATATGTTTCCTGGTTATTTTAACATTGATACTTGAAACCTATATACAAAAGTATTCCTATCTTTCTGTAGGCTGATTTGTTAATTTGTTAATTCAACTAGAATTTTGACTCATACCTTGAAAAAGACTTCATCTAGATTCCAGAGTAAAGTCTCGTTTGACTCCCCATTGACCTTTAGTTTTCTTGTCTGTCTGTCTTGTCTTGTTGGATATCCCACTCTACACCAAATCAGTATTAGTTTATTAGGCATTAGCTTAATATTCCTCTTTAGCACACACCCGTTCAGATGCAGCTTCTGCTTTTAAGAATGAAAAATGTGTGTTCATTGCTACTTTGAATGTTTATTATGCTCTGGTTTTCTATCTTATATTCTTGAAATAAGCAAGAATCTTTAAAAGTGCTTTAGATCTAGCTGAAAGGTACCAAAATCTTGGCCTTTCATCTACTCTTACATGATTCCTCTTTCAAAGTCCACTGGCATTCTGATAAGAGAGTGCGCTTCCTCCTTTGGTCTCCATTTAGGAAAGCCTTTCATTCACTGTGGTTCGTAATAAACCTGGACAGAGACAGTTTGGACAAGCTTAGGGATAGTGTGCCCTTATTGCTGAGTGCACGGCTCTAAAATCTTTAATACTGTGAATTTACCATCAGTGGTTGACTCTAAACAAAACAATATACTAATTTCCGACACCTGAAAAGATTTTAAATATGCTGAAGCTCTTTTATGTCAATTACAAAGTGAAAAATACCCATTTTCTTTGGAAAAATATAAGATTCGTGGTTACTCAGTTACTGTTACACTGAGTTTGCATCCAGGCTTTTGTGTGTATATTATACTGCAAGTGAATCTTATGACTTGAGCCACAAAGTTTGTATGTGTCTCCTTGCTTCTTATTTACTGATATTAAACTATACGCTGGATGTAGTTGTCTTGAAAACAGGCATAAATACTCATGAGCATTCTCTTGTGGAAAGATAACACATAAAGCTAAATGTTACCTGGAAGAAAAACTCCTCTTAGAAAAGGGAAAAAATGTGAAAGGTGGTTCTGTGGCAGTAAGCTGGAATCAGGATGGTAATGACGGCACAAATTGATGATCAATGTCCCTGGAATGTCTTGATTCCCACTCTCTACAGATCACAGTCATGGTTATCAGGATGCTGTGCCTTAGAACTCGTCGTTTATTGGCAGTGCTGATGTGCGTTCTTGATCCATTTAAACTAGGGCTAGCTATTTTCATCATGTTATCCCAGGAAGATGAACAGAAGACATTCCAGAGAAAAAGCTGAGAGTGAAAATGGTTCACACACAGGTGCTTCAGCTACAGTGGTGCCTTTGTGTTTGGGGGTATAATGCACGCCTTCAACAGAAATCCCATTTTTCACATAATGTAATAACAACTGCCGTGATATAGTGATTGGTATTATCAAAAGTGCTGTGAGAGAATTGCTGTTATTATGAAAATCCTATTAGCAAGTCTCCGTGTGCTGGACATGCAGGGCAGATTTATTAAACAACCCTCTGCAGTCACAGTTTTACCAGCTAGGAAATACTATATCGTAATGTAGTTAATAAATGTGTCTAATTGCAGTATATAAAAGTGAAACACGGAATAGCTTGGATTGGCTTCTACGAGTGCCGAGACTATTTTGAGTAGATGTGATGAAGGAGAGACAAGCCTTGCACCCCACTTCTGTGCTGTCATGTGTCAAGTGACAGACCTTTAAGTGCACAGTCAGATAGACTAATAAAATGTTGGATCTTTTATAAAAAGCTGTCAGTAGATGGCAATGTGACTGTGTTATACTGCATTTTTATACCCTATGGACTGAAAATCTTGAGATCATTCACATTTGCTGTGTAAATTACTGTAACCCCCCCAAAAGAATTCCAAGAGCCCTTTTAGCCTATTCTTTGAATAATTGATAGTTAACAATGAAAAGCCATGCCTAGAATTTCCTAAGTGATCAAAGTTGTTTTAATTTTCCAGTGGTCAGGATTGAATAAAAATAATGTTACAAACTATACCATCAATAACCAGGGAACTTAGAGAGGTTCTCAAGCTCCAGTACTTTGAACAATCTCTACTAGCATCTCCCTTAAGCATTGCAGCAAGCCATGGCCCTTTGGCACCGATTTATTATTGGCTCCAGAGGAATGAGCTACATTGAAAATGATCCTGTTATGTTCTTTTTTCTTCCATCTTTTCCATGCTTTCCTGCCAGATAAATAACCTTTGCTATTTTTGACATTGTTTACGTAGACATCTCTGTTGCATGTAACGTGTATGCCGTAATATCAAATAAGTCTGCAAACTTAAAAGCATGTCATGCAGTTTGTGTATGCTCTAAGTGGATACATTGTGGGTTAAAAAACTCAAGGAATTAATATGAGGGGATGTGCTTAGTCTTATTGCAACTTGATATACCATGTTTGGTTGTTATTCCTGGGAGGGCTGCCCTTTTATGAAGGGAAACAGAGGAAAAGTTCTTAGAAAGGGGGAGATGTAGGAGAACTGGAAGGAGAGGAAGGAGGGGAAACTATGATCAAGATATATTATATGAGAGAATAAATTAATTTTGAAATAATTATGGAGTCTAGAGAGAAACCCTGGTTGGAATTTTTGTCTCCTAGACCCTGAATATTCTAATAAAATTTTGAGCCATTCTAGAAGGGAAATAAAAAGATTTGGTTTTATGCAATATTTTAAGTTTATTGAAGTCTAATCTTGTATCTTCTTTTTAGGGTGTGAGTGTCAAAGATAAAGAAACAATAGAACTGAGAGTCTATCAAAGGGCTGTGAGGTAAAATAAGAAGATGCTGGTCATTCCAGTAAGACAGTAGTTCTCAACCTCTGGGTCACAGCCTTTCAAACAAGGATTACATCAGCTGTCCTGCCTATCAGATATTGACACTATGATTCATAACAGTAGCAGAACTGCGGTTATGAAGTAGCAGTAAGAATAATTACATTGTTGGGGGTAAATTGTACACAAGGAACTGTATTAAAGGCTGCAGCATTGGGAAGGTTGAGAACCCCTGCACTAAGAAGTAAGAACTAAGACTAATGCCATCTATTCAATAATCCCCACTACTGTTTTATCTGTCAGATGAGTGCACATACCTAATAAACATGTTTGAATGACTTTTTATGTGTATGTTTATATATACTTCTTCCTGGAGAGCATTTGCAAGACATCTCTCACTTCAGTTTGTTAGCGATCTCCAAATGGCAGCAAGATGGATGCAAGTTCTGGGACCTACTCATTCTAAGGTCCTTGGAAATGATTTATGTCACTCCAAAATGCAAAAAAAAAATATCAAACAGTTCAGATTTCAGAACCTTGGAATTAAAAGAGGTGTTTTCTTGTAATAGCTCCTTTGGAAAAGTCTTCTTTAATATAGTCATGAAAAAAATCCATAAATCAGAAATAATCTTTAGCTTTGTATTTAAATACCTGGTGGAAGAAAGTATAGTTTTGGTACTGTTTAAAAGCAAACACAGAATCCCTGATAAAAATAAATTTAAATTTATATATGTATTTGCTAATAAAATAACAAAATAACATCATTATGGAATTCTGATTCTGTATTTAATATTAATAGTTCTTTTAAATGATAGATTTTAGCTATTTTTCAGTTCTTTGTTGTAAAGGTAAGCACCCTAAAACATGAAGCTTCATTTTCTCCATTAAAACTAGGAGAAAATTTTCTCCCCTTCACTGTGTCAGAATATTTTATTATAGAAAACTGCAATTACATGTTTACACTTTTAAAATGTGCTCAAATCATTTTGTGGAAAAAAAGAGTAGATATCTGTAAGATGAACTTTTACTACATTGATGCTTTAGGGACTTGTGGTGAAGCTTCTACTTGAGCACTAGCTCCAAGTGTGATGATATAAATAAGTCTTTAACAACAGGGCTTCACCGTCAGGTTGTGAAGGGAAAAGGACAGACTTGGAAACAGCCTACAATATTTGGGGGAGGATGTTTATGAGAACCCTTTGGTCAACCATGCAACATTATTTAACCAATTCCTGGCAATAGTTTTACTAGGTGTCATAAGATGTGTCATTGGGACATTATTAATTTCATATTTCTGAAAAATACTGTGCATGCTAACCAGAGGAGAAAAGTAATAATCTATTATCAACCAGTTTCAAACCCTGTAACCTACAACACTAATCTACTTGAATGTCACATTGGGGTATTAGTGGCACAAGGAGAATGGGACCCACCAACCACTTTTTGATTTAATTTTAATTTTAGGCTCACATCAAGAGATGCAGCCCATACCTAACACCATTAAAATGTCCAAGAACCTGAAATTAGACAGGTTACAGACCCTAGGGGAAACTTCCACTGCTATTCTCCATAAGGAACATGGCAATAAAAGGTCTCCCAGTGACATAATACTGTACCTATAGGTCAGTATATTGTTCATGTCTCATCAGAGAACTTTCACCTGTACAATATGCAAAGAGTGAGCCATAAATGAGATGTCTTTATTAAGCCCTCCCTGCTAAAGTTTGGGGATCTGTGCAGAAGAGGAAGGAGAAATATTGGGAGATGATGAAATAGTGGGTGACTTCGATGTAACAGCATCTCCCAGACACAATTGTGATGATACACCTAGGAATCCACAAGAACTCACAGCATGCATAAGACCTATCCAACCAAGTTTATGCTAGACACAAACCCAGCACGAAGAAGGGAAGAATTAACAAAACTCCCACCTCAAAATGAAGACTTATTCAAATTAATTCTTATTGGGAAAGGGGAAATAAGTTTTATCTAATTGAGAGATCTTCGATATATCAACATCACTCCAGAGCAGGTCCCATGTTTCATTTTGTGTGTGTGTGTGTGTGTGTGTGTGTGTGTGTGCATTGTGAGTTTGTGTGCATGCATTTTGCTGACATTTATTTGGGTTTTTCTGGTTTTTTTTTGTCTTCTTGGTTTTCTTGTTTTTGAGAGAGATGACCAATGTGAAGTTAAGTGGGGATGGAGATTTGAAAGATCTGGGAGGGAGAAAAATTAGATCAAAATATAGTTTATAGAAATATTTTCTCTAAATATTTTTTTTCCTCAAGAATTTGGAAGCAGTTCTTTGAAACATGAATACCAAAGGAGACAGTACACCCAGTGAACATAATTTCCCTGGAAGTCATCATATTCCCTCTCATGAAACTTTCTAATATCTGAAGATGTTAAACTTGCTCTTGCTGATGTTTTGACAATGATGTTCAACTAACTCAAGTGGTCATTCAAATAGCTAAGTGATGATAGGAATGCACCCATGTGTTCCAAGTAGAGCTTTCAAGTTCTCTTATTTGAGGACAAATTCTTTTTTTCTTTTTTTATTAAAACTTTTAAGTTATTTTGTATACCAACCAGTTTCCTCTCCCTCCTCTTCTCCCATTCCTTCCCTCTACTACTTTCTGCACCTTTATCCAGTTCTCAGAAAGGGTAAGGCCTCCCACGAGGAGTTAACAAAGCATGGAATATCAAGCTGAGAGCCAGATAGACAAATAAGGCACATACTCATTCATAAAGGGATACTAGGTGCAAAGCAAAGATAACAAAGCTGCAGTCCCAACCCTAGGTAACAGGAGCTCTCTAAGAGGGATGCATGGATTGCCCTGCAAAAGGAAAACAGATAAGATCTTACTGGGCAAACTGGGGATTTCAGGGAGAAGGGAAAGAAATGTGAACATGAGGTATCAAGATGACCAAGTTGGGGGAGGGACAGAGGGAGAGCAATGAAAGTGATTCCTTGATAAAGGGAGTCAATTTGGGATTAGGGAGAAATCTGATGCCAGGAACTCCCAGGAAGCAACAAGGATGACCCCAACTAAGACTCCTAGTGAAAGTGGAGAAGGTGGCTGAACTGGCCTTCTCCTGTAATCAGATTGGTGACTACTGTAATTGCCATTGTAGAATTTCCACCCAATAACTTAAAGAATCAGATGCAAAGATCCACAGCTAAGCACTAGGCTTAAATACTCCAGGGGTCCTATGAAAGAGAGCAGGACGGATCATATGAGCAAGGTGGGGAGGGTCAAGATCATGATGATCATGACTGGGAAACCCACAGAGACAGTGAGTGATGTAGAAAGGTCTTCTATCTATCTGTTGCTTTCATTGGTTAATTAATAAAGAAAACTGCTTGGCCTGATAGGTCAGAACATAGGCAGGCAGAAAAGGCAGAACAGAATTGTGGGAGAAAGAAAGCAGAGTCGGGCTGACACCATGCTTCTCCTATCCAAGACGGATGGTGGTTAGACTCATGCCGGTAAGCCACAGTCAAGTGGCAATACAGATATTAGAAATGGGTTAGATCAATATGTGAGAGTTAGCCAATAAGGGACTGAAGATAATGGGCCAGGCAGTGTTTAAATGAATATAATTTCTGTGTTGTTATTTTGGGTGTTAAGCTAGACATGCAGGAGCCGGGAGGGATGAAAAGCAAGCCTGCTCTCCTCATCCCAACAAGTGATGTTCATTCTGATGTAATGCATAGTCAATAAGAGTTTTCTTTCTTCTGTGTCCTGTGTAGAGGCAGTGAGTAGAGGGTAAGCTTTGTTTTAATTACATTTCCCCAACAGGGTTTGGATCTGATTTTCTTGGCTTGGATTTTCTTCCTATGAACCAAATTAAAGCTGTACCATTGCCCAGAGCAAGAAGAATCAGACTCAATGATACCAATTTCTGTTGAAGATGGTTGCAGTTTATCTCCATACTCATTCATTCTTCATTAAAAGCAATTATATTTCTTTTTACCATGCCCCTTGTTTGTCAGCTGAGAAAGGAAGTGAGTTCGAAGAATGTAAGGTATCAGGTGAATGTTTTAATTTTGCTTATTTTTTAAGTTTTTTTGAGAATTTCTTGCATGGATAATATAGTTCCATCATTTTTCACATCTCCCTCTGTCCCCAAGACCTTCCACATCTCTCCATGTCTTCTCAAAATTCATGACTACTTCTTTTTTAAAATAAAAAAAATATTTAAAAATATGGATTTTAAAAACCTTTCAATGTATTACATTTACAAAATTGTCTGAGATTTTTAACTAAAATTCTCTTTTTAACTAAAACAAATGACTTTAGTGCTGGAGAAATGGCTCAGTGGTTAAAAGAACTTGATGTTTGTGCAAAAGACCTAATTCATTAGTTATCACTTACATGGTAACTAACATCCATCTAACTCCAATTCTGGGAGATCTAATACTTTTTTTCGGGTTTTGGGGGGACACCAGCCATGCACATAGTCTAGTACATACATCCATAAAACCACTTATTCAATAGAAAAAGAATCAGTGAATTTTTAATCAATCAATCGGTAAACTTCGTTATCTACATATTTTTATTAAATAAAGCCAAAAGAATTATAAAATTAAAAAATATAAAAACTAGTAGAACACTAGAATTCTATCTTTCCATTTTTAAAGTGGGTCTTCTTTATCATTAAAAATAATTTATACATAGTTCTTATTATAACAGACATTTCTTTGTGAGGAAAACACACAAGACACACTTATAGGTTGCTTTTGGATGTGCACACTAGAGTAACTGAGCTCTATATAGCTTAAAGCATCCTTTCCTCAAATATCTTTGAAGTTGTTCTTTAATCCTTCATTACATCAGACAGTTCTCTGTCTACATCACATAGAAATGTGAGTAAGAAAACTTGTTCTGTTAAATGAAACTTTAGTAATTATTTTAAATAAAATATCTGGATTAAAAAGTTAGAAATATTCAGATTTGCAGAATTTTTTGGAGACCAGCTAAAACACAAAAATATATGTTGTCTTTGTCTATGACAATATTTCTACAGTTTAAAAAGATTTTATTGTCGTTTTACATCTAGAAGAATCATAAAACATTCATGATACTATCTTGTATTTTATCATTTTTGTTATGCTCTTGTTTTAAAACACTATAGTAGACAAAACCAAGTCTACTAAGCTTTTAAAAATAATTTGACAATCACTTTTAAAGCATAGACTTTGTTTTTCAAGACAAAAGTTAAAGGAATGGCATCTGTAATCTAGACACTCTTACTATCTGAACTTTACATCCTCAGGGACTCTTAAATGCTTGCAGATTAGGGTTAGATTGAACAGTGCTCAAGGACAATTTTCTTTGGACTTTGAATAATATGGCAGATTGGCCTAAGTCCGCAAAACCATAAAGTCATTAATCTGTTTCCAAGAAACATCTTCAAAAATATGAAATTAAAATAAGGCACCATTTGAATTAAATATCTTTGCATTCCTTATTTTAAGAACAGTATGCAACACTTTATATTTAGTTTATTTTTCTAGAATATTCTCTCGTGAATTAACTATGAAATTCACTAGTTTATGAAGACAGAGATTTTAATTCATCAAGTGTGTTTTCTTCATTTCCTCAAACTTCATGATGCCCACGGTATTCGAAGTATTATTGGAGGGAATATTTGGAGGCAAATTAAATCACAGGTTTAACTATGAAAAGTAAAAGCATCTCAAATCTCCACATGCTTCTTTTCATGTAGTTACTTAGACTTTTAGAAATAGCTATCATATCATGCTGAGGAATTAATATCTAAAGGTTAAATTGAATCAATGTCCTGCAGAGTTGGAACCATCCTAAAAATCATTAAATTGGTTTCTTCTTTCAGTCATAACTGCATACCTTCAGATATGCAAAAATAATCACAAGAGAATTTTGAGGATTAACCATCTATTTTCATATTAGATAGCTTTGAGTCTAAAAGAAACTGGTGACACATGCAGAACTGTTACTTAAGAAATTATTTT
Organism: Microtus oregoni; assembly: GCF_018167655.1. Classification (NCBI taxonomy): domain Eukaryota; kingdom Metazoa; phylum Chordata; class Mammalia; order Rodentia; family Cricetidae; genus Microtus; species Microtus oregoni. The sequence continues at coordinate 31,883,665 of NW_024543069.1, read as the reverse complement.
CACATGGTGATTCATGTCTTTCAACCCAGAACCAATAAGAGTTAATTGAACACAATGATTCTCCATTCCCCAAATTTACCAGTGGCACATAGCTCAGCGATGAGGGATATGGCATCCTGAAGCCATCATCTACATCTAACTGTTGACTGATCCTGTCTTATATACTTCAATGGAGGCATGCAAGGAATTCATAATATGGAATCTCTCTGTGTATACTGTGAATGTTCTATTGCCATTGTTTAATAAAGAAGCTGCTTTTGGCCAATGGCTTAACAGAATATAGCCAAGCTGGAAAGTAGGTGGAGTCAAGGAGAAGCCATGTTGCCACAGCAAGAGACAGATGTCAAAATATCTGATGGAACCTTACTGCTAAGCCACAGCCACATGGCAATACACAGATTAATAGAAATGGGTTAATTTAAGATGTAAAAACTAGCTAGAAATATGCTTAAGCCATTGACCAAACAATATTGCAATTAATGTGGTTTCTGTATGATTATTTGGGGTCTGGGTATCCGGGAACGAACAAGCAGCCTTTGCCAACAAGTTCATGATTACAGTTGCTAAGTCTTGCCTGGAAAAGATCTCACAGCTCTTTTTCCTGTCTTGCAGCTCTGAACTTCTTTCTGCCCATTCTTCAGTCAGGGCATGATTTGAATGAGAATGGCCCTCATAGGCTCATAGTTTTGAGTACTCGGTCTGCAGTTGGTGGAATTGTTTGGGAAGAAATAGGAAGGTGTGTTCAAGGAGGTGTGGTTCTGGGGTTGGGCTTTGAGGTTTTAAAAGCCTCATTCTATTACCAGACACTCACTCGCTCTGCCCTCTGGTTGTAGAACAAGATGTGAAATGCTTAGGTAATCTTTTGCTCTGCCATCATGGACTCTAAGCTTTTGGAAAAATAGGCCAAATTAAACACTTTTATTTCTCAAGTTACCTTGGCCAGGTTGTTTTAACAGCTGTTTTTCCTTCTCTTTTTTAAAATTTTATTTGTTCTTTTCTTACAAAAAAATGTAACTTTAAACTTAACTGTTAAATTTTTGTTATTATAGTATGATTATAACATTTATTCCTTTCTTTTTCTCCTCCCACAAATTCTTCCATATACACCTCCATGTTCTTCTTCAAATTCATGACTTTTGCTTTTTGTTATTGCATGCATTTGTAATTTTTCTTCCCTGGTAGTCCACACAGAACTTTCTGGGACTATGAAAGCTAGCTGACATGACGGAAATTTCCAGTTGAATTCAAAATTGATTTCTCTCCATCTTGCAACCAAACCATTTGTTGTCTTCAGTAGTAGAATCCTCTCATCTTGTTATAGTGGGCAACCAAAAGTAAGGGGAAAAATCTGTATTATTTTGGAGAATATCTGAGACTTGCAAGAAGATATCCCACAGATGGCACTGAGAATTTTTAAATACCTATATTTTCTTGGGAACAGATTTTCTAGTATTACCAGCTATTTTCTAAACACACACACACACACACACACACACACACAAACAAACAATTAAATTGGTAGAAAGATGATAAGTTTTGAGATTTTGTTTCCTTACTCTGTTCCATTTTGGTTAACCACGTCTCTCCTTCATCTTCCTTATTTTATACCTCTCATACTTACTTAATCTTTTCCACCTCTAGTACTTTCTGGTTCTTCTTTTATATTTAATATCCCTCTCCTTTATGGCAGGCACCATACAGTGTCCTTTTTCTAGTTTCATGGCTGCAATAAGAACACGAAGTTGAATATATGAAATAGAAATTTGAAACTAAGTCCTCCAAGAAGAGATTTTTAAATATCGTTATTCCAAGTTTCTGTAAAACTGTTTGTGGTAATCAATAAGTAATGGAGATCATTTAGAGAAAAAACTTTAATATTATAGAGAACATTAGCAATGGAATATACATGAACTATGCACTAGTAGCTTTTTAGTAAAGAACTAAGCACTTTACCTCTTCAGTTGCTGTTGTCAGAATATTTTTATCACATAAACAGGCAAATAAAGCAAGACCATGAACAAAGGCAAAGTCTAAGAAAGTGAGAGCAATGCAGAGCTTCCTGCTTTCCTCTTCTGGTATGACAGAGATAATTGGTATTTGAATTATGTGAATTAAGTTCATACATCCATGGCACTATTTTATCTGTGCTTCTGCATTTAGACCATGTTTGGGGATCTAATTTAGAAAAAATTCTGAGACTGTAAATGTTTATGATTTTGTATTATTTTATTAGGGAAACTTTCATAGCTATAAAGGATGATATTCTCAAAATGTGAACATAGAAATCAAACCAGATAAATCCCACAAATGTTAATAATAACATTTCCATATCTCACCTTAGCTAAAAAGTAGGTAGAAAATCATTAGTCTAAAAGTATATGAAATAGAAAATATAAATTTGATGTATTTAGGAATCAACAGAGATTTACTGATTTTCTGTAGATATAGCCTGTACGATCAAGCACTGTGACTTTCTAGTGTCCTTGACTCCTACAGTTGTAGCAAGAGGTTTTATTCACTACCAAGGTTTTGAAGTATCCCAGTAAGAGGTAGAGAACGTATTAAATTATTTTCTATGCACAAGTCATTGTGGAAGCACATTTTATATCATGGTCAAATCTGGTTATTCCATCCCTGTGTCTCCCTCTACTTAGGATTCCAGTAACCAAGCTATATCAAAGGAGTTAATTTAGTTTATATGATTCACTCTATATACAGGCATTACTTTGCAAATCTGAACAATTGTACTAAACATTATGGACCTCATTAAAGTTCAAAGAATTCCTAAGTCTAAATAGACACAATTTCTTTTCCGACATGAGACTCTGATAGTGACAAATCAAATAAAAATAAGGTGGCAGACTACATCAGACAATCAAATGGGAAAATACCATTGTGGTAGATCATCAGTATTCTTGGTTTCATGACCACATCCACACATACACACACTTTTAAATATGGGTTCCAAGTCTAAGAGATAATGTGTAATATTTGTCATTCTGAGACTGGCTAATTTTTCCAGTTCCATTCATCTCTATGCAAATGTCATGATTGATTTTTCTTTAAAAATTATTATTATATTTGTTTATTTTATGTGAGGGTATGCACGGTGCACATGCCACAGTGTTCATTGAAGGACAGAAGTCAACTTGTGGTAGCAATTTTTTTCTTCTAACTTGTGAGTCTTAGGGTTTGAACTCGTGTTCTCAGGTCTGGCTGCAAGTACCTTTACTCACTGAGCCTTCTCTCCAGCTATTGATTTCCTCTTTCTTTACTAATAAGTAAAATTCTGTGCATATAATGTTTTTATTGCCCTCTCATCTGTTTATCAACATCCAGGCTTTTTCCTAGCTATTATAAATAAAGCAGCAACCAAAATGAGTATAAAGTTGTCGCAGTGGTGTGTGTTTATGTGTGTGTGTGTGCTTGCGTACATTATGAAACTAGAAAGGGTTATGAAAAAGAAGGAAGAGATCTTAAGGGGAAGACAAACAAAGAAAAAGCGACATGAAAACAGAAAAAAAGGGACTGTTTGAGAAGAAATGACCAGACAAGATTGAAGCAGACGACAAAGAGAAGGAACTTGGAGAAAAGAAACAAATTAGGAGAAAGGATAATGGCTCAAATGACAAAAACAGTATAACAAAAACTGACTCTTTGTATGCTGTTAAGACTTCATTCAAAGAAAGTCACAAGAAAGTCATGACAAAGCATCATCAAACCTGAGACTAAGAGGGAGTGGAAACATCCCTCCCCAAGGACTTACAGGCAGTTACTTATTGTTGGAAGAAAGAGCGCCATTTTCTTCAGTGTTATGGCTACTGATAAGTTGTTCTTGCTCCAGTACAGACTTAGGCAAAAAAATTTAATCAAACACATAAAAAAAGGCGTTGAAATAAGAGCTGACTTTTTGAGAAGAATCCCAGTAAGTGAGTGAAAGGAATGAGAGAAAACGAAATGATGCTAAAAAAATAAAAGTTTCTCACATAAGTATACAAACTGTTAATAATAAATTATTTTAAATGTTTAGAAAAACATTAAGGTTTTATTCAAAAGTTTTAGACTCACTCAAAGCTGGAAACATTTTAAGTGACAAAGAAAGGAAACCCATAATTAACTTGATAAATAAAATTTTATGCAACAAACTCAAGAAAAAAAAGTTTCTTAACCTTCCCAATCAATTTAAGGAATGCAAATTTTGTACTTTAACCAGCAAACAAACAAAAGCAATGATGTCTTCCTTTTTTACTTTGTTTTTAGTTTGTGATACAAAGCTAAGTTTTATTTATCTCGATATCTATCATTGGCATAAAATCCCCATCCCCTTATTTTTATGTCAGGTTCTTGCAGACCTGACATAGCCAATTTCCTTGGCTTTTGAAAGCTGGGATAACAGATATATATATATATATATATATATATATATACACATCTAGCAATGGTTTCAGATTTAATGATTTCTCTCTTACATTTCTTGAATTTTGTCAGTGTTAACACAGTTACCAAGTCAATGAAATCAAAACTGAGGCATTCCATTACCTGGTTATTATCAAGGATATCTTGCAAAATCGTTACCTTGAAATAGATAATCAAGCTGTGTGTCAAGCAAAGGAATGAATGAAAAATGAATATGCTGCTTACTAGAAAAGTAAATTGTCACAAAAAAAACCCTTTCTTTAAGAATTTAGAAATAAATAGAGCCATAAGAAAGTAATTTCTTCTTCACTTGAGTACATAAATCAGGTAACTGATATAAATCAATGTACACAATGTCAACATTAGATTATGGTTCACCTATTTTTTATCACATTTTATTTATTTGTTTTAGTGGATTATGAAGGTGACAAGGTATGTGGAAGTCAGTGTTAAGTATTTTTTCTTAGCCGACAAACCTCTCCAACAACACAAACAATCCCAATCAGACCAAATCAGACTGAATTAAAAGACGCCCATGTTTAATGACTGCCAGCATTCCTGGATGGCCCTTTAGGAAACATAGAGAGTGTAACAGATAACCAAAAGACCACAAAAACTGGAGACCATGTGTTCATTCTCTGGGGCTGCAGTTTAAATAGGCTGTGGGAGTGGTCTTTGTGAGAGCTGGCAGTGATAAGCTAAGTCTGGGCAGGTCATCCAAAGGAAGTTTTTTGTTTTTTGTTTTCTTCCAAACATTATCACCTGGGACTCTGGCCATCAATACATTTAAATGGAGTCTGGAGTCTCAATATTTTACTCTGAGACAATGCCTAGCAGGCCGAGATTACCAGACACCCACCCAAGAGCAGACCATTCAAAGGAAATCCCCTAAACAAATGTCAGCCAATCAGGGGTCCTGAACCTCAGAGACCCCTTACCCCCACCTTTACTACTATAAAAACCCAATTCTAATTGAGCTCGGGGCTCTCTAGTTATTCTAATACGTTGGACATGCTGGGAGACCGAGTTTGCAAACTTGATTAAAATAAATGTTTTTGCCTTTACATATGGAACTTGGTCTCCTTTGTTGGCTTATGTGGGGACCCACGGATTTTGGCATAATAGTCTTGACCTTACCTGGGGAAGGGTCACTCTCTGGTGGGCTTTCTTGGAGATAGAGTTTGGGTTGAGGCAACTCCCAGCAGAGGGAACTTTGAAATAGAACTTTCTCCCCAACATTCCAAAAATGAATGCCAGGGTGCTGGGGTGAAGTCCCCCAACTAGACAATCCAGATTCTTTGTATAAAGGGGTGCCAGGGAGCTGAGGTGATGCTTTTAACCAAACAGTCAAAGAACACTGTATGGCTATAGGCTCTCTCCTTCTACCAATTGGGTCTTGAGAATAAAATACATGCTGTCAGGTTCACACTTTGATCTATGTGGATAACCCTTCCATAATGTTCTAATGCTTCACTCTGCAAAGAACTGGGGCCCTGTTATGAGTTTGATGATATGCTATTGCAAATTTGCAATAAAAATACATCTTCTATAATGAAAAGTAACTATACCAGCATACCAAAAGGGCTGACAGAAGTGCACAGGTCTCTCTAATAAATCCAAACAAATATAGCAGACAGCAGTAAGGGGAAAATAATTTTCCATTCTGTTTCTTTCTACTTTGTCTCAGAACTATACTTATTAAATTATGTCTCCAGATAGTTCTTTAGAATTCAAATTTTTAGGTACTTTAACAAAACTCATTCAGTAACAATAGACTCCACTTTTTTCTTCTTTGTTTAATTAAAAGCTACTTCTGACACATCTAATCCAAAGCACTCATTAAAATCAACAGTGAAAGCTTCGGTGTCAATCATGTAGAAACTACATGCCTATGACAAATTCTAACCATTATATACACATATTAAGAATGCCATTTCTTAGCCAAGAAATTTAAATAAAGTGAGCCAATTTAGACTTATGTAAACAAATAAAGGCAATGCCTGCTGCTAAATACTTATCCTGGGGAGTTGATTTCTATTCATCCAGGTAGAAAAGACAACGGTAAACTAAAGAAATACCTCTTTCCAGACCCAGCTTATGATCCCATGAGTTTGCATTCATTCCTTGGAGACTGGTGGTTCAAAAACCAGGTACATATTGGCAAGCCCATTTGTATGGTGATGGCTGTTGGAATTTACTTCACCAGAGTCTTCTGTATAACTGTAGGCAGTTCCATAGCTGTCTCTTCTCGGCTGAAATTGTTTACTGCTTCTACTGCTTGGTAAATCTTTAAGGTTTTGTGAACCTCTTGGTCTTGCATGTTTCTTATGAGTTTTGAGCAGCTAAGGAACTTCCCAGCACTTTCCAGAAAAGTTTCCATCCAGAGAAAATAACTATGCATCACATTTAACTAAATTGGCCTTGACAAAACTACTTCTTACCAGGGTTGGGGTGTGGAAATTTTAGAACTATAATAAAGAATATGAAGACTCATAAAAAAAATAACAAAATGGAAAACAGAATAATACCAGGAGGGCATTCCAATGATTACTGAAATCATGAAATTGTTGCATTTATTTTCCACAGCGTTTATACCCAATGTAAGTGGGAGAGAAGTTAACAAAAGACTTTATTAATATGATACAAAGGATAACTCACAGAGTCAATTGCTTTATCACTCTGAGACACTAAATCATTAACATTCTGTTGCCTAGGTAGCAAAGGTGCTCTAGAATACAGATCCTGAAGACTGTCTCTCCCCGGGTGACCTCATAGTTACAAAAGAAGGAGCAGATCTACATTTGCATAACCTGTCAGGATGCATGGAGCTATCTTAATTTCAACAGGACCAAACAATTAAGTTTGAGTTGGGACGTGCAACTATGCTTGTCAGTCTCTGACCAGCAGACAAGGTGGAAATGGGTTTGCATTTTTCAGCCTTCACCCTAAGTCATTCTTGTTAGAACATTGTGGCTTCTTATACATAAAAGCTTAAAGATTGTAAACCATTTTTTTTCCTCTACCAAGTTCATGCACAGTTATTGTTCATGCGTAGAAAATAACCATTCTGTATCCTTTAAAAAATTTAAGTTTTAGGACATTTTCTTTTTGAGGTGGGTAGTAAAAATTTTTCTTTAATTCACTAATGAGTGAGGGAATCAGGAGACATAGTTGCAATGAGTTCAAAGGAATGTTCAAAGACAAGACAAACATACAAACCATTTAGCAATGCTGAAATCAATTTCTCTTCCTCCTTTTTCCTCTCTCCTTTCCTGTCTTCCCTTTTCCTTTATTTTTCGTTCATCCCTTCCTTCCTTCCTTCCTTCCTTCTTTCTTTCATTTCTTTCCTTTGACAGTACAGAGATTGTACTAGAGCATCATGGGAAGCATGTGTTCCTCCCCTGACATACAGGCTGAAAAAAGAAATCAGTTTTCTTTATTGATACAGAACTGCCTACTGCACAGCAGGAAGAGGTAAGTCATCAGAAATTTAGTAAGTAGAGTGGGTTTACATGTCTGAGAATAGTCATATTTAAATTAATAACAGTTTTAAAGGAATCCATATGTCTTTAGAATTGTTCAGCTGCTCAAAAATGTATAAGTCCAAAGGGGCTGGAAAATAGGAAAGAAGAGTAGTTTCCAATTCCTAGTAATCCTTTGGTAGACTTAAAATTTATTCATATCCCTACTCACTGGGGAAATGCCATTTAAACTACTTTGAAATACCACCTTACCCCTGTCAGAATGACTATCATCAATAAAGCTAATGAATGAATTTTAAATAGAAAGGTACCCTTATTCATTATTGGTGGGGATACAAATTAATTTTGTTAGTATAGAAATCAGTTTGGAGATTTCTCAAAAAATTAAAAGTAGAGGAAAATATGATTCAGCTATTTCACTCCTGGGCACTAACCCAGAAAACTGCATTTTCTGCCATAGAGATATTTGTGTCACATTTTTATTCCTGCTCTACTCCTTATAGCAAAGAATTAGGATCAACCTCCTTGTATATCATATATGAATGGATAATGTAAATTCAGTAAATAAAAAAGTAGAATACTGCTCATCTCTAAAAAAAGTGAAATAATTTTAGGGAAAATTGATCCAATTAGAATATATATTAGTGAGATCATACAATCCCAGAAATTAAAAAAATCAGATGTTTTCCCTTATCGGAGAATCTACCTAATAATAAGTGCAAACATGTAAGCAAATGTACATATGGATGCAATACACTATGAAGAAAGGAGAACAGGGAAGACTAAAGACCAGAGGATCAGGAAGGATCATGCAGGTCATAGACCTGAGTTATGAAAGAATAGAACAAGCTAATTGCTTATTTAGTTCCAATTTTCTCATGGAGTTTTCGTTTTTAGTAATTCGTAAGTACATAAAAATATAGATGATATTGAAAACAGGAAGTCTAATGTAAAGCTCCACAGTATTCATTCTGAATGGCTCCTAACTGTGCAGCAGTTTATTCACATGTAGAGATTGGGCCTGGTACTTCTGTGCCTGGTTTACTTTTATCTGCAATTTTTTTTCCTTTTATCGGAATTAGACTTTTTCACATATATATCTTCATTATGGTTTCTTCAGCCTTTGCCCTTCTCAATTCTTTACTATCTACTCTCTCGTCTGGATCAACTCCTCCTTCTGTCTCTCATTAGAAAACAAGCAGAAATAATAATAATAAACTTTATAAATTACCAAATTTACATTCTTCATTCATCTATGATGTAGGTTGAGCCCAATTCTTCAATATAGTGAATATTAATGTACATTAATATAGCCATTATATATTCACCGTGACTATTATAATTAATAGCCTATATAAAATATTGAATCAGGGATAAGAATAAAATAAGGAATAATAAGAAAATTATAATTAAATCTAATTAAATATAGTAAGATAAAACAAAAACTAACCCATTGGAATTGGACCAAATAGACAGAAATAAAAGAATCCAAGGGAAGGTATAAGAAAAAGACCCATTTGTTCACACATACAAGAATCTCACAAAAACAATAATTCACAATAGATGCACAAGGACCTGTAGGACAAAAAGTCAGAAGAAAAAATACATAAATAAAATAAAAATGGCAAATAATAAGGTAAAATTAGAGAAATAGAAAGACACCTGACATGACGTTATGAGACAAGGAATCTACCTAGATGCATTGAGTTCAGATTTTGTTTGCCATTTTCTGGTGGACATGCAGTCTACCCTTAAGTGTAGTTTGTACTCCACTGAGATTCCCTAGGAGGAAACTAACTTTTCATTTGCAAGTGAATATCCATTTAAGATGGCCTCTGGGTTAGGGATAGGGGTGTGTGTTCACCTCTCTTTTTATCTCTAGGGTCTCATTTGGGGCCGACCCACATAGCTCCTGTGCATACTACCTCACTCTCTCTTCTTTCACATGAGTGTTGATGAGGATGATTTAGAGGGCCTTATTTTATGGTGTCCTCCATCCCCTCTTAGCCTTCACTCTTTCTGCTTCCTCTTCTGCAGCATTACATAATCCTTAAGAGAGGAATCTGATAGAGACACCCTGTTTAGGATTAAGTACTCAGAGATGCTTCCTTTATTTTCCTGCATAATATCAGGCTGTGAGTCACTGAATTTGTTCCCATCTGCTGCAGGGGGAAATGTCTCTGATGATGGTTGATCAAGGTGCCGATCAATGAGTATAGCAGAAAATCATTAGGAGTTTTTTTTTATTGTTACTTTTGTTGTTGTTGTTTTATAAGAATAGTGGTATTTGATTTTACCGCTGGTTCCTGTCTGGTCTCAGGTTCTTGGTCATCCAAGCATTTTGAGTATGGGTTCCATTCTGTGGCGAGGGCCTTTAGTAAATTCTGATAGTGGTTGGCTACTCCTACAAACTTTGTTCCACCCTTGTGTTAGCACTTCATGAAGGCAGGGGAACATTGTAGATCAAAGGGTTTGTGGCTTCATTGGTGCTTATGTTTATTTCTCCTTTGGTTAACACGCAGAATACATTTCTGTACCAAAGAGTCTGGAATGTAGAGGTGAAGGCTCTAAGTAGCTTCAGCTTGACATCTCCATATTCAGTGAGTTGTGTAAGTGTTGTCTTTGGCAGCTGGGTCCTGTTTTCAGTTTGTGGAGAAAAATAACCTGTGACCTTGGGAATAGTCTGAGTTGTTAGTGGTTCCCATTTTGGCTAAGAGCTCAATTAGTTATAATCCAATACTGGGAATTGAAAGCTTTGTTTGGTGACAAGAGATAGCCAGTTGGGCTCTGCCTTTCCCATCATTTGGAGATTTCATTGGTGTATATATTTTAAGAGCTCCTACATTATTAGGTGTCCATACTGCTTCTCAAATGGCTTTTTATTTTAACTGTGTCTTCCTGTGTTTTCTCCCTCATCTTTCTCTCTCTATCCTCTTCTCCCCACTTGATCTGTTCCAAGTCCTTTATCCATTGAAAAGTATCCTATTTCCATTCCCTAGGGAGCCTTTATCTGTGCCACCCACCCATCCACCCCAAATTCCTTACTCTATACATATCCCCTGAGGATCTATGAATTGTAGCTTGGTTATCATTGATTTAACATCTAATATTCACACATAGGAGAATATATATCCCATGTCTGTCATTCTGGGACTGGAATATCTAGCTCAGGATGACCAAGTCCCAACCATTTCCATGAGAACTTCTTCTCCTTTTCCCTCTTCTTCTTCTCCACAAGGCTTCTATATCCATTCTTCTGTTGAGGGATATCTAAGTTGTTTCCAATTTCTGCCTATTATAAATAGAGCAATAAACACAGTTGAACAACTGTCTCTGTGGTAAATGAAGCATCCTTTGTGTATATGCATAGAGTTATATAGCTGGATTTATAGGGAGTTTGATTGCTATCTTCCAAATGAACCATGACATTGATTTCCATAGTGATTGTACAAGTTTGTACTCCCACCAGCAATGGATGAGTGTTCCTTCTTCAACATCCATACCAGCTTGATCTGAGCTTAGCCCTTCTGACAGGTGTAAGATGAAATCTCAAAGTAGTTTTGGTTTGCATTTCCCTGATAATTAAGGATGTTGAACATTTCTTTAACTATTTCTCAACTATTTGACTTTCCTCTTTTTTTCTAACTTAATTCTTTATTGATTCATTGGGAACTTTACATCGGTGTGGCATTTTACCCCATGGACATCAACACATATCCCAGCTGTGGTTGGACCATGGACCCAGATGGCAGCCATTGGTCCACATGGTAACATCACCCTTGCACACCAATATAGTCCCAGGTCAGGGTCCAGACCTCCTTCATCACTGCCAGGAGCCATGAATATCAACACAGACCTTGTCTGCAGTGGGGCCATGGATTCAGACACAGCCCCCAGCAGCAGCCATGTCCTAAATGACACCATGTCCCCATGTGTCAGTGTAAGCCACACAGGTTGAAATGGTCCCCTTGGCAGCATAGTCCTTGGACACCAGCATAGCCTCAGGGATTGACCCAGACCACAAGTGTCAGCATGATCTTTGATGGTGTCAGGAGCCACAGATATCATCACCACAGACCCTGGTCAAGGTAGAGTCACGGACCCAGACAGGGCTTTCAACAGTCGACTGGTCCTCCATGACAGCATGGCTACAGATGACAATATAGGCTACTGTGAAGAGTAAGGTCACCTCAGCAGAGTAGCCGTCAGGTACCAACATGGTCACAGGTTTCATCCTAGGCCCTGGACATCCATATGACTTATAGTAGCACCACAGACCAGGACATCAACATAGACCCCGGAATATGGAAACTACAGACCCAGAAATGCGCCCCCATCAGTGGGCTGGGTTCTAATATCACCATGGCACCAGGTGGCAGCAGAGGCCACTCAAGTTTGCATCACCCAGCTGCAGGGTGGCCCTCGGGCCCTAACTAAACTCCATGTGGGGGCCCTGACCCCAGGCATCCACAGACCCCTGATGGTGACAGACACCGTGGACATCAGCATAGACCCTGTCTGCAGTAAGGCTAAAGACCTTACCATGCATAGCCATGGTCACAGATCAAATCCAGAAGACTCCATGACCCTGGCTGACATTCCAGACCTCTCTGAAACTCAGATCAGAAGCATTCTTGCTGTGGAATAGCTTTTGGTAACTATTTGGCCACATGTGACAGTCCTGAGCCCAGGACTCCTCACAGTCCTTGGTGGTAACAGAGAGCAGAGACATCTGCAGACTCGTGACTGTGGTTGTGGTAGGTTCGCAGACCCAGGCGTGGTCCTTGGCAGCAATATAGGACCTGATAACACCATGTCCCCAGGTGGCAAGGAGGCCTCCTAAATCAGTCTGTTCTTTGTGGCCTTTTCCTCTTTAAATCCCTCTGTCTCCATAAGATAAGAACCTCTATCTACCTCTGTCTTCCATACCCTACCATATACTTGCTCACCATAATAAATACAGACTGACAGATGCCACAAGATGTGAGGTACACCTGTGGCTTCTTCTCTGCTCAGTCAGAGCAAATAGTTCAGAATGGGCATGTGGCTGTTCATCTTGGACTGCTCAGTTTTTGCCTGTCCTCTTTTGAGAATATGTTGATTAGGTCTACACTCCATTTCCAAAACATCTGTACCAAATCAAAACAACTCGGAGATTCCATCTTGCACCTGCCATAATGGCCAAGATCAAAACTGATGACAACTTATGCTGAAGAGGATGTGGGGTAAAGGGACACTTCTCTTCTCTATTGCTGGTGGGAGTGCAAACCGGTGCAGATGCTTTGGAAATCAACATGGTGATTTCTTAGAAATCAGCAGAGTTGTTGAACCTTAGTGGAGACATATTGTCCTGACTGTATTTACTGGTGTTCTGCTTTTCAGTTCCCTCTGGTATTGTTGAAGGCTGCTTGTTGGTTCCTGGCTGCTCAGCCCTGAAATAATCACACAAAACTTTATTAATTAAATCACTGCTTGGCTCATTAGCTCTAGCTTCTTATTGGTTAACTCTTACATATTAATTTAACCCATTTCTATTAATCTGTGTATCACCACATGGCTGTGGCTTACCGGCTAAAGTTTCAGTGTGTATCTTTGGCAGGGCTGCATGGCTTCTCCCTGACTCTGCCTCCTTTCTCCCAGCATTCAGTTTAGTTTTTCCTGTTTACCTAAGTTCTGCCCTACCAAAAGGCCAAGACAGTTTCTTTATTCACCAATGGTATTCATAGCATACAGAGGGAATCCCACATCACCTAGGCACTTAGTTGTGGGAAGAATGTAATTCTAGATGAAGTCTTCTATTTACATTGAGGATAGTCAGTCAATATTGCTTTGTTAAAGTGCTGATTATAAATAATTAACTTTATTATTCAAAAACTTCCAGAATTTCTAATCTCTCCATCTAGCATATTCAAAATAACCTTGTATTGTCTCTTACAAAGCTGGTTTCAGAATCCTGTATCTGTTCAAAGCCCTCAGAAGAATCTAATCCTGTTAGCTTCTTCCTTCAAAAGCAAAAAAAAAAAAAAAAAAAAAAAAAAAGCAAAAACAGAATCCTTGTGATTGTAGGTGTCCTTTAACATAAGAGAAGCTAGGAAGATAACAGTCGCCCTTTTTGTACTAGATGAGAAAACTCATAGACACACTGTGCCAAAGTTCACATACTTTTGTTCTGCTGAGAACATTTTCTTTAACTAAACATTTCCTATAATATGACTTGAATATATCTAACCAAACAGAAAACAAACAAACAAAACATTTTGAGTACAAGATTCTTAAAGTTAAATACATTTTCTTAAACATCTGCTACAAGCATGGTAGAATAAAATTACGTATATCAAACAAACACCATCCATCCATGTATTCAGTTTGTCAGTTACATTTGTAGCACCATAATTATTTGAGTCATTTCCTAATTTCTATATGTAGTTCAAGGGCCTGAATGTTTTACCTGTGCCTGTTTTTATTTCTGTCACTTCAATAGTAGTACAATCCTCTATTTATATTGAGGATAGTGAGTCAATATTACCTTGCTGAAGTGCTTTTTATAAAAAATTAACTTTATTTTTTTTTGAAAACTTTCAGAATTCCTAATAATAGTTCAAATCTGATGAAAAGAAGAGGAACTGGCCTGGTTACACATACCTATGATCATAGCATGCAAGGACTGAAAGAAAGAAGATTTACAAATTTGAGGTCAATTTGTACTATAGCAAGTCCTGGTTTAAAAATATCAATAAGAGGTGACTGTTGAAAAACTTTGAATTGAGCAGACTTAGTTTTCCTGTACAAGGAGTGGTGTACTCTAACCTACTAATAACACAGAAAGTTATGTATATCTTATTCCAATTTATGGATATACTGTTAAGAAAAACTCAAGATTAACCATTTTCTACTGGGGTTACAGCCAGACTGACATATCTACCTGGATTTTAACTGGAGTCTAGACATCCAAACTTCAATTCTTATAATTTTCTGGCAAGCTCTTTACCACCAAATCATCTCACAAACTCTTTCTGGTTTGTTCTATTTATTGGCTACAGTTAGCTCTAGGGAGATTTATTTTTAGCCCATCTTTACTTATTTATGAATTTTTGTTTAAAATTTGGAAAATAATTGATTTAGTATTTTGGAATTGTGAAATAGTAAGACATAGATATATTATTTCTTTCTCAAATTCTTTTCATCAAACTTTTAAAACCACTGAAATTTCCTTAGTAAAAATGCTAGGAGAATTTCTGTTGCAGTGTTTTGCCTCTGCTTCAGGTCCTGGGGCAGAACTCATGATACCCTTGTGGACAATGGTACCAAGAGACTCTTTCATGATAATATTTGAATGTCATTCCTCACATATGAATTCTAACCCCCCTGGTAGTTTTACAACTAATAGAACTACCTCTTGTTCCCATTATCCACATTTTAACTTACAACGATTTGTAACTCCAATTCTAGAATGTAAAGGAACGTTTAACAATACACAAATGAAAACAAAGGGAAAGAATTTTTTTTTGACAGATGAAATTCTGATTTAGAAAAGAGTGGATGCTTTCTTTAGACTGGATGACACAAAATTTCTAATCTCTCTCTAGAATCATACTGTTTTTAAAATAGAAAAGCAGATCAAAGCTGCTATTTTTTATGATTTAGTTTGATTCAATTTGGAAGCTATTGCTTACAATTTAGTTAAATAACTTTGTGAGCCACTAATTTCAAGTTATTTTAAAACTATATTAAACACAAAATTGCCCTCTCTTATATTTGGCTTGCAATTCTAAGAGAAGTATAATTTTGACAAATTGAGACAAGGGTCAGACTTTGCTTCCTTTTGTAGGAAAGACATATGTTAGGGAGTTTGGATAATTATAAACTGTGAGAAATATCCAACACTGAACTATCGTTTGAAGCTATGCAGATCAGTGCCAAGACTTTATATGCTTTGAATATATATATATATATATATATATATATATATATATATATATATATATATATATTGGAATCTTGACTTATTGAATTTTATAAATGTGAAAATACAACTATAATATTTCAAGATTAATGAGGAGTTTGGAAGCTGGTAAAATCACCCTCAAAATGATTACTTGATTACTGACTATCTATTCACCATTTAAGAGTCAAAGAAGACCAAACATAGCTAAAAACATGAGGAATATGTGTGACTATGGGATCATCATGATAGTATTTATGTTATTATATCCTATTCAAGAATTCCCAGTTCAGTGAGGAAACAGTAATTTCAGGATGCTGTACTGCCCTTTGAACCTCACTCTTGTCTGCAGGGGATGCTACTGAAATCAAAAACTCACATATCTGTGTTGATTTTTCCACTGTACTCATATTGTTTTCCTGATCTCTCACAAAATTCACACTAAATATTATAAAAAAAATTGGTGCTGGCAGCTTGTCAGAAAGTAACATTTACAGATTTATTCAGCTGTATCATTCATTCTCCTTGTACTTATTTGCACATCAGGGAGACTGGATTTGGGATATATGCCAGTTATCTCAGGACCTGAAAAAACATACAATTGTTTTCACTGTTGATTGTATAAGGCAGGAGGGAGAACAGTTGGCCCCCACTAGACATTGCTAGAAGGAAATAACCCGGGTATTAGATATGACAATGTCAAGACTGTTGCCACTTGCTAAGTTCTGTGTTAGTGAGTGTTAGTGAAACTCCCAAAAGGAAGGTTGGGAATTTGAAGAGACTTTAGTAAAAGCGTTTACAAAGATGTAAGCAGGACTAACCCAAATCAAATGGAGTTGTATACAGTGTGGACACTGTTGTACTTTTCAGCTTGAAAAGTAAGATAAAGTAAAAATGCATCTGAACAAGACCCTGTGTTATTCTTTTGCTACACTTAGCTGTCCTTTGTGTCATGTTAAAGCAGACTTTTTTTTTTTTTATTTTTCGAAACAGGGTTTCTCCGTAGCTTTTGGTTCCTGTCCTGGAACTAGCTCTTGTAGACCAGGCTGGCCTCGAACTCACAGAGATCGGCCTGCCTCTGCCTTCCGAGTGCTGGGATTAAAGGCGTGCGCCACCACCGCCCGGCTTAAAGCAGACTTTTGACTTCTTCTCCCCTTTTTTTTTATTGGAGTACAAAAATGTATAGAAAATTAAATGCGAGTGAACTCAGAACTCAGTACCCAGAATTCAGTATTTGCTGAGTTGCCTTCCCATTATTATCCCGTGTCTCTGTGTTTCTTTCTTTTTTTTTAATATTTATTTATTTATTATGTATACAATATTCTGTCTGTGTGTATGCCAGCAGACCAGAAGAGGGCACCAGACCCCATTACAGATGGTTGTGAGCCACCATGTGGTTGCTGGGAATTGAACTCAGGAACTTTGGAAGAGCAGGCAATGCTCTTAACCTCTGAGCCATCTCTCCAGGCCCCTCTGTGTTTCTTTCTTATCTCTATTTCTCCTATGTAAGATTTCTACTCCTCACTCTTCATCCTGGAACATATGAATCCACCATGGCTAGAATCATGGCAGAAGTTACCCCAAAAAGGTGGCTCCTGACATATGGCAGACCAACAAGTCACAGCTCCCAAAATGTAGCCAAGCTGACCTGGCTGATCTGTGCTTCCACATAGGGCAGTGATGTTTACAGTGCCTGGACTGCTGCCTAGGACCATGTCTGGATCCATGGCCCAGCAACAGTCAGTCAGGGTTTATGGCTCTTATTGCCACAGAGGGCTATGCAGATGCTCAGGGACTGGAAAGCCACCTGAGTTCATGTTGGTCTTTGAGGGCCTTGCCTCCACTAGGACCATATTGGTCTGGATGGCCTGTCCTGTTCCTGGGGTCATGGTGATATCTAGGCCTATGGTGCTGCTGAGAGCCATGTCTTGGCCTATGGTTCTGCTACAGCTGAGGTTTGTGATGATGTTTATAGCCTGTGTACAACAGGGGTCATAGGTTCCATAAATATTGAATCTGATGGCTATGCTGTGCCCTCCTCCCCACCTTTCACTATCCCTGGGATGGACAGTCCTACCCCTTGTTTGATAGTACATCAGGAGAACTAGCCATACCCCCCATTGTAGAGCTTGTCCCCAATCTCAGGAAAGATGGTGTCACCCCACACCATGGGTGTAGGAAAGCTAGCCTGTATGGGCATGGGCAGAAACTTAATTATAAATATGTGGCTGATAGTTTAGGCTCATTACTAACTGGCTCTTTCATTTCAAGTTAACCTATATATATTCCTTATTTATGCTCAAGGCTTGTTACCTCATTTTCTTTTTTAAATTTTTATTTATTTTACATATGAACTATAGTTTCCCCTCCCTCCTTGCCACACATTCTCTCCCCAACTTCCTTTCTACTTTCCCATTGACTCCTTAGAAACGGTAAGGCCTCTGATTGGGAGTCAACAAAGCCTGACATATTATGATGAGACAGGATCAAGATCTTTCCCCTTGTATCAAGTCCTGGATGAGGCATCCCACCATAGTTAACAGGTTCCAAAAAGCCAGCTTATGCACCAGCGACGAATCCTAGTCCCACTGCTAGGGGCCCCACAAACAGACCAAGTTGTAACTGTCACCTGCATGCAGAGGGCTTAGGTCTGGCTCATGTAGGTCTCCTAGCTATTTTTCTGGAATTTGTCAGCTCTCACAAGCTCATTTCCTACACATCCTCGTTTCCCTGCATATGCTGATATCTCTCTTGACTCTGCACTTCTTCATCCCTATTTCTCTGCCTGACTTTTCAGCCTAACTATATCCTGTTCAATATTAGCCAGTCAGCTTGTTTAATAAACTGTTCATAGTAACATATACTCACACAGTGTAAGAAGGTTTATTTCACAACATTTCCCCCTTTTTGTCTAATATCTACCCCATCTATGACCTGCTGGAATACATAAAGAGACTAAGGACAAGAGCAGGATGTGTGAGAGGAGTTTCAGTGAGGGTCCAGGGATAATGATGTGTCCAAATCAATGACTCATTACAATGCATGTTTTGTGAGTGTGACTGCTCAGACAAAAGGGTATCTGTGTGGCATACCACAACACCCAATGCCACTTGGAAGATAAAGAGGTGTTAGAAGGTGGAGGAGCAAGGTGGGATTTTTTATGTTTTGTTTTCAATTGATTTTTGAGAGGGATATTGTAGGGATGAGGGGGGATTTGGAGAAAATGAAGGGTAAGGAATTGGGGTGCAATCTGTGAAATTCCTAAAGGATCAATAAAGAATTATATTTTCAAAAAGAATTAAATCCTTAAACTTTCAAGAGGTCAAAGAAAGATGATGTTGACTTACTTTGTAGAGGACTACTCAACACAATGGAGGGTGGATCTAGAACAAGGTGAGACCAGAAATCAGTCTTTTTTTCTATTATCAAGTCCGATGTGATCAATGTGGTTTCTGTTACTTTGCAGTTGTTAAAATTATTTGGAACAGATATCTTACAGCTTTCCTTCATTACACCATAACATCTGAAGCAGTCTCTTCCCCCAAACCACATTGGCCAAGGATCGGGTAGATAATTTTTACTCTCCTTCCCATTTTTCTTTTTATTTATTTATTTATTTATTTATTTATTTATTTATTTATTTATTTAAGATTTCTGTCTCTTCCCAGCCACCGCCTCCCATTTCCCTCCCCCTCCCCTAATTAAGTCCCCCCTCCTCAGCCCGAAAAGCAATCAGGGTTCCCTGTCCTGTGGGAAGTCCAAGGAACCCCCCACCTCCATCCAGGTCTAGTAAGTTGAGCATCCAAACTGCCTAGGCTCCCACAAAGCCAGTACGTGCAGTAGGATCAGAAACCCAGTGCAACTTCCAGTCTTATTCACAGCTTTGTTGCAGACCACTTACAGTGGTTTTTCCTTCTTCTGTGCCCCTTTCCAAGGGACAAAGCAGATCTTCACACAATGATTTCCTTATTCATTCCATCCCTTAGCTTCTGGAGCCAACATTTCGCTGGAAACCTGCTGAACCACACCAGTCTGGGGACCATGTAGGTAATGTTCACTCTTATTCCTCTCCTTCAATTTCAATTCCCCAGCCTCATTCTCAGCTCTAAAGCATATCACCTGTGCTGGCCTTTCTTGCCTTTCTCCATTCCTTATGGATCTGACATACCCTGGAAACAGACCCAGCTTTCTTCCCTCCTGTGGATCCTCTCATCTCCTCATGGTTCTAGTCTATCCCCATTTCTTTTTGTCAGTTTTCAATACTTAGAACAAGTTCTAACCAGGACCCCAGAAGGCCACATCTGTCAGGAATTCAGAAGGTTTCCTTACCAAACAACCAACACACACTCCTAAGGTCCAGAGAGGGCAACAGAAACCAATTAGACATTTTTCATCGCCAAATTATGCCTCTAGTTATAAGAATGGGTTACATCTGATTAAGTTGTTGCTCAAAGATTGTCCCCATGGTAACCCCCAAACAACCCAGGTTGTTACTAAGGCCATTGGTTCTCTCCACTCACTGATTGGTAAGGCCTCACTGCTGAAGACAACTACTGTAGAATTCACTGAAAAATAAGGCATTGAGCTGGTGCCTAACTAGGGCATTTACCCCTGACAAATATTCATTGTACTGAAAGGTATTCTGCATGCTACCAAAGAAAAGCAAACACCTACCAAGTTAAAAACTCTTAATGTGAGATGTGCTAGATCAATAGAGACACAAAGCTTGTGGGAAGAACCAACCAATATCTAACTGAATTTAAGGCTTACTCCATGAGACAGAACCCATTCCCAACACTGATTAGGTGGCCAAGAGGTTGAATACAGATAGGATAGGGACCTGGGGGGACAAAACCAAATACTATTGTTCTACTAATGGAATACAATAAATAAAATTACTTATAGCTACATTTTGCTACAACATTCAGAGAAGCTTGCTCCTGTAGTGTTTGAGAACAAATACAGAGACCAACAGCTGGACAATGCAGAACGTGAGATACCTTGAAATGCTCAGTCCTGAATGGGATTTCTGTAAAATCTCTCACCTTAAGGCTCAGGAATCTATGCAGATGGGGAGATGGATAGAGTGTAAGAGCCAGGATGTGTGGAGGACACCAAGAAAACAAGACCTTCTAAACACATGACCAATGCACCTATGAACTCACAGAGACTGTGTCAGCATGCACAGAGACTGCACATGTTTGGACTTGATGGGGTCCCAGCACTGAGTGAGGAAGTGGACACAACCTTCGCTTCTAAACCAGAAGCGATCTCCAATTGATAAGTGCTTGCAAATGAAAAATTAGTCATCTCCCATGGAATCTCCCTGGGTATACAAATCACTCTTATGGCCAGGATCAATGGCCTGCAGTAGAGGACAAAACAAAGCGAACTCAAAGGCAGTTTTGGGGATTCTTTATCTCATAATGCTTCAGAAAACAAACAGATAATAAAAATAATTTTTTGTGTATGCTTTATGGTTTCTGGTTTTGTGTTTTTATGGGGTTTGTCTGTGTGTGTGTGAATATGTGTGCTGCTGCATCTGTATGTATTTCTTGAACCTTTGGCTCTTTCTGTCTGTTTGTTGCTTGTTTGTTCCTATTCTGGCTTGTTTGATCATATATAATCAATTTTTCCTTCTTCTTCTTCTTCTTCTTCTTCTTCTTCTTCTTCTTCTTCTTCTTCTCCTTCTCCTTCTCCTCCTCCTCCTCCTCCTCCTCCTCCTCTTTCTCATTATTATTATTTTATTAATATTTTAGATGTCAGTTTGCATCTTAATATAAAAGAAAAAAGGGATATGGATTTGAATGGGAGGGCAGGTAACGGTGAACTAGGAGGAGCTGGTACAAGAGAATCATAACTTTAATAAATCTTATTAGAATTTATTTTCAATAAAAATATTTGGATTTTTTATTTTCTTCCAAAAATAAACAGTGGATCACTGAGTCTATTTAAGAAATTAATATTTGTCCTTAATTAATTTTGTGATGGTCCAGAAGACAAGGCCGAGAACCCTCATTTACTCAAACATTTGTTCCCCTCTTGCCTGTTTTAATTAAGCTGCTGTCTTACAATCCTGGTTACCACAGTTTGTAAGGCCAATAGAAAATGCATCTTTGAATTGCATGGAGAACCTTCATCTGCCTCACATGATATTAGGGAATTTCTATTTGAAATGTTGGTTAATCTAGTCATTATTTTCTTATGACACATTGTGAGAACGAATTTAATTGGGTAGTTACCTGTCAGACTTTAAGAGTACCAAGCTCTTAGTAGGCAGGAAGGGTGAACCTTTTCATGCAATTATGTGAACATTGAAGTTTATCATCTGGAACTTCCCATTTAAACCCGTGTCTCTATGGCGATCAGCACGGCCTAGGTGCATGAGCTATGCAGACACTCAAGCGCTGTCACCCAGGGCAGAGGGGATCCATATCTGGACTGCAGGGGAGACCTGACTCTAGGGACCGTTCTGGCACTGTATAACCATGAGAGTGTCTAGGCTTTCAGTGTGTGAAACTATCTTCTTGAAAGTGCCAGAAAGTACTTTCATCTAAAAATTATCTTCTACATCAAGTGTTCTTTCATGTTAGATACACTTGCCTAACTGATATTTATTGATTTCATGCAAATTTGGCAATGGAGACCTCTTTGTTATTTAAAAAGAAGTAAAAATAAAAGTTGCCTTGGTCTCTGCAAGGGCACTTGGGTCCAGTAGTAATTAGTGCCTCTGTTCTATGTTAATTAAAATTATAATTTTTGTTGGTAAGAATAGTATAAAGGACAGCTAGTTTTTATTTCTTCATTAAGATTGACATTGTATATACATGAAAGAAAAACTACAGTGGGAAAGGCTCAATATTTCAATCTGATCAAGTAGTATGAGCAACACTATATGTTTTAGTAATTGAGAATAAATAAATTACATGAGTTTTCATTTAGGTAAATAATTACAGTAGTATTGGAGAATAGTCTTGAGAGATTAACTCAAGTATTGGCTTTTATTGTGGTAATTTTAACAAAGCACAGAAATAACTTTAATTATTTAAAAATGTATCTATTGCTTATGCAATCACTTAAGCACTTTTTAACTGCAATGGGATTTCTAGTTGGACAATGACTAAGAAATCATCTTCTAACCACTTTGTAAGAAAAACAGAACTAGGGATCTCACACATTTTCACATACAAATGGTTTTTATCAAATACATTGGTTTTATTAATAGTAAAACTTAAGTGTGCATGAATGTATGAAATATAAACATCGTTGAATTTGGTTTGTAAGAAAATATAAAATTATCTAGGCCATTCTATGTAGATAGTTTTCCATGTCTGGTACATGCTACATAACTTTGGATTGGCCTGAGTGTGGTCGTGAAGGAATGAAAAAATCATTCCTCCATACCCATTCATCAGTTCATGCTTCCGGGTTCCTGCCCTGTTTGATTTCTTGTCCTGACTTCTTTCAGTAATGAACAGTGTTTGGAAGCATAAGCCACATAAACCCGTGTTGTTTCAATCATAGTGTTTTATCTGAAATAAAAAATGGATAATTGAAAGCTGGGCAGTGGTGGCGCACACCTTTAATCCCAGCACTTGGGAGGCAGAGGCAGGCCGATCTCTGGGAGTTTGAGATCATACTGGTCTACAGAGTGAGTTCCAGGACAGGCTCCAAAGCTACAGAGAAAGAGAAACTCTGTCTCAAAAACTACGGTGTTCTGGCATAAGTGAATTTTAAGTCTCAGCTTGTGTTTTCAATACTACGTCCAAGTGAAGGTTTCCCAATGTCGTCATACCTGATTGTATCTTCTCCATCTCCGCAAAAGAACTTCTTCCTTTGCTTTCAACTTGTTTCCTTCAACCCAAGGTTTATCTTGTGTTTTCTGATGTGTTCTTCAAAGGAGGTAACTGTTAGGCAATTGCCATATTTCTGTTGCATTTGTCCTTAATTCACGTTCCACAGTGGTATGGCTTATGTCATATGTTTGGAAAATCAAACCTTGATTCTAGATGAATATTATTTATTCATTTGTGTGTGTGTGTGTGTGTGTTTGAATGAAACTCCTTTTTTTCTGTTTTCTATAGACAAACTTTCTTCTACATACACATGATAAGCTGGAGTTGTCAGAATACCAGGTGATTAATTTAATACTCTATTTTGATCAGAATTAGTTTTTCAGAGGATATTTAAGATTATAAAATTTTGAGGTACACATAACTCTGTAACATAGGTCTACTTTAAAAAGAAAAGAAACCAGATAGGAAAGATGAAGAATCAGTGATAATTATGGACCCAGGAACCACCACAGATAGCACTGTGTTTCTGAGAAATCAAGTTGCCTTGACTCTAAGTATATGTTTGAAATTGTCCATATGAAAGCACATAACATGTTATCTTTATTTGAGCTACAGGATGGTCACTGCATTATATAGAGAATGTGCTCTATATATCATTTCCCAAATGACAAGAACCCCAGCACAAGTGCTAAGTCACTTGAGCTATTTAACTCTGGGTTTCACTGCCATGGGATTATAAATCAGATTCTTATTGTCACTCTACGGCAGAACTGGTACTTCTGTGTCCATAATACAGATCACGATGTGATTTAAGTTGAATCTTGTCAAGGTAACTCCTTTTTCAACCATGAGAAGAGACTTGGCTAGAGCCCAAAACTAATAGAGTCATATTTTGTAATAAAAGTGGCATGTTGGTGATAGAGGTTCCGATACTTTTCAGTCACCACTAATACAAACTACTGTCAGCTTTCCCCGCAAATATATTTTATTTGGGGGTCAGGCTATAAGCATATTTTTAAATGTCTCTACTTACTACTGTGAAAGATAGAAATTCTAATTTCCTGAAAGAAGCAGGGAAAATAGAGATCATAGCCTAATAGAGTAAGAAATAAGATGCCTGACTATCAAAGAAATCCCATTTTGGAATGAAAGACCACCAGGAAATGCAGCAATATGAACATGAAGTCGAACAAACCTTCAAATTGTACCTAATGGGGTCACATTTCAGCACATCTCTTCCCGTCACAAAGGGATCTCTCAGCCTCTCTGATGTAAAAAGATGACAAGAAGTAATTTGTGTTGTTCACATCTACCATTTAATGACTCCTCCGAGAAATGAAAGCTAATTTCGCTTGTGTTTGCATTCAGTGCAGACACTTGTCACAAGTTGCTTATAACTTTGTAAGGCTACTTCTCAAATACGCAGAGCTAGACATTGAGTGTGAAATCATAGCAAAAGTTTCTAGAATACTTACAAAGCCCATGGCAATCGATGTGGGAAAGTCAAAGGTATGCTTTAAAGAATATGTGCTCCCATGGGCAATTTGTAATTTCTTTAACATTTAATGTTTACTTTAAGAAATCATTTGCCAACAAAAGAGATCCGTTTTATTTACAAATTTTATGAAAGATAAAGGCTAAAGTAAACTCCAAATTAATAGAAATTTTGTTCAGATGTGTGGGGTACAGGGCTGTCATTGAACTAGGAATACTGAGGCAGGAGGTAGGAGTGCAATGGTGAGGTCAGCCTAAGTTACATTATAACATTTTCTCTCAAAGGCTCAATTCTAGGGCTAAGGCTGCTTGTTAGAGAGCTTGCTTGCAGTGTGCTTGGGCTTAATCTCTGACACTGGTGGTAGAAAATGGAGAGAGAGAGGGAAACAGATGATAGAGATATAGATGCATGATAGATAGATAGATAGATAAATAGATGATAGATAGATTTATAGATGGATTGATAGACACTCAGATAGATGGTAGATGAATGACAGCTAGAGAGATGGATAGAAAGGAGATAGATAGATAGATAGATAGATAGATAGATAGATAGATGAGAGATAGATAGATAGATAGATAGATACGTGATAGATGGACGATAGATAGGTGATAGACTGATTTTAGTTAGCTCTCAGTTCTTACATATTTTTCTTTGTATGAAAAGGATTTTCAAAGAGCCTCACTATTTCAAGGGCATTCTACATCTTTGAATATTCAGTTAAAGATATGCATATTTTGTGTCTTCACTTGACACAAGCTTTCATGATTTTCCTTCTTTGTGGGGATGTCAAAAGAGACAAGTGTTATTTTTTGATGATTGCCTTTATGAAGTTTCCTTACAGCCTTTGGATCTTTGGCATTATCTTTGATTTTTTTTTAGTTGATAATCTGAATTTATGGTGAATATAATATTTTACATCTGAGAACCAAAACATGAGTTTGCAAATACACATTAGCATGACAGAGAACACAGAAAAGAGAATGACTTTTGGTGATGAGACACGTTGGTCTGTACCCTGCACAGTATGTACTATAACCTATGAGATAGTAGCTACCCTTTTTTTTAAATCTTTGATTCTTTAATGCTTTGAATCTCACTTACTATGTTCTAGAGAGCTTCCAGTTAATTTTCTCTGTGGATCTTGAGATAATAATGCTCCTTATTTACAAAACCTAATTTCAAACATGAGGTGAACTCCCCAGATAATGTAGTATCTACCATTTACATCAACTTTTTTTTTTACACAAGTTTCTTGAGAGCTGGTGGAAAGATTTTTGTATCTATGTTATGTTAAAGAAAAATTTTGCTCAATAGAATTCTAATAAAGCTTGAAACTGTATGAATTTAATCTTACATTTTTTGAGCACATGTCCTGTATAAAAAAAATTTCACTTAGTAAAAAAAAATTATTTAGTTAAGTCATACGTCCTATCATTAACCAACATCTGGGTAATAAAATGCAATATTTTCATATTCTAATATTTTTCTATTTAGTATTATTATATTTCTTGTGGAAATAATTTGCTTCTTTAAATATGCAATACTAGATTACTTGTTATATTTTATAATTCCTTTTAAAATCAACTTAACTATTGTTATTATGTATAGCATTCTTAAAAATCCCTTGCTTTTCTAATCTGCCAGCTTGTGTCTTTTTATTGGGAGATGAGACTGTTAATATTCAGAGCTGATTTTTTTGACCTTAGAAAGATGGTAAAAATGAGAGGTGCATGATTCCCTTAATTAGAAGCTAAGGAAGGAAAAGAATGCTAGTCCTCTTAACTGTGTCTGAAGGACTTGTCTTCATTTTATTTGCTTTTTATCAATAGTCTCACCAATTCAGTTCCCAGAGACTGCAGGAAATCTGAGTTTCTTTCTCTCCATCTAAATATTGTCTATTCTTACTATTATTCATTCTTATTATTTAATCAGTTCTTATTAGTTCACTCTACTTTGATGCTTTCTTTTTTTTTTAGCCATAAAAGCATCTATTGAGTGATGGAGGAAAGTCATTGGCTAATAAAGGCACTGCCCTGGCCCATTTTATTGGTTAGAGGATAGGTGGGAGGAGTAAACAGAACAAAATGCTGGGAGGAAGAGGAAGTGAGCTCAGACTCCACAGCTCTGCTCTCCTGAGCAGACGCCTCAGCAGAGACGCCATGCCCCGCTCCCGGGATGAAGCTCCGACCCAGGATGGACTAGGCTAGAATCTTCCTGGTAAGCGCACCTTGGGGTGCCATACACAGATGATTAGAGATGGGCTAAATTAATATGTGAGAATTAGCCTAGAAGAGAATGGGCCAAGCAGTGTTTAAATGAATACAGTTTGTGTGTTGTTATTTCGGGCATAAACTAGCCGAGCGGGCAGCTGGGGTGCTGGGGTGCTGGGGAAGAGGCCCCGCCGCCCCTAATACTACATATGGTGCCCACGTGGACAACTGCTTCCACATAAAGCCTGAGACAGCTTGGGAAGTAATTCTTGAACAAAATGAAAGCATTGTGCCTGGTTTCTTGGTAGCAGCAATTTCCTGTTCTACTCTGCTTGCTAGAGGCAAGCAAGCGCCTCATCTAAGAGAGGCTTCCTGACTCAGCTTTAGCTGCAAAGCCTGCAGCTCATTAAGAGGTCCTGCCACGAAACACTTAAACGGTGTTGACGAAAAGCTGATCACATGCTTTTCGGTTTTCAGCCATAGCAGGAAAAAAGCTGCGCCATTTAAAAATGCCGGCTTTCTGGTCTGTCCTGCCAGGACAAACTCTGACTCTTTTACGCAGGCAGTTTGTGCGGTTTGCAAGCACAGGCTGTTGAAGCTTGCTTGCTGGCTACAGCCAGTACCTCAGCCATGAGGCTGGAAAGCTAAGGAATGGGCTGGATCCAGCTGGCAAAGCCACGCCTTTAATCCTACTGATATTGCTTGGTAAATTAAAGATTCATGTGGTCAGAAAAAGAGAGATATACAGTAAAGAGAGATTCAAAGACAAAGAAAATTTTTAAATGGTTTACTGTGTGTTAAAAATATATGCAGACTAAAAGTTGAAGTTCTTAAAGTAAAAAACATAAAAAAAGGAAGAGAGTTGTTGTGTGTGGTAGCACACGCCTTTAATCCCAGTGCCTAGAAGGCAGAGACAAACAGATCTCTGTGAGTTCTAGGTGTAGTAGTGTACACCTTTAATCCCGAATGCCTGAGAGGCAGAGACAGGCAGATCTCTGAGAGTTCAAAGACAGCCTGGTCTACAGAGTTACTTCAGGTCAAAGATACAGAGAACCTGCCTCAAAAAGCAAAGAGTTAAAAGTAAAAATAAACAAAATAGAGGTTAAAACACAGCTGCACAAAGATGGAAAATACACAGAGAATTTTGATACTGTATGCTATTATGCTCTCTTTGAATTGTTTGAATGCTGAGGAAGGACAAACAACTGCTAAAAGATATTTGTTTATAAATGCTGCTGAACTAATCCAACATAGATACTTTGAAAATGCCTTAAATTTGAAATTTGGATCTAAGGACATGATACTTTGGAAAGGAGTTTCTTATTTTGTTTTCACAGAGGATGAGATGCTGTTCATTTCTTCTACTCCGATTTGGTATGATGGACCACGCCCTCCTGAAGGGTTGGTGTGAACACCTTCAGAAAATTGCTTCGCTCAACTGCCAACTGAGATGAAACTAGCACACAGGTTATACCATGAAAGACCTAATTAACGACGCCCCCATTCAGCAGGAAGCAGTTTGGAGAGAAAAAACTGCGCCCATGTTCCCAAATATGGTTTATAAACGTTCTTTTACATTTAAAGGGGGATATGATATAGATATGAATAATTTACATTAGTATAGATTTTGCTTTATTGATAGAGATTAAAGGTCAATTTTGTTATATATATAAGTGTTTCTTATTTTGATTAAGGTATTGTGATTGTGTAGTTCATTTAAATATGTACGGTATAATTAAGAAATATAGGTTGTTAATGGATAATCGATAATAGTAAAGTTTGTAGTCATGTTAGTTAATATTTTCTAGATGTGCGTAGATATATTTTAGATAGGCATTCTTCATATTTTTCAAAGATTATAGAATATGGCATTTTAAATGTTTTAATAACTTAGGACTTTTCATGACAATGAAACACTCTGCTCCTGGCAGCACCAATCTACTTCAAGAGGAAGATGGGCATCGAAGAGGCATCTTATGGAGTTTGATAGCCATTTGGGCAAGAAACTGCTCTTGCCTGGACTATTGCATAAACTGGACACAGAGAACCCGCAGAGAGAGGACTACTGAACTTGCCTAAGGTGAGATGATCTTTCGGGGTTCCTGATTCATGAAAGAGTCTGCGAGACATTCTGCAGGACACAACAGATAGTGACTGAACTGACTTTGAATTTTCCTGCTTTATGGAAATGTCTGCTGGATACCATGGGCCTGAAGGCTGAAGATGGATGCCCCAACGGTACAAAAGAACTTTGGGTGACTGTCCAGGCAGCGAGATGTCTTTGTCATTTCTAGAGTTTGAAGTTTCTTAGTTCTTGTTTACTTAGGTAATATTATATCTTTCTGGAGTCTTTGATGGAGTTAAGAATAGTTAGTTATAGTTATAGTATTCCTTAGTTATGATAAAGATTATTGTAACTTTTACTTGATAACTGTTTTGTTATATGTAGTTTTGCTATGTTACAGTTAAAGCCTTTTTTTTTTGTTTAAACCGAAAAAGGGGAAATGATGGAGGAAAGTCATTGGCTAATAAAGGCACTGCCCTGGCCCATTTTATTGGTTAGAGGACAGGTGGGAGGAGTAAACAGAACAAAATGCTGGGAGGAAGAGGAAGTGAGCTCAGACTCCACAGCTCTGCTCTCCTGAGCAGACGCCTCAGCAGAGACGCCATGCCCCGCTCCCGGGATGAAGCTCCGACCCAGGATGGACTAGGCTAGAATCTCCCTGGTAAGCGCACCTTGGGGTGCCATACACAGATGATTAGAGATGGGCTAAATTAATATGTGAGAATTAGCCTAGAAGAGAATGGGCCAAGCAGTGTTTAAATGAATACAGTTTGTGTGTTGTTATTTCGGGCATAAACTAGCCGAGCGGGTGGCTGGGGTGCTGGGGTGCTGGGGAAGAGGCCCCGCCGCCCCTAATACTACAATTGAGTGAGAGAGAAAGAGAGAAGAGATCAAAGGAGAGAAAAGAGATAAAAAAGGAGAGAAAGACAGAGAGAACGCGTGTGCATGCCAAGGAAGCAGAAAAGGAAGGGCTACTTTGATGCTTTCTAAGACAATTTAAAACTATTGTTTTTTTAAATCCCCTTTCCAATACTCTGGCTAGGTTCTCCTTTCATGTTTTAAATTTCATTAAATATTTTTAAAATACACCAATCTAATAAAGTTAGAAATGTATACTGCACCTTTAACTTTCCTTCCTTTCTTTCTTCTTTCCTTGTTTTCTCCTTCCTTTGCCTCCTCTTCCTCTTCCTTCTTTGCTTTTGCCAAAAGATATTAGTTTGCTGACATTTATAGGTTAGTTATTAACCATTTTTTATTAACCCAAACCAAAAAATAAGGAAAGAAAAAAAACTTTAGTTAGCTACAAGGAATATATATATATATATATATATATATATATATATATATATATGTTGTTACTGAAATTCAGCACACTCACTATGATATTGTTTGGACCTTGAATGTTCCCCCAAAAGCTTATGAATTTAAGTCTTGTTTCCTACTGGTACCATAACTGTACAAATTGATTTCCAGAACATTTAGCCTATGGAAAATGCTAGGTTTAGAGAAGCAATGCCTTGACACCAATGTTGGAATATTTACACCTTGACATAAATGTTGGAATTTTCTTCTCTCGTTTCTTTTACTTCCTGGGTATCATGAGGTGAACTGTTTCCTTTGCAATATACTCCAGTAATCACATACTGCTTCATCAAAGGCCACAGAGACCAGGGTCACATGGCTCTGGAGTCAAATTTCTGTATTTATAAGACAATATTTTAATTTGATCATCTCAGGCATATTGTGATACTAATAGGGTATGGAAGCAAAGGAAATGAAGTCAGCATCATGAACATCTACCATCTGCTCCTTAAACTTCATGGCAAAATAATCTCAGTATTCTTTAACTGATGCAGGATAGAGAAAAGATGGGGTAGACTCACAATGGGATGCCATTCAATCATAAAACCTAAACAACTCTTGTTGTTTGTGGGAACCTGGAAGATGTTATATTAAATGAATGAGTAGGACATAGAAAGAAAAGCCACATGGTAGGAAATAAAGCTGTTGAATTCAGAAGTGGTAATGACAATGGTAAAGTATCAGAGAATAGCGGATATAGGAAGCAGGGGTATGCCAATAGGTCAAAAAGAGAAATAATAAAGAAAAAAACATAAGAAAAAACTTCAGTTATCTACAAGGATTAATTTCAGGAGATAAAACATAGTCTGTATTAACTGTGGAAACTTAAAAACGAATAGTGTTTAAGAAGCACGGGCAGGCTCCTGGAGGATAGACACAGCAACCCCTCTCCAATTTCCATGGTCATGGAGTGGGGGGTATTATTACCATGAGCACAGTTGGGGTTCATGTTGATGTCTGGCTTCTATTCCCATCGAGGGTCTTATCACCTATGACTAAGTTGGTGTTGAACAATGTGCCCTGACAGGGGCCATGCCAATTTAATCGACCTGTGTTGCCACCTGCAACCCTGAGACCATCCTGATGCAGGAGGTTTACACTGCTACTCAGGACCACAGTGACATTTGGCCTGGAGCTGCTACTGGGATCTGTGACCCTGCTATGGCCAGGCTATGAATTGACACCTGTATCTCCTGTTGCCATCAAGGGTCTTGCAGAGGCCCACACTTTGAGTTGATACCTGAAGCCATGTTGGTCTTTGAGGGTCAAATTGCTGTGTGGACCATACAGCCAGGGAGGCATGAACTATGGTCAAGGGTAATGTCTGGGTCCATGACTCTACTGCAGCCATGACTCAGGTTACCACTAAAGACTGAGTGAATGCCCATGGTCTGGGTTGCCAACGTTTCCCCAGATGCAGTAGGGCCTTGCCAGTCTGGGTGATCTACAATATCAACTAGGGCTATGATGATATCTGGACCGGGACTGCTGCCAAGGACCACATCTGTGTTTGTCGTCCTACCCCAGACTGAGTATGTGTTGATGTCCATGGCCCATGCAGTCACTCAAGGTCATATGGAGTTCCAAAATCTTCGCTGTCACCTGTGGTCATGTTGATGTCAGAGGGCTAAGCTACCTGAATGACGTCTGCTACTTCCTGAAGTCATACTGTCTTACAGTCTGAGCTGTGGCCAGGGCCATGTCTGGGTTTCTGGCCCTACTGATGTCTGGGTTCTGTTGCTGTTGAAGACCATGTGGATGCCCAGAGTCTGAACTGCCATGTTGGGCCAGGCGGGTCTTCAAGGCCCACCTTACTTCTGGGTCCATGCTAGTATGAATGACCTGAGCTACCAACCAGGGCCATGGTGACATCCTGATCTAGCCTGCTGCCAAGAACCATGTCTGGATCCGCTGAAGCTGGGGTCTGTGTGGATATCTGTATTTTGCATTGCTTGCAAGGACCAAGCAGACATCAACATTTTGGGCCACCTCTTAGGACCATCTTATTGACTAAGAACTGAGCATCTGCTGGGCCATATAGACCTGAGCTTTCTGCACTACCAACTGGGGACATGGTGTTGTCCAGCCCTGGGCTGCTGCAGGGAATATGTCTGGGTCTGTGGCCCTGTTGCTGTTCTGGTAAGGTCTGTGGCTCCAGTTGCCACTGAAAATGGCGAGGATGGCCTACACAGATTTGGCCCTGCCCCTCACTGACTGCAGCACTAGGGAGAAATGGCTTTAGCCCTCATCAGCTGTAGTACTTGGAAAAGCTGGCCCTGCACCTCATCTGGCCAGTGCAGAAGAGTTGTCCCTGCTGACGGGGATAGGGTAGTGGTGCAGGAGAGTAGACCCTGAAAGCTTGAGAATGGAAGGAGAAGAAGCCTTCTGTCTCTCATGCGATGGCGTGTGCAAGTAAGAGATACCTATTGCCCCTCACCTCTCATCCCTTGCCATTTACTACAGGGGTAAAACCTGGTCCCAGGGACCTGGCCCTCACTGGCTCTAGCACTCAGAAGAGTGGACCCTGAACCTTGTCCAGGCAGCACAATAGAGTTTACGGTGTTGATTGAGAAGAGGGGGGGTGTCTCAGGTGATCCACACTCATGAAAGTATGTGGGAGATCTGGTCCCAGTCCTCACCTGCCATATGGTGGAATGGTCAAGGAAAGAAGAACTCCCACCTCCCTTGAACTTTGCTGCCTGTGGTGGGTAGGTGACCTGGTTCTGAGATCATGAGAATGAGAAAAATGAAGAAGGATGCTTATAAGAAATTCCACACTAGCTCAGAATTGAGTACAATAGAGAGTTATTTATTGAGGGGTAAACTCATAGATCACAATCCTCTGCTGAAATGGGAAACAGGAATTTCTACAGCAGAAAAATGGTGCCGCACCTCACCTGGGTAGCACAGTAGAGCTGACCCTCATGGTAAGTGAGGCTTGGAGAACAGGACAGAAGGAGAGCTGACCCTGCAACTTATCTGTCTTGTGGTGGCATGGGTGAGGTAAAGATACTCTCCCCCATCCTCTCATCCCTTGCCACCTGCGACAGTCGGGAGAGGTGCCAAGAATAGATCCTGCCCTCGCCAATTGCAGCATCCAGGATAGCAGGTCATGTACCTTTTCTGGGCAAAGCAATAGAGCTGGCCCTGGTGGTGCAGGTGAGGGAGGTCTAGAGTGAGGGGGTGAGAGCAGAACTGGCTGGGCTCCCTGCTGCCTACTGCACTGGGTGAGCTTGCTGGGATAGTGCTAAAAAGCTTGCACTGGTGACAAAGATGAAGGAAGGCTGGAGAGCTGACCAACCTAGCTAGTACCCAGGCCCAGAGTCAGGGGTACAAGGTAGCCCACCACAATACCTACCTCATCTATGAACTGCTTGAGTATGTGAAGGGGTCAGATCAGCATATCCAAAGAGATAGAGTCTCCATGACCTAGGCAAACAACAGGATAACCAAGGGGAGTCTCAGTGAGGGCCCAGTGTCAATAGAAAAGCAGAGGCCAAAGTCTCTGAGCCAGACCAATGATTGATTGCAATGAATACTTACATGTAAAGATGTCTGGATTTAGGGCACACTGTGTGACTCACTGGGCCACACTACACCTTCCATGCTGAGATGTTTGTTTGTTTTTGTTGTTTGCTTGCTTTTTGGCTATACTTTTAAATTTTTCTTTGTTTTTGGTGGTGGTAGGGGGGTAGAGATTTCAAGGGCAGACGGGAGAAGCAAGGGGATGGAGAGAAGAGTGGGACCAAGATGGATGATGTGAAATTCACAAAGAATCAATAAAAAGTTTAAAAACAGAATAGAGTTTAAGTGTTCTAACTAGAAATTTGAGTTAATTCCATGTGAGTTGAGTCAATTTTGTCATTCTACCATGTGTATTCATTGAAATGATGTGTACATGATAAACTTGTTAAATTGGAACAAAATAGAAAAACCAAAGACTAATGGAGAAAGCTAAGACTTAGCCAGTATCCATCTATATATCAGCCCTTATGAACTCATTTTCATTGGCTGAATACCACGTCTATCTCTCTATCAATTGATGGACACAGGCTTCTCCTTTGTGGCCGTCTGTCTGGAAAGTAACATTTCTTGACTTTCCTTTTCTAACTTTTAATTAGAAAAGAACTAATTTGTACAGGACTAACTTCTCACCAATGGGAATTCAAGCTAAGGCCACAGAGAGATGCCCTTTGTCAATCACTTAAAAAAAAATGCTTCCTCTCCACAACTTCTCTTTCTCTTTCTCGAGGTTGATAACATTTGCTTCAAACCGGCAAATGGGGGCAAATACGAGGAAGAGAGGAGCCCGAAGAGCATCTGATTCACATCCACAGATCTTTATGGAGACCATCGATCACATTAATGGACTTAAACAATATAAGTTCAATTAAAGAGCACAGTTTATTTCTATAATTTCTTCATTATGTTTTGCTTTTTCTAGATACTACAAGAGACATACAAAACCACAAGAAACAGATACCTATATGAACACTCTCATATATGCATTTTAAACATATTCACACATAGTGTGAATAATTTATTTTGTGTCAAATTAAGGACAGAAAAAAGATTCGTAGAAGTTATAGGAAAAGGCCATAATTAAGGATTAAGGAAAGTACAGATGATTTTTTTCAAACTAATTGCATATTTCCCTCTTCAGAGGCGAAAATCCTTGAATATAGGTTACTTTATCCTACAAATTATAAAATAATTTTAAAATTACTGTACCCACAGGGTTTAATGATCGCGTTCTCTCTGCTCAGAGCTCTACAGACATCAAGTGAGTGCAGAGCAGCTGGCGCAGCATCGGGGCTTGAGAGTTTATCTCTGCTTTTCTTCTACACTATGAAGAAAGCATTTTTAAAATCATGTCATTTATACACACACACACACATATGTGTGTGTATAAACAACATGATTGTGTGTGCGTGTTAGAATGGCTTTAGCTACATGGCCTTTAATTTTAGAGGCAACCACTGATATCCAAAGATGGAATCAAGTGATTTTAATAATGCAGGCATTCATGACATATGCTTTATATCTATGGACTTTGTTATTTCTACATACTAACATTTAGACAAAGAGAGAGGCTTTCAATGGCTTCCATAGTAAAAATGGTTCACAGGAAATATCGTCGTGCCCAAATATAGCATAATGGTCTGAAATCACTTACATTTTTATATTTGATAGCATTTATTTATCATTAATCTTGATTGTAGAGTCTGGGGTTAATTACCCAGAATTACCCCGGAATATCATAAAGTCCCATGTGGATGCGTATAACATAGAAAGAGATGTGGTAGTGGTGGTGGCACACACCTTTAATCCCAGCACTCAGGAAACAGAAGGCAGGCAGATCTCTGTGAGTTCGAGGCCACCCTGATCTACAGAGTGAGTTCCAGGACAGGCTCCAAAGCTACAAACAACCAAAAACAAAGAGAAAAGATGTGACTTTAAGTGTCATATGAATTTGGAGATAATTTTAAAGATGTCTTATATTTACCATTTTAAAAGGCAGAATCCACATCCTTATTTCACAGGGCCCAATGAAAACACAGTGATTCTAATTTAATATCATTACCTGAAAGACTGAGTGCCCACAAGATGGGATTGTGACAACTTGATTGCGTTCAGACATTTTGTAAATTAGGGACCGTGTTTGAAAACTTTGGCCAAGCGAGATTGACACGAGGCTCTCGGGGAACAGTGGGTAGAGCAGAAGGCAGATCACATTGGGCTGCCAGCCCTTGACAGGCCTGCTTTAACTCTCTCTCCCTGAAGTTCCATGTCTTTTCCTCTGTCTTCACTGAGACAATGACACAAAGGTTATGACAAGCATGTGAAAATAGCTAGTGAGTCATTAATGTCTGCTAGGGCTGAGCATCACGGAGCAGCAGAGGGCGGCTTCGGCGGGTGCCTTTCATTCCTTCTGTGTGTTGCAGCCAATCTCCCGAGCTGTCCAGAGTGTCATATTCCCTCAGTGAAACAAGATCAGTGCCTTCATGTGCTCTTCTTCCTCCAAGCTCATAGAGACTTGTCACATTAATATTTTGCCTAAACCAACTTTCCCTGAAATGTAAGAATGCAAATTACTCACTTCTTGAAACATTTCTGTAGGCTTTTCTTTTCCCCCTTTTAAATCTGGCAACTTTCAATTTACACATACATTGAAGTAATGGACACTCTTAACAACAGGAATTTTATCTTATTTTTTATTATCTTCAAAATGGAATTGAAGTGGCAGCATTGAGAAGAGATTTTTATTAACTGTTTTTTATAGTTAACCTCTTTTACAGCACAAAATTCTGAGCTCTGAACAAGAATTCTCTCCAGATTCAGTCCAGAATTATCTTTCTCTTAATTTTTAAAAAATATTTTCTCTTATATTACTAAGTGCCATTTTTACTGGCTCATATCATTCTACACATGCACAGATTGTTTACATCTGACTTGCTTGTTTTTCTTTCATACAGGACTTTGAAGGATGATATTGTTAATAATAATAACAAACACGATAATAAATATAATAAAACTTTGGGGGCAAATGTACCAATGCACATAGCAATGGTTTTAGAAGACAGAGGGAGATAACTGAGAAGCAATATACCATTTCTAGAGACAAAAGAATTTATTGTTGAAGGAAATAAAGGATGTTTAAATCATTTTATTCACATTTCTTTCTTCATATAATTATGTTATGAAACTTATTAAATCAGCTTACATGAAGATAGTGATAATAACTATCCCATGTTGGAGAGGCCGAGAACGTTATAGCTCCTAGGTCCTTGAGACTGGTTGCTTCAGCACTGGGAATAGTAATCTCCCAGTAGCTATCTGTCACTGGGGAGGTCAGCAATGTTGTAGCTACTCAGTTCACAAATATGGGCACCTGAGCACTTCCCATCCGGCACCAGAAAGCCTAAAAGCTTATTCAAAAGTATGGAATAGCTATTTTCTCAGCAGGAATTTGCTTTACATTCATAAAGTCCTGAATTCAGTCCCCCCCACCAACACACATACACACACACACACACACACACACACACACCCCACACCACACACATGCACACCATCATCTTCTGCTAGAATTTCTGTCTTGAAGGAGGTTATAGTTTGAACATTTTTTTATTCTCACTGATTTTTAAAAATACTTTTTTTCATTGACCTTACTTCTTAAAGTTTATATCTCCTTATAGTTTGTTTATAATTTTACAACAGATTGAAAGAGAAAGTCATTTACCCAAATTGTGATGGTTAACGTTCACTGTCTATTTCAGCGGATTTTCGATTCACCTAGTGGATTGAGGTGCACCTGGGTGTATGTCTGGGAGGGCATTAAATACAGAGGACCTTCTCTGAAGATGTCAGCCACATCATTCTACAGGAACCAGAAAGGAATAAAGAAAACCACTTAACAGAAAAATAATAGAAAAAAAGTCAAAGGTCAAGCATAATCCCTTCTCCACCTTATAGGCCACCATTATGTGGAATGAGGTGGCCTAGCTTGACTTTCCTTCCATAATTCACTCAACTCTCTGAAACCATCAACTAAAATATACTCTTCCTATTTTATACTTTGTCAAGTATCCAGCTCACAGTGATGCACAGAGTTGTACATTTGTTTCACTGAATATATTAATAAAAGGTAAACATATGTTTCAATACCTAGTTACTGATGGAAGTAGCAATCTAGATAACCATGAGGAAGGCAGTCCAACCAGCACTTTGTAGAACCATACTGATCTTCTTCACTGTACCTCTAAGATGGATTTTATTATGTAAATTTTTTTGAATGAAGAAACCTTATTTTTTCAGAGATGATTGACTAACTTATTTAACCCACAAATTAGATAAAGAATAGGAGGTTAAAACTCCTAATATAGAACAATAAAGAATGTATTATTATTTTAATACTTCTTGGATGTCCATGTGGCTCACAAGTAGGTAAAGTCTTCTTCTACCTTTCATACTATAGAATTCTTCATTTAAAACCTATTCTTTGAGAATTTCATATATTCATGCAACGCAATATGAGCATATCCATATCACATAGTTCTTCTCATCTCTCCCTTGATGTCTACATACTACCTCCCAGATTCATGTATGCTGTGGAACAATTGTCTTCTACCCTGTAAAGATTTGTCACTTGTACTGTTTTAATAAAACACTGACTGGCTAGTAGCCAGGCAGGAAGTATAGGCAGGGTGACCAGGTAGGAAGTATAGGTGGATGATGAGAACAGGAGAATTCTGGGAAGAGGAAATGGTTAGTCTGCAGTTTTCACCCAGACACAAAGGAAGTAAGATGAGAATGCCTCAGTAGAAAAAGGTACCAAGCCACATGGCTAATACAGACAAGAATTATGAGTTATTGTAAATTATAAGAGTTAATAAGAAGTCTGAGCTAATAGGTCAACCAGTTTATAATTAATATAGATCTCTGTGCTTCTTTGGGACTGAATGACTACAGGACTGGGTAGGATACAAACCTCAGTCACCACCTGTCTTTTAAAATTTAATCTACTAAATCAAATTTGTGTTGTCCAGAAGCACATGACCATAGAACAAATAACTGAAGCATGGCCACCCTACCAGTTAGGGTCATGTCTCCAGGTGTTGGAGGAAGGGGGCTGCTTTTAGTTCCTGGCTG
The DNA here is from genome assembly GCF_018167655.1 of Microtus oregoni. Lineage (NCBI taxonomy): Eukaryota > Metazoa > Chordata > Mammalia > Rodentia > Cricetidae > Microtus > Microtus oregoni. Next base: position 31,844,242 of record NW_024543069.1, on the reverse strand, counting down.
CTCAGCCCCAAAATAATCACACAGAAACTGTATTAATCAAATCACTGCTTGGCCCATTAGCTCTAGCTTCTTATATGGCTCTTACATATTAATTTAACCCATTTCTATTAATCTGTATATTTTCATGTGACTGTGACTCACTGGCTAAAGTTTTGGTGTCTGTCTCCAGTGGGGCTACATGGCATCCCTATTACTCTGCCTTTCTTTCTCGCAGCATATAGCCTAGCTTTCTGTGCCTAGTTCTGTTCTTCCCTGGCATAGGCTCAAAGCAGTTTTTTATTCATTAACAAATAAAAGCAGCACATATACAGAAGGACCTCCCACACCATCCAGGGAAGAATGATTTTCCTTTCTTTAACACCCATCAATGGCCAATATCATCTCAGTTGTCAATAGGGTCTTCGGAACTCCATCAAGGTCCATACTGGAATTGTGGTTGAGTTAATTTTACATAGATCGCATACAGATAATAACAACTTCTGTGAGTTAAAAAGTGCAATTTCCATGTCACATTGCAGAAGACAGCCCTTCATAGCACTCCTCCTCATCCTCTGTGTTCTCACATTTTCTCTGTCAACTCTTCCTTAATACTCTCTGAGTCTTAGCAAGGGTGTGATAGAGATGTCTCATTTTTAAGAATATAAAAATTTGGCATATTTTATGGAAATAAATACACATTAGTATTAACTTTTGTCATTTTAAATACTATATTTATGCCCAATGTATCTCTGTCTCATAAAGAAACATTACATCTTTAGTTCATGTAGCTGAAGATCTTTTCAGATACTGAGGGAATTAAATCTACAAACTATTTTCTATGAACTTCCAAAATAGCACCATGACTGAGAAGAAGACCACCTCCGTCCTGCCACATAAGACTTGTTTAATATGAGGGAAGCAGAGATCTAAGAGTGTACAATGTTAAATTGCCCTCCCCCTTCTCTTCCTTCTCTTCTTATTCCACTTGCTTTTCATCTTTCTTTTCATCCTCATACTTTTGTGAACAGGACTAAACTCAATGCCTTAAACAAGAACACTCACTTGTGATGTCACAGTCTCTTAGACCAATGGTGCCTGCACCAATATTTTTCATATAGCAACTTCAATAACAGCAACAGTCTTTAGGTTGTATGCATCTAAGGATCAACCATGTTTAAATATTTATGTTTTTTTAGAAGAACTAGTAGATATTGATAAAAATAATGTGGCTCCCTCAGAGTTAGGGTTTTTATGTGAATATGCTTCTGGCTCTCTGGTCTTATGCAAATCACTTCAGCTTTTTGATTCCAGTTGATATCTGTCACATGAAAGGTTGATAATGAACTCTCTGCTCCTTCATATTGTCGGTTTGTATAGCGCATGTTGTCTCAGGGACAGCCATATAAAAGCCAAATGAAGACAAGATTCATTGCCAGGCTCCTTTGATCCTTTTGTACTTGTGTATATCAGCACGGAGACAGCTTGCCTCATCCCTGTTCTAGATGAGTGCACATTTTATGTGCATACGTCTCCATCTAAAGAAGTGGTTCTCAATCTGTGGGTTACAACCTCTGTGAAGATCAAATGACCCTTTCGCAGGAGTCATATCATATATCAGATATCCTGCATTATGAGTCATAGAGGCAGCAAACTTACAGTTATGAAGTAGCAATGAAAATAATTTTATGGTTGAAGGGCTCAACATGGGGAGCTGTATTAAGGGTCACAGCATTAGGGAGGTCGAGGAGTACTAATCTACAGGGCTGTGAGAGGAAAAGCTGTTTTTATGAAAACTACTAGACTTCTAAGTCCAATCTTTTAATGCTTCTCTGGTGGAGAGCCTTCCATTAATACCTTACCATAAATGTAAATGTTATCATGTTATTTGGTATGATGCTTAATGGAAGTACTTAATTAAAACAGTGCTGCTACAGAATAATCAGCTTTTAACTCTTCCTAAATTGCCTGCTCTGCTTTGAATATGAATTGAGTCCCTTTGTCCTCTACAGAGAAACTGTTGCAAAATGCTGTCACTTACTGCACCTTCTACCTGTCATTTCATGTGGATCATCACATCAACATATAGACATGGTCTTTACCTGCCCATCCAGATGTGTGTGGAGATCACTCTGTAATCTTTTCTTCCTTTTTTTTTTTTTTTGCTTTTTTTTTTTGGCAACACTATCACAGACCAATATCCTTTTGATGAACCACTAAGTAGTATATGTTATGGGCTCAATTTCACAGTCAAATCATTGATGTACTGGAGGCAAACACCTGTGTTGGATGACTTTGAATCATTCTGCTTTCAGAAGGGCAAGGCCTGCGTCAAATTTGAACAAAAGAACTGATGCCCATCAACAATCACACTTACATACATGTGTAAAAGTAACTTCTACATGGAAAAGGGTAAACAATTGATAATCGCCAGTTCTAACTTTTTATGAAAGAGCTGACATAATCTATTCAATGAAAGATGAAGTAACTTTTTATATTTATGAAACTGAACATAGACAGGAAAAAATAGATTTACTGATAAAATGCTTGCTTTACAAGAATTAGGAACTGAGTTTGATCCATAAAATCCACATTTGAAAAATCATGTTTGATGGCACATTTTTATCATTCCAGCGCTGGGAAATCTGAGAAAGGCTGATCTCTAGAGTTCACTGTAAGCTAATCTAGCCTATTTGTCAGGCACCAGTAAGAGACCCTGTCTCAAAGTAAATTACTAAAACTTTTAAAAAGGTAGATGTTGCCTGAGGAATGACACCTGAAGTTCTCCTCTGTCTTTTACACTCATTGTACATAGATAAACATTAATTTTCCTACACACATAATGGCAGAGGATGTAACTCGGAGGAGTTACTGCCAACTCCTGCCTTAATGCCTTCTCTACCATGATTTGCTATACCTTCAAACTGTGAAGCCAAAATGAATGTTTTCTTCCTTAAGTTGCTTTTGCCAGATATTATGTCATAATAATATGAAAAATAGTACAAATATGAAGCATGTCTTATGAACTACAGTGTATAAGGTTTTGTTATATACTTTTAAAAGTTGATGTCAACATTCCTAAGAATCATGAAGAGGTTTGGTCGAGTTTTGTTGGTCAGTACTTGAACAAGTCTTAGTGTTTCTTGCTTGTGCTTCTCTACCAGGATCTTAATTACACCTTGATATTTCCTAAGGGGATTTAAAATATATATCAGATGGTAGCCTCTTTGAAATTCAGGATATTCCCAAGACAAAACCAGGATTTGATTTATGACTCAAATCTTTGATAGCAGTATATTTGAATTTTAAATGATAACTATTATATTGCTAGATAACATATACCATGAGGAATCTCAGCTCAGTGAGCCATATGGTACAGCTAGGAGATGGAGGAAAGACCCAAGTCAATTAAGTATGAAGCTAGAGGCAGACATGTGATTAGAATATGCAACCTTCATCCTCTGTCCGTGTTGTTGATCCTGGGTATAAAGCTGTTGCCAAAAAATCTGCATAGAAATAATATTCGTTTGTGCTCACAGCATTCATTAGTTACTCTGAATTTTCTCTGAGTATCAAACACGTGTGTAAATGAGATGAGATATGAGAGCAGCAGGCAGTGTAATCCAATTATCCCAGGAATATTGCTTGCCCTCAGAGGAGCAGCGGCAAGTCCGGACCTCAAAGCCGGTTCACGTGAATGTTTAATCATTTTTATTTTCTAGTTTGTGTTGATCATTACCTTAAGAGGATCTAATATTCGTCTAAAATATATTACATTTCCCTTTAAATATGGTATACATTTATGCTTAAAACAGAGAATTAGTCCATCATTATTCAAAAGCCTTGATCATAGCAAAGCTCCCTTCACCTGACCTGCAATGCTCTATATGTGAACTCATTCCTAATTATTCCCAGACTGTTTCTTGTAATTCAATGTACTGTTTACTTCCCTCTGTATTCCGCGCCAACTTGCATTTTTTTTTTGGAAGTGACAGTATGCCTCAACATAGTTTTCATTGTTTACTGATTCATTTATTCAACTGAGTTACAGGGTGTCAGTGAACTGACAAGGAGATGACATGGAACGCTGGCAGGCAAGTCATGGGAAGAGTTGGGGGAATACGAGCAGCCTTTCCAGATTGTTCAATTGTGGGCCTCGACGTTCCCCAATCAATATCTTTGCTTTCTAATTGTTCTTGGATTTATACATAGTGACATTATCCAGAGCCGTACACTTCCATCTGTGCTTATAATTGCAATTTGGATTTTTTTTTAATTTAGATTATAAACCTATTCCAGCTGGGTTTACTGGTGTGCTACACATTCTGAATGCTAAAAATGCTATCAATGTAGTATTATGAACATATTTGTGATTTTTAAAAGTATTTCTGTATTCTACTGAAGGACAGATGTTTCCATTTACATGCTTAAAAAATAAGAAATTTGAAGTTGGAGATTGAAATCGCCATCCAGCTCAAGGCAAAATCTTTTGAATACACCTAATGAAAGCCTGGCCTTCTCCAAAAGGTAGGTTAAGGGTACCAAGCTGTTAGCTTTTCTCTTTTTTTTTTTTAAAATATTTTTATTTATTTAATTAGTGTGTGTATGTGTGTGTGTGTCTGTCTCTCCGTGTATGTGTAGTCACACATTTGTGCATTTGTGCCATGGTGTGCTTGTGCACGTCAAACAAATATTGAAATTCACTATTTCTTCCCACTATGTATGTCCCAGAGATTAAACTCAGATCATCAGCTTAAGAAACAATACCTCTACCCACTGAGCAATACCACAGTCAAGATGAAAGCTTTAGTTTTTAAAGATTTCATGTGTTTTCATGTATGTGTATCTGTATGTGTGTGCAAATGTGTGTGGGTGCCCACAGAGGTCAGAAGGGAACATTGGATGAAGTGGGAGTTGCCAATGGTTGCATGCTACCAGCTGGACATTCTGGAACCTGAACTCTAGTCCTCAGCAAAGACAGCACATGCCTTCACCAACTGAGCCATCTTTAGGCAACATTTATTTTTGTTTCCTGGAAGACTCTTCTTGTTCTGTTTTCGTGGCAGTTTCTTAGTGCTAAGCTAGTGCTGGCTGGTGAGCAAACACATGTGTCCAAGATGTCATTTGGCCTACAAGGACTTAGTCTGTAGTTGAATAGCAAGTAGCGAGTGTCATTCTCTAAATGGTCATGTTCCTCGAGCTTTCTGTCAGCCTCTCCCTTCTCCCTCTGGCAACCTTCTGATATGTGTGACTAGCTCTGTTCAGTAATTGTGAGCATGTATGTCACCCTCGGTTGAGTGTGTCACTGTGAGACTGGCCAGCTTCTTTCACAACCCACCAATAAATTTTCCAGGTGGGGATTCTCCTGTCAGCCTGGCTTTAAAATGGAAGACAATGACAACATCGGATAGAGCCCACCCTATAATCTAGCTGATTGTGTGGAGCTAGATGAGGTACAGCATTGAGAGCTAGAAGATGGATGGATACTGCTTTATAAGCACAGCTATCCTGATGGCTACAGAAATAAATCCTTTGAGTTAATTTTTAAATGTATCTAAAAGGCTCATTTTTATAACTGGAAGAATAAAAATATATTTGTATATTATAATGCATGTTAACCCTAATATGTGTATCAAATTGTATGTTAATATAAAATATAAATATAAGATACATATGAATAGGAAATATGGGTGAATATACAGACATAATTGTAAATATTAAAGTGAAAAACACACAAGGTAGATGTCTAAGTGTGATTTCAGAAACGCTGATGAACTGAGTTCAATTCCCAATACACACATTGTGGAGGGTCACAATTTATTCCTACTGTGGAACTCTGCCATGGAATATATGTATGTGCACAAATGAATAACTAACTAACTAAATTAATTAATTAACAATTTATAAACATATAAACTCTAAAACCTAAGAAAAATCCTGTTGTGTCTATATGTGCACATACACGTGAATACATGAATTCATGAAAAGAACTAAAGCAAGTCTTATTGTGTATGTATTGCACAGAAATACAACAAATACATTTTAAAACATGAAGGAAATGTGGATACATTCCCATAGTGCAGTGTTACTCTCCCATTAAAAAAAATGACAACATGAAACTTGCAGATAAATGGGTGAAAGTAGAGAAGAATCTCCATGAGGGAGGTTTCTCAAATATAAAGCAACAAATATGGTATGCATTTACTTATTATATGTGGATAATTAGATGTTAAGTTAGGGATAATCAAGCTGCAATCTCTAGGACCGCGAGGGTATATATGGAGTGAGGAGCTAGAGGGTATAGTTAGATCTCATTAAGAAAGGGAAATAGAAGAGATAGTGGCAGATGGGTGGGGCTGGAGCAGAAGGATCCTGCAGGGCAGGGGAAGGGAGAGTAGGATGATAGAAGGAACGTGGGGAGAAACAACTAAAATTAAGGACCATCTGAGACATAGTATGGAAACCTAATAGAGTAGAATCTTCCAAAATATATTCATGTATGAAGGTGATCTAAATTAAATCGACAAAGAGTTGGGGAGACAGAGTCCCAATTGGCCATCTCATCACCAAATGAAGCTTCCAGTCTGGGGATTAGATGACATGTAATTGAGGTGTTGGCCAAAGAGGCCCCATGGAAATCCCAAAATAATTCAGTCTGTTGTTAAGACAATAAGTTGCTCTCCACAAACTGACAGTAGAGGCCCCATTGCTGAAGACAAGATCGATACAACTCATTCAACACGGAGATCCTGAATTAATGCTTACCTAGAGCCTTCAACCCTGTGTTCTCAAGTCTTTGGTACATGAAGGTGCTCTGCATGCTACCAAAGATAAATATAAACACAAAACCAGTTACAAACCCTTTGAACTCTAATGGTGTTTGACTTATAAGATATATTAGGACAATGGAGGAACAAAAGCTGTGGGGGAAACCAACCAATACCTGACTTAACTTCAGGCTCACCTTACCAGATAAAACCGGTACTGAACACTGCGTAAGTAACCAATGAAAGCTAGATAGCTCCAGACATAGGAGAAAAAAAAAAAACAATATGGCTAGTAAAAACAAAATCAAATACAAAACAAGAACAAAATCAAAACAGAAGAAAAGCATAGGGATAAAATGACCCCTAATGTCATTCTGTTATACTCATAGGTCGGTGACTTGCTCAGTCATTATCTGAGAAGTTCAGTAGATGAAAAATATACAGAGACACACAGCCAGACATTAGGCAAAGAATGAAAGACCTTGGAAGATTTATCCCTAAATAGACGTTGCCAACAAGTCCTCCCCTCAGGGATAAGGGAACTACATGGAAAAGGAGACAGAGAAAGCATATGAGCCAGAAGGGATAGAGAATATACAGAAAATAAAGTCTCCTAAATCGACATGATCAAAGTTCACATAAAATCATGGAGACTGAAGCAACAAACATAGGGGCTAAACTGGCCTCGATCAGGTCCTCTGCGTGTGTATTATGGCTTCTCTTTCAGGGTTGCTATGGGATTCCTGAGTATGTGAATGATTGAGTCTCTGACTCTTGTGCCTTCTCTTGGGCTTTTTTCTTTCTCTTTGTTTGTCTTGTTAAATTCCAATGGAATATATTTATTTCATCTTACCATGTTTTATTTTGTTACTTTTTTATTATTATTTTAAAATCCTGTTCCTTTCTAATGAAAGACAAACAGAAAGTAGATGAGAGGAGAGGTGGGAAGGAAGTGGAAGAAGCAAAAACCATAATTAAGATATATTGTTTTGAGAAAAGAATCTGTATTCAATAAAAGGTGAAAAAAGGAGTATGTCATAAAAATTTAAAATGAATGACAGGAAAAAATATAAATCTAATCTATAAAAATATTGAGTTTGTTATATCTCTAAAATATCTCCTTCTGTTGCTCTCAGAGAGAAAGATGTAAATAGAGGAACAATGATTGATTATAAACTAGATATATGACCCATTATTAGATGGCTACTATTAGCCAATAAAATATAGTTCTATGTTTTATGTGTATAGTTACTCATGAATCTCACTGTTTTTAGTAAGTTCTAAGTTAAAAATTTATTAAATAAAATCATCAGTTTAAATCAGACAATTTGCTTCTAAATATTCAAAAGTTCCTTAATTAAATATTCAAAAGTTCTTTAATTACTAAAATAAGCAGATGTTAAAATAGTATTCAAATATTAACTTTTTAGTGATTAAAAAGAGTTTACCTGGCTTATAATTTCAGTTTAAAGTCCATCACTACAAGGAAGTTAAGACAGGAACTGAAGCAGTTACTCACATCCATAGTCAAGAGAAGAACGAGAATAAATATGCACATGCTCAGTTCTACTCGTATAAGTCCAGGGCCCCACCCACAAAATGTTGCCACACACAATTAAATGGGCTTTATAATTAAGCATTAAAGAATTTTCCCACAGACATGCCTCTGGGTCACCTGATTAGACAATCCTTTATTGAGACTATATTGATTGTATCAAGGTGACAACTAAAAATAACCATTGCAACTGGTGACCAAGGTTGCACCACCAGCTATGCCAAAAAGAAAAAAAAAATTGTAGTGTTTAGAAAGCTCCAATATATATTAATATAGATTTTATATGAATAAAATTTTAGGAATGCTAAAAATGGAGGAGAACACTTGAAATTCCTGCAGCTTTTTATGGGACCAAAAAGATGGCTCAGTGCTACAGAGAGCTTCCTGCTTTTCAGAGGACTTGAGTTTGGTGCCCAGACCATATTAGGGTGACTCACAACCAACTTTACTATAATTCTAGTGCCAGGACACCTTTGTCTTGTTTCCTCTGGCATCTGAACACGTGTGGTGGACATTCACACAGATACACTTGTACAAATGAATAAAAATAAGATTAATGCATTCATTGACATGATCTAGGTCCATGTGAGCTTACAATTGTTGTAACTTAGTTCTTCTGATCAGCATTTTTGTCATTTTTTATGGTTTAAAACAATTTTAAGTATAAGTATAAATTGTTCATAGTCTTCCCCTGCCCTGAGTCTTCCAGATCCTGTCTTCCACTCTACCCATCCAACTTTAAAGTTCTTTCTCAAAACAAAGAAAAAACATAATATAACATCAAAAACCCCCTAAAACCAGGAAAACAAAGTAACAACGTATCCAAAAAGGACAGAAATCAACTTTAAAAGTATACTTTAATCAATTTACCTGGAAAAGAAGACAGTGCATGGTAAGGATTATTATATTAAAAGAATGAAGCCATGGACAGAAAGAAAAATCATCATATGATCTTCCAAATTTGTAACAGAAAGTTATTGAACTTCAAACTAAAATCAGTCAGAAGAGATGGAGAGGGACATTTTATACTCATAACAGGAACAATTCATCAGCATGAAGTCTCAATCCTGGATATCTATGCCCCTAATATAAAAGCACCCACTTATGTAAAAGAAACATTACTAAATCTCAAGGCAGTCATCAAACCACACACACTAATAGTAGGAGACTTCAACACTCCTCTCTCACCAATGGACAGGTCATTCAGACAGAAACCTAACAGAGAAATAAGAGAATTAAGGGAGGTAATGAATCAAATGGACTTAACAGACATCTATAGAACATTCCACCCAAATAGGAAAGAATATACCTTCTTCTCTGCAGCTCATGGAACCTTCTTGAAAACTGACCACATACTCGGTAACAAAGCAAACTTACACAGTTACAAAAAAATATTAGTAACCACCTGTGTCTTATCAGATCACCATGGATTAAAGTTACTATTCAACAACAATGCTACCTCCAGAAAGTCTACAAACTCGTGGAAACCGAACAGTCAACTACTGAACCACACCTGGATTAAGGAAGAAATAAAGAAAGAAATTAAAGTCTTTCTTGAATTCAATGAAAATAAAGACTCAACATACTCAAACCTACTGGTCACTATGAAAGCAGCGCTAAGAGGAAAGTTCATAGCACTAAGTGCCCACTTAAAGAAAACGGAGAATGCATACATTGGGGACTTAAAAACACACCTGAAAGCTCTAGAAAAAAAAGAAGCAGACTCACCTAGGAGGAGTAGAAGACTGGAAATAATCAAATTGAGGGCGGAAATCAACAAAATAGAAACACAGAAAACAATCCAAAGAATCAATGAAACAAAAAGCTGGTTCTTGTAGAAAATCAACAAGATTGAAAAACCCCTATCCAAACTAATCAAATGGCAGAGAGAGAATACACAAATTAATAAGATCAGAAATGAAAAGGGAGACATAACCACAGACACAGAGGAAATTCAGAGAATCATTAGATCTTACTACAAAAGCCTGTATGCCACAAAACTGGAAAATGTAAAAGAAATGGACACTTTTTAGATAAGTACCATATACCAAAGTTAAACCAGGACCAGGTGAACAATCTGAACAGACCTGTTAGTCGTGAAGAATTAGAAGCTGTTATCAAAAACCTCCCTACCAAAAAAAAAAAAAAAAACAGGTCCAGATGATTTCAATGCAGAATTCTACCAGAACTTCCAAGAAGGCCTAATACCTATACTCCTTAAGGTATTTCACAATATAGAAACAGAAGAATCATTGCCAAATTCCTTTTATGAAGCTACAGTTACCCTGATACCAAAACCACACAAAGACTCAACCAAGAAAGAGAATTACAGGCCAATCTCACTCATGAACATCGACGCAAAAATCCTCAATAAAATACTGGCAAACTGAATCCAAGAACACATTAGAAAAATTATCCATCATGATCAAGTAGGCTTCATTCCAGAGATGTAGGGCTGGTTCAACATATGAAAATCTATCAATGTAATCCATCATATAAATAAATTGAAAGAAAAAAATTGTCATTTCATTAGATACTGAAAAAGCATTTGACAAAATTCAACATCCCTTTATGATAAAGGTCTTGGAGAGATTAGGGATACAAGGGTCATACCTAAATATTAAAAAAAAAAGCTATTTACAGCAAGCCGACAGCTAACATCAAATTAAATGGAGAGAAACTCAAAGCCATCCCACTAAAATCAGGAACACGACAAGACTGTCCACTCTCTCCATACCTCTTCAATACAGTGCTTGAAGTTCTAGCAATGGCAATAAGAAAACATAAGGGGATAAAGAGGATTCAAATTGGAAAGGAAGAAGTTAAACTTTCGTTATTTGCAGATGATATGATAGTGTACATAAGCAAGTCTAAAAACTCCCCCAAAGAACTCCTACAGCTGATAAACACCTTTAGTAACGTGGCAGAATACAAGATCAACTCCAAAAATCAGTTGCCCTCCTATACACAAAGGATAAGGAAGCAGAGAGGGAAATCAGAGAAGCATCACCTTTCACGATAGCCACAAATAGCATAAAATATCTTGGGGTAACTAACCAAGGAAGTGAAAGATCTATTTGACAAGAACTTTAAGTCTTTGAAGAAAGAAATTGGTCAGGGTTTGATGAGGGGGGGGGGGACTTGACCGGGGGAGGGGGGGGGGAATGGGAAGCGGTTGTGGGGACGAGGCAGAAATCCTTAATAAATAAATAAATTTAAAAAAAAAGAAAGAAATTGAAGAGGATACCAAAAAATGAAAGAATCTCCCTTGCTCTTGGATTAGGAGGATTAATATAGTAAAAATGGCAATTCTTCCAAAGACAATTTATAGATTCAATGCAATCCCCATCAAGGTCCCATCAATATTTTTTACAGATCTTGAGAGGACAATAATCAACTTTATAGGGAAAAGAAAAAAACCCTGGATAGCCAAAACAATCTTATACAATAAGGGAACTTCTGGAGGTATTACCATCCCTGACTTCAAACTCTATTACAGAGCTAAAGTATTGAAAACAACTTGGTATTGGCATAAAAACAGAGAAGTCGACCAATGGTATCGAATAGAAGACCCAGATTTTAACCCTCAATCCTATGAATAACTGATTTTCGATAAAAAATTGGGAACTTAGGGGTGGGGTGGGATGGGGGTAAGGGAAATGAGGAGAGAAAAGTGAGAAGGGAAGGATGGAGGGAGCTTGGGGGAATGCGATGTTTGGGATAAAGGAAGGGTGGATATGGGAGCAGGGAAGTATATATCCTAATTAAGGGAGCCATCTTAGAGTTGGCAAGAGTCTCTAGAGGTGCTCCTAGGTGTCCAGGGAGATGTCCCCAGTTAGGTCCTTGGGCAGCTGAGAAGAGGGAACTTGAAATGGCCCTATCCTATAGCCATACTGATGAATATCTTGCATATCAACCTAAACTTTCATTGGAGATGGATGGAGATCGAGACAGAGACCCACATTGGAGCACTGGACTGAGCTCCCAAGGTCCCAATGAGGAGCAGAAGGAGGGAGAACATGAGTAAGGAAGTCGGGACCACGAGGTGTGCACACTGAGACAGTGTGGCTGTTCTATTGGGAGCTCACCAAGGCCAGCTGGACTGGGTCTAAAAAAGCATGGGATAAAACTGGACTCTCTGAACGTGGCAGACAATGAGGGCTGATGAAAAGCCAAGGACAATGGCACTGGGTTTTGATCCTACTGCATAAACTGGCTTTGTGGGAGCCTAGCCTGTTTGGATACTCACCTTCCTAGACCTGGATGGAGTGGGGAGGACCTTGGACTTCCCACAGGGCAGGTAACCCTGACTGCTCTTTGGACTGGATAGGGAGGGGGAAAAGAGTTGGAGGAGGGGGAGAGTAGTGGGGGGGGGGGAGAGGGAGAGGAGTGGGGTGAAGGAGAAGGAAATAGGAGGTGGGAGGTGGCAGAAATTCTTTCAATTAAAAGAAAAAGCTTGATGATAAACATGGAAAAAATATTGGCAGATATTTCACTAGAGAAATGATGCGGGATTACTAACCATGTGACAACTCATTCATTGTCATTAAACATGATCACCTGTATAAGTCACAAATAAACTGCTAAGTGATTATCTTCAAATCCTTTAGAGACTTAATATTTTAAAATATACGTTAGCAGTAGTAGTAGTATTTGGTAGCAATCACTAATAGGAACAAATTTCCTGTTTAGTTTGAAATAGATGATAACCTGGATATTAATCATACAAGACACTAATACCAAGAACTCTAAATAAAAGCGATTGGCATATGCAAAACTCAGGGATTTTACATACATACATACATGCATACCCATACGTGGGAATGCATGTATGTATGTATGTGAATTTTTTGAAAGAGTTTCTCTGAATAACTTTGGTGCCTGTCCTGAAAATATTGCTTTTTACTAGACTCGCCCTAAACTTAAAGAGATTCACCTGCCTCTGCCTCCCAATTTCTGGGATTAAAGGCCTGCACCACCACCACCTGGATATTTCTCTTAAAATAGTAAACAGTGTTGGGTGTGGTACCACATGTGTTTAATCCCAGGGCTGGGGGGCCAAGGAAGACTGATCTTTATGAATTCTAGGCCAGCCTGGTTCTAGGACAGAGTTAGTTCCAGGACAACCAGAACCCTTGTCTCCAAAAAACAAATAGAGAATAAAGAGTGATGTTTTGAATGAATAATTAAAAAGCTAAGGAGTCCATATAAGTTCAAAAATTAGTAAACAAAATTAGTGTTACTGCTAAACTAAATTTACTCTCTGGGTCACAGTGAGTAAATACTAATGTATCTATGATAAATGATTAGAAACAAGAAATAAAAACCATCTAGAAAACATGAAAACACCAGGATAGTCAAAACAATCCCATACAATAAAAGTTCTTCTGGAGACATTACCATCCCTGACTTCAAACTCTATTAGAGAGCTACAGTATTGAAAACAGCTTGCTATTGACATAAAAACAGAGAAGTCGACCTATGGAATCAAATAGAAGACCTGGATATTAACCCACAAACCTATGAACAACTGATTTTCAATAAAGAAACTAAATTATACAATGGAAGAAAGAAAGCATCTTCAACAAGTGGTGCTGGCATAACTGGATGTCAACCTGTAGAAGAATGAAAATAGATCCAAATCTATTACCATGCACAAAACTCAAGTCCAAATGGATCAAAGACCTCAATATCAATCTGAACACACTGAACCTGATAGAAGAGAAAGTGGGAAGTACTCTATAACACATGGGCACAGGAGACCACCTCCTACGTATAACCCCAGTAGCACAGACATTAAGGGTAACATTGAATAAATTGGACCTCCTGAAACTGAGAAGCTTCTGTAAAGCAAAGGACACTGTCATTAAGACAAAAAGGCTACCTACTGACTAGGAGATCTTCACCAACCCAGCAATAGACAAAGATCTGTACTCCAAAATATATAAAGAATTCAAGATACTAGACTTTAAAATGCTAATTAGCCCAATTAAAAAATGAGACACTGACTGAACAGAGAATTCTCAACAGAAGAAGTTCAAATGGCCAAAAGACACTTAAGGTCATGCTCAACCTCCTTAGCGATCAGGGAAATGCAAATCAAAACAACTTTGGGATACCATCTTACACCTGTCAGAATGGCTAAAATCAAAAACACGAATGATAACCTTTGATGGAGAGGTTGTGGTGTTAGGGGTACACTTATCCATTGCTGGTGGGAATGCAAACTTGTGCAACCACTTTTGAAAGCAGTGTGGCGGTTTCTCAGGAGATTCGGGTTCAACCTACCCCAGGACCCAGCAATACCAGTCTTGGGAATATACCCAAGAGATGCCCTATCATATTACAAAAGCATTTGTTCAACTATGTTCATAGCAGCATTATTTGTAATAGCCAGAACCTGGAAACAACGTAGATGCCCTTCAATGGAAGAATGGATGCAGAAACTGTGGAATATCTACACATTAGAGTACTACACTGCGGTAAAAAACAATGACTTCTCGAATTTTGCTTGCAAATTAATGGAAATAAAAACACTATCCTGAGTGAGGTAACGCAGACCCCAAAAGATGAAAATGGGATGTACTCACTCATAAGTGGATTCTAGCCATAAATAAAGGACACTGAGCCTATAATTTGTGATCCTAGAGAAGCTAAATAAGAAGGTGAACCCAAAGAAAAACATATAGTTATCCTCCTGGATATTGGAAGTAGACAAGATTGCCGGGAAAAAAATTGGGAACTTGGGGGTGAGATGGGATGGGGGTAAGAGGAGATGGGGAGAGAAAAGTGAGAAAAGGAGTATGGGGGGAACTTGGGGAAATGGGATGGTTGGGATAAAGGAAAGGTGGATATGGGATCAGGGAAGTATATATCTAAATTAAGGGAGCCATCTTAGACTTGGCAAGAGACTTGAACCTAGAGTGGCTCCCAGGTGCCCAAGGCGATGTCCCAATTTAGTTCCTTTGGCAGCTGAGAAGAGGGAACTTGAAATGGCCCTATCCTATAGCCATACTGATGAATATCTTGCATATCACCATAGAACCTTCATCTGGCGATGGATGGAGATAGAGACAGAGACCCACACTGGAGCACCAGAATGAGCTCCCAAGGTTCCAATGAGGAGCAGAAGGAGGGAGAACATGAAAAAGGAAGTCAGGAACACGAGGGGTGCACCCACCCACTGAGACAGTGTGGCTGTTCTATTGGGAGCTCACCAAGGCTAGCTGGATTGGGTCTGAAAAAGCATGGTATAAAACCGGACTCTCTGAACATGGCGGACAATGAGGGCTGATGAAAAGCCAAGGACAATGGTACTGGGTTTTGATCCTACTTCATTTTCTGGCTTTGTGGGAGCCTAGTCTGTTTGGATGCTCACCTTTCTAGACCTGGATGGACGGGGGAAGACCTAGGACTTTTCATCGGGCAGGGATCCCTGACTGCTCTTTGGACTGGAGAGGGAGGGGGAAAGGAGTGGGGAGAGGGGGAGAGGAATGGGAGGAGGGGGAGGGAAATGGGAGGCTGGGAGGAAGCGGAATTTTTTTTTCAATAAAAAAAGAAAGTTATTGAGTGTAGCATGCCCACAGTTACCATGCCCACTATTAATTAGGTTGGTACTATCTCATTTAACACTCCAAATTAGCGTGAAATTTCGTTCTATAACTTCACATGTTTGACGTTTTTCTAGCCAATACAGATAATCCTATATTAGTTGTACCTGACCACAGAGCTATTCTTTTTCCTCTAGGTAGGTACAAGTAACAAGCAATGACTTCTTATTAAAATAGCGTGCTTATCACTAAGTGATAAATGTAGCCTTGAATGAAAGCCTTTTAGATATTTATAAGATTAAATGATACTCAAAAATCTCCCCTCTTAGTTCATGATACATGCTTTTCATAATGAATGCTCTGATGAAGCAGCTCAGTTTTTATCAGCAGTAATCCCTTGGAGGTGATTTAGAGTCACTGGGTAGTAGTAGGCATTGTGGTCCTGTCAGCTGAGGTGTAAATGATGGCGTGGTACTTCTGAACTCCATGAATCAAGACAGGAAATTCATCTAGGATCACGTTTTCAACCACCCAGACTACCTTTGCATAAATGTGAGAGACTCCAGGGAAGCTTATACATTAGTATCCGTATCCTAGAGAGGAATAAAAGTGATTTGGCCAGCAGCATACAAAATTGATGCCATCTGAAAGATTCATAGATCTGTCCCATAACTGAAAACCATCCAACTCATTTTCCTGCATGCTGTGGAAGAGCAAACTGCAGAGAAGGCCATTCTTGTAGCTGTCACTAAAGAACTTGTCCCAGTTATACTGTAACTAAGGGATGAAACAGACTGTAATACTTCAATATGGAAGCAAAATAAGATAAAAATATAAATAAAAGGAAAAGACCCTTTCAATCATATGAAACTTGACTTATTGAGTATTATCCCCAGACAGCTTTTAGATCAACCTGATGAAGTCAATTTTTTATTAGCAATAGACACTGTATTTGGCTTGTGCTTGCAAAACTCAGACTTAATTTTTACCACACTTTTCTATGCTCATAGTACACAGTTGTACATTGGAAGAAACTCTGGTCACAAGTGATTGAAGAAGCAGTCCTCTTCTTCTTCTGGCTCGAGTGGCACGGCCATTAAAATAGTAAAATGAATTAAAATAGCAAAGCAAAAAGAAAGCCACTATCTCATAAAAATCAAAATAGATTTTTAATGTTTTTTTCTAAAGTGATGATGTTTTGGAACAGAAAATCATGTACAATTTAAATAATTAAAAAGATTTTCTATTTTAATAAAGCAATACTCCCAGTAATGAGCCATCCCATTCATTTTCACAAGGCTTTGCAATATGTCACCAATTCTTCACTGAAATGAGGTTTAGTGTCATTGATGTTCTCAGGAGACTTTTATAATATAAATCCATAGACACGATGTTTCAATGTCAAATAAAATCAGCAAGCATGTCTGTGGAGATATATGTCAATGATGCAAATGTTTCCACCTGTAGAAGTAGCAATATGTCATGATGTTTGCTCATGGCATTCAGGGATTCCTCTTTAATCTGTTTTCTGCAGCAAAAAAAAAAAAAATGAGAAGTAATTCCATTCAAACAGAAACAAAGCCAAAACAATAACAACAACAGAAAGAGCATTAGTGCTAGTCTCTCATGACAGCTATAACAAAAATTATTCATTATCATCTTATTTATTTTTATTGTATTTGGGAAACTGATATTTTATATCATAGCAAAGTACTTAATAGCTTAATAACTTTTTGTACCTTAAAGGAATACTCAAGTATTACAGCACAGCTACATCAAGTGGGGCAGATGCTGTTCAGGGAGTTTAATGTCTAGAGTAGCCACCATATTCTGCTTGTGCTTTCTGATTTCCATTATTATCCTTTGAAAGCACTGTTAATATTAAAGACTTTCATGTTTGTTTTAGGGATCATTTTACTTTGTCAAAGCCTGAATTTGCTGGGAATGTGGCTCAGCTGGTTCAGTGATTGTCTAACATTTACCCGTGCCCTCACTGAGTTTAAACTGCCACAAGTTTGTAATCTCAGCCCATGGCTGTAGAGGTAAGAAGATCAGAAGTTCAAAGACATTCTTGGCCATATGGTGAGTGCAAGGCTAACCTGTGATACAAGAGTGATATAAGAGTAAATATTAGGCATCCAGAAAGGGTTAGATGCAGGTAACAAACACTTGAAACATGGAAAAGGATATAGAGGTATGTTTACTTATTATAACTCTTTTGTGTTTTTTTTTAAAGGGAATTTTGGTTAAGGATAAGTACATGAAAGTAAATTCAATAACAAAAGTATAAAATATATTTTTAAGCTCCACAACTTCAGAACATCTGTTCTAACTGTGCAGTAAGATATGGTTAATGTGTGCATTTTAATTTACAAGTTCTTTTTAATAAAATTTTCATTAATAAAAAAGAGAATTTGCCTTTAAATTCTGAATTTGACATCATCAAATAGGTCCATAAAACTAATAAAATGTGATTTTAAAAAATGAGTCATTAATCAGACATATGGAAGAAAGGAGAGAAATTGGATAATTCAAGATTTATTTAATTCATTTCATGTTTTTTTAAAAAATGCCAGAAGGGGGGAAATCTTGTATTCTTGAGTAGAGCTATTCATTACAAATAGAGATATATTTGGTGCCAAATTTAAGTTTCCAAACATGGATAAAACTTAAAATAAAATATAAAATTGATGAATCTGATTTATGTGAGTTCTTCGGTTCTTGCTTAGGAAGAACCAGGCATGAGGACTAATTTCCAGAAATGGAGTTATCAGAGTTATGGTCAAGTGCTCACGAGAGTCAGTCTTGGTAGTCCTCATTAAGAGATAATATTATTCCCTCAGGGGAAGAGGTCTCATATACACAAGTAGGTGTATCAATTGTTGAGAATAGTTTTAAGTATTTTCAAGTTTTTTTTTTTATCATAATATTCTTGCAAGAAGGCAAGGTTGAGGACTGCTCCATCTTAGCATGAGAAAATAAACACAAGTTCTGATGATGGTTTCTTCTAATGCTGTAAACAGTATCATGATGGAGGAAGGTCATTGGCTAATAAAGGCACTGCCCTGGCCCATTTTATTGGTTAGAGGATAGGTGGGAGGAGAAAACAGGACAGAACGCTGGGAGGAAGAGGAAGTGAGGTCAGAGACTCCACAGCTCTCTCAGGTGTCTGCAGACTGGCGCCCAGACGTGCGGACAACTGTATCCACTGAAAGCCTGAAAAGTTTGGGAAAGAGTAAAGCATGTTTTCTTGATAGTGACAGTTTCTCGGATCTACTCTGCTTGCTAGAGGCAAGCAAGCGCCTCATCTAAGAGAGGCTTCCTGACTCAGCTTTAGCTGCAAAGCCTGCAGCTCATTAAGAGGTCCTGCCACAAAACACTTAAACGGTGTTGACGAAAAGCAGAACACATGCTTTTCGGTTTTCAGCCGTAGCAGGAAAAAAGCTGCGCCATTTAAAAATGCCGGCATTCTGGGCCATCCTGCCAGGGCAAACTCTGACTGTTTGAGGCAGGAGGGCCGGCTACAGAGAGAGGACTTGAGTGTTGTCTGTTGTAGCTCACTTGCTGGCAGGGACCTTGAAATGCCATACAGTTGTTGCAGTAAACATGGCTACAGCCTGTATATCCGCCATGAGGCTGGAAAGCTAAGGAATGGACTGGATCTAGCTGGCAAAGCCACGCCTTTAGTCCTACCCATATTGCTCAGTAATTTAAAGGCTCGTGTGGTCAGAAAAAGAGAGATATACAGTAAAGAGAGATTCAAAGACAAAGAAAATTTCTAAATGGTTTACTGTGTGTTAAAAATATATGCAGACTAAAAGTTGAAGTTCTTAAAGTAAAAAACATAAAAAAAGGAAGAGAGTTGTTGTGTGTGGTAGCACACGCCTTTAATCCCAGTGCCTAGAAGGCAGAGACAAACAGATCTCTGTGAGTTCAAGGTGTAGTAGTATACACCTTTAATCCCGAATGCCTGGGAGGCAGAGACAGGCAGATCTCTGAGAGTTCAAAGACAGCCTGGTTTACAGAGTTACTTCAGGTCAAAGATACAGAGAACCTGTCTCAAAAAGCAAAGAGTTAAAAGTAAAAATAAACAAAATAGAGGTTAAAACAAAGGTGTACAAAGATGGAAAATAAACAGAGAATTTTGATACTGTATGCTATTATGCTCTCTTTGAATTGTTTGAATGCTGAGGAAAGAGCAAAAGCTACTAAAAGATATTTATTTATAAATGCTGCTGAGCTAATCCAACATAGATATTTTGATGCCTTGAATTTGAAATTTGTATCTAAGGATATGATACTTTGGAAAGGAGTTTCTTATTTTGTTTTCACAGAGGATGAGACGCTGTTCATTTCTTCTATTCCGATTTGGTATGATGGACCACGCCCTCCTGAAGCGTTGCAGTGAACATCTTCAGAAAATTGCTTCTCTCAACTGCCAACTGAGATGAAACTAGCACACAGGTTATACCGTGAAAGACCTAATTAACGACGCCCCCATTCAGCAGGAAGCAGTTTGGAGAGAAATAACTGCGCCCATGTTCCCAAATATGGTTTATAAACGTTCTTTTACATTTAAAGGGGGATATGATATAGGTATGAATAATTTGCATTAGTATAGATTTTGCTTTATTGATAGAGATTTACGGTCAATTTTGTTATATATAAGTGTTTCTGATATTGATTAAGGTATTGTGATTGTGTAGTTCATTATTAAAATGAAATGTAGAATTAGGAAATATAGGTTGTTGATGGATAATCATAAATAATAGTCAAGTTTGTAGTCATGTTAGTTAATATTTTCTAGAT
Organism: Microtus oregoni; assembly: GCF_018167655.1. Lineage (NCBI taxonomy): Eukaryota > Metazoa > Chordata > Mammalia > Rodentia > Cricetidae > Microtus > Microtus oregoni. The sequence goes on along the minus strand of NW_024543069.1, from coordinate 31,823,585 downwards.
GTGTGTAGATATATTTTAGATAGGCATTCTTCATATTTTTCAAAGATTATAGAATATGGCATTTTAAATGTTTTAATAGCTTAGGACTTTTCATGACAATGAGACACTCTGCTCCTGGCAGCACCAATCTACTTCAAGAGGAAGATGGGCATCGAAGAGGTTCGTTATGGAGTTTGATAGCCATTTGGGCAAGAAACTGCTCTTGCCTGGACTATTGCATAAACTGGACACAGAGAACCCACAGAGAGAGGACTACTGAACTTGCCTAAGGTGAGATGATCTTTCAGGGTTCCTGAAGGCTGAAGACGGATGCCCCAACGATACAGAGGAACTTTGGGTGACTGTTCAGGCAGCGAGATGTCTCTGTCATTTCTAGAGTTTTAAAAGTTGCTTTTTTTCTTGTTTGCTTAGGTAGTAGTGTATCTTTCTGGAGTCTTTGATGGAGTTAAGAATAGTTAGTTATAGTTATAGTTTTCCTTAGTTATGATAAAGATTGTTGTAACTTTTACTTGATAACTGTTTTGTTATATGTAATTTTGTTATGTTAAAGCCTTTTTTTTGTTTAAACCGAAAAAGGGGAAATGATGGAGGAAGGTCATTGGCTAATAAAGGCACTGCCCTGGCCCGTTTAATTGGTTAGAGGATAGGTGGGAGGAGAAAACAGGACAGAACGCTGGGAGGAAGAGGAAGTGAGGTCAGAGACTCCACAGCTCTCTCAGGTGCAGACACCTGAGAGAGACGCCATGCCCCGCTCCCGGCATGAAGCTCCGACCCAGGATGGACTATGCTAGAATCTTCCCGGTAAGACCGGTTCTCACAGATTATTAGAGATGGGTTGATCAGGATGTGAGAATTAGCCAGTAAGGGCTAGGGCTAAAGGGCCAAGCAGTGATTAAATGAATACAGTTTGTGTGTTGTTATTTCGGGCATAAGCTAGCCGAGCGGGCGGCTGGGGTGCTGGGGTGCTGAGAACGCAGCCCTGACGCCCCAACTACTACAGTATCATAGAGAACTTACATCTAAATGATGTCCAAAATATCTCAACTTTCTCTTATCTAAGGGATTTTCAGATGTTATGATGAAACCAAGCTACTTTTAAATGTGTTTTTTTTTGAAAATTGCATTTCATTGATTCACATATTTCCAGCTCCTTTCCTCCCCTCCAGTCTCTCCCCTCTTCTCCCAATGCTTCACTTGCCAACTTTATCCTTTCTCTCTTTTTCATCACTCCCTAACCCTGAGTCCATTTAGTGCTACATGTGTGCATCTGGGTATAAGATCATCCCACCTACTGAAGCTTGTGTAGGCTATCAGGGGCTACATCTTTGAACAAAACTGATGCTTCCTCTTTTATCAGACACCAATTCCCAGTAGGTTCTCAGCAATGAATAGGACTTCATGAGCCACTCCTCTATGGGGGAAATTTGGGCTTCTTTGATCGCGGGCATGTCTTCTGCTCGTGATGTGTTTTTAGGTGTGCAATAGGCGTCTTCATATCCAGAAAATTTTGTTACATTGCAGATGGCCACAATTTCTGTTTACTAAATTCCCTTTCCTCATGCTATGCAATAATCTCAGTCTGAGAGAAAAGGAATATGGTATTGATGTCCCATTTAGAACTAAGTACTCCACAGTCATCACTCATCACTGGCAAGTTGACCAGTTGTGGGTCTCTGTATTACTTGCATCTGTTGCTCAAAGCAATGTTTCTGATAGGATTGAGCAATGCACTAACATTAGAGAATAAAGAGAAGAATTTTGGGGGTACTTTAATACTTTGCTCATTTGCACTGAGTGGTAGTTTTAGGATCTCCTCTAGTCCATCACGTTTTGGGGGCACAGTTATCAGTACAAAGTTTAAGTACCATCCTTAAGTTTTATTTTTAAGGCCATTCATAATAATTCAATTCCCTACATACCAAATAATAATTAACTATAATATTTTAAATCCTGCTATTTACCCTCTGTCTGTTAAAATTCTATTTTATGGATTGGATATACTGCAAATTATGGCAGATTCATTTTAACTTAGAATTTCTTGTGTTCCATATACTTTTATTTCTTGGACTGTTATTTATATGACTTGATGAATCCTGATATAATATCTGAAACATGAAGATAATGTTGCCAAAATCAAGTAGCAAAATAACAAGGTGTTCAAAGTAGTCCTTATTAGTACTGGCCTCTATGTTCTGTGGGATTTGAGAAGATTCTTTCTCAATCATTCCATGTACAAAAATAAAAATCATATGTTAGTTGTAAATAGTTTATTTAAAATACACTATTAACAACCACAAGCTGTATAACCAGTATTTTAATTACTTTCTGACAGTATTATATTTTTTATTACTCACCCAGCAAAATATGTCTCATCTGTCTTGTCATAGGAATATCACAATAGGAAATCATGAATTCTCTGAAAAAATTGTATTTGAAAAATATTTCTCTAGCATATGTGTACACTTCTTATTTAACTTTATTTTCCAATTCCAGATATCGTTCTCTTGCATGTGAGGTTTTATCTGTAAGTTTGGAATTGCAAAAATGTAATAAAAACGTTAAAATCTTTTAGGATGGCATTTTGCCTGATCTCAGGGTCCAATGACTAATTGGTTGCAGGCAAAGTTAGTCATGTACATTTCTAGCATGTTCTGATATGTGAAAAAGAGCTTCCTGAAGCTAAAGAAATCATTCAGAAAAATATTTTTAGCATGTGTTAATTTTCTTTTTCTACAACATCAAGTCAACATCGTCAGTATGGAACACAGAAAGTTTTAGGTCAACATTTCTTTAATTTAATACAAAAATATTGTTTTATGAATGTAAGATTTCTTTTTAAAACAGGATCTTATATTGGCCTTGAATTTGCTATGTAACTAATGGCATCTTCAACTCCTAATCTCAAGACCCCAAACTCCTTAGTGGTTTGAGCACAGAGGTGCAATATTAACCACAGTTCACAAAGTGTTTGTCATAGAATCAAAGGACTCATGCATGCTAGACAAGTGTTCTAACAGCTGAGCTACATCCACAGTTATACTTGTTATAAGTATGATGGCTAATATTGGTTGTCTACTTGACTACATCTGAAATGAATTAAAATCCATAAATGGAGGGCACACCTTTGAGAAAGTTTTACCCTGCTTTAAGTAGTTGAATCCACATCTAGTCTAGACCTCTGAGGTACAAAAACACACATTTTTGATCCAGATTTTGAGGCAGGAAGACACACCGCTAATGTGGGCCATACTTTCTGCTGGAGGTCCATAAAAGAACACAGAAGAAGGAAGCACCTGCTCTTTGCCTGCTTGCCCTTGCCTTGGAGCACATCTATTCTTTCACTGGTGATGGAGCCTGTGTCTTTGGTATTCCAGCATATACTGAAAACTAGCCAAGTCATCCAACCTTGTGGACTGAGCAATTTCTGGATCCTTTGACTTTCCGTTCACAACCAGCTTTGCTGGATTAGTTGGAAGTCATTCCAATAAATTCTACATATATAGAGATGGATGATAGATAGATAGATAGATAGATAGATAGATAGATAGATATTCAGCCTATAAGTTTTGTTACTCTAGGGGAGTGGTTCTCTACCTTTATAATGCTGTTACCCTTTAATACAGTTCTTCATCTTGTGGTGATCCACATCCATAAAATTATTTTGACTGCTACTTCATAAATGTAAATTTGTTACTGTTATGATCCATTACTTAAATATCTGCATTTTCTGGTGGTCTTTTCGTGGTTGTGATCCACAGGTTGAAATGTTAGTCTATAGAATACTGACTAATACAAGAAGTAAGACACATACACGAATCTATGGCATATGTGAGAATCCTGCTTCCAAGGAAGTGAAAAAATATTTTAATCATAATTGATTTTCAAAAACAATTCAAAGAACTATAAGATATTACCATATAAAATGGTAATACTTTGTATTATAAGTTTTTTGTTTTTTAAGATATTATTAATAAAATATTACTGGAACCAGTTGATATTGGCTCCTTAAGACCGCTGTAACGATATGCCAATGAAAATGTCCTCTACATTCATTTGATTGGCACATCATGATTGAATGCTTTACTGATACCTCAAATGGGATGAATTAACAGCCCAACTAATGACTAAACTAAGGCTTTCATTTTTGATTCTTTGAGACAGGATACCCAATACATAGTTCACATTTAAAGACCTATTAAAGATAGGATTTGTGGTTCTTATTTCTTAAATAAGCCTACAAATAACCTAAGGAAAAAAACCATTCCTCATGTTGTTATTGCATTGGGTAGCTGTTCCATTTCTGCCGTGAATGACCCAGCTAAGAGGTGATGAGAGATTTTACAATGGCAGATCACCAGAGTGGAAAGTGGAAAAGTGTGCTTTAATCCCTTTATTTATTTATTTTTTGCACTGTGCTTAATAGAAATGATGAATAACTGAGTTGCTTCAAAATTCAATTTTATTTCCCAGAATGAGAGATTTGAGCATTAGCATCGCATTCTGAGTGTGAGTTACACTGTGACTTTGTCGTCTTTTACATCACAGTGCTGGGCATGGTTCTGATTTATTACTACATTTTTAAAGGGCAATGCTACACTGGAACCAGAAACGAAATCAAAGTGAAAACCACATTTGTCAGAAACTCAGCCTTGACATAGTTGATGATCACTGACTATTGGCTCTATTTATAGGGCTATATTTAAAAATAAGCTAATCTAAAAAGATCAAATGTGATTGATGTTGGCCATTCATTATTTCTCAATGTTTCATTTTGGGCCTTTAAGATGGTTATGAGATAGAAGATATATAAAGTTATATAAAAATTGAAGAATATGTAACACTTTCCATTTTCATTATATTAATTTGAAGAGAATTGTTTTTCCTAAATATTCCACTTGGGTCTGAGCAGCATGCAACATAATCCCAGTAATTTTGAAAGTACTGGAGGAATTATGAACTCCCTCTTCAGCCACACAAAATGTTTAATGATTATACAAAGCTTTGAATGTAATGGTCGAGTGTGTAAGGCAGTTATCACCAATGTGCAAGACATTTGGCCCTAGGAAAATTTAAGAGCTCAAGTACAAGATATTTACCAGTTATCTGGTTAAATAAATTACTGCGTTTTGTTTTATTTTAACTCGTATATTGGACTCGACAGTTAATACCTGTTCTCAGTGAAACTGACACTCATAGTTTTGTCTAGATTGGCTGACCAGTGAGCCCAAGGTGTCTGTCTACATCCTACATCGCTTAGACTACAAACACATACACAGACATGTCAGGCTTTCCCACAGGTGCCAGGATCCAAACTCATGTCTGCATGCTTTGCAGGAAAGCACATTACTGACATCTCCAGAAAGCTAAAACCAGTCTCTTCTTTCCATCGCCTACTTTGATTTAGATTTGAAATGTGCTCCTGTGTTGAAGGGTTGGCCCGGGCTTGTGTCATTCATGAAGCGTAGTAGCACTTTTAGGATGTGGGCTTTACAGCAGGAAGTTATGTTGCCTCAATGTTGCCTGAGTGGGAATATGAGACCCCACCCTGACTTTCTCTTTACTGCCCTGCGTTTGTGAGGTGAACAGCTTTCATCTTCCTTGTACTCCTGTCCTGATGCTGGGACTCATCTGTGTGGTACTAAAGTGACTGGGACCCGAAGCCTCAGAAACTGCACACTACACTAACTAGTCTACCTTATAAGTCCATTGCCTCATGCGTTGTGTCTTTGTGACAGAAAGCTGACTGAAAAATCTCATAGAAGAAAGAAATCAAGAACCCTACTTTCTAGACTTTTTTTTTTAAAAAAATAAAACAAATATATATTTAGTTTAAATAGAACCCTGACTGCTCTTTAGACTGGAGAGGGAGGGGGAGCGGGAATGGGGGGAAGGAGAGAGAAATGGGAGGAGGTGAAAATTTGTAATAATAATAAAAAGAAAGAAAAAATGAATTCCAAGCTAATAAACCAATCAGTGTTTTCATTAAAAAAATAGTGGATCAAATTTTAATGTTAACAGCATTATGTTTACAAATCTTCAAGTTGTAAGCATCTTTGACATTCTTTGTCCCACAAGGTGGTTATTTAAGATGAGGTCAGTATTAGAAAGCTTAGCAGGCTAACTCAAACCTCAAACTAGTAGGTGAGGGGAACAATGAATCAAGAAGAATACATCAAAGATTCATTAGGTCCATTGAGTTCAAAGCTCAGGATCCCTGAATGAGAAAGTCTGACTCACTAAACTGAATGGACCTCATGCAGTAAACTGAATACTGGACTTAGGACTTCAAGGAAATTTTACATGCTCATTTGGACCAAGAATAAGATTCAATTGACATATACTTTCCAATTTAGTAGGTATGCTGGATAACATACTACTCTGAAAAATGATTTTGTGTTTCCTGTGTGAAAATTCAAGTGGCAGTGGTGAGTGTTTCCCGATTTTAAAACACAACAGGGCAAAGAATGAAAAGCTGAATTAGCAAAGCTCGATCCATAATTGCTGCTAACACCAGGCAAGGAAAATATTTTATTGCAACTGACCTGAATAATAGAGTGGGGTGGAAGAAGTGAAGCCTGCTTGGTTGAAACACCATGTGAAAACTGAAATACAGAGGGGAAAAGGCAGTTTCTCAGAAAATAAAATATTCATGTTGATAAGTTACATAAAACAAAAGATGGAGTGTTTTCTGCAGGGAAATTACTTTGTTTGATGAGCTCCATTTATGCATGAGGGAGTTTTAAATTTTTGAAAAACCCCTTGGTTATTTTTTTTCTTCTTTCGATTCTGGTGGCTTTAATTTCAGACATAAACAGATGTAAAAATTTTTTAGCTACAAACTTTCTACTCTGTTTAAAGAAGAATTTATGGTATCGGGGGAAAAGGATGCCTTTTTACCCTGAGAGTGATTAGGAAATCAATAGCTAAGGCATCCTCTGCATTTTGAAACTGTTCTATGATAAATATATCTTAATTTTCTTTGTTCACTTTTAATATCATTTTGATTGAAGCATATTCTTGAGGGATGCTCAGTGGCATGCCTGCTAACTAATAGCTGGAGCTTTGGCAGCAATCTCATTTGAATAAAATCTACTACATAATGAATTTGCTTGAGTGGCCTGAGAACCTCACATGAAGGTTTTTCATGTTTAGTTTTTTAAGTTGGAAAGGTTTTTGCTTTTACCTGGGGATTAGTATGGGAGGCATTTTAGACTTGCATCAGAAGACACAGGTTTGCATTTTATCTATTGCTAATCAACTTGGCATTCGTAGAAAAGGAAATAACATGTGCTTCTACCTCTAGAGACTTAAGTTTCAATGGTACAAGATCAGAGAAGAAGGAACAATAAATGGGTAGATTTTACCACGTAAACTTCTTTGGTTGTGTGTGAGATAGGCAAGGTGCAGGGTGCATTGTGACATGGTTCAAAGGGCGTTACTTGTGCCTGTCCTAAGAATAAGAACAGGCAGAAGAGTCAATTTTTACACACTACCGTACTCCGGTAAGCTTTCACAGTGTCTGTTCATACAAACTTGTCTGATCCATTAAGGACAGGCCATTATGGAAATATACTTAGCCACACATCTATAAATACTGTTCTAGGGAATTACCGAGTGTGGAAAATAAGTAGCTCGCCTTGTAGAGAAGTCTATGAATTTTCTGTTCACATTAAAGTAAGTTGTAAACTTCCTTTAGTGGTGCACTGGGCTCCTGGATAACAAGGATTCAGTTTAGACTTGAACCATGTCATCACTGTGTATATTGCAGAATCATCTAGGGACCGCAGCATGTTTTAGAAACTTAGCCAATGCTGAACTAACAAGCAATATAAACTTGACATTCAACTACGATTTTACACACATACAGGTCCATACTTGACTCTTTATTGTTTGTAGTTAGATAATTCAAAGGTGCATAGACTTATGAAAGGATCATGCTTAAATTTAAAAGACTAGGGACATCTCTGCTTTTATGTTTTACCTAGTGTTTTTGCCATGCTCATGTGTGTATCATAAATATTGACTGATTGTGAATCCCTAGAGAGCCGAGACAAACCTGGTCCATTTACACTCTGGAGAAGTTCACAGTTATGAGAAGTAGGAAGTAAACCCAATCAACACTTTATAACTTAAAATGACAAGTGCACCCGTTAGTACAAGTTGCTACATGAGTCTGCTCCATGGGAGGAGAAGGCAGTTTGGAGAGGATGATGATATGCAGTTTGAATTCTGAGAAGTAAGTGAGTCAAAGGCTAGGATGGGAAAAAGTGGTGAATTTTTCATTGCAAGACATCATGATCCTATCAAGAAACGTGGACCTTAGTGATGACAGTTAAGCTGCTATACCATTCAACTACATGCAGCTAGATGCAGAGAAAGCTGAGGTTCCAAATACCCAGGCACAAGTACACTTGGAAAATTTAATGGATTTTCAGTGTGTGATTGTGATCACAGTGCTGGGGAATTGAAGAGAGGCAAATTACTGAGGCTTGCTGGTCAGCCAGACTAATATCCTGGTGAGTTCCAGGATAGTAAGAGACCCTGTAGCAAAAGGAAAAGCAAAAACAACCAAGCAGAACATAGATGGCCTCTGAGGAATGACAGAGTGGTTTGGAATTGTACCCTGGCCTCCCTATTCCTGTACAAATACATTCACAGCACCAACACAGCTAACCTGCACATAGACATTACACAAAGAAAACAGTGAGGTAAATGGGGTCGTCAGTGGGGCAGAATCTTTAGAAATTTTTGGCTTTGTTAAGGGACACGTGCCACGATTCCAGAAACTGTTTGGTTGAGAAACACCAATAAATTCATTTTAGTGAGTTTAAAAAGAGTACATCATCAAATTGGGTGAGAAAATGGTTGGGGATCTAGGAAGACTCAGGTTTAATTAAAACATTCTGTATTCATGGGTGAGATTATCAAACAATTTATATACAAAGGAATACCCTTAAGAATGCTTCCGTGTACAGTAAATGTCCCTGAAATATACCTGCTCCAACCCTTTATTACCAGTACCTGTTAAAATGAGGTTCTAGAATATCCATCTACTGAGTATAATTCTAAAATTAATAACAAATTATAAAAATGAAGTTGTTTGGGAGCAGATAAAACTGTAAATGTAGATTTCCCCTGTGTTCTAGAACTCTCTAATGATCAGGTACATCAATTATGCTTGAAATTTTTCTAACTTTGCTTGGAATGACATGGAAGGAGCATGGATGCTGGAGTATAACTTTGACTGCATAGAGATTTTTAATAGAACCATAATTTAGTCTATCTGACCAGAGCACATCTCTGAAGGGAGAAGAATTGAAACCCAGCAAAGGAAGTCCAACCAGTTGTCCCGCCAGAGAATTGATGAATGACAATGGTATTTCTAACTGCAATGAGTTAGAAGAGAAGCAAGTGGACTGTTTGACAGCAGAGGAAATTTTAAATATACACGTGCCAGAGTGGATGTTTCCCACTTCATCTTAAACGCTTTACCCTTGTACCCCTGGACTACTATAAATAAACTCTGCATTCTATCTCGTTTCTCAGGAAATGCATTTTCTTGGTCAAAAAATATTCTGCTATATTGAACATGAGAGAAGCAAAGAGAAGTAAAATTGTTGTCAGTGAATAAATATCCTTTTCAATAAGTTAAGGACCTCAAGGTCTGTAGTTTTAAGTTTTACATGAGGAACAACTGTGGTTATTGTAAGATGAGATGACTAAGTAACAATGTGATTGATATCTTGAACCTCCACTAAAATGAATTATTCTGCACTTGCATTTTTCTTCTCATGAAAAAAACTCCATGATAATTAGAATATAATTAAATACATTCATCGCCCATGAAAGTTTTTAATATTGTAGAAATATTTCCCTGTGAATTATAATTGTTGAAAAGGTTCCCACTCGAAATTAGCATTGCTGAGCTTGGGGTAAGAACATGTGATGTCTCATTGCTGTTAGAGAGGACTTCATGAAAGATCTCTTAAATGTGGTGCTATTGTGGGAAGTCCTTCTGTATATGTGTTGCTTTTATTGGTTAATGAATAAAGGATCCATTTTGGCCAGTGGCTTAGCAGAATATAGCTAGGCAGGAAGGCCACACTGAATCCTGGGAGAAAGAAGGCAGAGTCAGTGAGAATCCCTGAACCCCACCAGAGACAGTACACTGAATGGAACCTTGCTGGTAAGCCACAGCTACATGGCCATACACAGATGAATAGAAATGGATTAAGTTAAGATATGAGTAAGCCAGAAATATGCTTAAGCTATTGACCAAGAAGTGTTGCAAATAACATAGTTTCTGAGTGGCTATTTTTGGTCTCAACTGCTGGGAATGAATGAGCACTTTCCTCCAACACAGTGCTGGACGAAGAAACAAGTGAAAAGTATATTATAGATAGAAGTAAAGGCTAGACTATGTGTAGAGTATGAGAGAAATTCATTTGTCCACAGTGCTTTTAAATTTTCAGACAACAGATTCTACGACAGTCTTAGATTTGTTTCTGCTGTTTTGTGTCTTCCTCAACTGATCCTCACCGTGTAGGTCTTAAGCCAACCTCCTACTGGCACTTCTGGCAGTTAGTCATGTTTTGTTTGTCTGCTCATTTACTACATCACAAAAATACTATAAAATGTGTGTGTTGTGAATATCTTTCTGGTACTGGTGCAGGGAAGGAGACTATATGTCATAGGCACTTAGAGACAAAGACCAAAGCATGTTCTTCTTACAGGACACATGCTATAGGTAGACAGTGTAGAGGAAGGTCTTAGAAAGTAGTTCATGGAGTGTTTTCAGGAGTAGTGAGATGCTTATAGCTTTGTGTGTGGGTGCTTGTATATGTGTGTATGTACATGTGGCATATGTGTGTATGCATATATATATGTGAGTGTGTCTAAGTATGAATGTGTATACATGTGTATGCATGTACAGATATGTATGTGAGATTATGTATGTATGTGCATACAACTGACATGTTTATGTACACACATATACTCATTTATTCATAGACTTAAACCATACCACACTTTATTCACCCTCACAGCTATAAAGTAAGAAAATTTTCTGGTAAATAAAGAAGGGACATTGATTTTATCATGTCTTTGATACTTCTACAGAAACCCACAGCTGGTCAAAGTGCAAGAACAACTGGGTTGTCCACAGTGTGCCCAACCCAGTAGATAAATCTACAGCATGATTCCTATACCCAAGGACTGGTGACATTGCAAAAGAAGGTGTAAAAAGATGTGAAGAGTGTGAGGACCAGGGCAACTGCAAGATAATAGCTTCTTATATGACAGGGTAACTGCACCCATGAAGCTCACTATGTGTTTTCCAAAGCAACATTAGCATAAAGGCGATACTAACTGACATGCCAGTATGGATGGGAGGAATCTCACAAGGATTCACCCCTAGCTGAACAGAGAGAGAGCGAATCAGTCTTTTTCAGTGATGGGACCCTGATAGGCTCTCCAGTCCCAAATGATCAGCCCTAAACACATATACATATGAGCAATACTACATGGAGTCAGGAGGTTATATACATATATATGCATGTGTGTATATGCATATATGTATGTGTAGTTGTGTATGTGTATGCAGTTGTACATTTGTATGTGTGTGTGCAACAATGATAACTAAAGAAGAGATTTGGTGAGACAGAAGATAGGACATGGAAAACATTGGTAGGAAGAAAATAGGTAGTGGAAATGATATTAATGAAATGAATTTCATACAGTATTAATGTATGAAATTCTCCAAAAATAAGAGAAAATAATCAGGGCAGGCAAGCTGATGAATCAGAGAAGAGCTGGGGGAGGGATGAACATAGTCAAAGCACTTTGTATGAAATTCTCAAAGAACTAATTATAAAAATCAATTTTCGAGTCTGCATCTGTTATTTATAGTGACACTAGCTTTCATTACTATCATAAACAAAACAGAATGCACTATTTGCTCATCACTGTTCATCCAATAACTACCTCAAAATGTAATAGTCATATACAAGATTATTTGATAAGTAACATTATTTATTCAAATTTTAGACAAAATAACTTTGTAATGATTTTACTTGGATCTTTAACGGGAACTTCAAATACTAAGAGAAGTCTGTGCATAAATTTCCTTTGTGTGATCTTGCATGATCAACAATTGGGGAATTGCTGAATGGGAGAGTTCAGTTTCATAGAGAACTAACACAGTAATATATCGACATGACTTGTCATCAGAAGAGCTTACTCAAGAATATAACCACTAAAGCGAGAGGCAGAAAAACCAGGGTGCTTGGTTTTATAGGTAAGTTACATGACAGGAAAGAAGGCGATATGTTTGCCATGAAAGAGAGAACAAAAAAAGAAAAGCAGACAGATGAGGAATCATAGAGCAGCAGGAAGGAAAATGGACAATTGTCCAACTTTTAACTCAGGATAAAATGAGATGAGAGAATTAGATGTTGGATTTAGCAGTCTGGGGAACGCATGAGCATCGTTTTCAGCCAGATTCTAATGTATTTTCCCTAACTTTGAATAATGATAATGCGTCTGAACAGTTACACCATGTAATCCTACACAAACTGCACCGGCTTGTGAGAAGCAAGGCAGCCGTGTATCTCCCATTTCACAGATTGCGAAGAGAAGCCTGGTCGCCGAGGTCATGCATCAAGTAAATAACATAAGGGAGAGCAGCCGCGTTCTGACTTCACCATTTTGAACTTTTCAGTGTGTGGTGTGCATCTTGAAACAGGAGGCGGCAGAAATCTGTTGCAAGAAGGGAAGCATCCTAGGCAGTAATCCAACTGTGGTCCCTCACCGCCCACCCACTCATTTAAACTATTACCACAGCCAGGCGCATCTCAACAAACCAACATGCTGCAGAAAAGCACTGGCTCTCACAAATTTGCAGGGGTCACACTGGATACATGCTTTTTTTTTTTTACATATTACCATACATACACATTCTACCAAGTGCTGCAGAGAGAAACGTTAACAAAAACAGCCACTCTTCCAGCATTTGTAAGGCTGATATTTCACTGTGAGATTGGCTTCTTATCAAATAACAGAAGTTTCTCTGAGTATAGTCACAAACACAAAGTCATGGTGTGAGGTAGTTTGAGGAACTTTGAATGGGTTCCGCATGTAGATCAGGCAATGCAATGCTTACCTGACACAATAATAAGTAGGGAGGGAATGAAATCAGACATGTGTAGTAGCTGGGTCGTATGTGCTTCCATTTTTAATATTTGGAGAAATCTCCGGCCTGATTTCTTCTTTCCTTGTATTAAGTGTTGCCCAGCAGCAGCGAGTAACTGTTCCTTTCTCTTCGTATCATCTCCACACTTGTCAGGTTTGTTGATGACAGCCATTCTGTCCGGGGTGAGATGCTATCTGGAAGTAGCTCAAATCTGCATTTCTCTGATGGAGAAGGATATTGAACCCCTTTAAAATAGCTTCACAGATTTTTACCGCTTTTTTTTTTTTCTTTAAACTGTCTATTTAGGTCTTTGGCACATTTGTTGATTGGCAGTTTTCTTCCATTGGTATTTAGTTTTTGCAGTTCATTATGGATATTATGCCCCACTCTGCTGTATAGCTGGCAAAGGTTTTCTCCCATACTGTGGGCTGTCATTTAACTCTGCTGACTGTTTCATTTGCTGCACAAAACTTTTATTCTACCTGTTTGTACTTAGAGTAAGTTTCTGCTTTGTGGGTGTTCTGTTTTAAAAATTATCAGCTAATCCAGTATCTTGAAGGGTATTTTTTGTTTCTTCCTCTAAATGTTTTAGTGTTTTGGGTTTTAAATCAGGACTTTGATCCATTTTAAGTTGATAAAATTAGGGAATTTCATCTTTGTTACAGAGATATTTCAATCTCCATGTTTATTACTGCTTCGTTCAGCATAGCAAAGAATTGGAATCAACCTTGTTTGTCCATTAAAAAAATGAATGGGTAATATAAACTTGGTTCACAGGCACACACGCATGCATATAAGGACATACAAGTAGATAGAATGGGATACTATTCAGCTCTGAACAAAAATGAAGTTAAAATTTCAAAAGCTTATTGGAAAATGGATTGTTTTAATAAGTATCATTAAGATCACATTGTCTCAGAAGTTAATAAAATGCAGAAACCAGGTCTATGATGCATGTCTATAAGAAAGCAAATGCCCATGTGGGCAAAATCAAACATGAACAAAAGGGAAGAAGAAAATCTAAATATAAACAGATGGTGAAGGACCAAATGCAGGTAGTGGACAGGAGTTATGAAAACAGATACGAAGTTAATTATTTTCATAGTTCTAATTCTGTCATGGGTTTTGTTTCGGGTTGTGGATAAGTAAACAAATTATATTTTATTCTAAAAGTGTACAATTTAATGTGAAGCTTCTCAGCTTCTGTTTCAAATCTCAATTCCAATTTTATATAAATTCATTAAGTTGCATAGATTTTTAAAAATAATAAAACTTCTAACTTTTTAAAATAAAAAAAATAAGTATGCCAAGAAGTTATCCGGAAAGAGTTACATAGGTGAAGAAATGAGCGAATTCAACCTGACAAGAGTTTTAGCTTCCATTTTAACCAACAAAGAATCTTCCTGTTCATGCTACTGAGGGTGAGACTCAGGCATCTCATTTGGATTCAGTAATTTTTCCCCAAATGATAATTTTTGAAAGACAAATTATAATCATTTGTTAAGTGATCTTCTTAGCTTGGCTGAGAGTCACACATCAGGGAATGTCTCTCAGGAAGGTGGAGAGTGTGATCCTAGAGAAGGCAGGGCTGTTTTTTTTTTTTTTTTTTTTTTTTTTTTTGTCAAGTGGGAACAAGTGAGCAAGATGACAGATAATAGCAAATCGGTTCATTTCAGATCACTTCAGATCACTTTTCTTGTAATAGTTAAAACAACGGGGACTTCACTCTTCTGCCACCTCAGATTGGTAGGAGCCTTCCCAAGAATTTATGTGAGTCTCTTCAGGAAAAACAAAGCCAAACCAAAAAACAAATGAACCTAAAAGAAACAGTCTTTTGGAAGAAATTCCTAATCCCTTAAATTTTCAATTTGTTCTCATGATCCTCAGAACAAAGGATTCTGTTAGAGTTTGGATTGTTTAGTTCTGGTCTGAAACAATGACTTCTTACATATGAGGAGAGAAATACATCGATAGCTATAAAGTATTTATTTCTCTCTCTCTCTCTCTCTCTCTCTCTCTCTCTCTGTGTGTGTGTGTGTGTGTGTGTGTGTGTGTGTGAGAGAGAGAGAGAGAGAGAGAGAGAGGAAAGAGAGAGAGAGGGAAAGAGAGGAAGAGAGAGAGAGAGAGAGAGAGAGAGGGGAAAGAGAGAGAGGGAAAGAGAGAGAGAGAGAGAGAGAGAGAGAGAGAGAGAGAGAGAGAGAGAGAGAGAGAGAGAAGGGACAGGACTATAACCACGCTTTTCTGGTATTTATGTAGTATAGATTTCTGCTTCTTTTGAAAACATCGACCTCAGCCACAGCCTCACAATCTGAAAGTACTACAGTCATGAAGTGCTATCTCTCTGGTCTGTCCAGTATGGCAGCCATAAGCCATGTGTGACCACTGAGCACTTACAATTTTAAACTTTTCTTTAATTTTAATTTAAAAAGCTACATATTCGACTATACAGGGCCACCCAAGGGGAATTCAGGAAAAGACTTGAGTCCCCACTACAATAAGTCTGATACATTTGACATAAAGTTTATATTTCTCATGTTTTGTGGCCTGAATGTAATTGAAAAATGTGTTTTGTTTGTATAAGGAAGAACTTACCTGGAACAAAAACGTAGGTGTGAACCAAAGCTCATTTTCCAAACTCACTAGAGGAATAAAAGCTGAGCGTATTTATATCAAAACATCTTAATAGAAACCCACAGAAAGTTATTTTTTCCTAGAACCCCCAAAGAGTTAATATAAACAACTTGCTTTATGTTTCCATTTGATAAATCTGCTTGTGAAAAGACAGAGATCACAAAAACAAAACAAATGCAGTGAATACAACTAATTCTGTAGCAAACCAGCAGGAAGGCCTAATGCCTAATTCATGGAATGAAATGGGATTATTATTTAAAAAAAAAAAAAAAACTTGTGGTCAGCCAAGGCGTTGCGCTCCATTCTATTTGATATGCTAGGTTTCTATAGAACTTCCTTTCTCTTTAAAAATATTTATGTTTGGATATGAATCATATTGTGAATATGGAAAATGAAAATTTCATGAAAGTATACGGAACAAAAAGTATGTTTTGGATAAAGAGGTGACTCAATGGATGAAAGCACTTGCTGCCAGGCAAAGTGAACTGACTTGGATCCCTGGGACATAGACGGAAGAGGAAGAGGACAAACTCCTACAAATTATAGTCTGAGCTCTACATGAACCCTATGGCACACACACAGAGTCACATTCTCATGTACACATACACGGAAGGACACACAAATACAGTTATAGAAGACTATTTTAAGTGGTGTTACATTTGCGTATGCTGTGTAACGTTTGTGTTCACAATTCAACGATATATTGCATTCTCTATGTTGCATTTGTTTAACTCTGTGAAGCTGCATTACTTTGTCTAAAATACCTCAATGGTTTAATAAAGAACTGAATGGCCAATAGTGAGGCAGAAAAAAAAAAGATCGTTTGGGCTGGCAAGCAGAAAGAATACATAGAAGGAGAAATATGGACAGAGAGATCAAGGCACAGGAGAAGAAGAAGGAGGACTTATGAGCCAGCCATTCAGGCACCCGGCTACACAATCAGACATAGAGTAAGGAGGAAAGAAAAGATATATAGAATTGGAGAAAGGTTAAATTCCAGAGGCAAAAAAGTAGACAGGATCATTTAAGTTAAGAAAAGCTGACAAGAAACAAGCCAAGTTTAGGCTGGGCATTCATAAGTAATGATAACCTTCTATGTGTGATTTATTTGGGAGCTGGGTAGTCAGTTCCCAAAGAGGCAAAAAGTCAAAAGATAAAAAAATAACAATAATAATAACCAATTACAAACACATTCTCTCTCTCTCTCTCTCTCTCACACACACACACACACACACACACACACACACAAAACCACATTCTCACACATATGCATACACACACAGTAAATACATAAATCAATATATAAATGGGGGGAAGGTACACTTTGCATCTTGGTTGTATCATAGCTACCTACCAACTTTACTCAGTGATTAATAATAAACATCATAGTAGCTAAATTCCAGAGCTATTTTACTTTCTCCTCAATGTGTGAATGATCTATTATATGTTAGATGATATTATAAATACTGGCTTGATATATAGAAACAAACATCCCATATGAAATTAATCATTGAGGAAAATGCATAGTGAATGAATGGTGTCTAAAGCACAATAAGTGGATATAAGTAAATGTATGGGTATTAAATTGTGGTGATTGAACAGATTTTAAAGCAGAAATTTTGACAGAGCTTCACTAGAGAAAAAGGTTACATCTTGAATATGAGGATCACAAAAAACTTAAAAGAGCTTTGTCTGCAGTAAATACTTGGAAGAAAAATTGGGCAAGACATGATATTCAAAGGCCTAAACACAGATGCTGGTCTAGCTTCTCCCAGGCTGATACTGTTGAAATATGTTAATTAATAGTGCCATTTATTGAAGAATCAGTTATATTCTATTTATGCTATATTTTTTCACTAAATATTTTATGAGTGTCTCTGTTAAATAAATGGATATAGAAAATAATCATCCTGAGTGAGGCAACCCAGACCTAAAAAGACAATCATGGTATTTATTTATTTAAAAGTGGATAGTAGCTATGAATAAAGAAATAGTCATGCTACAATTTCCAGACACAGACAGGTTAAATAACAAGGAGGGCTCTGGAAGATCTTCTTGGGGATGGGAAATAGAATAGATTTTGAGGCTGCAATTGGGCAGCTGGGGATAGGGACAGGAGAGATCAGGTGGGAGAGGATGGGATGGAGGGAGAGACTACAGAAAGAGACGATTGTAATTGGGTGGCATTAGGGTGTAATATGGAAAACTAGTGCAGTGAGGGTGAGCCTAGCCAGAAATCCCAGCAATGGAGGATAAGGAGCCTGATCTAGCCATCTTCTGTGGGACTGGGACACCAGACCAGCCTCAAAACCTATACCTATCTTCTGTCCTGCCTGCAAGATGTACAGAGGTAACTGTGGTTCAGAACTTGTGGGTGTGGCCAACGAATGACTAATCAGGCCCAAACCAAGAGAGGGTGTCCATGCCCTACACACGGGTTTGTTGGCCAAGAACCAGAAGCTGGATAGTCCAGAGACCTATGGTAGAACTCAACACAACTGACTGACATAAAAACCAAGTCAATGAAATGATTCCTAATGAGACTCTGCTATACTCATAGAAATGTGCCTACCGCAGTCACCTTCAGTCAGGCTCCCTCCAGGACCTGATGGTAGCAGATGTAGAGAGACTAAAGTTCTGTGGAGTCAAACATTAAGTGGAGCTCAAGGAACCCTGCAGAAGAGGTGAAGGAAGGAGGGTAGGAGTTAGAGGGGTCGAGGAGAAAGGAGAACATGGCCCACAGAATCAGCTAGAAAAGGGCTCAT